>NC_053405.1:22844259-23501759 GCF_016859285.1 Xiphias gladius | reverse complement strand
AAAGCAGAATTTTTCATCACATAGCAGTTCATTGACTAAAATTAAGACTTTAATGATGTAAACTAATACAGTTAAAAAACATCACTCACCTGTGTATCCACTCTTCAACAAGCTGACAGGAAACTTGTGACTCTCTTTTTACACCCAGAGTGCTTTCAGTGTATTAACTTAGGCTGTCTCC
The DNA here is from genome assembly GCF_016859285.1 of Xiphias gladius. Classification (NCBI taxonomy): domain Eukaryota; kingdom Metazoa; phylum Chordata; class Actinopteri; order Istiophoriformes; family Xiphiidae; genus Xiphias; species Xiphias gladius. The sequence continues at coordinate 23,501,578 of NC_053405.1, read as the reverse complement.
AGCAGTTTCTGAGCAAAGTCTGAAGTATATTTTGCTGCGTCTAGCTTAATATGCACCTGCCCAAAGACGCCATTCTGTAATTCATTCAATCATTTACATGTCTAGTTAATGTCTTACTGTCATCGTTTTCCTCTTTCTGTATGATAGATAACTGGTCCTGAAAATTTATGGTGAAGAGAACCATGACCTGGCTGCGCATTCTATTAGATAGTAAAACAGCGTCATGAGGCACAGTGTTCTTTTATGGTTTAAAATGACCATATAATCTCTCTCGACATTTACTGAAACCAATGATAACAGGCTTCACATAGGACAATGTTTCTTTATTGAAATAAACATAGCAATGCAATGTTGTAATTTCAAATCAGGCTGGTTGCCGTTTTTTTCTGTTTTCCATTTAGTGAATCAAAAGCACTCCATTCTTGCACAACAGACGTCAGGTCTGTAATGCTCGGAGAACAACTACTTCATGACATTAATAACAAAGGTTCTCGACATCAGTACTGTTATAAAACAGACAAGACAATCCAAAGCAAAATAAAAGTCAAATCTTTTATACTGTATTGCACAAAGTTCAAACCACTCAACATAGGCTTCAAACAAGTTACTGATGATTTAAATTCTCCTGACATTCACAAACATTTAAAGAGATTTGCATTAATCTGTAGTGTAACTTAGTAGTGCAAAACACTCTTAATCATTTTTTTTTCAATAGTAGTATAGTAGTACAGTATTATTTCACTGTAAAAAAGCATTGAACATATATATATATATATATATATATATATCATATCTCATCCCTTGTAAATCCATTGGCATGTGCATGATGGACAGTCCAAGATGTGTAGAAAGCGACCTGTTTTGCTTTAGCATTACTGGATGTACTACAGTTTATCCCAAATTCTGTGCATTTCACCAGCAAGTATTACATAGCTCATTGTAATCTTATAGTGTCTCACACTTGTAAATAAAAATAATAAAGAAAATATCAAACACAGCTGCCAGGAACAATGAACAGCAAATAAAATCATATACAACGCCTCTACATGGTTTGTACATTCAGTTGGCAGTTTATTAGGTCCACCTAGCTAAAACTAATGCAGTCTAATACAACAATCCTGCAATAAATCCTCCTTTCATGAAGGTAATAATGTTCAGATTTAGGGAGATGTGGATTGAACTCGAGTTGTTGAATTGTATGATATTATAAGGACAGGTGTTTCTATTATTTTGTCCACCCTATTTATATCACTGAGGGGAGACTAAAAACAGAAACACCTCTCTGTATAATGCAGTACAGTTCAGCAGCACCACAAATTGCAGCCTCCAAAATGACCACACATTTGAATCAACACCTCTCTGAAATTATTTCAATAAAAACTGAACATGATAACCTTCATGAAGGGAGGATTTTTTTCAGGACTGTTGTATTAGACAGTATTAGTTTTAGCTAGATGGACCTAATAAACTGCCAACTGAATGTATATTAGTAATACTGGACGGTAAGGCAAAAAGTATACTGTAGCTTCCAACTTCTAGCAATGGGCAGTGGAAACCACAGTATAATGTTAAATATAAGAGTGTTACCTGCTTACATGGCATAATGAGGTTTAAATAAAGTAAGCAAATCTTCAGAACAATAAAAATACCTCAGCATGTATGTTAATATCTTTGGCCAAGTGGTAACGATCTGTAACACAATTCCTGCTTTGCAAACAAAATAAAGAATACAGAATTTTTCAGGTGAACTACAGAGGTATTATTATCTGCAAGTTATAATGAATTTCCTATAGAATGTCCTGTATATGCAAATTTGTAATCTGACTTCAGTGGTGAGGTACAGCAGATTCCAGTCCAGACGCTTAGTGAGCTTTTCTACATGGGTTATCTGATGTCTGGCAGCCCATGTTGGGATATTTCACCTGTACACGGAAGAGAGTCCCATCTGCACACATGCAGAGCTTGTACCTCTCCTGACCCTCATCGAAATACACATCTCCTGCGGAGTTAGGGATGCGTGTGGCATTGAACATGACTGATCCATTGAGGATGATGCTGTTTTCCTGCAAAGAGAAAAATCCATAATCTATGTATTCTCAGGGTCTCTTCTTCATCCGCTTTACACTGTATTTATACAACTGTTTGTTTATTGTTACGCAGCAAATCATATTAAATACATTTCCATACTCACAGCCCTGAGCTCGATGCCTCCACCCATTTTGAACTCTACAGTCCGGCCCATGATGTTGACTCCCTCGTTACCACGAATAATAGCCTTGCTGTCCCCTCTGATGTTCAGGTCAGATGCTGCACTACTGGTGATCTAAAATCAGAGACAAATAGTGACACATTTGCCAACACTATAAACAGCATATACAGAGGCCTTGGATACTCTTTAGACTCCATTACTGTTTTTCCATATGAGTGTTATTTATTATTAAATTAAAATATATTTTTGTCATAAACCTGCTATCACAAAGACTACTCCATAATTACAAACTTCAAGTTTTGAGAATTATCTGAATATTGAAACACTGTAAAAGCACTGCTGTTGATGATGAGAGCTTTGAATCTTCTTGAAACTAGATTTTATCAGCATTGATAGATTCCCAAGCCCTGATTCTCAGATTCTCCTAGGCCCTGATAGTACTTTGTGCACAGGATGTGAAACACTGACATAATAAATGAATGGCTTTTTATTACAGCTTTCAGAAAGTTCTTAGCAACATACACACCCTTTCTGTTGAAGCCTTTTTAACACTGAGGACTTTGACTCCTTTGGGCAAATGGAACTCATGGTTTTCAAAGTCTGTACTGAAGAATGTGGTCTGTGTGCGAGGGTCTGTGAAGGATATGCCAACATCACTGACGACTGAGGTCTTGTCCTTTTCTACACTCAGCTTAGTAGTGCCTTGCTGGAACACAACCTGGAACAACACAAATAAAATAAAAGAGAAGAGTTCTTAGAGTATGAGTTACGACAAAAAATTTGTCATTTTCCATTTTTTGAAAGGCATAGTCTTCATTGTAAATATACTCTGTTTCTCACTGGGTTATCGTTGCCAACAATGACCAGGTCCTGGTCCTTACGGCCTCCTACTGTGCTCTTGTGCAGTGGGTGAACGATGCCCATGTCCGCCTTCTGTTTGAACCGCAGCAGGCCAGTTTCATGGAACTCCATACTGTCGCAGCCATTCGGACCAATACGGATCACTGTCCATATTACTAGTGTGATCTGAGAGACAGTAAAAGACCATGATTCACAGTTCATGCAACAACACAGAGATCACTCGGTGTCAAACATAATTTTCAGGAAAGTCTAATGCAGAGGATCCATGGACAAGAACATTTAGGCTTGTAGTACTCACAATGAGGTTAATTAAGGCAAGGAGGAAGAGGAGGACGATGATGCAAACAGCCATGTTTCCCTTGCGTCCTCTCAGCCCTGTCTTATGAAGACGCTCTTCTTCTATGGGTACATAGCCAGCTTTAAAGTTACTGTTGTGTTCTTTGTTGATATTACGTCTTTCTATAGCCTTCTCTCGCATGGACTTCTTCACTGGCCCATTGGAACTCTCCTGGAAGGGAAAACAATCTTATAAGACTAAAATCTGGAGTTTAGAGTACAATAAACAATCAGTAATTCATTTTAACACATCAAAAGATAACAATTTCCTTACAAATACTTTTATAGTCCCATGATACCCTCTACATAGACAGACCGGTTGACCTGTTAAAATCCAATTTCCACCTCCATGCTTAAATCCATTCACCTCACACTCAGGGTATTTTACACATAGCTGTGCTGTTTTTCATGCATTTCGCTCTCAGACTAGTAAAACTGTCTTTCTTCGTGTATGAATGTCTCCACCTATCTACATGTAGTGCCCATGGCCATAACAAACTTACGGTTTGAGTCCCTACTTATTTTCAGTGTCTCTTGTGCTCTGCGTTGGAATGCATCTCTGTTAAATGCCCCGCGACTCCCTGTCTGTGGCCACGACTAAAAATAAACTGCACTTAATTTAGCAGTGAAAATGGAAATAAACTCAATTTTTCTTATTATCATACAGCGTCTATGCTCTCCATATTAGCCATTTTACGTCCTTGTCAAACAGCGGGCCTAAAAGTGCGTAAATAATAGCATTTTTATTTCCAAAACGCTGCCCATAATAACGAAGCGGAGGCCAGTATTTACTACACTGACATTAATATTAGGGCCTACAACAAAGCCCCAAACATTTATAATTGTTTAAATCTTATTACTCGGGAGTATATGTCATTACCGTTTTAACGAACGTTTGAGGATAAAACGGAGTAAAACGCAAGAAACAGCAAATATTGGACATAACGGACCTGTTCAGACGCCATGTTGACCCTCCCTCTCCTGCTTGCAGAGCGACAGGGGGCATACCACTTTTCGCAGTCGAAGGTGAAAAAGCTGGTTGTGGTGTGAATTACTGAATGAGCAGTAATTAACTATGGATTAAAAAAAAAAGGTCACGAGAAGCCGCACGAGAGCAAACACAGGGCATTTTTATTTGGAGTGCGCGTGTCGAAAAAGGAGACATTCCCGTCACAATAAAAGATGGTCCGTTCCAAGTTCAACCAACCAATGACAGAAAGATCTTAAAATAGAAAAAACATGTCCATTCATATTTTCCATAGGTAAACTGCCAAACCGACCATTACATAGGACTCAATGCGAATTCCACAAGCTCTCCTTCTAGGCTGTTGGACGCAGCATTTTTTTTTAAAACTCACAAACCACATTAAGTTAAAACAGCTAGCTCGAACAACTAAAGGCACTGGTTTAAGTGTTATTCTTTAACACCTAACTTCTCAATGATACAGCAGATTGAAGCAGATTCATAGAAAACCTAGAGTGTGTGGGAAAAGTGTGTGGCGACTGCAGATTTGGAGAGTGTATGGATTGAATTATGTTTTCGGCCTTAACTTTATTATTATTATAATAATAATAATTATTATTATTACTATTTTGCCTACATTGAATACATGCCTAGGCAAATGGGCATCGTCACCGTATCTATATACTATACTACATAGTTGTTGTGCTGCTTGCCTCCAGTCTGTAGTACTCCGCATCTTGTTCTTGGTTTGAGGGTAATATTACTCACGGTGATCAATTTAGGCTACTTGTTCTGGTGTCTCGATGTTGTAATGATATAACAACACTCCCTGCACGTGTAATTCAATTTAGTATGGCCTTCTGCATTATAATCGGATTTAATCCAACACAGTCACATCAGCAGCATATCTGTGTAACTGACCCGCGGGGTTTACTCTGCGCGCCGTCGGTGTGACATTACCATCGTATTCTCATCACTGGAGAGCAGAAACCTGCAGAGGACCGACTGAGGGAGGGCCGCGCTCGTAGTTCACCCGTCGCGAGTTCAAGCGCCGCGTGGTTCGGTCGTCGGCTCGTCCACTCGCTCGGTTACCACGACTGAGGCGGTGCTTGGCATCTGCGTCGTAGGTGGAGAGAGCTGCCAGGACAGGAATTTTTTTTCTGTGCTCCCCGCACAGATTAAAGGCCGCTGTCCTTTCCCTGGGGCATTTTTAAACCTCCGAGGATTAGTTATTGTGGACGGATATGGCCGACACTTTAAGGAGACTGACCAATACATCTTCCTTCAGCGTCTTACAGGACAAGCTTGAGAGCTGGCACAAAGACTACAATGTAAGTTCATCAATAGGTATTGACCGACCTAAATCTGTCTTCGGCCAGTCTAGCTATCTGTTCCAGGATGGTTATCTCCTGAATTAGTGGCTATAAGTTACATCTATATATACTCGAAATTTAAGTTTTGGTCAAAGGGTTGCAGGTAACGTTACACTCTTCCTCTAGAAATTATTAATGGCTTTGTTTACTCCTGTCAGCTGGCTAGTGTTTCAGTATTTCTAGTAAAATGGAGACTTTTTTACCTATTATTATATTAGCTGTGGATAACGCAATTGAAACGCAGTGTTTTGGAAATGCATGAATTTATTTAAAACATTACAGCAAAGGAATGCACTTGTCTAGATTACATTGATTTCCCGGGGGTAGAGTTTGGTTGCTATGGACGCCAGTCGCCATGGCTACGGTCGGACTATTCCAAAGATCTTTTACTTCAGTAGTAAGATAGTTCACGTCCTGTTACTTCCGGCCGGTAGAAAGCCCACTGGAGCAGTGCTTGGCACAGAGACCGGAAGCAATTGGTCAACACTTCAGCTATAACCTAATTATAGTATAACCTCAATATTTAATCGCAGGTTTTACTATTAATGCACACAACAGTCAATTTATGGACTTAGAGCAAGCTTAAATGATACAGCCTGTAACATTGTACAATTTTAAATGATTTATGATTTTTAATGTAAAAAAAAAAAAGACTGACAGAGTGGTTACAGTCATCTCCCCCGTCACCTCATGTCACACAGCAAAGGTTCGTCTTGTTTACTGGCATATTTTCTTTGCCATATTCATCCTCCCAGGTCAGTTCCTGTGACCAGAATCTGAATAGATGTTGTGAGCTGATTGAATTAACCGCCAAGATCCAGGGCCAGCTGTTTGCTATCCTCAACCTCACAGCTGCTGAAGGTAAGCCTTACGGTAAGCTTGACATTTGCAGTTTAGGACTTTGTTTTCTTCTATAAAGCATTATCCAGGTTATAATGGCACATGAATAATTAAACACATACTCTGTTTTTTAAATATCTGTCCTCATGAATCAGGTGGACACTATGCTGGAGTGGACACTCTCAAAACACGCCTGCTGCCATGGCTCGGAACCTGTTTCTTAATGGCAAGGTCCTCGGTCACTGATGACACCAGTCTACAGCTCATCCAGGTGATTTTATATCTTTTATATGAAAGAATATCTCATTAACATGCATTGAAATAATATTAATTTAGTGTAACACAACTTCTTAGAAAAAAAAAAATGTGACTATGTTAAAATAATTCAAATCTCTTTTCTTCTATCGTGGCATTCTGTTGTTGTAGTTACTGTACGTGTTTATTATCAGGACTCAGTGGAAAAGGACAGGAGGATCAGGGAGCTCTCTGCCTCCCATGAGAAAGACATGCAGAAGATGGAGACTCAGCTGTGCTCCACTCGCTCGCAGTTGGACTCTGTTAGAACAGAGTGAGTCTTACAAATATAGACAGCATGTGTATACTGACTAGGCACAAAACAGGAGAGTTGTGGTAATGGACTGCAGCCAGCCAGAGTTTCCTAACTTAACTTGCACATCTTTTGTATAGATATAATTGATAGATGATTGGTATGGCTACAAGTCCATGGACACACGTTTTTTCTCTCTTTACATCCTATCTCTTTGAAGCCTGAATTACATGTATTGAAATACATGAAACATACTATTACATTTTCTGATCATGTGTTTTAACAGATTGGTTGATGCGCAGAAGGAACTGGATGAGACAAAGAGCAAATCGGCAACCACTCTGCTGGCCACTGAAGATGAAATATTACAGCTGAAGGCAGAGTGGGTGTTACAGTCACAGTAATATACTCATTTTCAGATGCAATATATCTACATTTCTGTTGATTTGAAGTGTGTCTGTGTGTCAGTTTGCGATCCGCACATGAGCAGGAGGAGATTTATAAGAAGAAGCTGGATGCTCTTGATGACAACGAGCATCAGATTCGCCTGCTGAGAGATGAAGTGTCCTACCTGAACACAGAGAAGGCCATGCTGCAGGAGAGGTACTCACGTATACCAAGTGCAATAATGCAAATACTGGATATACACAAACTGACACTGCCACACAGAACAATGTCTTAAATGATGATGTAGTTTTTATGTTTCTCTTTCCTTTCTTTTCCCTTCTTTCAGGCTGGTGAGAAGTCGTTCTCCGAGCCCCTTGCCCAGAATCAGCCGCTCTTCTAGCCCCATGAGGAGTGAGTCACCCACCAGAGCCCAGCTCACTAACTCCTCCCGCCATGCACGCCTCGTATCTCGCTTCAGTGACCTGTATGCTGTGGAGCGTCTGGAGGCCCAGACCCTGCTTCGACGCTACATTGTTGATTTAGAGATGGTCCAGAAAATTATCTTCATTGCTGTCGTGGTATGCTTGTAATTATTTTGAAGCCACCTGTAGATATGAACAGAAAAAAATGAAAGTTAGATCAGGGTTGTATTTGATTGGTGATGTAAAGAATGCTTTGCTTTAAAGTGCTGCTTTTTTTGTGTGTTTTCATCTCTTAGGAATCCTTTAAGACAGCAAAACTAGCCTACCGTCAGTTCAAGCTGCGTGTGAGAAAGACCTTGTCTCCATCCCACTTTGGGCCGGAAAGTCTAGAGGATGCAGCTGTGGACTACATCGTCAGAAATTTGGACCTATATGATGTGCAGGACAGTGTTAATGTAAGGCTAAATTCCTCTCTGATTTGTCCTCTGCATGAGTTATGAACCAATGATATGTACTTTGACACTTAACAAAAGGTGTATCTGACTGTGTATTTCCTCTCCCCAGGGTGTGGTCAATGCCATGAATGTGAACCCTCGGATCTCCTTCCCACCAGAAGTGGACTTTGTCCTCATCAGTACCTTGATCAGGGAGTCATGCAGGGTGGCCTTTGCCATGCAGACTCTAGACCCCCCACTAGACTTGGCCTTTGCCAGTGATGGAGAACTTTACAATGACAACAAGTCAGTCCAATATACAATACTGTGTCTAAATCCTGTATTAGGGCTGCCCAGTTTTTTTGTTTTTTTTGTTTTACAGCAATTTGGCCCTAATGAAAGTCTTTAGAGAGTAAACTGTGGTGTTCATTTGGTCAGTTATGATGTACTTTAATTATATAGTGTTTAAATGAACTTATGTTACATTTCCAAACAATCAGTTTACAGCGGCGCCTTATGAACTGCAGCCTATCACCTCGGTTATTTGATGTCTGTACCAGTAGATGTCACCCTCAACACACACACACACACACACACACACACACACACACACACACACACACACACACACACACACACACACACACACACAAATACAGACGCGCACGCACACACGCACACACACGCACAGCACTCACACATACACACTCATAGCTCTCCCTCATAGTTTTCCCCTCCCTCTCTCTCTCTGACAGGTATTGTCGTAGCTATGACTCAGAGTTCACTGCTCCTCTGGTGATGTACCATGTGTGGCCGGCCTTGGTGGAAGGAAATGCTGTAATAGTGAAGGGCGAGGCTGTCACTAGAAGAGGTGCTCTGGTACTGAATGAATATTACATCAGAAATAGCATTGTTAATTCAAGTGTTGCTCTAGAGATTAATGTAAGAGCATGACATTAGATGGAAAGGCTCATGCATCTACTGGTGATGTGCCTGTTTTTGCAGTGGAGTAGAAGCCAGAGCCGGAGCAGGAGTGCCAGCCCTGCGCGCTCTCGCTCTCTCAGCCCAACTCGCAGTCTTGTAAGTCTTTATAATATCTGACAGTCCAACCAGCCACACTGAAACACAGGCACAGTTTGGGGTTTGGTCACAAAAGTAATTTCCTTACGTTTCGTTGGGCTTAATATTGATCAGATACGCAAATTAAGTTTTATTTCAAATTCAAATGTATCATTTTCCACTTAACAACATGCATTCACACCAATGGCGCTAAGGGTATGTACCTCCAAATCTCTGTTTTATTTGATTGAATTTTTTTAAGCTTAATTTACTCCACAATTGTAGGTATAATCAACATTATTATATTTTTTTAGGCATTTAACAGCAAAAGAAGCCTGTCTCCTGAACGTCTCACAGCTAGTCGCCTGTGAACTCTGGCCTCTCTTTCAACAGGACAAGAAACTACACCTGTACTTCATGTCCATAACATAAGGTCTGACATATTTTCAATTCTGGTTACTCCTATGTCTGCTTCCACCAAATAAAGCAATCAAATCCTTATATACTGTAGTGTACCAACCAAAGACTGTTCACAGTTTACATTGTCAGAGGGCAGTTTTATGGGACTCAGACAACTACAATACATAAGTATATTACAGATGAAGCAAAATAGCCTGGCAGCTAACTGAACAGTTGTCTTAATTTACTATATTTAGTCTTTGACTAGGTTTTTGATAGATACTAAGAGTGTTTTAGTGATAATCAGAAACTTAAAGTACATTTTTCAGGGGAAAACTAGACCAGCACAGTAGCACTTTCTTAGTCTGACAGCAAATTATAGCAACCATATTCAAAATGTAGCCCCTGTCCTTTTCACCAAAACCCAACACCTATGACCTACAGTATGGTGCTAATGATCAGTGCTAACTTCAACTGTGACTGATATTTTAGTATTAATGGTTGCTGTGTTTCTTTTCTTGATTTTTTAAAATTTCTTATTTTCATTTATTGGTGCTGTTGTTTTATATTTTGAGAAATGATATGACATGACCTCGTGAGGCTTCAGAACTTTTATTGCGTCCACAATAACTAGAGATGGTAATGCCTTTAAACTCTGGAAAAGGTGTTTTTTGTGTGTGGTTTTTTTTTCAATCAGATTTTTCCAAACAGTAGTTTGTCATTGTGTACAAGAATATGACCAAAAACTGGTTATTTTGCAGCAATGTCTGGATGCATTCAATAGGACATGCTATATACATTTCTCATTTATAATTCATGTATTGTATATCCCCAGTTACATTATCATATCTGATACTACTGTACTTAATCTGCCTTTTAATGGCTTGACTTTACAAAATATAATAAATTTGATTTCACTATGATTTAATTTGTGTTGTGTGATGAATATATTCTTTGACTGTGCCGTCTATGATTGCTTTTTCAGTTTTGGTTGAATATGTGTTTTATTGACTGGATAACAACACCTGTCAATACCTTTAAACACTGTTCAGAAAGGCAGCTTTACTAATGCTGGTATGGCATCGTAGTGCATCAAGACCAGTTAGAGTTGAACACATGCAGGGAAAAAGAACTCCACAATAGGCTCAATAAATCCCCCAATTCACATTTCCTGTAATCACAGTTTTACTACTATTCTATTTTTACGAAAGATGGCGCTGCTACTCCATCATTAAAGAGAGCCCAAGTGCTAAAACCACTGCAGTGGTTGCATGTAGCCCTCTGCTAGTTAAGTTTCTGAATGTTTAGTTTTCATTTCATAGTCATGTCAAACATTTGGTACATCCCTCATGTTACTACAATACACAACTATATACATGTATGAAACATCAAAAATATAAGAAAACATCTTATGGTAACATATATAAAACCAAATGTTACAACATCGTATATACTGCACAGAAATGCTACAAGCCTAAAGTATATCCTGATAGAGGGCTTTTTTAAAATATGAGAATAGCTAACTTAGTATCAGTTGTGCGCACGAGTGCAAGGGTATGTTTCCATTTGAATGAGATCCTTGAGGGACTCCCAGCAGCAACATCCCTGTCACAGTGGCCTCATAGGTTGTCTTAGCATTCTCAGCCATCTAATTAGGTCTAGCTGTCTCCAGGCCTCGCCAGGCAAAGCAATCATACTGTCAGCTCTTCAAACCATATCTAATATCTGAAATCAGGCATTCGTTCTGTAGAGCAGAAACTGAGCTGCACTATGCCTCCAGAACCCCTGAGTCCTCTTGATTATCAAGAACAGTTTTAAGGGTTCATTCACTGATCGCTGTTGTAGATGAGATATGGTGGTGTTCATTTGTTATTTACTGCTATCCAGGTTCATATCTGTCCATTTATCCATTCCCCATTGTACTGTTGTTTTCTAATTCAATGGCAATCATATTCCCCCACTAGTGGTTACACTCAGCTGGACGGTATTTGTGTTCTGATACTGATTAAAGATTACATGGTTAACTGCTGCAGTGATAAGCATCCCACATCAAAGAATGCTGCTCTCAATGTGATTTTGTGTCTAAAACAAAATATTCTGAATGCTACAGATGGCATAGCTTGCATAATATCAATTTATGGTTTTACCCACAAAACGGTCAAAAATCTGTGTTGTGGTTTCAGGGTCTCTCCGGTGTGAACATGAATCCCACGCTAACGTCTATGCCATTTCTCTAGAGGCAGCCATCAAAACAAAATATATATACGTATCGTTTGTTACCCCTTGCATTAGTGATACTGAGAGATTCAGAGAATACGTGGGAAAAAAAGGGGCAGATTATTCAGAAACCCATGTCATGGAAACTTCGACATACCTCCTCATCACATTCCCACACAATGAGCGTCTTGTCTGATCTGCAGCAGTTCAGAGAGGTCTTGGCTCTTGGGCCACAGGCCCGGTCCGGCTACCATGGTGTAACCGGGAGAGAGCCTGTAGAGCCTGTCTCAGCTCAGTTGTCCTTTTGTGAGCCTGGTGGGGGAGAGTGTTTACTCAGGTGTGCTGTGGTCAACTGTGGTCATTGACAGAGTGACCGGAGACTGTGGACGGATAGAGATGAGAGAGAACGTCACAAACTGTTTTACTCTGTCTATACTATAGACAACAATGATTTAAAGCACCATCACCCCTGTCAGGTCACTGGGACTTCATTTGACAGAGAGAGAAGAGTAAGCCTCCACATCTAGACATAGCCATCTTCTGTCAGCAAACTAGACTGACAGTAGTAGTTGAAGCTCACCCTGAACAGACTCAGAGCTGCAAATCCAGCTAAAATTTCCAGTTTTGTGGCAGAAGCCTGACTCATCGCTGCTGGACTGTGTGTTTCCTCTGGCTCTTCTTAATGTGCTCAGTACTGGCAAGAGTTGAGTTTGTGGAGCTTGAGCATGATGAGCACCCGCCCTGATCCCACAGCCAGACTAGAGGGGGAATATTAATGGGGCTGTATATCACAGCACATGATGACATGGTTATGGGTTACCAGACTGCAGTGTATAAATCAAAGACGATATTAAAATAGAAAGAGGGGAGAAGGAATGAAGGGAATCGAGATGAATGACACAAAAACACAAATCAGGTAAGTGGGGATGTAGTTGGTGACAGAATCACTCATTCCTTGCAAACAGCCACTAAATATGAAGACTTGTCACCATTCTTTCTTTTCTCTGGTAGAGTCACCCTTCAGCTGAGGAGTCAATGAGCCACTGCAGGTCAATAGGGCCTCTGTATTTCAGTGCTGTCTGTGGCCCAGAGAGGCCGTTAAACACATCTGGAACCGAGCAGGATGCAGGTTTTGCAAAGAGGACTTCAGAATTTATGACAGGAGGGACAAAACAGAGGTAGAGAGAAAGGCAGAGCACTCATGACTGTGGTGTCATACATCAACTCAGTGTTGTGTGTGAATAATTGTTAGTGCACCACATGGACAAACCTAACCCCACCCTATTTATTCCAATTCTAAGCCGTGCTGGAACACCCAAGGGTGATCTCCTTGGCACTAACAATGTGTATGAGGTCATAGCGAGGAGCTGGCTGCAGGCATCATCCCGGTGGGTGCTGGGGAGCAAATAGGCACGACTGCTGATCCTCTTGTCAGCTCCAGTGAGATCAGACATCAAGTGACCAGATCCTGTGCCAGAGATACCACGGATAAATACTTCCTTCCTCTCCCTATGACGACAGTCATATCAAATACAGAAAAATGCCTTAGAAGTTGGACTCTCTTTTTCCCAAATCAGACATTTGTCCAGACTGTTTCCTCTTCCTCTGTCATCCATTGCACATCTGGGCTATCACAAACGTTAGCCGGTTAAGAATATTTTGAAATCAAGTGATTTTATTGTCTTCACAGTTTCTCAGAAACTGTGATGTCTGTGTTGATGAACTTCTGATTTCCTGACATCAGACAGATGGATTAAATGTCTCAATTACCACTTTAAGTGCAGAAAAACACACTGTCCTGCTCGAAAATTAATATATTTCCCCCGAAATCAGCTGGACAATGCATTCTACGAGACGTCCAGACCTGGCCTGGTAATCATATGCCCTGCATTTCATGATCTTGAAAGAGCAGTGACACAAAAGCAGGGCCCATAGTGAAGTGATTTGGTTCATGATTTTCCGCGGAGTCGTTTTAAACACATCATTGAATTCTTGGAGTCTGTCATGACCTTTTTCTCTTTCTTGAAGATGGAGGAGATCAACTAGATGTCAGCTTTCTGGCAAAGAGAAATCTCTTTACATTTTCAGATGGAAAATCTCACAGCTAGGATGTCAATCTGAGCTATAATTTCTTAATGGTTTGCTTTGTCAGTTGATGCACCATGCTGAACTTGACCTGCCTCTTGTCCTTAGATAGACAGCCCTGCCTAGATGCTAGAATGCTCCATGTAAAAGCACATCTGGATGATGTGATTAATGTGAATAACAGCCATCCATTTACATTACAGAGTAGCACTGGCAGGGTAAAGGGCCGTGGATGCAGGTGCGAGCTTTGAAGATTACTGCCCCGCCGGGGCTCGTTACACTTAGATTTTCATACTCTGACAGAAACAGGCGATCAAACCTGGCGCCAATCTCGTGTCCGACTGGCCTTGGTGCTGAACAACCCCAGCCTGAACAGGGATGGTGATTAAAGGGGGGAGAGAGAAAGAAAAAAGGAAGAAAGATCTGGTGGATCTAAGAGCTGTAATAACAGCGACCTCGCCGAGATCAAGTACAACTATTAAATATATGGAAACTTTCTTGTGGCTGTGGTTTGAACTCCAGTGGTGTCGAGTCTTTACAGCTTGACTTATACTGACTGAACATACTAGCGTGTCTTTGGATGGGTCTGTCTCTTGTCTTTTGTCTATTTCTGTCTCTCACGCATAGAGGTGAAGAGGTGAAACTGTGATTGGGGGAAAGCAGACAGAAATGAAAACTGTTTTCTGCAAAACAGAAAAATGTAGAATAGAAAAATTTAAGAGGCTGACAGAACAAGTAGAACACTACAATAAGATGTCAGTATGACAACATTTTGTTTTATGATTTCAGTTGTTTGTGTTAAATTATGGATGATTAAATATGAAAAGGTGATTGGTTTGGATCTGACTTTTTAACCCACGGACTTGCAGAAACGTACTTGTAATTGTAATTGTATTTCCCCACTAGATGGCAGTTCAACGCTATATATTACCTCAGTGTGTCCCAGTTTCTTACACAGTGAAATGTAAAGTGAAATGAGAAGTATTCAGATCCTTCAGTCAAGTCAAAGTAGTAATTCCACAATGAAAAAACACTCTATAACATGTAAGAGTCTTAGTAAAAGTTTTACTTAAGTGAAAGCATTATCAGAAAACTGTACTCCAAGTATCAAAAATAAAAGTACTTGCAGAATAATCCCTGTTAGAATGTTATTATATTGTGCACATTGTTGGATTATCTTATGGATGCATTAACAATTAACCACGTATGCATTTTAAAGTTGTACCTTGCTGAGGTGGAGCTAATTTTAAATCTTATATATACAGTTTGGTAGATGGTATTTTTTATGTAAAATCCTGTAAATTAACCGGTAACTACAGCTGTCAGATAGATGTAGGGTAGTAAAAAAGTACAGTATTTGCCTCGGAAATGTAAAGGAGTAGAAGTATGAAGTAGAATAAAATTGAATTGCTCAATAAGTACTGCTCAAGAAGTTGTTTAAAATTGTGCTTAAGTACAGTACTTGAATAAATGGACTTTCTACCACTGGAAATGCAATGCTCACAGTGAGCACGACCTTGTGAATAAGAATATTTTCTCACTTATGGCAAATCTCTTAGTTAACATGAAACTGGCAATCGTACCAGTGGGACAAACATTTTCCAGCAGATCCCCTGTGATATATATGCATGCCTTTCTGCACGGGGCCCCTGAACCAACATCGGGCTGTGTGGGGACGTTCAGTACTTCGCTCCTACCAGATGCCCCTCTGTGTTGCCCAAAAGTCACTCCCCAAGGAGAGGCAGAAAGAGCCATATTTCTCTAGTATGTAGAGGTAAAAAACAGAGGAGGTAAGGAGAGGGAATGATTAGTATGTTGGCTAGAGCAACCAAGACAAAGGTCAAGGTCAGTTGTCACGACTCTGGTCATCAGCAGTCTCAGACTAAGGGCCAAAGCTGCTCTGGTGGTGTGGAAAAAAGTTTTTCAGCTTTGCTGCAAACATAATCCTCTCTCTGTGTACCAGTTTGTTGCCAGTATTTGCGAGTCTTAGTGTTCACCCATAAAACATGTTTTCAGACAATATGACACTATATAATGTTTATAATGAGTGTCTTAACTTTAAAATTCGGTCTGTATGAGAAATTCTGCAGTATGTATGTATGTATGTTGTGTATATGTATATGCAGCCTCATTTATAGATTTTTCATGAAGGACCTTGAATGGACAATAAATATATTTGTGTGCCCACATGGCAGGATTTTAAAATAGGCTGGAAAACAATAAATTAGAATGATTCATAGCAGAAAAGGTTGAAGGCCCAGTCAAGTAAAAACACCTGAATGAAAATAATTCAAATTCTTAACGGTCTAATTGCCCCTGTGAACATCCTGATCTTTTCTCTTTTATTGTTAACAGTCATTCACAGCAGGAGGTCAAGAGACACAACTTACACGTGTTGCCAATCAGAAAAATGCTACGCAACAATAAACAGCGCCAGGGCAATGATGCATCTCAATCTCAACAGATTAATCTTTTTGGCAAAATACTGATTCTTGGTGTGACATATCTCTACTTAGCGCCTTCATTAAAGGCCTTTTCTTGAACAGTAAGCTTTCCTGTCTGACGGCACTGCTCTTCAGTGCCTAATTCGCTCATCACGCTTTGCACTAGTTCCATTGTGCAGAGTGCCTGACTGTGCATACATGTGAATCACAGAAATATAACTCTTTCCATGTCTCAGCTTGTCAGTAGCTGGGCTATGGGTTGCAAGGCTCAGACCATTAAGTAACTTGCTTATGGCTACGGAACCTTTTACAATATGAATAAATCTGTGAAAACTTAACGCATAAAAGAACATTTACTTTTGAGAAACAAGGATCTTAGGATGATGGTTTCCCGCCTTCTCTTTGGAAAATATATATGAATTTTAATTTCATACACACATATATATGTGTATATATATACATATATGTATAAAACTTAAAGGTTACAAGAATAATAGATGACATAACAATAGATAGAATATGAAGAGAATAATAAGTGTGAAATGTGTGATATGATCAGAAGGATAATTGGAGGATAAACTGATAAAATGACAGCAGCCAATACACCGTTATAAGGAATGGAAAATCCGATATGTGATTGCTCAACATTTAACCACAGTATGGAAACACTGAGAAACAGAAGCATACCTGTAGGATTGTTGGATTCCAGGATGTACAATATTTCATAATTCATTGTAATGGAAGTGAAGTGGGATTCTTTTTCTAGTCTTTAGCTTACTCATATTACATCTACACTAGTGGATTCAAGTATTAAAGTTACTATTTAGAAATGAATATATATTGGTAAAATACTTGTCACAATTTTTTAACAACTACACAAACAGATCATGCGTTCAAGATGTTCAGTAGATTCAATCTCTTGCATGTGTTTCTCTAAGTTACTGTAGTTCCCTGCTACATATTTTCTACAAGATAATGTTGTCCTTATGGTGGACTAAAAGTTACGAGCTGTTTATGCCTAACAATGTCCCCTTCTTGATTTCTCCCGCAAAGCAATTGGTCACATTTCCTTCAAGTCTGACTCAGTGGTGAATCAAAACTCAGATTTCTCTGGTACCAGACACTGTAAGAATAATGCTGTTTGGCTGTCCACCCATCTGTTCTGAGGACAACTAGACAGTAAGAAAATAAGCCTCAATATCTCCTATGTTACGTGTTCAGCATTTCGATTTGAAAAAAAATCACTACCAAAAGATATCTTATTAATATCATACAGCGGATGACCCAAAAAATCGGACTCTTCTTTGCCATAAACAAACCTTGTGCAGAGCTTAGATGATTTTAGTGGGTATGCCAAAGCAGAGTTACTTGTATAAATAGAGGATATTTATCCCTGACACTTTGCGTAACATGTTTTTCTTATCCAATCAGTCTACACTCTGAGCCCCACCATCTGGTTCTTGGAATCACAGAGTAAAAGAAACAGGTCAAATCTCCAACACACAGTCAGTCAGGTGTCAGATAGAAAACTAGACCAAGCAACAACAGAGACAACTGTTTATTGACTGACTAAATCATGTGGAGGTAAGGAGGGCATCTGGCACTCATTGCAGATTTTATGCAGCCTAAATGTCCACATTACGACAGCATGAAGTGAGAAATATGCAGTTTACCACTTAAACTGTTTTAAAGACATTTGTTTTAGCATTGAACATTTCCTGCACATTGAAGTTCTGTGGTGATTTAGACTGAAACTAAAGATTGGGTCTGTAACTGTTGCTCACTCGCTTGAACTGTAATGTCATGAAATGTCTTTTGTGAGGTATGTAAGGGACCATGGAAGAAAACATGGCTCATAGTAACAGCAGTAGAAGCTGGTGATCTACTTGGCAGATGGGAACCCAGACTAACTGGAAGTTACTGAGTCCTTCCCTCTCTGGGGACTTTGCAAAGGCATTTGCATCAAACATTTATTTTTAGAGCACTGTCCCAGTAATTAGTTAGAAACACTTGGTTTATTTTGGTCTTTTTTCCTATACAGCTCTCACCAAAATAGCCATGACTGGGGACTGAGGCTTGTGTTGCATGATTATATGGTATAAAGTTATAAATGTTGAGTCCTTTGTACATGCACTGCTTTTCTTTGGAACTGAAGTGCAAATAAGGATGGTGCTCACTGATGCATTGTGAAAATGCTGTTTCTTTTTTATTTAACTGACTTGTTTTTTTATAATTTGAGAGCAATGTATGAGATGATTCATCAGTCCAGTCCAGTTTTAGTGCATCTACACAGCCTCAAAAACATGCACAATGAGGCAAACAAGACCAAAAGCAGTCAATAATGTCAGAGATTGCACAGGTCAAACTAGGATAGATATAGGCCACTTCATGTCCTTTGGGACATCACAGTAATGAAGAGGTTGCACTCATTTGAAAGTCTACTAGTTACTTTGTTTTCTAGAAATGACCTTGTAAAAAAATAGAGCTGAAACGTACATAAATTGTACATTGTCTCATCATTGTTCACAGAGAGTTTCCTGGATTTCTGTTGGTTCACATCTGCTGATAACCAGGATGCATGTATCCTTGTGTACAGCTCTCTGTGGGAGATGAAGTCTTTCTGAGAAGTGCCTGGGATCTTTTCACAGAAACAGAATGAGAGGTCACTATCATGTCCAAGACCACCTGTGGCTTTTCACTGAGGCTTAATTTCTAAATCCTACAACAAATTAGTGGAAAAGACAAACACCCTCAGTCACCCCTCTCCTTGTTGTGCCTCAGATTGAACTAAACACTGGAGAGGCACATTGGGAAACACTGTGATCAACACAATTCCACTCTAGTCATACAGTAGGTGTCTTTATTATTAATGTTACATTGTGATTCCCGCTGATGCCACAAATCACATCCCAAAAAGAGAACACTTTCCTAAGGATGTTTCATGACTGTTGTTAATGCATGTACTGTATCTACTTCCCTGCGCTGGGAGGCAAAATATACAGTAAGCCCAATATCAATGTACAGCAGTAACCTATATTAGCAGTATCTAACTATAAATGGAGGGATATCTGTCTGTCTGTATCTGAATATTGTCTGTCTGTCAAACTTTTTTGGGTGTAATTGAAGAAAATTTAATTTTTTACGTGTGTACAACTGTTCAGAACTATGCTAGCTAAGCATGCGCTGACCAGCATCTTTGAGATAGGCTCAAAATAATCTAAAATTGTCACGACCGAAACGTGGTGAAGTTTCGGTTGCAACATAATTGTTAAAGTAGTGTCAAAAGAAAACACTTCATTCTTTATTTAGGAGAGATAAACAAAATTTTAGCACGTTATGCAAAAAAAAAAAAAAAAAATTATTTTAGTAGAAACTCCATACCAGTTAAAACTTCATAATGTTTTGTGGCTTGAAATCCAGCTGAAATATAACACTTACTTACAGGTGCAGTCCATGAGTCTAGCGAAAGGTTGTTGATTTGAGCACAACAGCAAATCACCCCTCTCTTCTGTGCTCCTGAGGCAACGTGTTGATTGGCTGGAATATTGTAGGGTTCGGTCCGAGTCACTTTCTTTCCCATTTACAAAGCCAAGATTGTCTACGAACACCAGAAGGTTTTCGAGTGCACACACAGAACGGTCAGCTGGAGGACCGTGAGGAAATAGTCGCTGAAATTGACAAAAAGTGTATAGACCTTTTCTTTGTGTTTGTAAACAGCGATGATGTCTTTTGTGGGCTGAGCTGAACTGGTGGCAGAAAGTGACAGTTAGTGGTATCACGTGTCAATTTACACCATAAGAATATGAATCAACTATCAACTAACTCTCTGTAGTGTACAAACACAGGCGCTGGGAACGGCAAAATGCAGCTGTACGAGCAACATAGGAGGAAGGCGCGTGCATTGAGCAGAGGAGATGAAACATGGCTTCCTCCTCAGAGATGTGAGGAGAAAGAGAGAATCCATCCAGAGTTATCACTCTTGACCTGAAGGAGCTAGTGGAACTTTTAGGCGTAAAAGCCGGGTTAGGGCATAAGATAGCCAAGCTGCCATCCCCTGGGATGAAAGGGCCACAGAGAGGGCAGATAAGTCACTGGCTCTCTTTGCTGACATAAGAGCCAACAGCAGAGCTGTTTTAGCTGACAGACTTAGCGAAACCTGATCCACAGATTCAAAGGGGACTTTAACCAGTGTGCGTAAAACCAGCACTAAATCCCAATGTAGGGTGAGGGAGCAAGACACTGGCTTATGTCGCCTTTTAGCGAAACGTTTCATCAGAGGGTAACTAAACACCAATTTGCCACCAAAGCCCTCATGACAGGATGAAATAGCAGCAGTGTAAATTTTAACCCTACTGAATTCCACCCCCCTAAAGACCACGAGCTGGGAGGGAAGAGGACAGCTCCTTCTCCAGTGTATGGCAAAGCCCAGGCTCGACAGATGTGTCACTAGTTTGCTCGTCTGTAAAGCTGCTCATCCCTGGAGCGAGCCAGCAAAAGCAGGTTGTCCAGGTAAAAAAGCACTCCATACCCATCCTGCGTAACGGCTGCAGAACTGTCTCCACACACTTGGAAATCGTCTGTGGAGTCAGGGAATAACTGATTGGCAGGCAGTTGTACTTGTACGGAGTCCCCTGGAACGAGAAGTGAAAGGATTTCCTGTGTTTTGGGTTGATGGAGATGTGGAAGTATATGTCTGTCAGATCTATGGAAGTGAACCAGTCACCCTGGTGAACACATACAAGCACCTATCTGATCTTCAGCATATGAAAGGGCCTCTCCATTATCAATTTGTTCGAGGATTGGTCTCAATCTGCCCTTTTTCAGAACCAGGAAATATCGGGAGTAAACGCCCTGATTTTCCTGTCCCTTAGGAACCCTGGAAAATACTTTCTTCGTCACGAGTTCCTGGAGCTCTGATCTGAGAGCGAGAGACTGCTCCTTGAGTGATGGGACTGTTTTCAAGAATCGGGAAGGTTGAGGCGAACTGCAGTGTGTAACCCCTGCTGATCAGCCCCTCCATCCATCTTTCCATTAAACATATGTGCCGCCACTCTCAGTAATGTCTTGTAAGTGGGTCTGCATTTACTTGATTTGCTGCGACTGCCATGGAGATGAGCCAAGCCAAAGCTCCTGCTGCCCTTGCCTGTGTCAGAGTGTCCCACCTATCGGAGGGGAGAAGCAAGAGGCGACCGACGTGGAGAATCGAGAATCGGAGTTGACTGAATATATATTTTAAATACTCTAGGTTATACAAGGTTTGCAAAGATGGCGCGGTTGTAGGTGGTCACCTTTTTTTTGCTCTGCAGCAAAACTGAGATTGGCTAAAACCTAAAGCCTGCCTTTTATTCGGGTATGTACAGGGGTGGAAGTAATATTTACTCTTGTTACTGTAACAAAAAAATCAGTAATTCCCTCTTAAAGAGGTACTGCACACTTAAACATGTTTTTCTGACCTGTAAACTAAATGATATGACTGTACTGTGATGAAACAAGTCAATGCCGGTGTTGATATTGACATTTCTTTCCAAAGTTATAAAAATTTGCATTTCATGGGTTGAAAATGGCTCAACACGCCACCTACCTTTTGGAACTTATTTAAGTCATTAAAAAAAATGTTAACTCCAATCCAATCAGAGGTGGGCAGCCCACCTCCCCCATCACCCATCCTTGAGTGGGAGTCTGTAAAACCAGGCCCATTTTCAAATATATACTGATTGAGACTCATCATTCACAGGAGTTTACTATATTTTTTGCGAACCCTCTACCTAGTACATTTCAATTTTGGCGCAGTGGTTTAGACTTGTGTTTTTGACGGCTGTAAGAGCACCACTGGACTGCATCTTTCTCTTCAGACGCTCATATGACAAGGCAATAGTTGCAGATGGCAGCAGGTCCCTCGATTGCAAAACACTGCTATCTACATTTGCAGGCAGCATTTTCTTGACAATACTTCTATTTTAACTACATGCTCGACTCCGAAAGGTCCGGCTGCATTAGTGGAGCTGGAGCCAATGGCTTGAATTGGTGCGGCTTGGGACCACCATGGTCCTCCACCACGCTAATCTCCACTTCAGGGGATTCTGGAGGGGAAAAGACCTCCACATCAGAAGAGCCCTATAGCATAGGTGCCTTGAGGTCACAAAGCAACTTCTGCCTCACACATCCATGCCAACCCCCTTAGAGCCCCTTTCCAACCATTTAGCATTTTTCAAAATTATGGTGTGGGTGGAATTAGTGTCAGAGCTTGGGGTGAAGTTACACTGTAAGTAAATTTCTAACTCAAGTATTTATTTTGCTATATTAAATCTAAATCATTACAGAGTAAAAACAAAAGTCACATGATGAAGTTATGATTAACCCTGTGAGAAATGCAACAAAGGAGCCAATTATCAGCTACAGCAGAAGCTGTTGGTGAGTCTCCAGCATCACGGTCTGTGGACGCTGGAGGGCAGAGCTCTGTTCAGAGCGGAGCTGCTAACAGCTCTCAGTTTACACTTTCGAAATGTCCACAGTCGCTGACCCAGGGTCAAGGGTTGTGAGGTGATTTTTAGCATTACCTCATAGATAAATCACCTTAATTAATCACCGATTCAATGCACCACCCGTCGTCCACGGCAAGTGTCCCAAATCAAACACACCTGCGATTGCCTGAACAACAGCTGCATGCTGTTAGCAATGTAAGCAACTCTTAAATACTGGATCCTTCAGCTATGACTTCTTCGTCCACGTTTGCTGCTTTATCCTGCTGTTAATTCTGTAAGAAGTAGCAGCTATTTTATTTATGTAGCTTAATATTGCTACATAAAGTCTGGACACAAGCTGTGGTGATCAGGTGTTACTATTATTTTGTCCACCCTAATTATATCAGTGAAGGTGGGCTAAATAACAGAAACACGTGTCTGTATAACGCAATACAGTTCAACATCAGCAACACACTACATCTTCCAAAATGATCCAACAGTTAAATCAACACCTCTCTAAAACAATTTTAATAAAAACTGAACATTATAACCTTCATGAAGGGAGGATTTATTGCAGGACTGTTGCATTAGACTGCATTAGTTTTAGCTAGTTTGTACGTAATAAACTGCCAACTGAGTGTATATTTGTAATTATCAGGTGTATGCACGGGCTGCAGATTGCCTAACTGGAGTTCACTGAATTTGCTTTCCACGTGTTTCTCATCTGGGAACAGTGTATATGCATTGAAATACCAATATGCCTACTTGAAAGCCTGGTAGCCTAAAGATGGCCTTTAATGTCATAGTTTTATCATATATCATTATTATCACCATATAACATTTTTACCCCTCCCCTTTTAAAAAATGTAACAGTAACGTTTACTCAGAGTACGATGTAACTGACTATGTACTTCTATCTGAATGCATTTTTACACAAGTAATTTGACTTCTACAAGGGTAAAATTTATTTAAAGTAAAAGTACTTCTACTTACTCTGTCCACTCCTGCCCTCTTTAAAAATCACTTATCTTTTCCTCTTGCACAGTATTTTTTGTTCTGTGGGATTGGCTGAGGTTTCAGGGTGACTGAAAGGACACACGCTGATAGCTGTGAAGATAGACATGTCTAATATTAAGTGAAAACCAAAGCAAACAGGAAGTTCCTTTTAGACAAAGACATATTCTGGGCAGACTTGGATGCTGCAGAGTAAACAAGTAGTCTTGTTATTATTCTTCTCTGCTCAGTCTCTTATTGCTGAGAAAACTTTGGCATAACAATGTTTTCCAGGGAATGAACTTGTTTTCCACAAAAGCTGTTACCAGGATGCTCTCATACAGAATGGACACACAGTAAAAAGACAAAAGCTATGCCCCAATTTCTAACTATGTAGTAATTCTAAGCAGATTTTGAATATACTGTGTTCATACTGGAAAACTGAATAAATAAAATACATCCAAAAAAGTCAGTATGCACAATGGAAATTGAGCTGCTAACTGCCGGATAAAATTTAAAAATATAAATTGTGGATAATGGTAAGAGAGATTTGTGAACCCTCCAGAAAACAAAACAAAATAATTAACAAAAATAAAGTTTTGCCAGAGACATTCCATAGTCACAGTTTGATTCACATGCATCGGTGCATGCGTTGTAAAATTTCCTTTTAGTATAAAACTGCAAAAACAGCTAAAAATACTAAGTCAATTAGCATATAGTATACAGTGTATTGTATACAATTACTATGGCATTGAGACACACTAAGAGTTTACAGCATGCCAGCGGCCCTGTGAGCTAAATGCTAAAGTCAGCATGCTAACATGCTATTGATAAGCAGGCATAGTATTTCCCATGTGCTCTACCTTAGTGGGTAAGCGTCCTAATATTTGCACATTTGTGAACCTGTAGTGGAGCTAGAGAAAAATGTCATGGGATCTCCAAAATCATTAGGAAACATCCTCTGGGAACCATGAATGTCAAAATTTTGAGACAATCCCTTTCATAAATGGCGAAATGGGATGAACTACAGAGGACAGGTCAGGGGTCACCAAATCCAGCAGGAGTCACTCTAGGTACCATGAATGTCTGTTTAAAATTTCATTACAAACCATCAAACAGTTGTTGAGATATTTCCATGGGGACCAAAGTGTTGAACAGACTAACCAACAGTGCCATTCCTAGATCAACAACGCTAGCATGGCTAAAAATTAAGGGAGGAAGCCCTTGTGTCTTTTTTTATGGTTCATCCTCCCACTCTTTAAAATAACAGGAAGCAAGCAGGGGACTAAAAACAAACAATCTGGCAAATTATTTGAGTCATTTTATTGAACAGAAGAAAAAAAACTCAAAATGAGTGTGTTAGACTGTGGTTCTTCATGTTAAAGCATTGAAGCTCATCACTAATAAAGTGCACTTTCAGTTTACAGCCAAACGGAGACTCTGATTCATCTCCTCCTTCCCTCCCACAAGCTTTGTCAGATCCCACCTGGTGCAGGACTCTCTGCACCTGAGCTCTCGATAGAATACTATCACAGTAAGATATATAAGACCAAGTGCAACGACTGAGCATCACAGTGAGGGCAAGTGCATAAGTGTTCATGGAAGATCAGCACATAAAGAGTCTCTTCTCCCCTGAGTCTATCTCAGACTATTCCTGCTACTGTTTTCTATCCTGGCTCAGTTCAACCCAGTAATAGCCATAACATAACAGATGTTGACCTCTGCACAGTTCTGATTGATTATGTAATCGAGTGATTGTAAAACAGCACAGTATTTCTTAACAGGGTTTCATTAATGCTCAGCGTTAAGCTAAAATCTTTGCTGTGAGTGTCTTTACATTTTAAGATCTGCACTTTAAAAAAATATTTTCCTATTTCCAGATGTGTCTTTCTACATAATATATATATACACAGTTGTATCTTTACAAAGAAAATAATGTCCTGTTAAAGACCGTTGCGAGGTCAGTATCGATTCCAGTTTGGCACGTAGTACTCGTGACTTCACCCGGTAACAGACTAAATGGAGGAGACAGCAGAAACAAGCGCATACACCGCCCCGGGTTTTGCTGTTTTCACTTTAAATTCTGCCTCTCCTGTACGGACACAGACACTAAACTAGCAAATGAATCCTACTCCTACTTCTTACTTAGATGTGTTTGAAATGGTAATTTCCTCTGATGTGCAACAAATAGGAATGTCATTCACATGAAAACAAGTTCTTTGATGTGGCACTATTCTACATGGCATGACAACAAACCCTGGGGAAAACATCCACAGTACAAGGGATATTGTATTAATTAACAATGCAGCTTGAATTTTACCTCTATGGGATTTGGGATTCCAATATGCTATGTACTGTATGACACACAATTTACATCATCAAAATGAGACAAACCAAGAGAAAACTAATATGCTGTAGTTCAACATAGGAATGGAAAAAAAAAAAAAAAAAAAAAAAGGACAATCCTGTTTTTAATGGTTATAAAAAAGAAAGATGAACATTGTAGCTAACATCCCAGCAGGTAGTGTACATTGCACGTGGTAAACGGGGGCATTTACTTTGATATCACAAGCAATCAAACACACAGCACTGGGAAAAGATCAGCCAAAAACAAACACATCTACTACTAACATTTAAACTTTCTAGATATTAGTCTCACTGGGAAATTGCACGTTGGATAACTTCTCCTCTTATTGCACTATTTTCACTTTTTTCATGTCAATCAAAAGATTGGGCAGTTAAGGGATGTCTCTCACTTGCATCATGTTAATCTGTCTTATATTTTTTATTTAACATGCATACTACAAAATTATACTGATAAAACCCTTTTTTTTTTTAGCTGTCTTATGAAGCTGTGTATTACATATACAATGTCCTTCACACTGAGAACTCAGACATCAGAGTCAAACTACAAAACTCTCAAAAGAGCCATGTTACATAATCACTTTCATTATCTACCAGTCAGTATTACAAATAACAGTAATAAATATGTCGAGTTCAATAAATATGGGTTTTCTATCAGAATAAAAAATTATAAAGATTCAGTTTTGAATGGAGATCCATCTGGCAGAGAAAACTGCAGGGTCTCCTCTCATGTGTAGTGTTAGAGCGTGTGGCTCAGTTTGATTAGGTTAAAGTATTGGATCATGTCTGGTTACACTAACATGAGCTGTCACATTGACAGAAAGCAGCTCATAGAGCGATTCTCTACAGCTAAACAACCCCTATACTGTCAACAAGTTACTTAGTTTAGGTAGTTTTAAGCTTGTGAGTTCTATAATTAATGCTCAGATATTGCTTCAAAATCTCTCATCATATTAATATAGTGTTTATCTCCAACTTCATTCACTTCTCATGCATCCACCAGGGATAAGAACACATCCAAACGACTGGACAGTGATGGGTAAACAGCCCTAATGAAAGGAATATTGAGGGGGAATAAAACCTTATATACATATAAACGACATTTCTGACAATTGTCTGTATGTGCACCAGACCCTTCATCTCGACATGTTCCTGGTAGAGAATCACTTCGATAGGCTTCTCCCGCTAGTCTACACCAGGCATGTGGGACTCGGTGTGGATGTAGACTCCATTTTGTTTCTGTCATGCTGTAGAGCATTTTTGCTTTCGTTTTAAAGTGCAGTCCAGATGCAGGTGACAAAAAGACAAGAAGCAGATTACACAGAGAGAGATGAAGCACAGGTAAACCCAGTGGCGGACACTGGGACTGGCAGAGGATTGGCACATACGTCAGAAAGGACTGGCGTTGAGGACTGGAGCAGGATGGGATGGAGACGGTAGGAATCTGGGGTCTGGGGTCTGGGGTCTGTTAGGCTGAAGGTTAAAAAAAAAACAGAAAAAGGTCTCTCCTATTCAGTCAAAGCCTCTGTCAGTGATTGAGCTCCAGTCACTCCCTGGACTGGTAGAAAAGGATGTATCCTGACTCAGAGTTCTTGGAGATGTCTGAGGTAAGCCCATAAAACTCCTCGATGGCCTGGGCGTCAATTTTCTGCACAACAGAAGTGAGACATGGTTTACTGATAAAACAAGGAAAAGTAAAAGTACAGACAGATGAGTCAAGGGACATTGAGCCGACCACAACAGGCTGAGTGACGCACCTCCACAATGTCATCATCAAACAGCAGCCAGAAGCCATGACTCTTCACTATGGTGATGTAGTGACCTCTATTTGGGCCACTGAGGAAACAGAGACAAAAAGTGACTCTACTGTAGAAATGCTTTAATCTTAAGACCCCCCCCAATATACAACATTCTTCTGTCTACAGTATAAACACAAAACTGACGCTGATAATCAATGATCAGCAGTTTGCCACATGGGTACCTATTGGTATTTATTAAAGATTCTAAAAGGTAGTTAAGTTTTTACGGTAAAACAATCACAAAGTAATCTTTTTTCTTTACCATTACTTTGTGATGCAACGTTAAAATAATATATCGCGCTGCATCTAATCGTCTCTACGGTATCTCAATGTTTGGTGCACACATTTTGTCTCTTAACAATTAATATTCAGTCAATTGACTAAATTCATTTTTTCTATTGCCAAAATCTGCAGAGAAATCTTCAGCAATATGGTGTTACACTTCCATAAAAGTTGGGAGACTCAGCAGAGAGACAGATTAAAAAACAGAAGGGTCAGAAATGAAGCAGCAGAGGCTGAGATATCCCAACTTTTAGTCTCTAGTAAGGGTCAAACTCCAAAAATTGCTGGATCCTACTAATTTGTTGAGTCAGGTATAATCTAATTCACTTCTGCCATCCGACTTGGTTGGAAAAGACATCGCACAAACTAGTTCTTTTCTAGCATAATCTGGCCTTTAGAACGGACCCGCCTCCTAAATGCCCACTTCTTTTCAAACACCACACCTCCGGTTTCTAACGCGTGCTTTAGGTTTAAACTTGGAATCCTCAATGCCAAGCCGGAAAAGCTCCCTCCAGAGTCACAGAAGACATTATGCAACTGAAAGTACGCTGAACTTCATGTGAAAAATGGGTGGAGTGGCCCTTTAATTTGTGCTTGTACTCAATATACCATACCTGCCACAGTGAACCACCACTGCAACTAGATCATACATGCGATCCAGGTTGACTGCGTCTCCAGACGTGTTGAACAGGCGGAGTTCTAGGGGGAAAACCACTCTATAGGACAGCTTGGTGTAGCGGTGCAACTGCTCCATGTACTTAAACCTCTTCAGGTGTAGCGCCAGGATCATAGGAAGCTTCTTCACACGCATCCTGCAGAGAAGTATACATGCTCAGCGTGTTTTTGACACATCACCGCGGCGATGTGAGCTCAGTGCTTTACTGACCGTTTCTGTGCTTCCTGCTTGCTGCAGCACGTCTCACAGTAGTATTTGTACTCGCTGCACAAAGTCTCTGTGTTGCTGAAGTCCCTGTAGGGGAGAGCATGCCACAGGAGGCTCGGTTACTCGATTTCAATCAGACCAAAGGGAATATGGTCTACTGTCAGCCTTTTAGCTGTGAATGAATATGTAAAAACTTGATACTACCTGAGGCAGTGTGTTATTGATGTGTTCTGCTCCACATCCACAGAAAGATCCAGAAAATCCTCATCTTTGCTGCTCACCTGTCAAAGAGAGGGAAAGACACAAAGGAAACTAAACTGTCAGGATAAGCCTGCTGCGCTGTGACAGAACACCCACCCACCCACACCTATACACACACAGCCTGTTTTTGAAATGCTTATTATACTGAGTAGCTTTTGTCTGTGCACAGTGCAGTGTCTTGGTGTTTGCAGGGGTTGTTCAGGGCAACCCGTTCCACTCTTCGCACTTAAAATTGCAAGGACAAAGCCTCTAGCAGCCCTGACGTAAAGTGGGTTGTCAGAGTCCGAGGGGCGTGCTCAGTAAATCTGTTTTGTTCTTTGGTTTTTTTGCATCTCTCAGCATCTCTGCAAAGGGCTAATCCCTTTTTCAGACTTATTTAGGAGGGATCTCTTATTCAGGGTGGGACAAGGACTGGCAGGACTGTGGACAGATAACAACATAAAATGTACTACCCTTCTAATACAGAAAGATTTCAGAAAGTAGTCAGACCTCTTCACTTTTTACACATTTTGTTATGTTGCAGCTTTATGCTTAAATTGTTAAATTTTCCCTCATCAATCTACAGTCAGTACCCCATAATGACATAGTGAAAGCAGAATTTCAGATTTTTTGCAAATTTATTAAAAAGAAAAAACTGAACTATCACATTGGCATAAGTGATAAGACGCTTAGCTATGACACTCTAAATTTAGCTCAGGTGCCTCCCATTTCTCTTGATCCTCTTTGAGATGTTTCTGCAGCTCGATTGGAGTCCACCTGTGGTAAATTCAATTGACTGGACATGATTTGGAAAGGCACACACCTGTCTATATAAGGTGTCACAGCTGGCAGCTGTATATTAGAGCAAAAACCAAGACATGAGGTTGAAGGAACCGCCTGCAGAGCGTTAAAAATAAATAAATAAATTAAATAAATAAATAGAAATTAAATAAATAAATTCTGCTGCATTGAAGATTCCCAACCGCACAGTGGCCTCCATGATTCTTACATAGAAGAAGTTTGGAACAACCAGGACTCTTTGTAGAGCCACCCATCTAAACTGGACTGGACTAAAGGGCCTTGGTACGAGAGGTGACCAAGAATCTGATGGTCACTCTGGCTTAGCTCCAGAGATCCTGTGTGGAGATGGGAGGAAGTTCAAGACACAAAAAGGCCACTTGAGTTTGAAAAAAGCACCTAAAGGACTCTTAGACTGTGAGAAACACGATTCCCTGGTCTGATGAAACCAAGATTTAACTGTAACTTAACTGGCCTCAATTCTAAGCGTCATGTCTGGAGGATACCAGGCTCCGCTCATCACCTGCCCAATACCATGCTAAAGGTGAAGTGTGGTGGTGGCAGCGTTTTTCAGCAGTAGGGAAAAGAAGACTAGTCGTGGTTGAGGGAAAGCTGAACGGAGCAAAGTACAGAGAGATCCTTAATGACAACCTTTGTCCAGAGCACTCAAACTGGGCCGAAGGTTCACCTTCCAGCAGGACAATGACCCTAAGCACACAGCCAAGACAAAGCAGGAGCGTCTTAGGGACAACTCTGTGAATGTCCCAGAGTGGCCCAGTCAGAGTTCTGATTTGATCCCAAACAAACATCTCTGGAGAGACCTGAAAACGACTGTCCACCGACGGTCCCCATCCAACCTGACAGAGCTTGATAGGATCTGCAGAGAAGAATGGCAGAAAATCCCCAGATCCCCAGGTGTGCAAAGCTTTTCGCATCATACCCAAGAAGACTCGAGGCTGTAATCGCTCCTAAAGTACTGAGCAAATGGTGTGAATACTTATGTCAATGTGATATTTCTGGGATATTTCTGATATGTGATATAGGCAAATAAAGCAAAGACACACACCGTCTCACAGTTGAGGCAGCGTGTCTCATTGGTCAGTGTGCCTTGGAAAATATCGTGAACCCATGTGGGCTCTGTCTTGTTCTCCGTCTCAGTCTCCGTGGTGATGGCGGTGCCATTGTTCTTGAGGCGTCCATTCTGCTTTTCCTGCTTCTTCTCCTCCTGCAGGATGTCGGCCACCGTGTTCAGCAGGTAGTTGAGGAATTCGTGGGCATCCTGCTGCATGTAGTTGTCGAACAGATCTGGAGGGAGATGCAGAGACACCATAAAGGGAGAGGACTCATAGAGGGGGACTGAGGATGTCCCGGTCATGGTTTTGGGCCTCTGATCTTCATTAATTATAGTGATTATTTTCCCATTGTGAATCTAATATTTATATTTTTGTACATGACAATTCTGCACCAAGCACACTTAGCCTAAAGCAGGCCTATACTAAAGATATTAAATATACAGATAGATATTTTAGTAGAGCCGAAAAGCTCCATGTTGAAAATATAAGTTTGGCATTTTGGGAAACTGACTTATTTCCTTTCTGATTGAGAGTTTGATGAAAAGATCGATCTCTTTCTCACATCGGTCTGCTAAATACAAGGCTACAGCCAATTGCTGAGCTTTAGAGGTGCTGGGAGGTGGATTTTGCTACTTTTGGACAGAGCGAGGCTAGCTCTTTCCCCCTTCACCCAGTCTTTGTGCCAAACTAAGCTAACCAGCTGCTGGTTATATACTGCATACAGCATACACTGTAGGTTAATGATTTCATACGTTATTTTGTATAGTGTCCAGTCGTATTTTATATAATATCTGTAAAGAGAGAGGTGACAATGTGGATGGCTAACAGTCCTTTTCCACTGACAATATTTGTGACAAACCCAGTTGTTATTAATAACATTTCCTGCTGGCTCACTGGCAAACTGACAGCCAGCATGACTGTGGTTAGTTACATGCGAGCTTTTCCTAATATGAGAATTTTTTTCTGAGAATTTCTCTCTTGAGAAATGTAAATAAAATTGACAGGCTACACCGATGACATCAGCATCCACACACGCTCCTGTTTTGACAGATCTGTATGTGAAAGGTGAAAACTGAGAAGTGGGGGATCGGGAAGGGGGGAAGAGACAGAGAGAGCAGAAGGAGGGGGGAAAAAAAAAAAGAAAGTCCAGAGAGGAGACAGCTGACCAAAGCTGGATCCCAACAGAGATTGCATTGTTCATTCACATAAAGAGCTTCCTCAATATGGCAAGCAGAGAACAGTCTACCTCTCTGTCAGCTCCACTCCAGATGACCTTACCACCAACAAGCACCTGTCCTTCACCTCAAATATTCAGACCATATTAAAGCCAACACAACTACCCAAAGATAACACAGAACCACAAACCTCCACTCTCTGATTGTTTAGGAACACGTATGTGGAGAGGTGCACTTAATGGCTTTGGCAAAAACGAGAACAGAAAAGGGAAAAGGTCCATACAGAAAATGTTTCATGTTCACAGATGTTTTGGTACGAGCTGCTCTTCCGAACGCTCTTTGTCAGACACCAAACTACACACAGAAATACTTTTTTCATGGGACACAATTTAGCTTGTAATAGGATCATTCCATGTCAAATTAACAGAGGCCTCTCGACTGACCATCTTGGATTTGCTTCATACCTCACATAAATGTCATTGTACCCAACGACTAGTGTGCAAACTTTTCAGTTTGTATCTCCTTTAGGTTCTGAGATATGGAGACTTTAAAAAAAGGGGTGGTGGCTCTAATAAACAAGTGCTGCTAAAAAATTGCAAAGTTCCACAAGTCATTACTTTTGAACCATTCATGATACACGCTTGAAATTTTCAGGGATTGTTCTATACTGTTAGATGAACTTAACTTCTAAATGGTTGGCCTACAGTTATTTGCCAAGTCATGGCGTGCTGAAAATTGGATTAAAAAGTTATTTTGTGCTTTGGAGGCCACTATATCTTCACACTGAGCCACATCAGATCTTTTAAATTCTTATTTTTAATACTTGTTATAGTACTTTCTTAGAAGCTATGTGTATGTCTGAAAGAGATCAAAATTTCTGATGAGGCATTAAAAATGAAAAAAAAGATTTCACGTCTAAATTTCAAGTGCACATTGCTCATGTATGACAAAGTCTACCCTAAAAACAATCACACTACTGGAAAGAGCATGTTGTACTTAGTTAATGCACAAAGTACGAAGTTGTTACCTTGAACCAAACTATATTTATTAGGGTATCAAAACGCACCATGTTTTACTACAAACGGACATTCTGCAAATTTGAACAATGCAATGATGTCCTTTTCCAAATCTGGTGGAAAAGGTTTGGTGTAAGTGGTGCAATTAATGAATGAATTACCCAATAGCAAGAATACCAAACGTGCACAGTACCGGGACACTGAAACTGGCTCGCCTGAATGCCAAAACGTTTGCTGTGAAAACTATCCATCGTAGTGATTTACTATGTTATATCAAGCAAGTGTCCTTCTTTAAATCTCTTCTTAAAACAAGATTTTATCTTGTGGCTTTCTGTTATCTGATGGTAATTTGTTGGAAGAGTTTTAATCATTTTTTCATCTCACTGTATCTTTTCCGCTCTTTTTTTATCCCCTTGTTTACTGTAAAGCACAACACGTTTTCAGATTTCGTGATACGCTGTGAACTTTTTCATGATGCTGTTGCTCTGTGCTGCACCAGGTGTATCTTGTCAATTAATTCATCTATTTATAGCTAACAGCTGAGTGCAGTATGTGTGTGTCGACGAAAGGCTGCAATATCCATCCACCACGCAAAGAGTTACTGTTTATCTGGCACATGGCTCATATAATTGTAAGCAATTGCTGAGCTCCAGCAGACTTTTTTTTTTTCCCTCCACTAAATGTAAGGGGTTTTATAAAAGGCATGGACTCTCACCATTCTCTTTCCGTAGGCGGGAGATGAACTTCTTAGGCGGGATGACGCCCACTTTCTTCTTCTGTGTGGCAATGGAGTGGAAGAGGTCAGCCAGGCACGTGAGCAGGTTCTCCTTCTTCTTCTGCTGGGCTTTGTAGGCCAGCACGTTCTCCCGGAAAGGCCGGCAGAAGTAGAGAGCCTGGAGCACTGAGTTACAGTAACATGTGTTTCCAAACTGAGGAAGGAAGGGACCAGAGGTACAAGGACACAGAGCAGGACAAAAAAGGGGTTTCAGTCCGTTAGTCAGTTAGCTGGGTGAAAAAACACCAATGTGCTCTTTTGTTTTCATTCATTTGGCAGGCTAGGGTGTTGAGAAACTTGGGTGTTTATGTAAATGCCATATTAAGAGGCAAAACATCCCTAGACTGGCCTACAGACTCACAAACAACACTGTTGCCTTCAATACCAGCTGTCCAGCAGAGGACATAACTCACCGGGATCCTGTGGCAGTTTGTTCTGAAAAATGACACCAGTGTTTTTTTGGCAATGACCTTTGTTAATGTATGAGAGGATTTAGTGATACTCACGTTGACCAATCCAAAGTAGTGTTCATTGATTGGAAATTGCTCCGGGCCGATGTCTTTCTCCAGAGCAGAGGCATTGGTGCCCTGAAAGGACACAACAGGAAAACATGGGATTCTGCATTTAGTTGTTGTTGTTATCATCACCATCGTCTCATATAACACAAATTTCTGTTTACAGAGAGTCACAAGGCTAAGGTGAAAAGCTAATTTGTTTAGACGCTGTGTATATATATATATAGCCAAATTAATATGGAAATTTGGTATAGTCAGCTAGCACCAACAGGCTAACAAAGCTCTAAAGCCACCGTTATGAGATAAAGCAAAATGAGAAGTCTCCTTTTAATGCAGTATAACTGAAAGAAATGATCCTTTCTGCCCAATTCCAAGGTCTCCGCTTCTCATGGAATGTGAAAAAATCTTGCTCATCTTGATTCCTTTTAGTTTTTACCGAAAAGAAAAACTTCCTGCCAAAATAGGAAAAGGATATGGTCTGAATAGGTAGATCCATGTCAAAAGTCAGGAGTACTTGCACCTGATTGCTGAGACAGACCACTTATCTCGTCAGAGCCTTTTCACTTGTCAGAGCTCAAAGCTTTTCCAAATGAACCACAGCTTTGTTGAGCGAACACAAAAGACAATTTAGTTTGGGGAAGGCTTTGACTTTCAATGACTGTCATTTCCCTCTGTCAAAGCAGACCGAATACCTCTCTGTCCGATTTACCGCTCCCGATCTGAGATACTGTACACGCACAAACAGATTCTTCGAGGACAAGACCGACTTGTTAGTTTTTTTTTTTTTACTTTAGATATAACTTTAACAATCAGAGAAAAATCAATGTAACCCCGACAAACTTTCATTAGTCTAAACTATGGCTTAATTTGTCTGTGAGCACAAGTATCTTTTGGGTCGTGCAGTGTATTAAAGCATTTCTCTCTTTACTTGGCACCTGACGCATTAGCTTATGTGTCTGCAGGCTCATTTCATTTCCTAACTAACAAAATGATTGACTGCAAGTTCTGTTTTTCACATGGGAAGAGTTCTGTCTGATGCAACGCCTCACAGAAGAACACCAGTTGGATTATTTTCTGTCAATTTGCATACTTTTGACATACTGCGATATGTCAATGATTGAAATAAAACTAGAGTTGCAACAATTTCTTTGTTAATCGACAGGAAATCAATCGGCAACTATTTTGACAACTGATTAATAGTTAAGTTAGCCAAAAGATTAACTGGTCACAGCTTCTTACACGTGAATATTTGTTTGTTTTTTTTCCTCTGTTCTACGATAGTAAATTGAATGTGTTTATGTTTTGGACTTCCGGTCGAATGAAATGGGCTGTCTAAACACATCATTTTGGGCTTAGGTAATATTACACTGAGCATTTTTCATTATTTCCTCACATTTTATAGACAACACAATTAACGCATTAGCTGAGAAATAATCAGCAGGCGAATCAATAATTAAAAGAATGGGTGGCTGCAGCCCTAATTGGAAAAATATTCACATTTAGGTTGTGATTTCGACCATATCAGCCAGTCCTACAGTGGACCGGAGAGGCTTACTGTGCAATGAGACACTGGATGTCACAGAGCCTTTCAGGACTGCCTGTGTTCACCATTTAGACACCCTGCTACGTAATAGCGACCAATGTCCAGCCATGGTGAGTCCATTCAAACTTGACTTGATTCACCAGTTCTTCTGCGGTGATAGAGTATATGAACTCAGTGCAGTGTGTGTCATTAATGCACTAAAGCAGCACTGACACAGGCTGCAGGAGCCCTGACATTAGTAACCCGGGGGGGGGGGGCGTTGAAGTCTGTTCTTGCCCACTCTTCTTCACGGCCCCTGAACACAACGTACACACAGATTAGTGCAGATTTCTGCTCTCTGCTAGCGGGATGTGACCAGTCCTCTGCAGCAACGCCACATTATGCAATCACAATAAGCCGTCGGCGCGCGGCTTCATTCACCTGTCAGTCATCGGTGACGGCTAAACCAACCGCACACTGTGTGTCGTCTCCGCGGGGCTGCGACGCACAGTGTCTGCGCCGCCGGGAGGGAGCTGTCACGGAGGTCCACGACACATTAATGTCAAGGTTCGGGATGCGGGCCTGCCTGAGCACCGGGGCCTGCTAAACCAGCCACCGCCAGAGTGAGATTTACTGTGCATCCCTGTCGGAAGGAGCCTGGAGCCTGCACCCTGCACGGAGTGTCGGGCTGCTGGGGGGGGGGGGCTCACTCATGTACATCCTCACACACCGGGTTCAACACAGAGGCTGCAGGCAGATCGACCGCAACGCGCACGACCAGCGAGTTACTCACCATATTACAAATGGAGGCGATGTTTCTGACAGTCATTTAGTTTACAGTGTCCCCCTCACCGCCATCTTTATGAAATAAACATGACTTCAGAGCAAGGCGACGCTGAGAACTGAAGTGAATTCGCAGCCGCGTCTGGAGGCCGGACCGCAGCCCCGAGCGTCAGAAAGCAGGCGAGCGGGACGCGGAGCACCATGCAGCCGGCACGGAGCTGGGAGTCAGACCGCACTCAGTGTCGACGCGGCTTCATCCTCACACACGTCTCAGCAACACTACAGCTGGAAACCCGCCAATGCATGAGGGGACGGCGGACTGGCGAAGTTGCAGGCAGCAGGTTGTTAGCAACGACCAGGAAACAGGCGTGATACGCGAGGAAGAGCAGTGGTCCCGCCCAACCGGGGGAAATTCCGGATCGGATTGGTCCAGAGTGTTTTTGTTTGATTGACGGGATGACAGGCCCGTGCACAATCCTGCACGCTAAAGATGAGCTGAGCTGCATCCAATCAACAGCGAGTACTCGAAGCAATGGCTTTAGGGAAACGTAGTTCCTTTTTCGGACGCGTTTAAAGATATGTAGGCTTTATGCAAATCACCAAAGATGCTCATTCATTCATTCATTCATGAT
Organism: Xiphias gladius; assembly: GCF_016859285.1. Taxonomy (NCBI): domain Eukaryota; kingdom Metazoa; phylum Chordata; class Actinopteri; order Istiophoriformes; family Xiphiidae; genus Xiphias; species Xiphias gladius. Next base: position 23,463,690 of record NC_053405.1, on the reverse strand, counting down.
GAATTTGTTGATTTAAAGGTGATGATTCAATATAAATGTATTTATTTTAGTCTATAAAATATCAGAAAAGACTGAAAATTGTGCCTGACAACAGATGTGAGCCCAAAGTGCTTGTTTTGTCTGACCTACATTCCAAAATCCAATTAAATTCAGTTCACAATGATACAAATCACAGAAAAAAACAAAATCCTCACGTGACAAGCTAGAACCAGCAGAATTTTTGCTTGTAATGTAGTAATGCACTGCATAAACAACTAGTAGTCAATTTACTGATTTGTCCATAAGAAAACAGTCTTGGTACTCAGGTGCAACTAATTCAATTAAAGGTGCCCTTCAGTCATTTCGTATTGTATTTCCATAAAGACAGGGAATTCAAAAGGCAGTTGAAAAAAAGAGTGTTGACAATTGAAGCAGCATAAGCTGAGATGCTGATTCCCGCGGTGCGTTCACACAGACGGATACGAAGTAGCTGGCAGTATCCGGCCTCCCATGAATCTTTAGTTCTTGGGTTGAGTTGTGTTGAGCACATACTTTACATCCTTTGCTCCGACTGGACAGTTCTGTTCTGACGTATCCGCCGCCGCCAGACACAAAAACAATGTTGGTGATTTGTTTCCACACGTCGCTCTTCATTTTTATGTCCCAATAACTCCACTACCACTACGTAGAGATTTGGGAGGTCGGAGACCGCGATGATCAGTTTTTTCCTCCATTATTAAAAAGTAAAATAGTTTAAAGTTCCTTCATGTGGTGCTTGCGTTTCCGATGGAATCAAGATGATCACGACTGGCTCTCGCCTGGCTTTCAGTCGCATTGCGCATATCATCAGGGTTAATTTTTCAAAATTGAAAAAGCTGCAGAAGACTTTATAAATAAAAAAATTGGAGTGGCCCTTTACTGCTTACAGACAGCCCTTTACACTCTGGTAGTATATTGGTGGCCACTTCTTATCATCCTTGACATTTTGTGGACTAAAATTAACTAATCCTTTAATTTGCAGGTATTCTGCACTCTAACCTCCGATTAGCTGACCATAACGAAGGGGGGGCATTAAAAGGTAAGTGTCCCCGCTGCAGAGCTCTGCAGGACTCCCGGGCCCTCAGGACACTTCCATTCACCGCCGGCTTTGATGATGCTTTCACAACAATTCCCCAGCAATTATCTCCTTAGCATGTGAACAAAAATAAAGGAAAACAACGTATAATTATGATTAACATACTTCAAAAGGAATGGGAAAGGAGAGAGGAATAAAAGTATTCACAGAAAAACAAAGAACAGAATAACAGGGTTGCCAGTCTGAGCTGTTGAGCATGGGAGAGGTTCATTGTTGATCAGACATTTGGTATGCACCAGGGGTTTATTGGGAAATTTGTTGATTGACGTGTTCTCATAGGTTTATTTATGAATACTTTTGATTGGCAGGATAACAATTACAAGTGTTTGGTGGCTTGTGGGCTGTAGATACAAAACACTCCCAGACTTACTTTCTATTTGAGTCCAGTCAGTACTAACAGGGCTAAGGGGAACTGTGGATGCAGCTGCCCTTTTCTTGACTCATGCTGCTTTTCATTATTGCAGCTCTTCGTGTGCTTACCGGTGGATATGCGGAGATGGAAAATGTGCTAACTGTAAACAGCTACAGTGCATACACATTCATTGTCATCCTGAGACCAAAATAGGCACGAAAACCCCATGAAAAAGCTTCAGTTCTCTACATCTGATGTTTTCTTCCCAGCCTCGTTTATGAGAAAAAATCTGTTCTGTCTTTTTTGTCTCAGGCTTTGTGGGGCAGCTTATGTGTTGACAAGAGGCTTCATATGAACAGAGAGGTTATGTGAATTCAGTCTGTATTTGGAGTTTTCATCTCTCTCATCCACTATGTGTTTTCTTTTGACTTTTGCATCCACCACATCTTTTTTTTTTCTGTTTTTTTTTTGTTCTCCAGCCAGTAGGTGAACCTCAGAGGACCCTCCTCTGTTTGCCTCAGTTGAGATCCGAAGTGGGGCTTAATGTTTGGCCTTTCATGTTTGTGCACATGCATTACACCCAGACAGACAAACGCACAGAGAGAAAAAAAACTCGAGCTGAGAAAATGTTTCCAGTAAATGAGGCTGGCTGCGCTACTAAAAAGCACCAATGACCTTCCTGTCGTTCAGCTGCCACAATGAGAGGTAAATGAATTATGCATCATTTCCGTACCTCAGAGAAAATAATTCTCCAGTTTAGAGTCTGTGATTTATTGCAGCCTAGTGACTTTTGGCACAGGCTTCTGAAACATCAAGGTTAGGAACAGTCTGTTAAGGTTGTTTTATAGGAGTTTACATGCAACAGAGAAACCATTCTTCTTTCCTGTAGCAGAGCTGGTATATGTTCTGGGAACCGGGTGGGTTGGGATTGCTGCAAATTCTAAATGACAAAATTAGTCATAGACCAAGTCCACGTGTTACATTTTTAAACATTCACTTATGAATGTTTGCTGTGGCTCTTTATTGAGTTGCATTTTTTTAAGTCAAAAGTGAAAAAGTAATGCGCCGTTTGACATTTTTACTTCACTTTTGTTGTTCAAAACTTCTCTCCTTCTCAGTGCTCTATAATACAAAAGTCATATTAAATTGACTAATGATCACAGTCCCTACTTTTTTCTGAGTAAAGATTATTACTTGCACACACCAGTTTTGGCATGCTCATTGGCTTTTGGTACACACTGTTCCAAACAGACTCATCTGCACTCGAGTTTACATGTACGGTATCCAAGCTGCTATAAACAGAGGAACAGGGCATGTTGGGAACTGGCAGTCAGTGGTCAGTGGATGCACAACAGGCTCACCCTCGTATTGACACATTGGCATGCTCATTGTCAGTTTTCTGTGTCACCAGTGGCTTAACATGGAACACAGAGAAATAATTTGGGGATACGCACGTGTTGAGTGCATTCCCACTTCCTCTTTGCTAAATGCCACAAGTAAACACACAGATACTAAGACTTCTGTTCATTACTGATTAATCCATTATTTTTTCAGAATAGTCGATTGATTGTTAAGTCTTTATAAAGGTCAGAAAATACAGTGCCTATAAAAAGTATTCACTCCCCTTGGGAATTTTCATGTTTTCTTGTCTTACAACATGAAGTCAAAGTTGATTTAACGTGGCTTTTTTGACACTGATCAACAGGAAAGGGGCCTTTCATGTCAGAATGAAACCAGATCTCCACAAAGTGATCTTAATTAATTAAAACATAAAATACAAAATAGTTATTTAAGTAATCATCCCCTCCGAGTCAGTATTTACTCGATGCACCTTTGGCAGCAATTACCATACAGCCTTGAGTCTGTGTTGATAGGTCTCTAGAGCTTTGCACACTGCAATTTTGCCCCGTTCTTCTTTGCAAAACTGCTCAGGCTGCAGGAGGATTATGCAACCTGACACAGTCTTTAAATCACCTTTCATGAAACACTCCAAAATGAATGCTTTTTATAGACGGTGTAGTGAAAAATGCTCAATACAATTTCCCAGAGCCCAAGTGATGTCTTTAAAGTGCTTGTTTTGTCCAACCAACAGTCAAAAACCGAAAGGTGTTCAGTTTATCATAACATTAAGTCAGAAAAACAAAATCTCTTCACGTTTGAGAAAGTGGAAGCAGTTGATGTTTAGCATTTTGCTTGAAAAATTATGATTAATTTGCATAAGTACATGTAATTGCATTTCTACATTATTTCATTACAAATATATCAAGAGGACTCTACAGACTACCTGATTAACAGACTAACAGTTATAGCAGAAACTCAAACGATACATTTCACAGCAACACACGTATCCAACCACGATCATTCACTTTGATGCGACAGCCCTGCTCACAGGCTCCTCTGCCGTGTGTCTCAACTACCCCAGAATACGCCTGTTCTGCTCAACAACCATTTTCAGTCGGTGAGACGGCGACGAAGGCACAATAGCCGTATTGTTCTTACAATACAAAACAGGGAGCAGAAGAGTTCACTGTGACCATTTAATACCGGCAGCCCCAGAAACTGTATCTGCATGTGTGCGTGTACACGTGTGCAGTTGTGGGAATGCGTGTTATCACATGTGTGACTCATACTGCGATAAAACTGATGTTCAGCACCCAAATGGAAAAAAGGTCACAAATGATGTTTATGCAACATTCACTCAACAGTTCATTGAAACACTCAGGTATATAAAAGGAGGTCAGGAGTGTCAGTGGGTAACAGATTCAGTCAGGCTATATAAAGCCAAGTTTTTATGAACTTTCAAACAATTCACTCATGGACTTTGGCATTCACAGAGCTGTCTTACTATCAGGTCATGGGTGTAGGCTGTGACTCCTTATTTGAAACAATAAAAGGAGAATAAACTGTGGCTCTTCGTTTAGAACTGATTAATGTGTCATTAGCATGTAATGACATGAGAGAAACAGATCTCGTGCTACAGGAGTATTAGCACAAAAGTGACCATCTAAATGGACTAAAATGGGGCGTATATCAGAAATCTGCGTGCCATTTGGAAGACAACACTGCCCAACCACACACACACACACACACACACACACACACGCATACATGCACACGTGCTCATGTAACATATCCCCTGCATATTTTCCTCCATCTCTAACCTCATCCAGATTCCTGGGCTGCCCTTCTCTGGAGGCTCAGAAGCATTTTGTCCTGATCACGGTCAATAACAATAGATCTGTTTGTAAAACTGGATGTCTAGAGTGAGCTAAGATGGCGGCAGAACGCAATGGAGCTTGACCCACTTTCCAGTCCTCTGAACCTCATTAATTCACTCAGCCAGGTGCTTGGGAGACTGGGGGTCTGGTAAGTGATCGTAGCCGTAGCCCTTATCTGCCTTCACGCAGCACAGACCTAAGTTTGAGACTTTGATGTAACTGGGTAAAGGACCCGGGAACAAGTTTTGTTGTAAAACTATGTTTTAAGAGAAAAAAAATAAAATGCAAAGAGTTTGAATGGATGCAGAAGTGCAGTGCTTGAATAGCACTTTCTGATTTTGAGACAGCACTCAACAGCCGCGTTGGTCAAGTACTTGTAAACTGTGAATTGTAATCCATTACCCATTTCATATTACTCATTGAAAAAAGAAATTACATTACTTTACTGACTCAATAGTAAAATTAATTAGTTACATTATTAGTACATTATATTAATTAGTGACTTTTGTTTCGTTCGACAACTTCACATCCGCACCCTGACATCATTCTCTGTATGTAACATGTAGAAAGAGAAAACAAGACCCTAGGTCCGTTTCCGTCAACCTGTTTTTATGCGCATTTCAGTTTGCGCATCAAGAACCATTTATCAGTTTTTACACGTAATATTGCGATCATCTTCTTGCACCACAATAACTTCTACACTGAACAGGCTTGAAGAGTCATTTTCAGTCTGTCAGTGTCATGTGTCAAACATTAGGCAGGGACAGCTCTTTGTATGTATTCAGCTGGCAAGTGGCACACGATGCTCCAGTACTCCTTCCTTCGGGATGTCTGACGCAAATTATTTTTTCATTGTGCCTGGTGCCAATTTTTTGCCTAGAGTACAGTGTGTACCTTTCAAGAACACTGAGACGTATCCTCCATTACTGCCCGAGGCAGTTTGACCTGTCTGTTTTCTTTTTCTCTCTCTGTGGCATCCTAATAGTCCAGCTACACCACAACTCCTCCCTGCAGCAGACATAAAGTTTTTCTGAAAGCCAGGCTGGGGAATGTGGAGGGGGGAAGCAGAGGCATGGACCCTCACAGTTAGCTGCAGTCAACTCGGCAAAGAGGAAATGGGATGATCACATCATGGGAAGCAACACTGAACCACGACACACACTTTACCAATGCGACTGAACACACCTCTTAAGTGTATGGGGGTTTACTTGAAATTTGAATGTCGACAAACAATGTCCATGTGGTTATTAAAAAAATTATCATGTCCCCAGCTACATTTTTCAGAGTCTGCGTGGGAATGTATGTGCATATGAATGAATGCGGGGCACTCAGTCATGTGTGTGTATTGTCATAATGAAACGCGTTGGAAGATGTCTTTGCAGCAGCCCACTGTTCCTGAGTCTGTCTGCACATTCGCAGACTGATGGGGCTTGGAAGACAGTTCTAGCTGTTTTAAAGGGCAGTAAAGAAGAATAAGTCACGATAAACTGTACTATAAACTTCACAGTGTGCAAACTAAAACAAAAACCGACAGAGCTGTGAAAAGGTGCAGGTCAATTACAGGTCACTGGGTAACGGTTTTGGCACAAGAGCATCAGTAATTAAGTGTGAATCTTATGAACAAGGTGAAGACACTCACACTCATCAGTAAAGGCCACATGTGCAGTTTCCTCACTGCTTCTCCAAAACGACTGCTTCAAGGGATCTCTGAGTCAGAGCGCTCACCCCGAGAAAAAAGACAAGTAATTCATCAAGTGATTCATACGCTCTGAGCCTTCTGAAGAAGCACCTCAGGCTTTATCTCATAAAAACACTTTCTTGCCAGGTCAAATGAAAAAAATACTAAAAGGGAAAGCAGATAATAACATTTCACAACAGGGCTGCTGACTGATGAAAAGGTTCTTTTGTTGGTTTATTCCGTTTTCAGCCTTACTTAACATCTAATGCAAGATCTAAACTACCTCTGTGTTGTTGTTTATGTGCTTAAATATGCTTCTCTCATCCGTCTGTCTATGGCATGTTGATGGAAAGTCCTTATGGCACACAGAGATACAAACACACTGTTAACATCCTAATGTTTTTCAGTGTTTTCTATTGGTTTAGACGTGTGTATTCCTGCCATCAGATTTGTGTTCACAGGTGCCTAATCCACCAGTATTCGGGTTTATTCTTCCTGTGAGAGGTAGTGACAGGACTGAGCCTGTTTGTCAGTTTGTGCACAAAACCTTATTTAGACTTGAAGACACCGAATCGACTGAGAAGGTGCCTCAGGGAGGACAAAGGATGACAGACACATGGGTGACCCATGAAAATAACACGGTCATTAAGGTTATCGATATAGGATAATGATAAAGACTGCGGGATAATGACGCTGATATGTTTCTGACGGTGGTCTGCGTGACTGAAAACATAATCACAATAAATATTTGAGAGGCTTTTTTCAGGGTGCACAAAGTCTTCTTCTCATTTTCTGTGTTTACTTTCATACACACCTCAACCTGAATCAGGCAGCACATGCACAGCAGCATTTTTTTCACCCTGTTCATCTCACTGGGCTCTTGTTACTTGTGAGCTGGCGAGCTGAGCGGGTCACTGTGTCCCGCTGAGGATAATGAAGAGGCCAGGGAGGAGCTGTGATAACAGTCACATCCTAGCTGACAGAGCTCGGGCTGGAGTCACATCTGAATTTCACATTTCATTTTCCTCTTTGCTGCACACACAGGCCAAAAAATTCCGTTCCATTCCTCACACATTATTACACGGTACACACAGTATTACTACTATGCATAGACTTTCTCATACTGTTTGTATAATTGCCAGAATGCGAAGCAGGGCTTGGCGACAGCTTCATTTTGGCCACTCAGTAACCACATCCACAAATCAGAGCTCCAGCCCTGGCCAAGAAGCAGCCTCCAAGGAAGCTGTCTGTCTGTATTAAACCACCACAGAGGCCCAAGTCTGAACCAGCTCCATTCAGGCCGGGCAGTAAAACAGGCTAGACGGACAGACAGGGCCCCGGGGAAAGTCTGAATTACCGACAGTGGCCCAAATCCATAAATCTCAACCCATGAACCCCGTGTCCCAACGTGATCTCTCCAGAACAGAGTGTCCCCATCTGTCTGTGTGCCTGTCAAAAGTCTCGGTTATTTTATCTCATTACAACTCGGCTCCCAAGTTTTTTTGTTTGTTTTTTTTACATAGAAATTACATAATAAAAAAATTGTGTGTGTTTGTTGCCATGGATGAACAATAATTATATATAAAAATGAGGCTGAAGCTGAAATGGTTTGTATCAAAGATATCTGGAGATCCATTTATCCACTTCTCTTTAATAAATTAAACAATAATTTGAATTTGATTTTTTAATACAAATCGAAAACTTTCTATTCTCGATTCTCAAGCTCAGTACTGTTGTCCCTGGTGTCTAATGGATGTACTGCTAGGGTCAACTTTGGGCTCCCCTGTTTTAATTTTGACGCCCTTATTTACTCTACACCCAGTGAGGAGGGGCAGAGGATGTTGCATCAAAATTAATAAGTGTCACGGCGAAGGGGGATGCTAAAAAAATCTATCTCTATTTACCCAAGCAAATAGAAAAATGCCAACAAAAAATGAAAACTTAATATAATTTAATTTGTTTTAAAATTATTATTTGGCACCACTGGTATTTAAGAATTGCTACTGGTATTCATAATTTGGCTCTAAAACAATACAGAATGACCTCCATCCACTATCACATCAAACCTTCCACCTAATCTTCCACTTAAGATGGTTAAAAACAACTAAATAAGCACTGCTCAATCTAACTTCACTTTTTTACTCACAGGTTTTGCACGTGATCAGCAAAAACAACTTCTCACTCAGTGAAAACAAGGATAATCCCAGAGTTTAAAGTCTTACCTTAAATACCTATGTCTATGGTCACATGTATGCCAGATGGAAAACAACCCTATCCTCTATTATTACTGCAACACCCCCCCGCCTGTCTCTTCTACATGCACACAGCCATACATGTGCGCATCCTCAGAAATGAGAATGGAAACCAATTGCCCAGCGTTATGCCAGAGATCAGCTGTGGAATGTAAACAGGAGAACGGGGAGCATGAATGAGAGATGGAGAGTCCAGATTGAAATATTTTCCATCATGTTTGTTAAGAAGGCAGCTATGGATAACTGGCTAACTTCAATGTAGAAGCTCAGAGCTGGCATTCCTTGAGGAGGAGGAGGAGGTGTGGTCGGGACTATTGTCATTCAGAGCCAGTGCCATAGCACACATAACACCCCCCCTCAAAAAAAAAAAAAAAAAAAATACCCACCAACGCCACCCCCTAGTACTGTTGACATTCAGAGGTATGCAAATGCTTGAACATGTTGGAAGGTTTGCATTTCAATAAGAAAAAACAACCTCTCTTCCTTTGTGTGGGCCAAGAGCTGCTTGTGCCGGCAGGCCAATACAATTTCCATTGGTCACTGGAAATGCAAATGGTCTTGTAGATATAAACAAATAAGTGAAGAGCTCTATGAAAAGAAGCGTGAATAGATCGGCTTTTCACAGCCGTTTTTCTGCATCTGCATTAAAATCCCGCAAGAAAATAGAACGAATGAACAGCAACAAGGTGTTACATTGCATTATTACTTTATTTCTTCAATAACGGATGAAAATATGGAACTGCCAGCATTTAAAAACTCTACCTGCCTGTCAGTGGATTCCAAATTTGGACGATTAAGCAAGTTTGTTTCGGTTGCATTCACACAGCTTTGAAGTTACTACATGATTACAAAAATCAAAGAACAGAGCCCAGTGTAAAATAATTGTCTCCTAATAAACACCTTCACAAACAATGATTCAAGGCAATGAGGATGATAAGCATCTATCATGATTCTGGTAAACGTAGGACTGTGGCTCATCAGGTTTTGCCCCCAGGGAAGCCTCTAAACTGCCCCAGTTTCTCTGATATCCCAAATGACTGTCCTTTGTGGGATCAGGCCTGGGGGCAAGTGACGGCTGTATGCCTCTTCTCAGCTCCACTGCAAAAGGTGCAGCCACCTCAGGAAATCAGCCCTCACTCCTATGTCAACAAGGACATCCTTCTGAGAACAGCCTCCTCCTCCTCCTCCTCCTCCTGCTGCAGATTTCACCTGCCCCTCGTCCCCTCCGCCAACCCCCAATTAACTCGACATTCCTCTGTTTGCAGTGAATACCCTGAATTCTCCCTGACAATTGTCCACACCCCAGCTAGAAGATTACCCCCCCCTCATTTTACCCTCTGTAACTATCTATTGTCACCTCTGTGTGAATGACACTCTGATCCCAAGTCAGGCCTTGTTCTGCTCTGTTGCAGCTGTAATTGTCAAAGGTAGTTTAATTCACCTCCAGCCCTCCCTCAGGGAAAATAAAGGCAACGCCGACCTGTGGGCGCAACTAATCAGACAGTAGAGTCAAGTTTATTGGAGTTGCTGCGTTGCAGTGTGAAATGTATTATCACCACACAAACATTATTTTTCAGGTATGAAACAAGTGATGTTGCCCTCCATCCGTCATAATGAGTTTAAAGTCAGTGTTAGTGTTAGTTGACTTTTGGTGTGACTCACTCTCCATTTCTGGGTCTCTTGTGTAACAGATGAATGAATCCTGGCCCCTTCATTAAGAGCACAGGCGAAAAACACCTCCACAAGCATCCTCCCGTTATCCGTCATCAATAGCTTTCTCGCCTGGTTGCTACAGGAGGGAATGGCTTTGACGCCTTTTATCTTTCTGTGTCACAAATATGCTGCGGCGTGGGCTGAGGTTACAAAAATGGTGACGCCTCGCTCCCATCGTTCATTTAAAAAGGCAGGAGCTTGAGCTTGATTTGTAAAAGAAAACTCAACCGCAGAGAATCCAGTCATCAAACATGTCATCAAATGCAAGTATGTACAGTATTTACTCCCTATTAGCAAGAAAGCAGGCTGCACCAAAACGCTGCTGGGGTGGAGTTTGCCATGTCGGCTGTGATGTGGTTACAAGGCAGCTCTGTGTGTGTGTGTGTGTGTGTGTGTGTGTGTGCAAACACCTTGCAACCGTGTGTGCTCACGAATCTTGGGCACAAATTTCATATTTCAGCACAGCCGCCTGTCATCGGCGCTCTTATCAAAAGTACATACCAGACCATAATCACAGAGGGACTGCTTGCCAAAATACCTCAGAGCACATGAGCACAAATGAAAGATGGGGAGGGGGAGAGGGAGGCATGTGGGGGCTGTGACAGAGGAGGCGAAAGAAAGTGGGACAAAGAGATGATACAGGTTAAGTCAGAGCGGAGAGCAGCTGCTGAACTGATTAAGAAATGTTTGCTTATGCTGCAGTGCGCCAACAAAAATAGAGTATTCTACTGCTCTTTGTTGCTCTTCGTGGATAGCTGTCTGAAATGTTGTGTTATTCCTGGATGTTGAGGGCCAGTAGCTCTCACGTCCACAGCATGAATGCTTGGTGTTTGTGTGTGTGTGTGTGTGTGTGTGTGGGTGGTGGCGGTGGCGGGGGGTTATTTGTACAACATCACCCCCTGTGTGGAAGATTCACAAGTTTAGGGGCATGTCGGAACAGGTCACCAGCTGCAACGCAACACTAGGAACAGGATTCATCCACATCCCAGATAATTGCACAGGTAAAACTGATTTATCCGACATAAAAATGAAATGAAGGACACAAGCAGTGGCTTGAATGGATGAGCAGGGGATTTGTTGTTTCCTATGAGAGAATAATAGTTTTCCTGTTTACATTCAGGCTTTTCTTTTTAAAGCACGATACCATTCTCTGACAACAGTCATGTCGCCATGAAGCAAGAAAGTACCTTTCTCTCTTTTCCACCTCCAAACGAAAGCGTGTTTGGAGCTCGAGCTCCCACCTGCTGCAGGAGCCCTCTTTTCTTCGCTTGTGTATAAGCTGGCATGTCCACGTTTCGTCGGGGGCGCACAGGGGTGGGTGGTGGTGGTGGTGGTGGTGGGGGGTGGCGGCTTACCAGCGTCCAATCAGACGGGACTGCCGCTCGAGCTCTATAAAGCCCGCGTGCGCTCCTCGCCAGCTACGTTGAGTCCGCGCGCTTCCTCAGCTCCAGTCACCTCGCGCCAGTGTCCACCGCTTCCCCCGCAGCCACGTCGGGAGTGTAACACGGGATTAACGTCAACCGAAGGCTGTGTCCGCGGACTCCTTAAAGACACGGGAAAGATAAGTTTTGTCCCCACTTTGGACGGAAGCGACACACGGCGATCGAGGGGGATAAAAATGCGTCTCATCCAGAACATGACGACGATTGCGGAGTATCCGGCACCCGAATACTCGGTCCCGAACCGGGTCATCAAAATGGCAGTGATAGGAGGCAGCGGAGTTGGGAAAACGGGTAAGGAAATCAGAAAAATGCTCGTGGTGCACTTTACTCGCAGCGGAGTCGTCGCGTGGTGTCTCTTGTCCTGTATTCTTTGACATGTCATCTCATATTCCGCTACGACTGTGCTTTATTTCAGCGCTCGTGGTGCGATTCCTGACGAGGCGCTTCATCGGAGACTACGAGAGAAACGCCGGTGAGTTCCTGGGCGACGGGATATTCGGGGGTGAAACGGGCACAGCGGCGAAACTGTCGGTGTCTAATGGTTATTTCTTTTCCCTCCCGTGTGCGCGCAGGCAATCTCTACTCTAGAGAAGTCCAGGTGGACGGAGAGCAAGTGACCATCCAGGTCCAGGACACCCCTGGTGCGGAGGTGAGATCTCTTTTTTTTTTTTCTTTTTCTGACGGAAACCAGACCCGTTACACTTTATTGTCTCCGTGCTGACTATGAGGTAACAGAGCTGACAGGGTTTTACACACGGAAATCTCTCTGCAAGCTGTGGCTAATCCAATACAAAGATAATATAATCAAATTCGGTCCGACTGTTAAGATCATCTAAGCCTCTTCTGGCTGGGCATCAGTCCAACACTGAAGATGTGTGACTGTATTTTTTTTTTCCCCACCTGAAGCAGAGCCCATCAGTCTGGATGTCTAATCTCCCATTTAGGGTAATGGATGTCTGAGGCCGGGGTAAACGATACTCTTGTCCACATCCACACTCCTCAGTCTCCCACAGCTCTCTGCTCTGGGGGAGTAACCCTATAGCTCCTGTCTGCCTCAGTCAGCATTCCAGTCATTACAAAAGATCAGCTGCATAAAGCCAGGGGAACGTTTAATCTGGTCTGAATTCAGAAAAGTGCTCAAAATGTTTATCTGAGTAAGTGTTCTGGGGCGTGTTTTAATCAGTCTCCCTTCTCTCTCCGCTCGCCAGATGACCGATAATGGCGTCGGTCTACCTGACCACGTGAGCTGCTCCATCCAGTGGGCCGATGCTGTGGTGCTGGTGTACTCGGTGACAGACCGGCGCAGCTTCGACCTGATCGAAAAGTTGCACCAACTGGTCGCTCGTGCCGGCGGTGCCAATGTGCCGCCGGTAATCCTTCTGGCCAACAAGGCGGACCTGCTGCACCTGAGGCGGGTTGACTCCCAGCAGGGCCCTCTGCTGGCGGGAACGCTGGGCTGCTCTTTCTACGAAGTGTCTGCCAGCGAGGACTACAGCCAGGTGCACGGGGCTTTCCACAGGCTGTGCTGCCAGCTAGCCAAGCAGCCGCCCCCTGCCCCCAACTCCTCGAACACCTCTGCAGGCGCTGCCACGGAGAAGAGGCGCTCGCCCCTCATCCCCAGGCCGAAATCTCCCAATATGCAAGATCTGAAGAGGCGTTTCAAGCAAGCACTGTCTGCAAAAGTCAGGACTGTAACTTCGGTGTGAGGGTTGGAAATCGAAAGTGGTCCAGAGCGAGCACAAAAAGAAAGAAAGCATTGAAGGTCGAAGAGAAAAGAGAGCAGAGAAGATTCGCACTTCTCCACTGAAGTCCTGTTCCAGTCTGGCTGAAGAAGGCAGTTGTGAGATGAACAGCGGTGGGCTCTCGATAGTGGGAGGCAGATGAATCTCTACGGAGGTAATGACCTCTAAGTGAGCAGGTGTCTGTCCTGACAGATACCACGAGAGAGGAGACGCAGTGAGGAGGTTCATCGCCTGTTCAGGAGTCGAAAAGACAAGGGAGGACACAGAAGCATCTGTGTGAGGCTGACTGAGCCCCGGACTCTCTCCATGGAAAATCAAAAACTGTAAATCAAGCTCCCCTGGCAACAGCAGCTGTGAGGGACTCTACTGCTTATTTTTAGCTGTGCGGCCCACTGTGGCAGCTCTGTGTTTAGACGGCCACTACATGGCACTGCTAATTGCTGGTATTATCAAACCAGCCACTTGAGCCAGGGCTATGTGCAGCTGTGTGTGTGCGCGTGTGTGTGTGTGTGTGTGTGTGTGCTCAGCCTCTTGTATGTCAATATCTGCAGTATTTTTTTATTTTTATTTTTTATTTTTTTGGAGTATCCAGAAGCATTATTGTGCATAACATAGTGATGCGTAGAGGTGGGAGTTGTGGGGAGGGCGGTGTAGGGGGGCAGCAGACACAGTATGTAGCATGAAGCAGTTATTATCACTGATGCACTTTATAAAAAGGAATAGTCCAAAGGGCCTATTGTTATTTATTTGCTACGAATTCTGTTTTTGTTCACAATAAAATGATGATGAATTTGACTCTGTCTCTGGTTTTTCATTTATTAGTTTGCATATGCGCATGTGACAGCAGGTACTAGCAAACATAGATCTGTGTGGTACATTATTTTTTTTTTCCTTTTAAAACAAACTATAGAATATGTGGAGAGTACATTTCAAAACTTTCACTTCTAAGTCTGTCATGTCCTTGGCTCCATAAGACTCACGACAAATATCACTCCCACTGGGAGGGAGATGACGCACACAGAAAAAGGTAGTCTGACCCATGAATAAACCAATTCTTACAAAATGCTTTGATAACAGCAGCAATGAATAGAACTGGAGACAATAGAAGCCTTGACTGTATAGCCGCTTCTCAGATCTTTAGATATGTCTAAAGCCAGAAACCCAGCGCTATCCTTGACCCCAGAAAAGCAATTTGATAAAAAGAGCTGTTGAAATAGCCTGAGCTGACAGCGCGGGAAGAGTTCATGTTAGTTTTCTCAGAGATGACCTTGTTTCACGAGGGACTCTTCTGAGAATTGCAATCTCCCTGAAGCTGAGGACAAAATGATATGAAGCACTTTTCCAATACAACCTAATTGTGTGTACATTAGGGACGAGCTTATTTACAATTCAAAATCTAATTAGTGAATCCTGAATATCCTGTCCGGAACTGTCGGGCAGGCTAGTGCACTACAGAACACAGGATTTACTGGAATACCACGCTCCCTGTGTGTTTGACAAAATGTGGGAGACCATTGTTTTGCAGAACTAATGCAGGTGCGTAGGTGGGTGAAATTGCTGAGCTCTAGCTACGGTGATTCATGTGGGAGAGAATAGAGTACGGAGAACGAGGGGGGGCCCAGGAGGGTCTAAGTGAGCTCTAGGTGTGAGCGAATTATCAGGCGTATAGGAGACAGTGTGAAGCGACTTGTCAATTATTCTGCTCTTATTCGCCACAATATGATGTGGCCAGGTGAGAGTGGACGCTAACGGAGAGTGTGTATTCTCTCCACCACGGCGGCGGGCCTTCCTCTGTTCACACCTTCACTTGTAATGAGTTCACACATATGGACCTGCTTTTCACGCAGCCTGGTCGAAGCAGCCCACTACTGAGCCTGATGTGCTGCACATGCAAACAAACAAATGATGCAAGCAGTACCTGACACGTACTGTGGTAATTTTACACCTGGTGCTCAGAAAGACAGGGGCTGTTGTCTGTCACACACATTGATGTAAAATTTCTTTACTGTTTCCAAGAAAGATAAAACCAATATCGATATAATTACTTTACAGTTCTCTTTAGAATTAAATTAGGTCAAACAACTGAGCAGGGATGTTGCATTTGCTTATCATTTCCTTGGTTTCCATTTTCAGCTTTTGTTTGTGGTGCACCAGTCCTTCCACGTGTGCAGGTGTGTGTTTCCACGTGATGGCCTTTTTAGACACCGATATCCGGCGCCAGTCTTTGGGTGGTGAAGAGCAGCTCGGGCATATCCGTCGGCCTCAGCAATCTGGTGGACAGAACCAGCACCTGGAGTGGAGAACAACACAGTGTGTAACACGACGCTGATAAATGTAGCAGACATTAATGTACGGGCGAGTTATGTGCGAATTGGCAATTAACAAGGTGCATGGGAGCTGGTTTATTTGCTCAGTTTGATTTAATTACTTCCACCGAGGAGGTTATGTTTTGGTCCCTGTTTGTTTTTAGTGTTTTACTGCTTTTTAGGTGGCGTGTTATCTCAAAAAAATACTTTTTGGCTGGTGATAAATGTGGTCACATGATAAGATCAGGCAGACGTTGCGTTGGAACAACTGTGAGAAAGTGGTTGCTATTCATTCCTTTTCAAACGTAGCATATGTAACATTGCTGGCTTTGTCTTTCTGTTAAAATGGTGGCTTTCTGTCATTGAGACATAGGCGTAAGTGTTGGTTATGGCACTATGCAGACTTGACAGAACCGTAATGGAAAGAACCACAGTGGTTGTCATATTTGGTACCTGGTGTGAAAGATGAAGTGCATTTTTTAACAAGTTAAAAATGAGTGATTTGAAATCAGACAGATGTTCTCAGCTTTCTCATAGGCTGGATGGATGTATTTTAAAACCTATTTTGCTGTTAAAGCCTTAAATTTTAAATGTTCAAATACATTTTTAAAAATCACTTTACATAATTTATTATACTATGTACATCATTTTGCTACATATTATAAAGTCCAATTAGTGCACAAGCGTAGAATGTCAAGCTTATGTAATGAAGCTTTATGGTCAAGCATTTTGCTGGATGTTCTTTAATTCATTCATGTAGCTGGAACGGATAAAAATTCAATACACAGAGAGGGAGGAAATAACGATTACGTAACCTGATCTGAAACGAAAAGAATCTCCATAACTTCAAACAAAAACAATTTTGTTTTTTTGTGCGTAAGAGATCATTTAGGGATCATTTTGAAGGTTTTATTACAGCTTTTAATATGTTTAGAACAAGTATATACAAACAGTAAAAATAAAAAAAGGTTGCCAGAGTAGTAAATAGCTGCACTGGTGGAAATGTCCATATAGGCTGCAATTGGCCATAAACATCACATGTCCCGTCACAGTCTGGGAATGTCCAATGACTATGAATTAAAAGGTAGTTCAAATGAAATGTACATTAAGCCAGACACAAGGTGTCAATTTATAGATACAGTATCAATTCTATTCTGTTTTTCCAGGGAGTCCTGGGCACATGTTTTAAATACAAACAATGAAACCAAGTAAAAGTGACTTGGGTGCCTATTCAGACCATCGTGTAAATGATGTAAAGGTGTCACTACAATTGTGTAAGAGGTGCATGTCTGAAAAGGGCTTAATAATTCACTGGGAATTCAAGCTGTGCAAAGAAGCACACTACTGGTACAAACGTTTTACATTCATCTGTGATGTCTGGGTGGGGGGCTTAAACATTAAAAAGATAGACTTTAGTGAGGGTCACATTACATTTAGGAAAAAAAAATGAAATTAAGTGGAAAGTTTGGCAATTACCCAAGGAACAAGTGAATGACTTTTGGTGTGGATCCACACATTTTTAAATGCTTTTCTTTCATTAACTGCTGCACTTTCTTTGAATGACACAACTCTGACACACAGCACACAGTATACCCCATGATGTACATACTGATACAGGTTTATTTGGATGCAGGTCTGGGCTCAGATGCAGATTAAAAAACATACATCTTGTGTTTATAAATGACAGATTTTGAAGATGTTACAGCATTAGCTGAGACATTCGCTCTCTTAGTAGTTTCTGGTTAGAATCAGAGCTACAGCTTTCTTATGTTGTATAACAGAGAAGCTCTGTTTTTTCTGCAGCAGTGTTGCTTTAACTCTGGGTCAGCACCTAAAATTGGCAACTGGCCTGTTTATAATGGCAGACTGAGTCTGTTTCAGAGGAATTTTGTCCAAGTGCAGTACCAAAACTTTGTAGTTTGTTTTCAGTGGAATTTCAGTGGAAGATGAAGTGGGACTTCATGAATATCTTGTCCACACACAGGCCTTTCCAAAGTATGTTGTGCATGTCTGTGCTAAGGTTAGAGTGTGTCTCCTGAGGTCTCTTTGTGTGTGTGGGCCATCAGGTTATTATCTGAGCTCGTCTTTATTCAGTTTTCCCGATTACAGATGGAAGGCTTTGATCCTCGCCAGACCTTTTACTGACCCTGGCCTCCTTCTAAAAGCCTTTTATTAAGACAGACCCACATCGCCCAGCCTGATCCCCCTCTTCGCTTTCCTCGCACTCCTTTCACCCAAAGAACACGCATTCATATGTATGTTTTACATGTCACTGTGGACTGCATATGTGATCAGCACTTACACCACTCAAACACACAGGCAGACAGACACATCTCAAATATGCAATTAATTAGTGTAAAGACCAGATGGCGCTTTCACCTCTACACCTAATCTGAGCCACCTGTGTATGTAGGTCAGTGTTTATGGTCGTTCATTCTTTGCCAGGACCCGTCTGAATCTGTCTGAAGGTGGACAGTTTGTAAAAGTGCCCTGAGAGAGTCACCTAAATGTGCCATGGGAGTCTCTCCTATGTTTTATCTCTGACCATTTAACTTTTGATGGCTAAAGAGATGACTCAGTTCAATTCAATGTCAGCTGAATTCTGTAGACTCTATTTTCATTTTTTCTGGCTGAATGTATATTTTGATGATCGCTTTACTGGGTTAAACTTTTACAATTTTGCGTTTCTAAGGGAACATGAAATGCTTCTGGAGAAAATTTTAATAACTGACTAGCAACAACTTGTAGCTTCATTTAGACCGTTTGCGATATAATAACACAGATTTATCAAGTGGATGTTGATGATTCATCCACATATAATCTTTGTCTGCAATGTTTTTAAGTGGATACATAATAATGTATCCATCCGGTGGTAAAATGTAATAAAATAGAAAAACAGTGCTCTGCTATTGAGTGACTGGCCTGTTGGGTTGGACCTCTACTGGTTAACAAAACAAGAGCTCTATCAGTGACATGACTTAGAGTATATTTGCCCTTTTATTTATACAAGTCAAACCCTTAAGTATCACACATTGCTTGCTTCTAATTTTGTAAAGTTCTGCACTGGCTGATTCTAATAAAAAAACAGACTGACACATAACCTGCCACAAAAATTCCATTATCTTTTTTTGTCCTTCTAACATTGTTTCAGTTAGTTTGAGCCAGTGGTGATAGAAATTTAGATATTTTATTTAAAAGGCAGGAATGCACTTCCTGTGCCTAGTCTGCCAGAAATCAAAAGAAGAATAAGAAGAAGAAGGAGAGGGAGAAGAAATCAAAACAATACAGACTGGGTCTATTCTCTGACATGTTCAGACAAACCAAATTGCCCAAGATGTTCACTTGTAAATATATCTCTATGAGCTTTTTGAAATTTTCAGACGTCGTGGACAAAGCAAGGTTACGAGATAGGTCGTATTTGTTTGCGAATGAGTACGTACGTCCGCTTATGCAGAGTACGTCCGTTGAGTAGGTGGTCCCTCAATGTGGCCCAGGACACATTGGCGTACACACTGCTAAAAGAATGCGGCCTACACTACCTCTGAAGGTGGTCTAAGCGATCGGATCTCAAAGTGTCCTCAATGCGTCTTAGGTGCATTCACACCGGCACTTAGAGCTGTCCACTTGTGATCGGATCACCCAAGATGCATGTTACTACCAGGTATGAACAGGCCTTTCAAAGTCCTGCATTCAAAATGTTGCATAAACTATCGAGCTATTATCACCAAATGTACTTAATTTAACAAAATTAAAAGTCATTATGCAGGTAGAAACTGCATATGATATATAGTACCGTAGAAGCATAAAGTAGCATAAAATTGAAATACTCCGGTAAAGTACAACTTCCTCAAAACTGTACTTAAAGGGGAACTCCACCAACTTTACATATCAAAGTCCATTTAGAGGTATTGGGGGGTTCCACTGTGTATGTCAAAAAAGTTGTATAAATTCTTTTGTGGGAGCTGCTTGAAATCTGATAGATTTCCTCAAGTGATGTCACTTGAGTCAGTATTGGCTGGGGCGGAAGACTAAAGGTTTGAAAGTGAAAAAAATCAGGGGGTGTGGAGTTAGAAAGAAGTGAGCTCACCAGATCTCTGTAGCCCGTTCCTCATCTCTGTGTGAGGCTAGTGGCTAATAGCTGCATTGGCCGGCACTAGCCTAACACACCCAAGTCTTGAGTGAATGGCGGGTTTGCACTGGGGATAATGTAGGCCTCAGGTGTTGACAAGAAGAAGAATGCGTGGAATAAAAAGGATGCTGCAGGGATTTTGATTTATCACGCTAATGTGGTGGGGTACTCTTGTAAGTACAGTACTGGGGTAAGTGTACTTAGGTACATCCCACTACTGCCTCTCACAGCTGGAGAAGGGCAACAATGCTTGGAATGTTATGCTTTAAACTCAACACAGTACATGCAGGCCTAAGAAGAAAATCTATTTTCAGTACTTATGCTAGCATAACGGAACATACAGCAAGCACATTTAAAACATTATTTTAGCACACTAAGGTACATTACAACTTTTATCAATATAACTTTACATTATTATCTTCAGGATTATTTAAATACGACTTAATTCAGTTAAAAGACAACATACTGTACAGTAATACTTCTAATGCTTTCAGTATTACACCCTATCTTGTTCATGAGGAGTCTGATCATAAGTTGTCCAAAATCTTGGACCTAAAACATTAAAATACAATCAAGTCTTACATAGATTCAGTACAATTGCTCAGAGTTCCTTCCCTTACACCAACTCCACAGGCCTTTCACTCGCACAGTTAACATCCATAAGAAGCTCTGAAAGACTTCACCTGCCCTTTTAAAGTAAGAGTTTGAGAAATTACCCTTGTGTTTAACATTTGCCGGGTTTTTTTTATTTTTTATTTTTTGTATTTCAGGGGTGATGTATGATTTAAATTCTTTATCAGAATAATAGAGCACACGTACAGAGCCCTGTTGGTGTCATGGACATTTACTTGTGCACACAAAATAAGCAATTTGCATTCTCAAATTAACAACAACCATGATTATTCATAAATGGACATCTGTTAGTCACCTGGTGGTAAAAGACAATTGGCTTCTACCTACTCACCTGAGTCCCTGGTTTGTGTGTGGTGACAATCTCTTTGATAAGACGAAGCTCTGCGGGTGTGACACCTCCAACCAGAAAGAGGAAGAGCAGAGGGTTGTCGCTGGGATGTGGACGACTCACCTGGAGGCAAGACGGGACATTGTGATAGGTCAGTGCAGTGTTAGGCTATCTGAGGTTTTGATACGGTTTCCCGTAATAGAACAGTCTGTGATAAACAACCCACATTGTCCAGGGAACACTTAATCATTTCCTCTCCATATTATGTGTCTTGTTGCTGAGTCACTGCTCGGCTGGACCCCTGTGATATTGTGGTGATACTGATGAAGGCAGGCTCTACCAGGAAATAGGTCGCTGCCAGTCAGCAGATGTCCTCTCACCCTGGTGTTAAGATGGCTGACACATGGACATGTAAGCAGACACATAACCTCATACAACACATACAGACACAAACAAATGTCCCAGATCACCTGTGTCAGGAACGTCATACGGACTCAGACATTTGCTACTGCAGCAAAAACAGACTATAAACTGTCAGTCAAAGATGAATTTTGACAGCAGGACAAAGTCTTATGTTTCTGCTGATTGTGACTGGCTGTGGGAGAATAACTGCTTTGTGCTATTGGGTGGCAAACATGCAGTCAGGACACACCTGCAGCCTGTGAATGGTAACCGAGCAATCAGAGCTGCAGGGGGCGGACCCGAGGTGTGAGTGGCTGTACACGTGAAGCGCAAGCAGGCTGGGGTGAAGCGTGTCAAGGATGACTCAACATGTGTTTTTCTTGATAAAAATGTGTGAACAAGTGCTTTTTAGTGTATCTGCTCGTGTTAGATTTTCCAGACAGATTTGGTGGCACTTGTCATCACAAGGCATCACAGACACACCAGCTCCATGTGCAGTTAGATCCACCACCTGTGTGTTTGCTGGATCCAGACACACTGCAGCTGTGAGTGTCTGAACCATGTGTACTGGCATCGGTCAGACGGGGAGGGAGGGGGTTACAGAAGTGTGCGGTAAGGAGATGTGAGATGAAATGTGCTGCCATGTGTTAGTGTGGAGGACAAAACATTATAATTTGTCCTGATGATCGAATATATACACAGGGTTTCTTAAAATGCTGTTCACAAAAATTCTTGGTGTTTTAGACCAGATACCCAGTGGTTTGATATGATATACCAGTGGTTTCCAACTTAGATATTGGATGATGGTCCATACACTTCTAATGAATCTGCTTCCCTTTTTATTTTATTTCAATGAAATAAGAAGCATTGCAAAAAGCAATTAAAGGCTTAAAACTAACATTTTAAAAACAAAAGCAGTGCAATAGCAGTTATAACTAATTCAGGTTGATTCAGGTCAATAAAAGTATTTTGACAACATAAAATGTAAGTTGGCCTGACGGAAAGAATGGGGCAATACAAAAGCTGCAGTTGTTTTCAAGATAGGTTTCAGCCAGGCCATTACTTCACTGCATAGAAAGTTATAATATTCTGTGCAATACCTGCGTTCACTCTGTTGTAGAATGAGCTTGCATACTTATTATAAGGTCTGGGTATGGAACTCAAAAATAGCGCCCAGTAACTTGAATAAAAACTGTGTGCCGAGAGCATAAGATGGAAAAGTTTATCACCAAATGTACTTAAATTAACAAAATTAAAAGTCATTAAGCAGGCAGAAACTGCATATGATATATAGTACCGTAGAAGCATAAAGTAGCATAAAATTGAAATACTCTGGTAAAGTACAACTCCCTCAAAACTGTACTTAAAGGGGAACTCCACCAATTTTACATATCAAAGTCCATTTAGAGGTATTGGGGGTTCCACTGTGTATGTCAAAAAAGTTGTATAAATTCTTTTGTGGGAGCTGCTTGAAATCTGATAGATTTCCTCAAGTGATGTCACTTGAGTCAGTATTGCCTGGGGCGGAAGACTACAGGTTTGAAAGTGAAAAAAATCGGGGGGTGTGGAGTTAGAAAGAAGTGGTTTACCAAGCTTTCGGGTTGGCTTCATTGTGCATTTAATAAATATAAAATCTTTATGCATTAAAAATTCACAATCCAATTGTTTGCAGTCCAAAGTACCCTGTTACCAGTTTCACAGACATCTATATTATAACGGTAGTCTATGTGGGAAATGCTTTTTTAGGCTGCAGGGGATTTTTTCGTTGCAATACCGCGCGTGGCCACTGGGGCGGATTGGTGGTACCATATTCAGCCTTTTTAAAATCATCCATGGCTATAAGCAGCAGACACTCCCTAAAGACCAGTACAGTCAATGGATGTGCAAGTAGTGTTGTCACGATTCCAAAATTATGACTTCGATTACGATACCTGCCTAATTACTTTGATGTGATACTGAAATGATTCCTCTAGCCTTTTCTCATCTATTATCATTTTTTATCTAATTTCACTTAATAGAAAACTACACAATGCACTCAGTAGACTGCAGACCTCCGCACAGGAGGTGTATTGAGTCATTTGTGTTCAGTCTACTTTAGTGCACTACTGAAGCGTGCAAGTTAATGTCATTAAATCCTTATTATTTTCAGGCTCAATAAAATTGTAGTTTATGTGTCGTTAAGTGTTTTCTTGTTTGTTATCTTGCTCATACACGTAGATCTGTTTTTGCCAGTGAATTCATAAATTTATAATATAATTGGATTATTGTAAATAATTAGATCAAGGATCAAGGTGGTATTAATGCTTTACACGGTATGCAGTAATCTGATGTCCCCTATACTACTATATTTTATGTGATTTCTTTGAGAGTTAACTTTATAGTAACAACCAGATGTCCCTTATTAAACAGCGTTTAATAAGACTCAACATACCTCCCTGGCGGACGTCTGTTCTTTACTTACCGCATTTTTCTAGTGACACAAATAATTATTGACAGAAATGTACATGCCATGATTACAATTACCAGTGGTGACTAGGTATAAATTCATCATTTATAATTGCTGTTGTTGATCTGCATTCTTATAAATGGCTGATTTTTAGCAGCTTGCAAGTTATGGTACAATTAATGTTACCAGTCTGAATTTTGTGTTTGCATATAGAGATGTTTGCACATTGGTAAGTTAGCTGAAAAGATAAAACAATTTAAACGTTTGTTTGTCACAAAATAATAAACACTCATTTGACTTATAGTTCAGGGCATGGGCATGATGTAATTACATTATCTATCACATTCCCTTACCTGTCGCTCTTTGAATTCTCTGAACAAGTCAGCATGTTTGTCAGCAAGATGCTTTGCCAAGTTGGATGTGTTGGCTTCCTTGGTCTGCGTAGGTTTTTTTTTTTTTTTTTAACAGACGGGCTTTGTGTTGTGCGAGGGCTTGCCCTGACATGGTTGCTATGTAAGCAAAATGATGTCATATTTTGCTTTGTGCGTCTGCTTTGTCGACAAGCCGTGGACGGTCGTATCTGCAGCCATGCCTCTCGTTGTGTCGCTTTCATGGTGAGTGGAAGCAGAGCGCTGCAAACATACACTGCCCTGCTGTCGTACATCAATTCAACTCAGGAAATACGGCTCTTATTAAAACAATGTCATTCTTAAAGTATCAGCACTAATAAAATGGGGTAAGGTACCGTTCTTAACGGCAGGGTATTGCGATACCTTTCTAGAATCGGTGTATCATGCACCCCTTTGCAAGATGAGGGTCACACGACCGTCAGAGCCCACATCGATAGGCTATTTGTTCAGTAAAGCTATATGTTGTTGTCCTGTTCTCCTGATTTCCTCATGTTGGACATCTTAAAGTAAGTTACAAAGAAACATGCTGCACTGTCAATTTCGGTGGCACATTAAGAAAAACCTGCCTTCACATGAAAGCATCAGTAGAGTGCTAATAAGCAAATAGCAAACTGTGCTCCATATATGTGAGATATCCTGTGACTTTAGGACTTTAAATATACGTATATGTGCTGGTGTTAGCCAGATGGAAGAACTGCGGCTGAATTAACGTTTGAGAGACCAGGAGTCAGATCTCCTGCACAACTGGGAATCTGTTAAACAAGGACTAAACATGGCACACCAGACACACAAAACTTGGTTACAGACAGCTAAGCAACAGTTCACAAGCTTTCAGTGGATCATAATCCAGACCGGGGTCCAGTGTGTTTAATGATAAACTCTGAGTGTGCATAGGTCCTCTGTTTTAAAATAGAAGTTTTATTGGGGTGTTTTATTGCATAAATGGTGTGCACTGTGCTACTATAGAATTTTTCAAGTTCAGGTTTATAGGTTTAGTCTGTCTGAGTTGGTGGTTCGTGGGCCAAGTTCCTTAATTGTGTAAAAACCAGGCCATGGTTACACAACCAGTCTAATTCCTCCCCCTGGGTAATCATACCTTTAAGCAGGCCCAGATGTGGAATAATCAGACCATGGATAGTGAGCTGCTCTGTGGTGGAGATACATTACCCACAAGCCAACGACATGTCTGTTTAAGAAAACAATTTGGCCAAAACATTAGTACAACCCGAAAATTCTGATCTTTTTGTTTCCCCCGATACAATCAGAACTTTATAAGAATGAATAAATACTGTTACTAAATGAATGATTGAAAGAACAAATCAATTGATCATTCAATCAAGCAGGCAATTAACAACAAATGGTGTGCAATTTCTGCCAGCAATTTTCCTTTCTCTGCAAGTCCAACTGCATTGTTTTAAAAGGTGAAATTTTGGTTAAAATGGATGAAAAAGTAATTAAAATATTTTTTAAATCTAAATCCTAGTATTGACTACTGGCTGGCCACAAACAGTATTAGTTTCTCTTCTAGTGTTTCTGTTCCTAATAAGCTTTTGTTCCAAGACCACATACTGGGATGGTGTCATCTGAGGATTATGTTTTGCCTACAAAACAAAACAAATTCTTCATAGCTGTAACCTGGTGTAATGGTTACATGCATTTTATTATCGATAACAAAATATGTTTGATTAATGATTCAGATGATAGGTGCTAGAATGTATTGCCCCCCCACCCTTTTTTTTGGCTGGGCCGCAAAAAGCAACACCATTGATTGACCGGCCGAGTATTGGAGTTTCCCCATTGACCTCTGTTCATTCAAAATGAATTGGTGCAAAGAATTTCTATTGCGTCGTCAGAGTCATTAACAGGCAGTGCTGCCAACTTAGCGCCTTTGTCACTAGATTTGCCAACTTTTCACAACCTTTTAGTAAGTGTTCTTCACAAAAGCACCTAGTGACAAATCTAGCGACTTTTGGACAAACCTTAGCTACTTTCCGTGGAGGAGAATTGCCAGTATTGTCCCGCAAGCGCAAGGTCGCGGTTTCCCTCTGCAGGCACACCTCTCTATACATCTCATTCAGTTGACTGCCGAAATGGGCACAGCGCAGCCGTTGTCTTTAACTTATGTGTGTGGAAAGCGGAGATATATACAGACGTATACAGTGACATAATGACAGGGCTCTATGGTGGCCCTCTGGCCCGTGGAAAGGCAAACCGTTTCTTAGAAAGTTTGCAATTGATCCAACTCCGAACCGGCACTAGCACCTAGGTTTGCGATGGTGGTATGGGGCATTTAATTTAATGAAATTTGGAGTAAAAAGAAGCAGCAGGTGACTCCGTGTGGAGAGACATGGCTGTTTGTCCTATAAAGTGTGATCCTTTTGAAAATGGATTATGTATTGTCTTTTTCTTTCACCTCCCGATGGCAGAATCAGTGAATATACTGTATTACCTGACAATTTTGCAATTATGTTTGATGTGAAGATTCTAATACAGACAGGCTTTTGATCTGGGTTATATTACTGTAAGAAGGGCTGTACATCAAATATAAACATCTATGTGTCTAAGGGCAGAATTCTGGTTTAGGATAAAAGCGGCAGGTAAATACAGGTCACATAGTGGTGCTTTTGATTCTGTAATTGTCCTGCTAGATTAAACACTGAATATGTGCAGACAGGGGCAGCTTAATCAGCAATTTATGAAATCAGGTCAAGTTCAACCTTTCGATGAAGGCACTTCATTGTCCACAGTGGGTGGATGGCAAAGGTTAAGAGGATGTGGCAAAGTTGACCCCATAACATACAAATGTTTGTGTGTGTGTGTGTGTGTGTGTGTGTGTGTGTGTGTGTGTGTGTGTGTGTGTGTGTGTGTGTGTGTTTGAGTAATGTCTGACCTTCATGAACATACTGAAGCCGGTCTTGAGCAGGTCTGTGAGACCTCCGGACATGTGCTCAATGTCGGGACATTCAAGTCTGTCAGGGTGGAAGACTTCCTCCAGGATCTGTCGCAGGAACGGACGATAGGTCGCCTGCAAAACACAAACACCACACAACACACTTGAACGTATTGATTAGTTAACACCCAAAATACCTCCACTCACAACACTGTTTTAGTTTTAGATATACAGATGCATTCAGTGTAAAATTTTAAGGCAAAAAACAAACAAACAAAAAAAAAACTGTATATGAATAATGAACAGCTGTTGGCGCCTGAGTGTTTTCCAGAGTACCCTCCTTTTAGTCCCTGCATTTTTGTGTGAATGGCAGTGGGTGTGAAAGACAGTGGAGTTATAAACAGCTCTGCTTGACCAAACAGGTTGCTGACTTATGAGTCACTTCAGGAAGAGGAGCTTAAACACTAGTGCAATTAGGACAAAAAAATCCTGCACTGCTGGATGTGACTATAGTATTTGGTATAAGTTGTGTTTGGTTAATAGTATTTGGCCAATCAATATCAGGTATTAAGGGGGATAAATCAAATCCAGAATCAAGACCCTCCAGTCTTGCAAAGCCCTGTCAGTATTTCTGAACAAAGCTTTCTTCAATGATACCAAACATAATCCAAACTAACCTTATGCTATGATAATTTTTAAAGTTGTATTGTTGTACTTGTAGATGGCTTGTATGGATTTTTTTTGGCAGTTGTGATGTTTGAGAAAAACACTTTTGAACGCTGAAGGGCAGTCATATTTCAGCTTGTTTTTGATGTAACTGAGCGTGTGTATGTGCTGATGAAAAACATATTTTCTAAAACACAAACAACTGACATCACCATATGACCATGTCCCATTTCTTGGAAACAGTCAAAAGGACAACTGTCTCACTTCTTCGGAGTTATGAGCTGTCTAGCTTTCCCGATCACAACAATTTGTTGTTTTTTTCAATAAAACATTGAAGTCTTCGAAGGAGCTGAAGTGCAGAATCTCAACTCAAGCCTCACAGATGCCTTTTAATATTTTTAAAAGCTTTTTTTTATGAAAAAAACCCTTCTATAACAGTAACAGGGAGTCAGCTTTTTCTGCCCGGCTGCCCGGGACAGAATGTACCATTTATAGCCGTCAAAGCTAGCAGATCAAGAATTCAAGACAGATTTTTTTTTTTTTTTTTTTAAGAGGAATTGCACTGTCTCTGATAACAATAAAGGCCCAGATAAGACTTGGCAGAGCTTTATATGAGTACTCTGAGTAGCAAAAGTCTTTAAATAGGCAGGCTGAATATCTCCCAGCACTGGAGCTCTAGATAACTTTTCTCATTCTACATATGGCTAGAGTTAGTGACACTTTGAAGTTATATGCCAAAATGTGAGTGAGGTAAGAACCAAAACCTTTCCTTTGGATATTGTCAAAGAAATGTCTGAACACTCAGCAAAGACTGCACCTACCAAACTGTTGATTCAAGCATTAAATACACACCTACACACACATAATGTCCAAATACTAATGCATCCAGGTGTTTTTGCCCACAGGCATCTTTTCACCTAAATATTGATTATCAGTATGTATCATTCTTAACAGGAAACTCGGAGCCTCCCACTCCTTTAGTCCCTGGGGAGTAGTCATACTAGGAGAAATCCTGCTCTCCAGGCTGTATAAATCCCAAATTATATAATCTAACATATGCCTCCACCAACATGACTTTGCTGCATGGGTCAGCCTGCACAAACTAACCTGGGTGTAAACACATTAATGATTCACTTCTGGCTAAATAAGCCGCTCACGCACATAAACAACCTACAGCATCACAGGCATAAGCGACAAATCCAAGCCACAGTCAGGCACACTCCAATTTCATCTGCTTTCCAAAAAGCTGAAAGCAATCCCATTAAATCACCACGAACGCCCACATGATAAAAACAATATTAGAATTAGTCATATGATAATGCCAGTGCTTAAATATTCCTCTGCACACACAGACAAACACACAAAAACATGCCAGTATCATTTTCCCTCAGAAGGTTTTCATGGTGTAGAGGTGGATGAACATATTAATTTTCCAAAACAACACAGTGTCAACCTAAATTGATATTGAGTTACGGCCAAAAACTTATTTTGTGGGTTCACCATGACCTCTGATCTTTGACCTCCAAAAGCTAATCAGTTCATCCTTGAGTCCAAGTGGACATTTGTTCCAGATTTGAAGAAATTCCCTCAAGGCGTTCTTGAGATACTAATGAGACGGATGGACGGACCGTCAACGTGTAAACATTATGTCTCGGCCACGGCTGTAGCCAGCGTGGAGGCATAAAAGCAGACACGAAGCTGAGGGCAGAACAGACTGAAAGGTCTTTGGAACTAATCCAGGCAAAAATATAATTAAGTTGTACTGTGCATCTCATTTAAATCCCTTACAAAAAAAACATGCTAAACTTTAATCAGCACGTGTACTGTGTGATTGTCTCAGTTCACTCAAAATATAAAAACACATTTCCTAACTTACCTCTAGTGGTATCTAACCAAGTAGGTGGTACAACTGCCACGAAAGACACTGTCAAAAGTTCCTCCGTGTCTTTAGTAGATAGTATTTGCCATGAAAACTGATTATAGCATATTCTGTGGCTTAACTAGTAACTGTTAATGTTGAATTTCTTCATGAAATATAATTTCTCAATGCTGTAAACTCTTGGAATGAAATTCTGTTCACCACTGCATAAAAACCTCAGAGACGGATATCTCAAAACCTGGCCAAATTCAACCACAACTGTCGTTATGGCTAAGTAAAACTGCAAAAGCCCGACCGGTGCTTGATTTTTGAGGCTGATGCTGATATTGCTAATTGGGAGGTTGAAAAAATCAGATAATTAAATCTATTTTCCAACAGTAATTTTTAAGAATATAAATTACAATCTTGATACAGATGCATTAGATTTGTTTTTTTTAAATAAGAATTGTGACCAAGGTACGTACTGAGTGAGACATTTACCGTTGAAAAATCAACTTGTCTGTGCTCTCTGATGGACAGACTATATAACAAAGACCCCTTTTCTAAATTATCTGGAACCTAGTTTGGTATTTCTTTACTGACATTTTTTCTTACTTTATTGGCTGACGTATACACTACTACCCATATATTTACAATAAGCATATATCGGCCTAGCGTATTTATCAGTCTCGCTCTAGTCTGCACATTAAGTATTAAACTGGAGCCAGGATGTGGATAATCTAGTTTAGCATGAAGACTGGGAAACAGCATGGGGAAACAGTTAGCCTGCCTCTGTCCAACGGTAAAAAATTCACCCAACATCATCTATGTAGCTCACACATTAACACATTATATATTGTTTGTTTAAGCCATACAAAAAAAAATGTGTAAAAATGACAGTTTGTGGTTTTTTTTTACGGGTGATTATGTGCTTAACTATTTCTTGGCTGGGCATAGAGACTTCCTGGACTCTCTGCTGGCTGCCTGGTAAAGTCATGGTGAAGACACGGCTCGAGGGAGTCACCAGTTTGGACAAAAAAAAGTCAAACTATCCCTTTAAAAGATTTAAAAGACGTCTGCAGTACAATTTTATTTTAAATTTGACAAGATAATAGAGGTATATGAGAAAATATGTTTTTTTTTGTAATTTGGGTGAACTGGCCCTTTAGTTTTGCCTCACAGTATTCACAGTTGAACTGTGGTGGTAATGGTTGATGTCTTCAGAAGCCATATTGATGTGTTATATTATATGTATGAAATTAAATATTTTCCATAATGTGGAGAGAAAAGTTATTATGTAGATAAATAAACACAGTCAGAACCTTATCTCAGTACCCTCCTTTCAAACATCTGTGCAGTTTCATGTTGTTAGGTGAAAAATGTGTAGACATAGGTGTGTATGCTCGTCACAATCTGTCAGTGCGGACTACAATGAATCATTTTCGTCTTACTGTGTCTTTTGATTGGCTACATAACTAACTAGTCTTTATGAACCAAAAGAAGAGAACGAAGGCACGCTGCAATGAAACTGCCAAGTGCTCCTCATACGAGCAAGAAATCAAGCCCCTCCCCTCCGGCAAAGTCAGTAGAGTCCAGCTGTTACAGGGTCTGTCACTCATTGATTTCATTGATGTATTTTTTCCAGGAAATTCTGCAGCGTTCAGTTGCTCACAGCATGACGTGTACAGGAAATGCGCGTTTTTCATGCAGCTCTACGACGAGTGTACATGTGACAGTAAAGGCGTACGATTGCTGCTGTCTACCGGTCCGATTGCTTACGACTGAATAAACAGAGCATGATTGGAGCCAATATATATATCCATTGTGAAGCAGATACATCCATTTGCTGTTGTCAATATAATCCCCACTTAAATTAACAGTGAAGGCTTGATTGCTGAACGGTACACAGTACTCAGTGGTACTCATACAAACATGGAGGGATGAA
This sequence comes from Xiphias gladius, assembly GCF_016859285.1. Lineage (NCBI taxonomy): Eukaryota > Metazoa > Chordata > Actinopteri > Istiophoriformes > Xiphiidae > Xiphias > Xiphias gladius. The sequence goes on along the minus strand of NC_053405.1, from coordinate 23,432,166 downwards.
AACATATGATCCCACTGACCCATCACAGTGGTGACAGAGTCTTATTGCAGGCTTTGTGAGAAAAAAAAAAAAAAATCAGCAACTTACACCAGTTACAGTAAAAAAAAAGACAAGAGTGAGAGGTTCTGACCCATGTCAAAACCTCTCATGTCTGACGCTAGGGGCGGGGAGCCTTGCACTTCAGGGAAAAGCTGCAGTTGGAGGAAGACATCTTGACCGGAATGTGTCGGCTTCATAGATGGGGGGTATGCGTGCTGGGAGAGTCTGATGGATTTCTGACGTTTCTCAAGAACAGCCAGTGGCTGGCAGATGTGCTGACATGCTGTTCTCCTTTTATATGAAATCATTCTCTTAATTCAGCAGGGATGGGGACAGACAGTTCTGTCCTAACGGAAACACAATAATGCTCACATCCATGCGCACGCACCCATACAGGCACAGATAAAGGCATCGACCCATTTTGGCGAAGATGATATTATTTGTTCAGCTATCGTTCGGCTGTACTGAGATGGAGATGTGGTTTATGAAAAATCATTACAAGGTTACAACTTTTTGAAGATTAGAAAAAAGATACCACTCCTTTTGCTCCTGAGATTGAACAGAAAATGTAACTTTGATGGACTCAGACTGCATTTATGACCTCACAGCTGCACAGAGTTAGTAGTGTGACATTTTAAGAAAAATACTTATTCCCTTCCCTATTTCTGGGTTGGCACCAGTTTCCCAGCAACCAGCAGAGACTCCACGAAGTTGATAGTCCCAATCTTTGAGCTAAGTTAGCTGGGTGCTAGCTGTAGCTTCATTTTCACCATACAGTCTTCAGAGTGATATCAGTCTTCTTATCTATCTTTCGGCAAGAAAGCTAATAAACTAAATAAACCCAAAAAGACAAACTTTTACTTTAAAGATTACTGTAATTACTGAATACAACATTTAATGTATCTGGCTAAAATAGGATGGAAATGGATGAAATGATCCTAGAACTTATTAAAACATTTTTATCTCATTATCCTGCTGAACACTAGAGTTTCAACTCCTCCACTGAGAATAAGGCTTTGTACCTCATGGCTTTATGATAGGATAAATTATTTATGTAAGAACCGGAAAAAGAAAAAAGGAAAAGGACATTGAAATCCCGACTTTTGCAAAGCGATTGTTCAAGCTCAACTCTAGTTCCAAGAATATTTCTTTCACTCTGCTGCCTGTTTGTCTTTTATTTACGTCCATGTTTTTGGCAAAGAAAATCATTATGACCTCCAAAGGAAAAACAAGTGCCTTTAACTTCCTTCTGCTAACCTTTATGCTCCTGGCCTATAATTCTCTGATAAAAGCTACCCAATCAGAGAGGACAATAGTGGCGGTGAACCTGCCACTGTTGACTGATTTTAAGAAAAGGTAAGAGCCTTTCCATGAGGGCAAAGCTTTCAGATACAGACAGAGACGCCTTTCTGTGTTACATAAGCTCCAAGACACTGAGAGTTTATGAAGAGGCTTTCACAGTGAACTCCTTCTCTGTGCTGTACGCCTGTGTTACGCAAACTGGATGGGGACAAACGCAACAAAGGCCAGAGGTCCTCCGCTGCATCTGTACCTGTGTTACTGGCACAGCGAGAGTGCAAGAAATAGGTCAATCAGACAAGAGAAAGCACTTGTGAGTTATGTACAATTTTAGTTAAATATTCTCCTTTTTCACTTTTTCTGGGGAATACTAATGTGTTGTTTAAGATGTGATGGTGAATGGCAGCTAGCATGTGTGTGACTCATTACTGAAGGGATCAAAGAACAGACCTTTTGGATTTGTCGGCTGAGAGGGAACCGCCTTGCAACAAAAAATGTGTGTGTTTTGATGTTGATGGTATGTTTGTGTGTCTCTGACCTGGTGAACTCCATCGCTGGCAGTGTAGACGGAGCGCAGCTGCTTGAGGTGATCTCTGGCGTGGCTCAAACCTCGGAGGGTCTCAAACATGTCCTCCACTGCAGAATGGGCAACCTCCATGGTCAGCTCCTCGGGATTTGCACAGCCTGACAACACACATATATACAGACACACTCTCATTAAATGAACAAATTCTTATAAAACCATACATGAATGTAAAGAGTGTGACCTAATAGAGGAAAATCAAAGTAGATATTAGTATTTGTGAAAATGCATCACAGTTATGACAATAGTTTGAACCCTACATTCACATAAAATCTGACACGCTACATGTTCTTTCAAAACTGGCCTGAGAGGAAGGCTAATTATGCAAGAAAACATTTGTATCTGCAAAAATTCAGCTGTAAGATGTAGCATGTTGCTTTTTGCAGGTAATTTTCTCAGCTGGGTGCACACTGAAACCAATTATCAAGGTAAACGCATGGGAGCGAGAGGACAAGAGCACCTTTATTCGAGCAGAAACACTGCTGTCTAATCAAAAGCTAATGTTCCCTCCTTTCTGAGGAAGTGAGCAGGGAAGCAAAGACTTGCTTTGAAATAAACCTGAAATGACAGAGCATAAGATCTGGGGGGATGTGCGGGAAAAACAGCATAGGACACAGGAATGTAAAAGAGGCGAGAGATTGAAGGAGGATAGAGGATGGGAGTCAAACAGGCAGTTTCCAGTGCTGTTGGCAAAGTAGGTCTTCTGGCACCTGCACTTCTCTGCTCAGGAATGTGGCTGCCTTTTTGTTAACAAGACGGTCAGCTGTGTTTGAGAAAATATAAAACTGAAAACTGTATCAGCACAGCAGGGTCTGAGAGGCTCTCAGCTAACAACGAGAACATTGATGACTCTGCCATTAATGCTGCAAAAACAGCAAATTTACATAAGAGGGTAATTTTTACACAGCAGTGTTGCATATGTGTCTTTTAAAAGTATAGTCCCATATTCTCAACCTATGAGAGACTTTCATAGACTTGAACTTTAAGCTTATACTTCCTCTCAGTCAGAAACTGTGAACTGGTTGCTGAGTTAAGAAGATTAAGCTGCAGGAGCAACTTCCGGTCTTCTCCTTCTCAGCGCTATGCTGGCTCACTCTGTGATATAACTAGTGTACAGCGCTATTCCACACTGCCTATATGTTTATGTATTTAATTGTCTGTAAGAAACCATGTACAATAATAAACACGAATATTGCATTGGAGTTTCATGGGAGGTAGCGGTTAAAACACAAATGACACAGAAACCTACAACAGTCATGCACATTATTGCATAAAGCCCAGTGATGATTTAAGCTAAAAGCTAATGTCAGCAATACAGCATACACACCATGATAATGCTAATATGTCAGTATGCTGGTGCAGGACCAAGGAGTACTTTAAAAGTAATGAATAAAACCTTAAAAGCACTTCTAAAATCAACTGGAAGCCAGCGCAAATAGGTTAAAATGGACGTTATTTGACCTCTGGCAACCCTGAATGTCTGTACAAAATTTCATGGCAATCCAAAGCAGCATAGTCCAACTATATTGTAAAATGCAGACTCAAAGATTAGCTGCTTATGCCCAATTTTTACATTTTGCTTTGAAGCAAAATGATAAAAAATGTATATTTTAAAATGTATAAGTACGACCTTTATACACTATTGACTGTAGAAGATGGAATATAACAAACAAGGTCACCTCCATCGCTCAGTAACACACAACACTGTAGGCCATTTTCTCAGTAAAAGGTAGCTAGAATCGCCAGGCACTCAGACTTTGATTAGACTAATCAGGCTAGACTGAAAAGGTCATGCATGACTTCTGCCACCATGGGGGTAACCATCAAACCCTGGAAACTCAATTAAAGCTCTTACTTCAAGATTCTATAACAACATATGAGCTCACATATTATACAGCCCCACTTATGCGTGAAAGCAAAGACGGACACATATACGTGAGTTTTTAGAGATAAGATCTAACATTCGCAGGACATGAGGTAAAAAAACTCCCTTTAAGCCCAATGATACACTGACTTTACCTGTAACATACTATAAACTGATGGATTGTAAGGACAGCCATGTCACTCCCACTCCTTCCACCTCAGGACTGTAATGCCAAGATATGACTTTCACAAGGCTGAAAACTGAACTTCATAAATACCCTGCTGAGTTTTATCTGACACATTATATACGTTGAAGAATACAGCAATGTCAGCACAGTTAGATAATGTACATTGAACAGCTTGACTATGTCAGGCCTTAATCTCTGTTATTTGTTCTCCCTTAGTTTCTTTTCCTTCTCCTATAGATGGTATCAAATTTAACACAAGTCGTTGTTTTGAGTCATCGTCTGGAGGAATGTAAAGTGTCTGGCCTGGCGGTTTGCTCTCCCGCACTGCCCTGGCTGTGAGGTAAACTCTTAGGAAAAACAGCAGGGCTATTTGACGGAGGTGAGCGTGAAGACTCAGTCAGATGTGGGTCTTATCTTTCCAGACACCTGCAGAGGGGCATCCTACAAAACAAACTACAACTGAGGTTCGTCTCTGGGAATTTACATTGTCTAACAACTCTATGATACAAAAACATGTTAAATACAACATGCATCTATGCAGTAAATTCAGTCAGCTGATCTGACAGCAACCATCCGTCAAAACCTACTGCTGAGCATGCATAAACACACTGTGCAGGCTCAATGTGTTTGTGGCAGGACTGCACTGGAAAGGGAGCGGCCTGGATAAATTATAAGGGCTGGGTAAGATGAGATGTGCAAATCTGTTTCGAGTGCTTGCGTGTCTGCCGTGAGAGAGCTGGTTGACTTGATGCCAAAGCATACAGTGAAAGTCCCGGGGCTAGGTCTGCTGCTGTGGTCGGCTGTTGGATGCAGGCCCCCAGCCCCCCCCCTCCTCCAGGCAATATGTGGTTTAGATGTTGATCGTGGCACTGCAGATCCTAAACAGGAGCAGGACCAGGTGCTGATCCGGGGAACATCCAGCTTGGCTGTGAGGCTGAACACCTGTATCTGAATTCATCTCACGCGACGCTGCCACGCCACCCACCATAGCACCACACCACATTTACAACACCACACACTGTCTGATGTCTGTCACGCAAACATGTCAGGAGAATTCCGGTTTGTTCAAATCAAATGCATAATAAATGCTTGTGTAACAGCCACCTGACTGTCTTCTAGCATAATTTCTTGTTTATATAATAATTACACTCTTTGTAAAACTGATGGGAAATGCTGAGTAATTACATGTCATTTGAACAGCTCTGCATACTGAGTGCAAATGCCATTTACTTCTACAAAATCACACACATTTACTTCCTGAAATGACTCAGTTTAACCGTCAACAAACTTGTGCAGAAAATTACAAAGTAATATCTGAGACTGACTCGGCACTGCACTGCTAAAAGAGAGATTAGGGAGGGGGATGAAGCCAGAGGTGAGAAATAGTTACTACGAGACGCTTGAGAGAGGGAACCAAGCAACCAGAGAAGCACAGAGAAATGTATCACTGATGAATGGAGCCGGATTGACATTGAAAATAACATAAAGAACTGAGAGAGAAGTGACGCAATCAAAGACAATGATGAAGACTTAATGTTGTCAATTATAAAAAACTGTCAAATTTGTAACTTAAATGAGCATCAAAGTTATATTGCTGTGAAGCTGACATAACTGGTGTTGGTGAATTTCCGTCAAAGATGGTCCAGCTTGCTTCCGCTCCCCCTTTTAGAGACTGCATAATGCATAGATTAGGATTTATATAACCAGCCTTCCAACTAATTACAGCAAAGTAAGGAAACGTAGCAGTATTGTACTGCATTGCTTATTATGCCGCACAAATTATGCACAAACCTGGCTTGATATAAAAGTATAACAACCCTACTTGACCTGAGAAGAGTTTTTGTTCGGTAAGTGCAAACTTTATACGGTAACAAACTGAAACTCCTATAAACAATGTCAAGGGAAAAAAATATTTAAAAAGTTTACTTGAAATGTTTCGAAAACAGCAACGTTCAGTGAAGATTAGGTAGATCTAAAGAGCAAAAACGTAATCAGTGTTCTTGTCTTTAATGAATAAGTCTTGTGTCACTCTATATTTTTGTGATTATAAACAAATTCCATGAAAAGATCAAAACCAACAGTGTGTTACTCTGTCTCTCAGTGCCCTCAGCCCCCACTAGTTCCTCCTGAAGATGTAGGTCATTGAAATGAATCAAAAACATATGGTTTCATTGTTTAAAAAGCCTAAAGAATTTCTAAAAACAGGTGAGCACTGTAGTTTTTAGCATATGTTACTAACACAGGAGTAAAAGGTGTATTTGTTGGGGACTATTTTCAACCACGGATTGATACACGTTTGGCAGTTATTTCAGGCTCACAAGACCAGGTCCCTATCTAAATGAATGGGGAGAGAGCCATAGCTTCACTTTTAATGGTCACCAGTAAATAAAAACTGCATTATAGAATCACCAGTGGAATCTGATAAATTCCGATTTAAAGATTTTGTTTGCGTCAGTGCAACAACACAATTGGCTTGATATGTTTCCCGCTCGGCTGTTATGAAGCAAAGACAACTGGCTTCGGGGGTAGGGGCGAGATATGTGTCATACAGCCGCCATCTGTGGCGTTAAGGACTTTTCTATTCGAAATGCCTTAAGTGTTTTTTTTCCCCTCTTATAACATCTTGGACGGTACTGAAGACACATGTCACCCAGTGCAACAGTGTAGCTCACTGATGTGTTTTTAATAGTTTTTCGAGACAACAATGAAGCTCTATGGCACAGAGGAATACAACATATCAGGCTTTGGCTACACGGACACTTCTTTTTGACATTAAGATAAAGGGAAAACAGAATGTTGCCAGCCATATCCTTTGATGCTATAATTGGATCTTTATTAACACTGAGGCCATAGTGGTGCTGCAACTATATAAAAAACAAAACAAAACAAAAAAATTCTGTCTAGCACTTAATATTTCACAACAATTTGAGAAAACAGAGACTGAACATACAAAAATCATTAAGTTTAAAAAAAAATCAAACAAATGTGGAATAAAAAGGGCATTTGTGTCCATTACCACTGCCACACCATTCTGCTTACAGGAAATATGGCCTCTGCTAAAGAACAAAGGCAACATTAACACAGTCTGTTTCCTCAACAACCCTCAAAACACTGCAACAACTCACCATCTATTCCTGACCCCACAATCGAAACTAATCGCTCCTTACTTATCAGTGGAATGTAGACAACGAGACTACTTATAAATATCCCGGCTTATTTTGAAACCTGATCAAAAATTCTATTCTGGCCTGAGAAAGGAACGAGAGTATGGGATTTTTAGAGGGAAAGAGAGGGACGGTCAGACACACGGAGAGAGGGAGCCATGTAGCAAAGTGATTTTTACAAAGATTTTCTATCAGATGCTCTAATCCTGTGTGGAATGCTGGGGAGGAAAATCTCTTCTCTACTGTACTTCAGGATGAGAGGAGAGAGACAGAAGCGGTGGGTATCCAGAGCTAAATGCTTGTTATGTCCCTTGTCCCTTACATGATGCTCACTGTAACCATGGCAATCACATAATCTCTAGGGCAGGAGGAAGCCACTTGTGCATGGCCTTACCATGAGACTGACATAAGTAAAGCACAGCTGTACTGAGGAAATACGGACATATAGGTTTCTAAGAAGCTACACTGCATTTAGCTTTAGCTCTTGTACTTTCCCTTGAAGAGCCAAACCAAACAAGTGAATGGAAAAATGAAAAACAAACATTGTGTGTTGCAATGTTAAACTTTAACCTTAGATAGAGCTGCAGATTAAAATGCAGCAGAGCAGGGCCCCATAAAACCCTTCACCACTGGTGTGGGGCTGTTATTATTTTGGAATAGGCAATTTTCACACAGTAATTAGTTTTCTTTTGTATAAATACTGGTTGCATTTCTAAAAGGTTCCACAGCCAATTTCACAAATATAGCAAAACATTATGAGATTTAGAATTTCTGTTCATCAGCATGTGCGATGAAAGGTTCGCATTGAAGAGGAGCTGTGGACTAGAGCGCATAAATGCATGCGCATGTATATGCATACAGATAAATTACAAAAAGTGAAACAATGACTGTGCATTAATTTACTAGATCAAGGTGGTTGGTACTGCAGAGAAAGACATCTCCACTCAACAGATGGGACTGTCTCATTTTCACAACATGGGGATGACATAACCCTTTCACTCTTGCCCCAGTTAGTTGTATAACTAACTTAAAAGCCTCTTCAGCTAAAATAAGCCCAATGACTTATAAAAATAACAACTTTAAAAGATTGATATATTTCTAGATACCAAATATAGTATATACTAAAACAGCACGTTTTTGTTTGCACTTTTTGTAGCAAAGATGTGAAGAGCTATCCCATTACCTTCCAGTTAGATCATTTAAAAGAACCTAATGCCTACACCATAACAACCTCATACAACAATTAACGTCAAGCTCCAACTGATCAAACACGATGCCTCATTTCTTCTGTTAAAAGTTGCACTTAAACACACTACAAAGGCTACAGCTGAACTCTACGATGCATGTAAGTTCCCCGTTCATGAGAAGAAATAATTAGTCAGGAGTGTGTATTCATATTCCACAAAAGGGTTGCAGACACACAAACTACCATTTTTGTGCTAAAGTCAATTTCCATCCAAATTTAGTGCAAATTCTAACAGAATCACCAGAAAATCTGTGAAACAAAATGCAAATTAATTCACATTAATTTCCATCCACAAGTGTTATGCAAATATTAGGAGTCGGGCACCTAAAAATACACAGTGGGTGGTGCTAATTCTCCAGTCGGTGCCTTTAAACCATTGAGGGAGGTTTTATAATGAGATGACGTAATTAAAAGCGCGTCAGTCAAACCTCAAATGATGGAAAACCATGTGGAAAACATGTTTGAAATATGGCATTTCTGTTTGTTTCATGAACTAAGGGTATAATAAGGGCCAAACAGCGTCAAAGGTGCTAGAAACTGGAAAAACTAAGTGCAATGGTAGGCCGCAAATGCTCAACGACAGGCAAATGGCAGTGAGCGGTCGGCTTGCTGTGTCAGCGCACTAGAAGTTGTCTGAATTCCGGTGGTGAGCCTTAATCCTCTCCAGAGAGGCCCGGTTGAGAGAAAACACAAGACCTGATAATCTGGGCTGCTTCATAGACGCTTTAGGAAGTGCAGAGCAATGCCCCTCATACGCTGAAACCTCCCTCACTGTTACAAGACCTCGCTGAGCCCTCCCAGAACATAGCGAACGCAACGCAGGGCCAAGTGTGGATGTGTTTCTTCAGAGAATGAAGACAAAGGAAAATGTTAAGTGAAAAGGACACACACACACACACACACACACACACACACACACACACACACACACACACACACACACACACACACACACACACACACACACACACACAGTAGCCACAGCATGCCAGCATCCTAAGCATCAGTCCTCTGCTGGATGTCATTAATCACACGCTGAAGAGGGTGTGGTCTCAGCCCTGTCACTTGTCAGAAAACTTTTCATGGTTAGAGTAGGCCACAGGCAGCATAACTGTGGAGAACAGAGGGATCTTCATGTGAAACACTGTCTCCTGACTGCTTTCATGTCAGCTGGGTGGTTGTGTTAGTGGATGGACATGTGGGCTGCACAGTGGCTTGGCAGCAAGGCGCTCAGATGTTGTGCTGTCTGCTAATAAGGCGTGAGGAGATCAAACAGCAGGCATGTAGGACTCACCCACTGAGGGGGAAAACACCTTGTCGCCACAAAAGGAAGTTTCTGCCTCTGTATAGTAAATGACAAGAATGAGGGTACACGTGTATTGCCATAAGTAGATCAAAGAGCTCTACGTGTGTGTTTGAACGTGTGTGTGTGTGTGTGTGTGTGTGTGTGTGTGTGTGTGTAAAAGAGATGAAGGTGGGGACAGTGGCTTAAATCATAAGATAATGATCTGCTCAATTAGAGAGTGGCAGCCGCTAATTTCCCCATTTGACTTAAAGTCTTTTAAAGCAGATTAGGTGGTATGTATACACACACACACACACACACACACACACACACACACACACACACACACACACACACACACACACACACACACACACACACACACACACACACACACACACACACACACACACACACACACACCACACACAACTGCACACACACAAACATACAGCACACAAACCAAATCAAAGTCTGAGCAAATCCTGACACAGATACTAGATGATTCTGAAGAACTACTGATCATAAAAAAGATGTGGCTGACTTATGACTGAAACAAACTAACCTTAACCTAACCCCCCATTTTTCATTTGAAATACCTCCATTATCCCAGAGAATGGCTGGTTCATGGGCGCAGTATTAACTGCAGAAATGAAAACTTGCATCACTGGGAAAGAAACTCATGCGTCCCGATGCTAACCCAGGGTTCACTCTTTGATATTGTTCCTCATGAATTGTGTTTCACCTCGCTGTCGTCTACTATTAGCTGGACTATCAGACTCGCTGAATTTCACTTTGATCCTTTGTAATTACAGTGCTGTGCATTCGTGAGTGTGTATTAGTGTGTGTGTGTGTGTGTGTGTGTGTGAATGGCGGTGTGTGTCATAATCACGGTGGTTACAGTGTTTCAAGCATGGTTTCGAGGTAGATCTGTGAAATCTGGCAAGGCACAGAGAATGCCACCGACTCCAGACAAAGACAAAATTACAACTCTGCACGCAATGCAACATGAGTCCCCTCCTTCATATGGGATAAAGAGGGGGAGCAGGGGAGAGGGGTTGTGTGTGTGTGTGTGTGTGTGTGTGTGTGTGTGTGTGTGTGTGTGAGAGGGAGAGTGAGAGACAGTGTGTACTATGGTGGGACGTTAAACAAACCCCTTTTCCACATCACTTCTACTGTGGCTGTCTGGCTGACTGGATATACAGTGTTAGCTCTCCTGTCTCATAAATTTCCCAGTAGTTATATAACTACGTCCGAGTGGAACACAAGGTTCTTTTCCATAAGTCTGCTGCAACATAGGCTCCAGCAGATTGACTGGATAGATGGATACAAATCCTGCATACAAATGGTACACTCATACTCAGTGCGAGGTTGCATATAGAGAAATGTGATGGTTGACTGTTGTCACAGTGGAGATACTTAGGCTAGATACAGATTGTGAGTAAATGCCGGGCTCTCCCCAGTATGATGGTGCTATCAGGGGTAAAAACTTTTGGTTCTATAGTGTATATTAAAACTGCTTTTAATCATTCATTCAACACTTTACTGTATGTCGGAGGCAAAATGACTGTGCTAGAAAAGTATTATGGTTTAACAGTGATAACAGTGATATTCCATGTTTTAGTCCAGTTTCTATAGTTTATAGTTTCTATAGTTCTATAGGTTCTCACCTCAAGCAGGTCAAGTTGCCTCCGTAAAGGTCTTAATAAGAAACTGTATAACATACATTTGATAATGCCCAACAAAATATAAAGAAAAATGTTTGTAGTTAAACCTGCAAAAACAGAAGTTTTGTCCACTTGGGGGCAGTGGAAACAAGCTGTGTAAACACAAAACTGACAGATTATCACCTTAAAAAACTTGTTGTCAAACCTTTTCCTATTTATACATTTATACATATATACATTTGGCAGATACTGTGCGGAGCAACATCAGCATTCTGTTGGAGTCGTGTTTATGGTGTACACTAACGGAAATATCTGGATCTTTAGCTGAAATCAGCTGCCTGCCGAGGCCAAAAAGTTAGGCTGATGAGAGCAGTGCGAGTGAACCAAACAATAAAGTTGCGGGCCCAAAAACCAAAACAATATGCTGAAAGAAGCTATTAATCTCTGTAGAGCGAGGGGGAACTGCAGAGTAATAATTCTCTTGAGGGTTTCTCACTACGAGCGACAGTTTTCACATTTTACATGGTTATTTCATCCATTGGTAATATAAAAATATTGATTAGAGCAGCTTTTAAGGATGATAACATTGCTTTTTTACCTTTTAGCCTTTTCACTACAAATCTGGGGAACCATTTTGCATATTGCCCTGCTGTATGTTACAGATTTGAACGTGAGTTGTGTTATCATCACAGCAAACATTAAGTATGCATCAACTTTGTCAAAGCTACATTATCATTGAGCGGTAATACAGTGCAGACTTTGCATTTGTATAAATGCAACTAAAACATAATCATAATGTAATGGCAGGAAAGATTCAGCCAAAATCAGAAACTTTACAGCGTACAGCTGATAATACACATCAACTTGTAAAGAACAAATGTTTTGTATGTAAATGGTTGTAAGGAGCTTTAACTTGCAAAACCCACTGGTAGGAAAGCTACCAAAGCAAAGCTCTGGAAAGTATATGTGCTCTCGTGTACTTTGGGTGTCTTGAGTTTATATAGTGTGTCACAAGGTGCTTATCTGGCCAGTCTGCAGGATTTCTGTTTGTGCGGGTGAGAATGTAGTTGACATGGTAACCCAGTGCCTTCACGAAGGCTGAAAAGGCTTCTGAAAGTACGGCTCATAAAATCTCGGGTTCTCTCTCTCTTTGTGTGACTGTGTACATTAAAATGTGTAAGTGTTTGGGGTACCTTTGCATATACACACATGCATGTGTGTATGAGCATCTGGTATGTTTTGAATTAGCAGCAGTGGCTTTTTTCTGCTATGTGAAATAAGAGAGCTTAAATTAACATGGAACATTCAGGGTGATTTAATTACATTTTAGGAGCCAGGTGTTTTATCATGCAATTGGCTGGCCATGAGGATATTATGTAAGAAAGAAGAAGAAAAAAAGAACCATCTAACACCTGTTTATACAGCAAACCCTTACATAACTATGAAAGAATTAAGTGACGATACTGAAGGTCACCTTGACGTTAAAAAATGAAAACTCAGATTCAAGAAATATTCAGTACACCTTCACCTCCTTTTTTTGAAAACTTTGAGAAATATTATTGTATATTAAGTGTAAAAGCAGAAAAAGTAAAAGTCAGTTCCCTGACGTCTAGCATTGCAGCCACAAAATCACAGTGCTGTAAGTATGTCAAAGACTAACAGATGCTGCTGGAAAAAAGCTTTCTTCAGTATAGCATTTTAATCTACTGATAACCCTATCAAATAACAGAACTCATATTTATAAACGCTGTAAAAATACAAAAACCACTGAAATGACCTCGATTTCAGGAAAAACATCCCTCGCCAGTGGGTCAGGCACTGAACCCAGCTGAACCTGCAGAGTGTTGCTACACAATCATGCCTGCATGTGTGTGAAGGAATGTCATTAACACTGCGATGACTGAATGTGTGTATTTGCTGGGCCAGGACGGAGAGAGTGACTTTTTTAATTTGGTGAAAAAAACTGTGGTTGTGTGCATACGCATGATTAATCGGTGTGCATACGCCAACAAAAGTGTGAATGTGTGTGTCTGTGTGTGTCCGAGTCGGTAAGGAACAGTTTTCATCACTACTCAATTCAAGATCATTCCTGAGACCGGGCGTCCGCGGCTGAGGACACCAGGCCATTCCTCAGAAAAAGTGCTAACAGTCTTTCCTTTTTCTAATCTCCCAGTGGGATCTGGCGGCATCTGAGCTCCTCTAACCGCTGACAAAGACCTTGACTGTAGGACTGTGCTGTGAGAGTAGACATCTCATTTAAACAAGTTACAGTGTGCAGACCCGCCACGAGATAATCACGCTGAGATGACCAGCTCACTCTTCTTTACAAAGAAAGATGACGGGCCATTCAATTCTTTAGGCAACCTGAGGTGGAGACACGCTTTGAGGAAAAGTAGAGTTATTCTGCCCCCTAAAGAACTGCAGTGACAGTGCAGGCAGTGAACTGTACACAGCAAATTGAAGGTGGAATATATGGCAGCTTGTTTTGTAGTCAGAATACAGTATAGCTGAATGAATGGTGTCTACTTTCACTGTAGGACTGCAGCTCCTTCAATAGTCTAAACAGTATAAAACTTTATTACAGTGTATCTGTGACAGGCAAACCTTTATTAGAGTAGAGGGTTTTCCTCTGAGACTAGTAAACATGTTGGCCACTGACAGAGAGCCCTCTGTTGGTCAAATGCAGACCAGCACATAGCAAAGTATGTTCCCTGCCTCTAATCAATGACTGAACTATCTAAAATAAATGGAAAACTGAATCTGTGTGTTGTAGAGCCATTACTCATTAGGGCAAGCAATGGACTTTGGGGAAAGTTGCTTCAGACAAATGTGTCAAAAGAATATAGTTTAGCGCTGATGTAATAAGGCCCTTTCAAATAAGTTCCTCAGCTGATTGAGAGTTTAAATCGATGTAAACCAATTTGTACTGACACAACCACTGCACACTCAACAACACAAGTGGTAGAGGCGCAGACGGTTTTCAACTGTATGGTGATGTAGCAGACCAAGCTTTTACAACACACAGCTGGAGATGCCCTGGTATTCTGCTATTAAAAGACATTGATTGGACACAGTTTTATAGAATTGAAAATACTACACCTACATTACTCAAATAATAAGCTTGCCGTCTACCCCGAATGCCCGAGGTGCCACCTCAGCCCAGCCACTGTAGGTCGTATGTTTTGGTCGAGCCACTCTCTGAAGAGATTTTGGGAGGAAATCTATAAAGCATTTTCACATACATTAAGGAGACCAAGAGAAGTCAGTTTATGACTCCTATGCATATCTATTACTAAATATTTGAAGTTCTCTTATCTTTAACATGATTTTCATGTGAATACACAACTCTTCATTATCCTAGGCAAACACACATTACGTGATCCTAAAAAAAGATGCTGAAACACCTGCGTTGATGTCATAATGCTGGGTTAGTTTACTAGCCTGAGAATAGAGTGAAAATGTGATTTTTGGGTTTTCTTTCTGACGTCATCTTGAGGTGTGAACATGTACTCACTAATTACAAACATGCCGGTACCTGTTTTTTTCAGTGTTTCAATGTGTATCAGTGGGGTTGTTATAACAAAGTCAACATGGTGGAAACCAGTGGAGTATCTCAACAGTTACTGGACCAACGTGACTTCAATAGCACAATGTCTACAGGGTGATAAAGCCTAAAGAAAAGGGAGGTCAGAAACAAGGTTAAATATGAGTAAACAAGGACTTCCTCCCCGAGGGTAAAATCTGCACCTGGACTTCTCATTACTGCTCTGCTCTGAGCCTGCTCAGCACCAAACAGCACATGTGGCCCAGAGGAAACAAGCTCATAGCACTGCTAGTCTCCAAAACTGAATCAAACACACACAGAGACAGAGTTCTGGGAAAATGTACCGGCCAATAAGGGTTCAATGGACCACCTTCAAAGTTTTCATGAATCACTATAGCGGCATTGCATTCTGTAAAAGTGTTAACAAAAATCCATATACAGCTGCTTGTGCGCGTGCATACACACACACACACACACACACACACACAGACACAGACACAGACACACACACACACACACACACACACACACACACACACACACACACACAAAAACACATACACACACACACACACACACACACAGAGGGAGATAGCTGGTTGTTTGGTGTGTTCTTATGCTCACTGCTGTTCAGAATTTGTGTAATCCAACATTGGCTCCATCCATCCACAGAGAGGGACCAGGATTTATTTATGACTCACTGACACTTTGATCCTCTTCAGTTTTGCTTCCCCTCTGCTCCGACTGTCACATTCATCTCCTACTATCACCACTGATACAAATGACTTGCCTTTTCTGTGCCAGTATATGCTTTCTTTTCTTGTTTTGCATTCATCTCTTGTGCAAGACTGATGCGTGTGTGTGGTTAGAACAACCCATGTTATCATCATTAAAAAGCCAGAAGACAAATGTTTGGCCTATAACATGTGTAAAAGCAAATGGGATAGCACTCGTTCTTCACGTGTTTCTCTTATTTTCCTCCATTCCCCTCTCCCTGAGGTCTTCCCATGGGGCCTTGCAAGACATGCATGTAGCTCTGCCATACACTGTGGGGAGCAATACATTCATCAAATGTGTAGCAGAAGGAGGAGGGCAGGAGGAGGAGAGGGTGGTAGGTGTGTCCTGCTCTCCCACCACGTTTTCTTCAACCCGTCCCTCCCTTTACAGGATTTTAAATCTCTTACAGTCTGAGGGACCATCACCCTCAAAGCCCCTTCCCTGTGCTCCACAAGAGTAATGTATGGATGCATGTACAAACACACACATAAAAACAGAATGCGGAAGAAACTAACACCGGATATATTCGAATGCAGGTAAAAAAACATCCTGCAAAACGTTTTTAAGACAGAACAGGTAGTGAGCTGCATATGAATAAGAGAGTCACTGTTGGAGGAGGTCTGGGGGGGCAGCTCCTATTTTGACAGTCCCTGTGTCCTGGAGGAAAATGGCCTCTGTTCTGTTTGTTTTCCAAGGAGAAACATCTGAACATCTGTGGTGTTCCTCCGAGCAACATGCTGGGCTAGAATTACAAGCTGCACCGGTGTACAAGAACGCATAAACACATCTGCACTGTCGGATACACAAAGATGCGCACACACACACATGCACACACACACACATGCACACACACACGCACATAAAGGAGGGAAACATACACGCAAGGATAATGTTAATCTGAAGATGATGTACTGTATGTCTGCTGTAGTATATAATTGCTATTAATCCAAAGTAATGTAAAATCTGCATGTTTTATAATCAGATGGAGTGGAAATACCACAAAACTTCAAAGGCAGACTGAGGAATGTCGCCTAACGTTGGGGCTGCTGGGGCACCACTGCCAGTATGTGTCTGTGGCAGATGTAAGCTTCTCTGAAAGTCTATATAGCTGCACGGACAACATTATTGTCTTCTGGCTGTGGCTAGAGTTTATGTTGTATTACTATGTACTGAACCAAGAAATCCAAGGCTCAAAAACAGCTCTTAAGCAAATATTGTGTAAACGCTAACATATTTCACTTGGCAAGAACATCTGGCCTTTGTCACAGAGCTACTTTTTAAAAAAAAAAGTTCGGTCGCCCAGCACTTTTGGCTTTGGGAAATGCTGGTGAAATGATGGTGTTGTAAAGAATTTCACCTAAACCACAGAGGCAAATGGATTCTAAAAGAAATATTCTGATCACAGAAAGGATCGTATCTGCAGCCTGTCCAGTTTCACACTCGACACTGATGCAGTTTTCAACATGGTCACTAGGGTGTACTGTTACACTGCTCACTGAACCCTGAACCCTACCACACACACTTGCACAGACACAAACACACACATACATCAGCCCCCACTCCTAAACACGCTGCTGCCACGACTGAGCTGTTTTCTCTCGCTGTCCTGAGGGAGATCTACGTCATTTTTTTTTTTCCTATGTCCAGCTTCTCGATCGCAGATAATACAGATAATACAGAGAGGTTGTGGTAAAGATGTGAGGCACAAACCCTAAACCTCCTAAAAACACAGACACTTTCCCTCCTCCTCTGATGTCAATGTGTTTTTCTGTCCATTTTTAACCTCTACTACTACTCCTTAGTTTTTGGTGGTACTCCTTTGCTGTCTTTTGAAGCTAATCACATATTGCAAGAACCACAAAAACAGAAATTAAGCTTTCTGCAGAGCAAAGTTCAGATATACATTTCAATTATATGTGACTAAAATTTGCCCGACAACATAGGCTGGAATAGAAGAAACATAGAAAAGTACAGCTGAGGCAAATACATTTGATTTAAATGGAAGAGGATTTTTGGTTATGACCAGTCATATCAATTCATCACAGACAGTGTTTGACTTTGTTCTGTTCTCTTGCCGCCAGAAAACATGTCAGTTTAAGTGTAGAATGAAGTGACCGTACCCCAAAATGTATACAGCCATAGCCTCAACCTCCTGGATCTTCTCTTTTATTATCCTGGGCTTCTCTCAGTTTACTCTGGTCAAATACTTGGGTTTGAAATGTAAGACGGATAAAGTACAGCATTTTTCAAACCACATTAGGGAGGTGCTTTGCATCATGCAGAAATTATGACCTGTAAACTGGTAATAATGCTTGAAAATAGAGGCTTCACCTGATTTGCAATAGCATGTACAGTACTAATAGACTATCATACTGGACACAGGTTGACATTTGAGAGAGACACTGAGGCATTACAGCACACCCAACCCTTGGAAATAAAGACAGGGTAAACGCAATACTATATAAAAGCCTAATGCCACTCTGTTATACAGATTCAACATGTGAATCTAAATGTTTCAGCTTGTTGGAAGTTTTATAGTTTGTTTCCATTAAGAGACTGAGCTTAATCCAGTTTAAACCAAAAAGTTTTTGAGCAAAATACTGCTGCTGCTGCTGGTCTACAAATCTCCAATGGCCATCAAAATGAACTAAATGAGTCTAGTTATCAGTATCAGTACACAAAGCCCCGCAGACAGTGAGCATGCTGCCTGAAATCTGAAGGGGTATTCAGGTGAAGAGAAAACAACTTTTACAATGAGGCCTGCATCCGACCATCTTAGTAAAGAAACTCTGCATGCTCTGCAGTGGAGCAGGGAAACGTGGTGAACATGGAGGGCTACCTAGTTTCTAGTGCAGCATGTATGAGAGTGTTACAGAAAGGGAGATTGAATTACATCATGTTAAACGTAGTTGGATAAAGATGTTTTATTAGGGTGAAAAGGTGGCATCTCACACTTTGAAGGAAACCTTGTAGAGCTTTTTGACCACTAGTAGCACTGTGAAGAAATGTTTGAAAAAGTGAGTCCCTGTTAAGTTTGTGTTGTGCCCGCCAGCGACACAGTCCTGCTGCAAGTTTCATGCTATCCCACTGACTGACAGTTGGTGGTGGTACCAAGCGAAGAAGCGTAGCAATATGCCAACTAAATGCAGCAAAGAGGAAGACTGCACATTAGCAAACATGGACATAAACACCGCACGATTTAAAATATTTAAAAAAATCTGCTTTGCAAATGTTTTATGAGGAAGGAAATGCATTAAACATCTTTGCCAGGCCTCATGAACACAAATATTGTGTTTCTGTTAGAAACACTGAATGTACCATAAAAACTCCACAGGGCACATTTAAAGGATTAGTTCAACATTGTAGGAAATATGATCATTTGCTTTCTTGTGGAGAGTTAGACGGTAAAGTAAACACCACTCTCATGTGTATATGGTAAATATGTAGCTATAGCCACTAGTTAGCTTAAGTTGGCATGTAGACCGGAAACTGGAAAAACAGCTAGCCTGGCCGCTAGTCCCTAGGCAACCAGGTGAGACTCCAAGAAGTTATTGGTCCCAGCCAAGAAGTAGTCCCATGTAATTTGTATCAATTAACCAAAGAAGATATAATGTTCTTTTGTTACCTTTGGACGGAGCCAGGCTAGTTGTTTCCCAGTTTTTCCAGTATTTGTGCTAAGCTAAGCTAACTGGCTGATAGTTGTAACATCATATTTACCATACAGACATCAGACATGGCATTGCTCCTCTGATCTTACTCTCGGCATGAAAGTGAATAAGTGCATTTCCCACCCTTCTCCTTTAAACATCTTCATGTTTGGAAATGGCAAAGTAAAGCCCACAAGTGTTAGTTAGTGTCCTCCAAATCTGAACGATGGCCCTCCTCCATTTAATCACACTTGTACTATCAAGAGACATAATTAAAACATTGCTGCAAAATCTACAAATCCAACAAAAGGTTGAGCCGAGTGTTGTGTTGTTATGCTACACGAGGTACACATCAATTCTAGTGGAGAAAATGAGCAGTCATCCACAGGAGAGTAGGACTGGTAGCATCCCTCAGGAGGAGGACATCGATGGAAACAGAAATATTAGCTTTTATATATGTTCTGTCGGACTTGTTTGTCAAAATTGAG
Organism: Xiphias gladius; assembly: GCF_016859285.1. Classification (NCBI taxonomy): domain Eukaryota; kingdom Metazoa; phylum Chordata; class Actinopteri; order Istiophoriformes; family Xiphiidae; genus Xiphias; species Xiphias gladius. Next base: position 23,412,376 of record NC_053405.1, on the reverse strand, counting down.
GTCGTTATACAGTATAAGCAATCTTTATTAATGTCTGTGTGGTGTCATTTTTTAAAGAAATGTGTGTGTAACAACCCTTCCCCATTTAAGTCATTTGGTTGACATACATTATATCTGCCATTTTAAACACTAGAAATATTCCAATGAACACAAGAAACTTTTAGAATATCCAGTCAGACAGACCATAATATATCCAATACACCAAACCCCAAGAGATACACGCTGCTTGATTTATGAAACACTGCACTCATGTACGTTCCAAAGGCATCAACAGCTCTACAACTGCATGTCAGATCAGCGGGTGAAAGTGGTGAGCCTGATGGCAAATGTTCAGTCCTGCACACTAGGAAGCATGATAATGTGGTAATGTGCGTGGCAGCCCTGACTGCTGCGAGTGTAGCCTGGCTGCTCTGACTCTACACCACCATGTTATAATGAAGAGCTGGAGGAGCGGCACGGCTCAAGGCCAACCTCACTGCTGGGGTTATCTTTAATGAACTATGGAGCAGGGGTGCTTTAATTCATGGCAGAATATCATTTCCTCTGCCAAGGCTGCTTGATTAGCCACTGAAACTCAGCCAGACACACTGAAAAACCAACATACAGCAAATGATGGTGGATGTAACTCTTTTTGGTTTGTGTATGACAGGTTAAAGGGACAATCAGTAAAGTTTAATGGCTACACTGAGCGCAGACGCCTATAATTACAAAAATAAGAGGGAAAGAAGCAAAAGGGTAATAATAATTGTAAACCACTCTTGATAAATTCATTATTCACTAGAAGGAAATTGTTAACCTACTTGGTTTCATATCCTCAACTCCTTTCCAGATAATGCATAATTAATTTTCTATTTGTTTTACAAGCACACTGCCTCAAGTGATGATCTGGAAACTCACTCAGAGGAATATTTATAAATATCAACTCATGAATAACTATTATGTTTGAAAACTATTATCGTGAGAGAAGGGCAGAACACAAAACCATAAACCAAGATGTCAAATTATTCACACAGCTATCTCAGAAGAGGAGGAGCTTCCGACAGTCAATGCTCAGGCTGCAGAATCACATCAAATTCAACTGGAGTAAACATCTTTTACTTTTATATCCTTTAAACCTTGAATGTAATACACTCGTTTCCAGCTCTGTAGTATTTCCACAGCCATTTTGTGGCTCTGACCCACTTCGACAATCTCCATTTGAGCGAGCAGAAGAAGGTTGTCTGTAAATGTACACCTTGTGAATGAGTAAGCACTTCCTGTTTCAGTCAGGGTTGGGGTTCACGCAGGGGAGTTAGACTCTGAAATGTCCCCTTCTCTCTCTCTCTCTTTATTTCTCAGCTCCAAAAGAAAAAAAAACTACTCTGTCAAAAGCAGGATTTTCAGTTCACTTGAAGACTCTTAAACACGCAGCTAAAGTCCCATATACTTATCAAATTATAGAAAGGCTCTATTACACGGACTTTATTGGAGCGTATATCAAATTAATAGCCAATTTTACAACAGAAATGCTTGTTCCCATTAAATCAGCTAATGTAAACACAGAACTTTAATTTCACAGGGGGAAAAAAAAAAAAAAAACCAGCCAGGAGATGGAGAAAGAAGAAAACAATGTCAAGAGGAGGACAGGTCTGTTTATTTACTGTGCGCAAACAAAAAAAGTCTTTCCAAAGCGTCCACTTGTGAGGACAGAAATGGTCCCACAACCGCAGACAAACGTCTGCTCTCGTATACACGTACACACAGCCTCACACACACACGCACACACAAACAACCATTAGACAGGAGGAGGACAGATAGAGGAGAGGGTGGTGCAACTGATGAAAAGACATGATTAACTTTTGATCTTCTCTCCGTATCGTGTGTGTATGTGTGCGTGTGTGCACGCAGGCATGTCTCAGAGAGTATGAGCGAGTGTGTGTGAAAAGAAAGAGGGAGAGGGAGAGTGTGTGTGTGTGTTTCTTGAATGATAACTGTGCTATGTGCTCGGCTGCTCCCACAGGAGACAGATAGATAATGTTGACGCTGTTCAGATCTTTTGATAATGGCTGCAGGGATGGAGCAGGGAGGAGGGAGGATGAGGTGGAGGATGGTGGTCACGGCTGTGTATGTTTGTGTTAGTGTGTGTGTGTGTGTGTGTGTGTGTGTGTGTGTGTGTGTGTGTGTGTGTGTGTGTGTGTGTGTGTGTGTGTGATGAGCAGGTGACAAGTTGGTTGGTGTTTGTGTAGCTTCTAGGGCTGCTGGTCTGAGTTACACGCTGCAGATGCGGGGACTGAGCGAAACCAAGCTGACCTGGGACAAAGCATGGGAACATAGTAGCCTTGTATATGTAGAGTGTCAAAATGAGATAGGCAGAAAAAGTGGGCAATGACGGGAAAAAAAGAGGAAAAACAGGAGTGTGTGTCTGTGGGAAAGCAGAGAAGAGAGATTAGTTTCTATACATGCTGGACAATGAGTTGTGTATTTGTGTGAACAAGTTCATGCATGACTGTTTATTGACTCTGCAAAGCTATTACTGCACGGTCAGACCGAGGGAATACACATGTGATTGTGAAAGAGAGTTGCGGGTTTCATTTGATACCTGAAAGCCAAATAAACAACTCAGACCTGCCTGATCTGAACGCAGAGCAATAAACTCCTCTGATATCTGAGACGCTGGGTATGTTTACAGGCTCATCAGTCAACACACCACAAGGGCATACACACACACACTGAGACATCTCAATTTGGCCACTCTTACAATAATCTTTCCAATTTCACAATTTTCCATGAAATCTGATTCTTTCGCTTTTGAGTTTTTCAGACTTGCAATGGTGTAAAAAAGCGAGTACACATTTGATGTGAAATTTAGTCAGACATGACTTGTTTTCAACCACAAAGACGTCTTCGATAGTCCCAAGTCTTTGTGAACGGTAAAAGAGGGGTGGGACGCAACAGAAAGCAGAGATTGAAGCCACATGTTGAGGCGCAGCACACATTACACACACACTATACACAGACAGATTGATTGATTAATCTGGAATGTTTTTTCTTTTCTCTCTAAAAGCACAAAACTATGCAGCAAAGCCAGAGCTCACGACAATGTCCTGCTCATATACTGTAACACATTCAAAAGATTCATTTTTTCCCCTTTATATGTTTCTTTCATGTACGCTCATACACAGTACTGTGACTCACACTCGTCTACTCATTCAGACACACACTATCATGCTGTGGGATGACTCACATCTTCTCCACACAGGAGAGTGATGAGGTGTTGAGCAGGGCTTTGCTCACAAACTGAAGCTCCAGAGAACAAAGAGAAGAAGTCTCTCAGTCCCACTTCCACAAGAGCACTGTAGTAGCACACAGAAAACTGTATGATCTCCCCACTGATAACTGCTTTAAGAGAGGAACAACTTTCTGATGTTGCTGTAAAGGGACAGTAGAATGTAGCAGGAGGGACAGGTTGTATCAGTGTGTAATCCTACAGTGAGGGGGAGGATGAGGCTGCAAAGGGATGAGAAGAGCTTCAAAAAAGATCTCTCAGGTCGTGACGGGCATCATGGGAACTAAAAATCGGCATACTAAGCCACACTTGTAAAAATATAAAAACAGTTTTCATAGGAACAATTTCTTCAGAAGAAAGCAGTTCAAATTACAACTGTTTGCAGAAGTGTCTCCTGATTTTCTGGAGTAACTGGAACATTGATTTTGGAAAGAGGGGGCCTTTCACCTCTCATTTCACTTCACCTTCTCAAAGATCACCTGTTATGAGGGGCATCATGGGAACTGAAAATGGGAATGTAAGAGCACTATGGCATACTCAGTTGTGCCTGTGAAAATATAAAAACCAGCCGCAGAACACACAAAGAGAAGTTTTCATAGGGACTATTTCTTTGGTAGAATGTGGTTCCAATAAAAACTGTTCTGTGTTTTTTCCAGTGTAATGCGGACACTCAGTTTGTTTACATGTTTTTACGGTCAGCTTTCTGCAGTAAGCAGGAGTCATATTCACAAAACATCCTGAGGCTACAAGTGCCTCCTAAATGGCAGAGTTAGGAGAAACCCCTAAAAATAAGGGGCGTCAGTCCTAACTTTATGATTTAATCCTGTTTTATATCATGTTTTTGGTCTAAGAGTAATTTAGAAAGCATTTGAGTGCTAAAAGTAGTTCCTAAATCTGAGAGAAATCGGACCTGCTTACAATAACTCAACTGCTACAGGTAATGGACATCATCATATCAGCAATTTGGAAAATTACAATGGTAATAAACATTTAAAAAGCACATATAGATGGCATTCAAGATAATAAAGAACCAGTCAGCTCATCAACCAAATGAAACAATCCAGTACCACAGGAGTTGATGGTTTGTACAACTCTCCACTACTGCTAATCTGGAAAAATACAGCGCTGATGAATTGGAATATCTCAAATATCTCAGCTGTATGTCAGTATTATTCATCAGACAAAAACTTTAAGCGTAAAAAAACATTAAGTGTACATTAAATAATCACCGACTGAAACAAATAAAGATAATAATGAATAATGATTCTTTTTATTGATTAGTTCCTTGCTCTCATTTATTGATAAATGTTTTTTGTCATATTCGCTGACACAGACCAGACAATTGTCAGCCAATCAATAAGGACATAGTGAGGAAGTTCATTCATTAAAAGTGATGTCCCCCTACCAGTGAGGTCCAACCCGCCCCTTCTCTTAGTTTAGGATCTCTCCCAGTTCTTCGGTAACAGTTGCTCTCAGTAGCTCTTACGGTTCTTACGGCTCCACACTTCTTAAACGTCATGTACACTAAAACCCAGTTTCTTGGGATTTATAAAATCTAGACAAATTTCGCAGCATATTTTATATCAGTGTTTCCAAACTAAGGTTCCAAACTATCAGTGTTTCCGAACTGTAAAAGAGAGTCGTCACTGCCAGATAGAGAGCGGGGGCGAGATAAGGTGGTGAGTCCCACAGACACAGAGGAAGACTCCTATCACAGGAAGCTTCTCTTGCAAATGTCAGATCCTCCTAATCGCTGCTCTGCTTCCTGAGTCCCCCAGAGCTGGACTACATCACACGAGCATTCACAATGATACCCACAACCAATCGGGATCATACATATACTTACCCATCCAGGCGGGCATCCTACACAAACATCACGTCTTGTTGGTGTTGAGGTTCACATCAAAGTGGATTATAGGGTAGATGAGTCCAGTGCTATGGTGAGCACTAGCAGACATACCACGTATTATTTCTGACCTGGATATGTTGACGCCACCCATGGATTAAGGGAACATCTCAAAACAATTTGTCTGCTTTTCTCCTTTACTTTTACACACACAGAAAACACACACAAATATGTAATCTGTTCAATGACCAAATCCCAGCAGGCCATTGTTTTACTGACGTAAAATAGTTTTAAACTGAAGAGTGTGTGTATATCATATTCCAGGCTTGAAGCAGACAGTGTACTCACAATAACCTCTGCTGAATAGATGTACTGCTTACAAATAAGGTTATAATAACATAACTAACACACTGCACTCTTAGTAACACACACTCTTCATACACACCAGCCCCTATAGAAACACAAACGTCATAATCGGTCAAAACACACAACGGGCTAATCCCTTCCCACACTTCGCAACGGAGAGCTGCCACAGATGGGTCAGGAACAGTGTATCACAACTGAAAACATTTGAGGTTTGCTAGTTTTAGAATTATTTAGATCAAGTGAAAGTGTGAAGCAGCTGCTGATGTGTATGTGTGTGTGTGTGTGTGTGTGTGTGTTTGCTCGCTCAGCCTCTTGACTGGTGCAGTGGTGCAAGGAGGCCTACCAGAGGGCAGTTGCTCCCACCTGAGTGACAGATGTTTGCGTTAATGTGTGTCTGTGTGAGTCCATGTGTCGATACAAGCAGACAGGAGAGGGCTACACCTGCCACAGTAATGCTATAAAATGCACATTAGTCTAATAGCACTTCAGGGCAAAATAAAACCCTATGAGCCACTTATATATTCTGATTCTATGATTATTACAGAATCCACTCACATTTCAACAAGTCGTGCCGTATCTTAATTGTAATTCTCAGTATGTTTAACACACTGTATGATCCGCTTCCAAGATCTGAATCAGACATCACACAGCTACTGTCACTTTGTCAACACTTGGTTATAAATAAGTGAGCGTTTCATTAAAGGTTGTGCACAACTACGAGACTCTGGAGTGATGTAGCTAAGGAACTATGAACACCTCCAGCAAAATGTGAGGAGAGAGTCTAAAAGGGGAGGGAGGCATGAAGGAGAGAACAGGAAAAGGAGCAAATTAAAACCTTACATCCCATCCTGGAAATAACACATCCCCTACAGTGGATTTTCTTAGGATTTGCTATTGCTACAGAACGGAGAGGGAAATTAAAGCATGGCCAAAAATAGTGAGTGTTTTCAATGAGGGGTTGCTCTGGCCTTGAGGCAAGGTCCGACAGTTATAAGGGACGTGCGTATATGTGTGTGTTCTATTGTGCTTATTTTCTGGGGGGCTGAGTTTACTCTGGCCTCACTGCAGCAATCCTCGCTGCAGACAGTCATTATCACCATATATATGCCCACGCTGTGCGGATGGCGGCGATAACGGCAGCGACAGTTCTCTTTGCTAAAATGTTTCTCACCTTGTGTGAGACCACAGAGGAAACGTCAACCAGTTCATTCCAGTTCATTCATCCCTCCGTCGCTGGACCATCACAGAGAGCAGGTTACCTGTACTTAGAGTGGGCTGAGTCGGATGCGATAGTGCTGAGCTCATAGACATGGTGCAGACAGCAAGCAGCTGTCTGCATCAAAGCACAGCGTGGTGTGTAAATGTGTGTGTGTGCGAGGGCTGAGTGAATGAGGGAGAGAGTGTGAGAGGCAGCCTATGAGGACAAAGAAGCAGACAAAACTGAGAGAAGATAAGATGAATGAAGGAGAGGCAGACAGAAAATGTGATGGAGAAATACAGTAGCTTCTATTGATAGTAGGATTTAAATGATAGCAACAATCTTCCCCAACAGTCTGTACTTTATCAGACCACTTAGCACTGCAGGAACACTCATCTACCACAGGTAGCCAAAATAGCTGGAAGACCTCACGGTTAAGGCTGGGTATTGAACCTCCAGACTTTTTGATTACCTACCAAAATTGGCCAGGAGCACGGAGTATTAAAAAGTTGGATCTGGAGAGATGATGGTGTAAATGTTTAAAATACCTGGGCCCAGGTAATAGCCGTACACAGCACATAATGACATCACACACATCATATATTTTAGCTTAAAGTTGGCTGATGAGTATTAAAAAGTGTCGAGTGTATAAAGCCGGCATTTAATGACTGACCGAATTCTTAGCCATGCCTATTTATTCTTTTAATGGGCTATTTCCGGATTTAAATCTTTAATTTGTTTTCTTTTTGGGAAATATTCTTTTGCAGCTGCGTTGTGTTAAGACAAAATTAAACACTGAAGCATTCTGGAAGTGTAGTCTGACAAAATTCTTCTGTTAAAATGAAGAAATGGTTTTGTAACAAAGCATGGTCATATTCCTCCAAGTTTAGTATTAAAAAAGTATTGTAAATTTAATTGACATTTAACGTCTACTCTTTCAAAGTAGAAAATACAAATCTATTGCAGTCCGAACAAAACGTGAACATTCTTAACCGTACAAAGACTGCGTTTATTGCAAGGGGATTATATGAAATTACATTATATAGTAGAATAGTTTTGTCCACTTCATCTACACCTTAAGGAATCAGAGTGGCTTTGTACAGTTTCTACAGTATCCAAAAAGACCTGTTTACTGGCTTTACTGTCTTGTTACTGTCTTGTTAAGGTTAAGTGGTTAAAATTAACCTTTGAGTTTTTATCAGGATGTAAAAGTCCTTTTTTAAAGAACAAGCCTAATGTCTGTCTACTGTGATGTTGATGAGGATGTTAAACATTAATGGCTTTTTGTATTCACTTATCGGTGTTTGTAAATGATCGATGACACGTTAAACCTGAAATCACGGTTGCTGAGAAGATGACAGCAGTCATTTGCTTTCCCAGCCATTTGCCTGTTCATCGCTTCTGATATGTGTTGTTCTCCTGCCGTTTCACCGTTGAAACTTTGGGATATGTAAGAAAATATGGTCTATGTGAATAATTGACAATTACGTTCAGATAAAAGTTATTTTTTTCTTAGGTTGTGACCTCTATTAGAGAAAAAGGAAAAAGGAAACAGTGATAGTTTGAACTGCTTGCAGTTATCAAAATTAAATCAATAAATCTGATAATACAGCTACAACTAAAACCAAAACTAATGGAATATTATGTTTTCATGTCAAAGTAGTCCCAAGTATGAGTCCAAGTCTCATACTTGGAGTGATTTTCATACTATGCTTGACTGAAGTTTTTGTGATTCAATTATGTTTTTATGCATCAAACCGAAACTAGGATGCATGAGCTACACATGCATGAGTCAAGAGCCTCCCTGTATGTACTGTAAATAAATCTGCAGAAGAAACACAGCTTGGGCAATGTTTCACCATTGAACACTGGAGATAAGGCACGTAGACCATTAAGTGATTAAGACAGACATAGGAACACTAGGCAGGAGGGATGGAGTCCAAACATTCCCTCTCATGGCCCCCCTCAGTTTGTAGGCCTGCGTCTGGTCAGTGTGGAGGTCAGCTGAGTAGGAGGAGCAAGGAGATAAGCCTATCTTTACCAATAGACACAACAGAAAGTGACCTGACACCAGACCCTATGTAAAGAAAGACTAATTTCTCCTCATTCCTTAGTATCTCCTTCTATCTATAGGCTGGACCTGCAGTCCTCCATGGATACACTTTGATAACACATGATTTACGACCACCTAAAGACACTCAGAGTGGAGTATGACATTTATGAAACAAAGCAGGGGTATGGAATGGAAGACAAAAGAACAGAAACTAAAGGGGGGAAAATGGGGGAGGAGAGAAAAAAAATTGTATTTCTTAGCTTCTCTGCTAGATGAGGGGGTGTAAGAGGAGAGGGGCTATTAAAAAAAAAAAAGAAAAGGAGGAGGAGGCAGGGGAGTAGGGGGCGTTCCTGCTGGCTCAGGCCCTTGATTAACACCAGGCCTCCTGACAGGAAATGACCCGGCCAGCTCATAGCGCCAGGAGAGCTTCCATCTGGTGTCGAGGCCATGGAGAAATTCTCCACCCAGGAGAACTTGGAACCATACAGGAGAACTTCGAACTGAATGAACATGTTTCATTTCCAGGACTGATAGATTAGTCCCACTGCTCATACATGATTCTGACACAGAAACTATCATTCTGTTCCTGTTGTTGTTTGAGGGTGTAGAAGCCAGAAGCAGTGCTGAGCTGCAGCCTTTCACTCCAAGCCTCGAAAATCACAACCACATTGCAAAATGCTAATGACAGCTCATATCGCAAAGGTTAGAAATGGATATTCAGTGAGGTGTATGGGGTAAAAGTTGGTTAGAGACTTTACTCAGATTTTTTTTTTTTTTAAATGGAGGTTGCTTGGGTTGAGGGTGGGAGAGGGTGGAGAGAGTGAGGGGACAGTTTTGGGAGGAAATCGGGCACATTAGGACAGGTCATCTTTCACTGAGGACTGGAATCCTAAATGTAAACAAGTTCTTCCGCACCAACAGATAAAACACAGATATACTGTAAAAAGCAAGGGGGTCTGGTAAAAAACAGACTCACACACACCACGCTTATACACACACTTATGAATATTGTTTGAGCCAAGTCATATGTGTCTTCAGCCATCAGATTATAGAAAAAGCAGACAGAACCATACATCCACAAACAGAAATGGGTGCAAAAACCTTCTTTGAATTCTTTGTGTCTCGGTCTAATTGCTGCAAAGACTGTAAAGTAGAAACTTGTGTATGCAGATAAAGAGGGATTCCTCCCCAAGAGGAGCTAGGGAATGTCCCAGGCAGAAGAAGAGAGAGGCGAGCGGGTATAGCGTGTTGGCTGGACTCCTCTCCTGACCCTCCTTCGAAGGGTCTCAGGTTGACCCCCGCCTACACTGACGCGTGTGCAGGGGCCAGGGGCCGCTGTCTCAGTTAAGAGTCCCTCTGGAGCCGGCCTGTGTGTGTGCCTGGTAAGTATATCTGCCTTTTGCTTTATTGAGCGCACGCGCGCGCGTGTGTGTGTGTGTGTGTGTGTGTGTGTGTGTGTGTGTATGTATTTGCAAGTCTGTGTGGGTTCGTGATAGTGTCCTTTTTCATTCTACAAGCGTAATTCCCAGTGGAGATATAAGTGCTTACAAGCCTTTTATGATGTGCATTTCCTGTCATAAATAAGAAGCAGAGGAATTCTCTTCTGAGCACTAACACACTCCATAAAGCAAACAGAGGTGTAAACTACACTCTGGGCCAGCTCTGTGTAATCTACCCGACAAACCATGGCTACTACTGACTGCACTTCTTTGACAAACTATGGTTTGCTTCTGAATGATAGTACAACAGATTCCTGTATTTTTTTCTGCATACAGTAACACAGTATTTGACAGTTTGAACTGAATGGATGCTCATAAAGAAAAACACATAACGATAAATTCAAGGATTAGAAGTCTCTTTCCCTTCCAGGTTCTTTCATACTTTTTCATTGCCCAGTCAAAATGAATCCATGGACTGAAGTTGTAGAATTGAGGTTTTACTACTTATTCAAGTGGCTTCATCAGTTCTGTTTCTGCCGTGTTTCAGTTCCTCAGTTTAACTTAGACTTGACAATGTACTCTGGATATTAAAATGGACTTTAAAATGTTATAACATTTGCCCAGGTTGGTGCAAGGACACGCCTGTGGTAGTTGAAAATATTTTGCATATAATTGCATAGAATCCTAGGGCTTTATGAATCTAGCTTCATAAACGAGATGAGAGGAAAAAGGAGAGAAACTGGAGGGAATTTAAGAGAAAGAACCAGAGTTTCTGGTGAGTTCTGTGTTCAGTCAGTCAGTATGAGCTGAATATACACACACTCCACCAGACATGATTGCTGTGTATGATGCTAACTAGCCTACAGCTGACATACAGTCGGTACATTGGCTGTTTGGGGAGGAATAAAACAAGCTGTCAAATTTGCACAAATAACGGGAGGGGAAAGTTTTTGCTTTGCATTTTGTCTAAACACACCTTAATAGACATCATTCTCCAAGCCTCATCTTATACTCAAACTAAAATACATCAACAGAAAAACATGGTTTAGTCGAAGTATTTATCACTGTGCAGTAAGAACATTTGTGATGGAGACTCACAATTATGTGTCTCCTTATTTTAAGGGGTGATAGGCTACCTGCACAGTCACCATCTACTTCTGAGTTTGTATCCATTTATCTTGCCTCCCTGTTACCTGCTATCACACTGTCCCTTCAGTCCAAATATGTATAACCTAGAAGAGAAGAAAAAAGAAGGTGGGATGGATACAAGGAACAAGGGTACAGTATGGAGACCCACTGTAACTGCTGACTTTGGAGCAGACATGGAGGGGTGCGAGTCTGGGGGTCTGATCGCGACTCTGTGTGTGGCCCTGCTTGTGAACCCTGCCTGTCTGGCCCGGCAGTGAGGAGTTGATGAGCCTGTTAATTAAAGCCTGAGCTCCATGTCATCAAGCTTATCTGATGAAGCGAACTAGAGAAAGCAATGCCACTGGCTGGTTTGTTCACCCTGGGGTCTACGGTTTTCACCTCATATATCTATGTATGTGTATGTGTCTGTATGTTTGTGTAACAGGGGAGGAAGTAAAGAAAGACCACCAATTAAAAATAATTGGGACTAATTTCATAAACACAGTGCAACAGGGGAAACATAGTTAATCAGGCGCGATCATTAGACTAACTTACGCTCCACTTCCCCCTGTAACCAGCTTCGTGCTTTAGGGCCTCAGAGAGAGGAGAGGAAGAAGAAATGCAGGGAGGTAAAAAGAGAAAAATGGGGAGAAAGAGAGAGAAATGGAAAAGGAAATTAAATAAACAAAGAGAAGAAAAGTTTGAGAAGTAGGCAGACAGAGAGTTGGTGGCCTGAGTTATGTGTGATCCTTTTCATGGCCCTCGACTGTCCCATGTTGCCGTGCCAACCCAAACAGCGGTGTTGGGGAGGTCCGTCTCTCCCACTGCTCCCCTCTTCCTTGCCCTGTGAACACCCCACTGACAGGATGAAAAACAAACCCAATGTGTCAGACATGACATGAAACCACTGTAATTCCAGTTAAAATTCACGTCTTGCTCTAAATCTTATTTTGTTACCTTCTTCCCTTCTTCTGTCACTGCTGTTGGTGAATCACCATCATCAACACTGGGACCGGGGATTTCACATTCTCACTACTGGAACTGTACACCCACACACTGACATAAGTGCAGAAAAACTATGATCCGTCATCCTGAGATAGCTAGATGTCCTAAGATGAAGAATTAGGAACATTTGGGTTGGCCTGCTTTCTTTTTTTGGTTTTTACTTCACCCCAATGCTGGGAGAAGAGATTAAAAAAACAGAAAGAAGAGGGAGGAGCTTTGAGTCTGCACCAACAAAAACCAAAATCCATTAGGACTGACAGGAAACAAATCCATAAAGTAGTCTGAGGAACACTCATTTCTACTCTCTTACCAGCATCAATGTAGTTTTGCCACAACTGAATGAGGGATTAACAGTAACTGCTCTGAGCTATTTACAACCTGCACACATCACACACACCACCCATGTACACCACAGACTGTCTGGCAGCAGCCAATCACACTCCAGGTTTCAGGAGCTCAGTGGGTTCCTTGTCCAATCCCATCGTTCGTTCTTCCTCTACTGCGTTTCTCACGACCAATCCGATCCTTTCGACATGTGGTGTTGGCTGTGGAGGGTTCGGTTTAAGAGCTCATTTCCCAGTCTGCAATAAGTGGAAACATTTTCTTGGATAGATACTGTTTGACCCTTTAATCAGTGCCATACCCTGAGACAACAATACACAGACACACTGTATATTTTGGGTGTTCATTTCACATACACAGGCACACACACTGATGATAGAATTAAATTGAATACACAAATGCAAACATATAGACATAAAAAAATTTTTTTTCTTGCCTTGGAAACGAAAAACCTATTTACACTTTATAGTGTATTAGTACATTTTCAGGAGTCTTAGCTGCTCTGCTGTCCTATCTGCTGTGAAGATGCAAGATGAAGCATTGTGATGAGGCTGGTGATATTCTATATTTTTTTTTATTGTAGACAAATCCTATGATATAACCAAAAGCAATGAAATGATCCTACTAACAAGTATTGTCTGAGGAGCCAAAGTGTAATATATCTTATGTATATGTGCAATAAAGCGCCGCTGTAGTCCAAAAACATTTTAAACAAGCCACACTCTTGCACTGGCTAACATGTTCCTTTATTACCCCAAACCTGGGTAAACATGTAGTTTTTTTTGGGTCAATTCCATATACACTGCCCTGCTGCTGTAAATATTCACTACTGCGCTGAATCTGCCACTGAAAATAATCCCCAACAATTTCTATTTACTCCTGTTTAAGTACTGTTTGCTGAAACTACAATGTAAAGCTGTTTTAGCCATTTAAAAAAAATAGAATAAAAGTATATGTTCATGAGTAATTTTTAAAGATTTCTGTCTACAGTAGGAATCAGTTGGCTTGGGGCTCAGTGTCACAGACAAGGGAAAAAAGTCAGAAAGTATAAAGAGACAAACCAACACATCTCTGTTGATGGTCATTTCATAGGATTTGCTGACAATAAGAAAAATATGAAATAACGTTAAAGTTAACTCTGTAAACCATTACTCTTCTGTTGAGCCGTATATACTCCGACAGAGGAGCCTAAATAAAACTGAATTGTGCAACAGCTATCTTTGCCAATAAGCTATGCTAGCTACTTCCATTTTGGATTCTCCAGCTCTCAGTTCGCTCCATTGTCTATTCTGCTTGCTACTGGCGAATTTGCGGGTCAATATTCACCCAAGTTGAAATTAAGGTGAAAAATGTACTTTGTCCCCATAGAAAAATCCATATTTCTAAATCCATAGAAATTCCACCGGAAAGAATTGATTTCGCCTTGAAGTTTCATCATCTTAAATTCTGGTTTGAATGGGCCTTTATCCTTTAAATATTCCTATAAACAAAAGTAAATATCTACCTCATGGATTATGCAACAAACCACTGCTTGCTGCATGTCACTGTGACAGCAAATTCTGCCTGCGGTATTGTTTAAAATGATGCATTCATGGAAATTTGATGCTGCACTAAAGAAAACTAAGGTCCGCCAGGGCTGACAGGAAACATGGAATACAAACTAAATCTGCTGTGTAAAGTAGTCTTAGGAACACCATTTCCTGAAGATGCTCTTTAATTAAGTTCCCAGAAGGAGGTAGTTATGGAGGCTGGGGTGTGTTGCCTATGCCTGTCCTGCATACTGTCCTAAACTCGCTCGTCCGTGTTTCTTCTTTTCCTTTCTGGCATTCTTGCCTGTGTATATTGTCCTTGTGTTTCTGCACCCCCCTTGTGCTCGAACTGTGTGTATCTATGTATCTGTGGTGTGTTAGCTAAGCTCTGGCTACGTACTGTAGCCAAGGTGAACAAAGTAGAGGAATTTGTAAAAACATTGTTCTCATGGCAACCAGGTTTCATTCAACGTCTGTTTTCAGTTTGAGCCTTTTAACTGGGGAGAATGTCACAATCAATGTTTTGCTCTGGATGCTGAGAGAGACGACCTCCCGTGTCATGTTACTCCAGCCAAGCACTTCATCGGCTGCCATAAAAAACCCTCACACGGGGACTGGTGCGTGCACACACACACACTCGAATTTAAAAGAAAGGTGCACACACTGTTGAATTCCCCTGAATGGGCAAGACATGCGCATGTGTGCACACACACACACACACACCTCGTTTTTTCTGTCTAAAACACACCTGGCACACCATGACAGGGTAATTTTCAATGATGTGTTTATAACAGAGAGTCAGGTTTTTAACATCAGCCACATCTCTCGGCCTGTGCCTGCCAAGAGGCCCCTCACGTCCAAGCTGCACTTAGCCAAGTAGAACAGGAAGAGAGGGAGACAGGGTATGAGAAAGAAAAGTGGGAGAAAGGGAGTGTATAAGAGAACAAGATGGATCAACAATCTTTATTAGTGCTTTTCATAGATTTACCAACCCTATATATACTATATGAGCCTATGTGCAATGATGAAAACCCTAACAGCAGCGTATTATTTCAGGGTGTGTGCTAAGGTACGAAGCGGGCAAAAACTAAAAGTAGCTCTAATTATGAACTATGTGGCAGGGGAGGAGACCATGTGTGTACAAGCTCAAGGTTAAAGACGCTATTACTCTGGGAGGTACAGCTGGCTGTGGTGTGGAGGTAGATGGTTAATTCATCTTAAGAGCTGGCCTTGATCTGCTCTACCACACAGTTACCAGCTCAGCTAAACCAGCAAAGACTCACAAAGGAACCAAAGAAACCAACATGCACACACACGCGCAAATACACGCGTGCACGCACGCACACACACACACACACACACACACACACACACACACACACACACACACACACACACGCACGCACGCACGCACGCACGCACGCACGCACACAGGTGCCATTTCACCACAAATAAAAAGCTTCCCTATATCTGTATGCTTTTCAGATGAAACACGTTGTCATGGCAAAGGGGCTGTAGAGATTAAAGTGAAGGGTAATTTCTCTCTCACACTATTTTTCTCTCATACTTATCCAGATGCACAGGTTCAAACATTCCCACACTTGACTATTTGAGTAGCTGCTTGCCAAACTGACCAGAAAATGTGTGTGTAGGTGTGTGTGCATGAAAAAGTGTGATACAAGGAGAGCCGGAGAAGGATGGGGTGTGAAGAAATCCTCCCATTTACAGCACTGGAGGCAGAGAGAGGAAATAAACATTCAGCTGTTCCCACTTTCTTACTCTAATTTCTCTCCTCTTAGACCATCAGCAAATCTGGCAAACTGTGGATGCTCCTGGAAGTAATCATGAAGCTGTGATTGCATTAACTCTCTCACCGGTAAGTTTCTGGAGCAAAGGGCTGAGCTCTGTCTCTCGGGTGATGAGCAGGGTGAGTGCTCCTATCAACTCCCTCTCCAGCTTCTCCAGCTCCTCCGCCTCGGCGTTCTGCTCTGCAGGCTGCGCCTCGTCGGCCAGGGAGTACAGGTAGACCAGCAGGAGGATCAGCTCATCAGGCCTGCAGTCATCCTTGCTGGACCTCGACCCCGAGGCCGAGCTGTCCTCGCCTCCACGGGGCTGCATCAAGGGCAGCAGCTGCCTCAGCACAGCGGGGAAATCAGAGTCTCCAAGAGCCTGTGACAGTGAGACAAAGCACATGTACAAAAAGAACACAGATGGTTAGTCAGAAGACAGCAATTTTTGTACCTTGTTGAGGTAAATAAAAGGTGCAGTAATATTGAAACTACTCTCATGTCTGTACAAAACATAGGAAATCAGCAACCACTTAGCTTAGCTTAGCACAAACACTGAAAATAAGTTATATCTTCATTTAATCGTTTACTCCATCGTTTGTTGGCGCAGTAACTTCCAAAACAAGACTCCAGGAAGTCAATGCACTCAGCTAAGAAACGGTCAAGCACATACCTCTGTGTAATTAGTGAGATTTGGAGATGCTGGTAGGAAAAGCCAGGCTAGCAACCCCCCCCCCATTTCCAGTTTTTATGCTAAGCCAATTGATTGATTGTTGGTTATAGCTTCATATCTACTGCACAGCCATGGAAGTGGCATCAATCTCTTCATCTATCTCTCAGGTAGAAACCCAATAAGCTATTTTCCAAAGGAAGACTCTCAAAAGATATATATGAACGTGAGGCAAGGGTCACATGACCAAAGGGGGTAGCTGAGCTAGCACTACTGCTTGCAACCTAATCTGTGAGCATGTTTACTGCTGAATGTGTGAGCTGTTACAATGTTATCTCACAGACCACACAGGCTGTAGGCTTGGCAATCTTGTTTTATAGGTTTTTATTTGAAAAAAAAAAACAAAAAAAAAAACTACAACAATTACATTGGCATTAAGCTGCTGGAAGTCTTTAGCTAGTTAAGTGATAGCCCACAGATTTTGAAGAGAAATTCTGTGAACAGAACTGCAGGACAAGTTCACCTTGCAGGCTGTAGTGGTCGTCAGGAATTTCCAATTTTCCAAATTGTTGTGTTCCTCCTTTAAGACCAGTTACTAAGAGTTGTTTAGCTGTTAAAAGTCACTTTTTGACCAATCCCCTTAGTGGAAGACAATGCACAAGCGAAAGCTAAGAAAGGAAAATGAGGAGAATATTGCATTATGATGCAAAGAGTATTTACATCATTTGATGTTACCTATTACCCACTAGTCTACATTCGTATTAGTTGTCTTACTTGTTTCTGTTGTAAAAATACTGTAAGTGTTTAAATTACATGCACAGTGTGAGTGAGCTCATCGTTCCATTCGCTAATTTTATAGCTTTGAAAGTGGCTGAGGTAACGCTTAATTTTGTTTGATTCTTTTGTTGGATTTTTCATGGGTACTGAACGGTTTTCTCTCCCTTTATCTCACACACACACACACACACACACACACACACACACACACACACACACACACACACACACACACACACACACACACACACACACACACACACACACACACACACACACACAAAGTCAACATTTGGGGCAATGTTTAGGTGCAGTGACCTGTTTTAGTGAGTCTGTCTGAGCAGGTCTGAATATTCCCTCACAATTTTTGCACTAGTCCGACATGCTGTGGATCACAGGACCGTTTACAGAACACTGGCCACTCTCACAACAAGGGTGAGCTCATAGACCTATAATACAAGGGTGTGGAGCTAATCTGTTTGATGAACAGCATGAAAATTTAATAAAAAATAGGGCTGAAAAGGGGGGATGGAGTCAACGGGGTCACAAGGGGGAGGGAGAAACTTCAAAAATAAAGTGGGGAAGAAAAGAAGTTGATAAAGATACAGAGATATTACAAAAGGAATTAAGGTTGAGATTATAGTGTAAAAGGGAATGATTGTTGACAGAGGACTGTATGTTTGTCAGGTGGAGCTCAAAATGCCCCTGTGAATATATTTCATTTTAACGAGGGATTCCTCTGGAAAGAGCTTTGTGTTCCTTTCACCAAGACAAACAGGCTCTGAGAATAAGGGGCTTTGGACCTTGTGGTGGGCCCATTGGGGGGATCCAGTGTCTCACCCAGAAGAACTCTTGAGTGAGCCAAAGGCGCAATACAATGAGACCCAAGAATCTTCTGACTGTCCCTTATGAAGTAGTGGCTGAGGAGAAATCTTTTTGGGAAAATGACTATCCCTCATTGAGTGTGTTCATACTGCAAGGTAACCTTTAGTGACTCTGTTGTTATAAAATGAACCTTAACATCACAGTAAAAGTGGCATGAACAAACACTGTTGAAGTCCTCCTTACATGCAAGGTATCACAGGAACACACTCTCCTGTTAGTCTGTTCACTCAAACGAGGCCTACAGCCTGTTTCAACCACCAGCCAAACACTCGCCCCCTGGGGACCGTTCAAACACAATATCACCACACATTTTTCTTCTTAAACGTTGTGAAATCAAATACCTCTCCAAGCTGCACTCATTTGAACTGGCAAACAATGTTTGGGATATTTCCCTTGCTCATGTTGCTGGTGGATGGTAATGAGGAGAAAAAGACAAAGAACATTAAGGGTTTCTCATTGAAATGCAAACCGATGAACACTTTTTCTTTCAACTCTCACTTTAGAACTATTAATCTCCTACATTTCTGTCTGCACACGTCCAGAAGGAGAACATTTATATGATCCTCAAGGTTCTCAGAGAAGTATGCCCTCTGCCAAGAAATTACATTTTCATTTTAACCAAAGCTGGCTTGAGACGTAGCTGCTGCCATGTAAGTTTGGCATCAGAAGCTCCTAGTAAGGGTCAATGGAGAGAGGAGGAGCTGAAAGAGGAGACCTGGGCCTCCTCATCATTTGTCAAGAGGTACTTCGCTCAAACTATAACTAGTGTTACGACCCTGGGCCTCTGAGCACACCAACAGTATATGCCCCCAGCTGTAGGAATTATTTAGAAGTGGTTTGTTAGAATATCACTTAATGTATTACCATTACAATGAGAGAAAAAGGATTTAGTTGAATATATCATTTGAAGCGATCACTTTTTTTCCCCAAATTTAGTTTTCTGGGCCAGTGGTGTCCAACCTATTTGCCTTGTGATCCTTTCAAATGAAGCAGTGTCTGCTTGTGATAAGTATTCACATGTCATGGTCAGAGTGTGGGCATTAAGTTGTGAGCATTTAAAGACAAGATTGAGTTTTCCTTGATTCTTTTGAGGGGTTTTTGGAGGGACGAAGAGGTCTAACACCATGGCTACAGAGAAGGTGTAGCATGAGCAGCACATTAGCAATGCGGTAGCAGCAGCAGCTGATGCTCCGTGTTTGTATTCTCAGGAGATGCTCAGGCACCGTATTGAGTAGTAGGTCACCCGTGTTTTGGAAGCACTCAGAATCCAATACGCAATCGTTGGACTTACGTGTAGAAAACGCAGGAAAATGGACTTCAGGGCTTATAGCGAGAGTAAAACACAAGCCTTCAGATGGCCCGTGTAGACAGCATGATTGATTAAAATAGGAGCGTATCTGTTCCGGCAGACATGCATGAGACAAACGACTGAAAAAAAATGCGGCTGAAATGCTTTCTGTGTTGACACGCCCTAAGTGTCCAAGATTTCACAAGAAAAAAACAAAACACAGAGAAAAGTCAGAAAAATAAACACTAATTTTGTGTTGCAGCAATATATATTTTTATCTCATGATCCCATAGATTTATCTAGGGATCCTTTAGGGGGGCAGTCCTGACCCCCCGATTGGAAAACCACTGACCCACAAAATTAGTTATTCATTGCTCACTTCATAGCAAAAAGTTTTAAGCTGACAAAGTTTCTTGTCAATAGAACAGTCAATTTTATTTTTATTAAGTGTTACTTCTTTATTTTGTTCTTTTCTATACCTGGAAGAGTGAATTTGAAATTGTGGGCAAATTTTTAAATTTATACACTCTAGAAAATATTTTGTGAATTAACATGCAACTCATGTATAATTCCTGCCATCATCAAAAAATCTTTTCATATCTCTCTTTCTGTCTTTTTAGTTAATAGCCCCTTTTTCTTTCATCGTTGTACAAATGCACAAAAGTATACCTTTCTTAAAACTTGTATGTAGTCTAAACTGTGTACTGTTCTGTTCGTGTATATGTCTTCACATGTGAGAGGGAGCATGCACTATAACTGGGTCCCTTCAGGAGATCCATAAAAGCTGCTGTCAGCTGCATGCCATGGCGCCAGAGCAGGAAATGGAGGTCTTTGGTACAGAGCTGAGACTGAACTGAGTGAAGCTGAGTGGGAAGACTGACTAAAGCTCTTTCCAGCACTGAAGCTAAACTCAACAATAGCCAACTCATGGCGCTGGCACACAGGCTCACTGGAACGGTGGTGGACTGTACAACTCGGGGAACAGCATGGAGCAGAATACAGCATGCTTCCCATGGCACTTTGGGTAACACAATCAGGGCATTACACTGCAAAAATTGCTGAGTTTTAACTACCCAACAATAAACTGAGTAGTTAGACTTTGTGCCAATTGGACGACCTATGACATTTAAATACTTCTTACAGGTTTACAGGTTAATGTATCAACACTGTGAAAGGAACCTTTCAAAAACATTTTACAATTAATACTTTCATAGTTTTATTCAGGTAAACTGTAGGGGATATTCAGGATGTGAGTACTTTTTTCACCGCTTTTTTCGTATCTTTCTAAAACCCCATCTAGCATTTTCCCCAGGAAACCCTATAAAAAATTCTCTCAATGACAGACCCTAAAAAATGCAGTTAAATTCCCGTGACGTTCAGGGTCTACTCTAAAAACTGTGCATTTTTAGAGGCAGTGCTTGCGGCCCGAACTACAGCATTACTGCTGTAATAACAGGAAACTAACATTATTATTACACACCATTACTGAATATGCTGATTCTGGTGCCATGCTCTAATGTGACTATTACACACAGTTAGAGAATCACAATGGCATTACTCTGTCAAAACAATGCTAATTTTAGAGCTTGCAATTACTCAAATAATGCCATTACTTTAAATTACTTGAGACAATATTTTCGAAAGATGAAAATACAGAAAATACGCCTTCTTTGTTCTTTGACTAAGCAGATTGGCTGATGCTAAATTTGCAACTGGATTATTGGTATAAGACTGAAGCATCACTGGCTTCTTGCTCAGGCCTTTGCAACAATCATAAGATCTCTCTTGCATTATGTTCTGGTTTGAATCTGTATGCCAGTGATTGACAGATTACTGTCTGGCAATCCCAACCATACTGGGGTCCACAAAGGCTCAATCTCGCCCAATCATAGAGCCGGGCCAAACTCCGCCCCTGCTCAACACAGCCTGAACAGGAAACCAGCTCCAGATGCAACCCCTGGAGGAAGGTGAGTGTTTCAGATGCAGCACAGCTAACCAGAAACAGGCCTCGCTTGCCTCGCTCCCTGCCTGCACAATGAACCTTTTTCTGGGCCCCAGGGCTGGGGGAGGGGCGCGTATTGGAGGTGGAGGTCTTTTTGGAAGCATGAACAAAGTTGGCTATAGGTCAGTTATTCTAGCTGACCAACGACACACTGTCCAGGAGTCACCTTACACGGATATCAGACAGTTCATCATTACCATGGCAACCAGAATAAACTTTGCATTCTTTTGAAAACGCACACATGTGCTTCATTTGTAAATATGTAATCACATCCAATTTGCATTCACAAATAACAACACACAAAGCTGGAAGGGAAACAAGCAAACTTCTAGAAACAAAATATATAAATCTTGTAGTTATAAGACAGCAACTAAACTTCAACTCTAAATTATGTACAGCAAGCTTACTATTGATTTGTAGCAGAACAGCTGGAAAACAAACACGTATGTCTTCACCTTCAGAGAGTCTGGCATGATTTTGAACATGTAAACAACACCAAAACTCAGAGCAAACTCACAAATGCTTCGACAGACCTTTAGTAAATGACTTATCTGAGCCTGCCAGAGCACTTGCACATGTACAGTATCTCAGCAGGGACACATGCTCATTGTAACCGGTGGTGGTGACAATGAAGAATCTTAGAGCGGGTTCACCGGAAAATTTCTGTTTATTAAAAGACGGAAATTTGCCTTAAGTTGAGCGGGAACGGAAAAATAGAGTTTATCTCTGGCACTCTTTTTACTGCCATTATTCTGTCTTGTGTGAAAGGTGTGGACAACGCATCAGGTCTTTAACAAGGAGAGAGGAAATGTAACTCTAAGCACAAAGAAGAGCATATCTGCACACAAGATCATACAGTGGAAGATCACCAATTAATCAAATAACTCAACTTTGTGCCACATATATATTCACATTTCTTTTTGTGTCCCTCATTTTTCCTTCACCCTTTTTCAGACATAAACAATAGATGATTTTAAAGAAGCTGGATAGTTATGTGTGTGTATATATATCTTTCACAACCTGGGAACACACTGGAACACTTTTAAATTCCTATCTGATTATCACAGGACTTTGATTGTCCTTTAACGGCTGACAAAAACAACAGAATCACATTTGGATTTCTTTAAAATTCCATTTATAAAATCACCCTCGATAATCATACAACACAACTGCTGACGGATCTACGGCTGAATTACAAGATGAGATATGTTTATTCGTACACAGTAGAAAATAACTCACTACAGCCCTCACACAACAGCAAAAGGTCTGCAACTGTCATTGCAGCCCTGCCCTATTTTACATCATATGGTGTGTTTGCATCTGTAATGTCTGTCGCTGGTCTTTCCTTTCGAACAATCATCATCCAGTTGACCCGAAGACTAAGCAAAACACTGCTTCAATGCACAGGGAAAACACACCGGGATTTTCTTTTCAACAAATCTATTAATATAAAGTAAACTATGGAATTTACTGAATGTACTAAATCAGCCTTGTGCATGTCTCAACATACACATAAAAAGTTAAGGAGCCAAGTTAGAAAAATAAAAACACAAAGAAAAAAAGAAATTGCAAAAGACAAGACTTCTTGATTAATTGATTGATTGATTGATTGATTGATTGATTGATTGAACAGATAATTGTAAAGCTAGAGATGGAGTGGTAGACAGCGTCTGGCTCCATCAGCGTGAAGGCTGCTATGTTGGGGGGACACCAAGACATTAATCTTTCATTTTAAATGAGGCCTGAATTACCACACAGAGTGTGAGGTGGGTCTGTTTTATTTCTGCCCAGCCGAGCGGCCTGGTCACAGCTCTGCACGCTGGACTGCTGGGACAGAAATCAATAGCATCCTGCACACGGAGACGCACAGCTGAAGATCAGCTTCGCTGGAGGAGGGATGGACGGGCAGCTTCCTCTCAATACATGCAAAAGCTTTCAATACCTTTTACATCACTTCTCCTCCTTTTCACCCTTTATCCCTTTTAGGCCACTGTCTCCACAAGCATCTTTCTGTCTTCTATCTGTGTTTTTTTCCTCCGCTCTGTTTGTCAAAGGTTGGCTTGGCGCAGAGCTTGAGGGCTATAATTTAGAAGAGACGTGGAACCCAATCACAGACGCAAACACACAGTCCCCACGCTCCGCCCGTCACCGCCAGTCAGCCACATGCTGGTCACTGTGGCTGGACTCCGTCTGCCCGGCACACGACATCCTGCGTCCTTATCACACTAAGGCTAAAAGCTGCAGTTCCCTTGGTACTCTACTAGTTGGAAAAATGAGCAAGATAGAAACCTTAGGAGCTTTTAATGGGAAAATTTGCATTAAGGTGGTACATTCCAAGTGTTTGGTAACATAAGGGAATTAATGATCGTTTATTTTTGCCTCATAGGCTGCAACAGATTATGGTGTAATTGACCAAATGAGAGTTGATCTGCAGCCACAAACCCCAAGGCCATGTAAAACCTCCTGCACTTTTCTCACACTGAGAGAATCTGAATCATACGCATTCATGAGTAGGCTAACTCACGCTAAAACACACACATTCCTCTAATACTGCCAAGGACAGTGCATTACATCCACTACTAATTGACCCAGGAGGCTCCAGCAGGGAAAAACATCCTGAGGTAAACAGACGGTTTGTAGACGAAGCAGAAAGCAACAACCACAAGTTATCCGATGGGACTCAAAGCAAAACAACTGTCTTCGACATTTTGCAGTTGCTCAGTTTCATTTTTCACTGTAGCCAATCAGTAACATGGTATGGACACAATGCAAGAGATCTCTTTTCTTTTCTTGTTCCTATTAATTTTATTTTTTTTTTGAAGAAACTAGTAGTGTGAAAGATTAAAGCAGCCCATCTGATTCCTGTTTTTTTTCCCTCACACATGGAGGGGAGGGCACAAAGATGGGGTGGGGGGGTACATTAGTTTAACAAGCACAAAGGAGGCTATTTCAAAATAAGAGTTCAGCTTGACTTAGTAGAAGTAGCCTGAATGCAAATTAGTAAATGTATAGTGGCAATTCCGCGTGATCCTGATCTGTTTTTGAGTTTGATTTATGTGAAGGGAAACAATTTTTTAAGTTTATATGAACATGTTTGCTTACAAGGGAGATGAAGTTTTGCAATTACAGATCCAAAGCCTGTAGAGACTATAAAACATTAGGGGGCACTGTTGCACCACACCAAGCCAAGGGAAGCTTGATCTCAGCCTGCGTCTGCCTTTCTCTTACCCTCCAAAACTCCATCCCTACATCCTGGACAGAGCTTCAACAGACAGGAAATGGGCGGAAGTTGAAGTGCTGGATATTTTTAAACAATTAGCTGTATGTTAGTTGGGTCACGGCTATGCAGTTGTGAGATCTGCATCGTTGACGTCATCTCTGTCTGTGTCAACATTTCTAACCTGGAAGGGTATCATCATAGGCTGCTGTAGTGGATGCAGAGTTCTTTCATAGGTGAGTTTGTGTAGTGACGTTTGAATAAAACATGGAATTCATCATGAATAAACTGAGAGCTGTGTCACTGACTGGTCGACTCAGATGTGAGTCATTTTTCTGAGGTACAGCTGGTACGCTCGCTGTCTCTCAAAGGAGGAGGGTGATATGTGCGTGTGTGTGTGTGTGTGTGTGTGCATGTGTTGAGGAAAGGCTCTTACACTCTTGTGATACATATGGAAGGAGGCTTTGTTAATGCCCACATTAACAAAGAGGGCACAGACTTAGTACTGTATTTATGTGTAAATGAAAAAGAGGTAATGTGGACATCTGTTTAAAGGCAAATGGGTTTCTAAGCCTTAGCAGGGTAGGAGTGCGTATTTGCTGAGTTTTTCTGTGTAAATACGGTTTACATCACAATCTGCACTGTCCCAACAACATGCATCTCTATCATAGACACTGACAAATACGCCTACACATGGCTGCTCTTCCCCAAACATTTAGAAAAACACTCATTACAGAGACGGGAAATGGAAAACAACTAATCTCCCTTAATTTCCCTGCACTCATACACACACCTGTGAGGATGTAGAGATTAATTATGCTCAAAGTAAGAAAGTACTGGAACATGTTAACTAACAAAAAAAACAACCTGAAAGACAAACAATAAGGGGAAAGAAAGGACAGACAACACAAAAAGAGGAAACATGGGAATAAAGTTTGGAATGATGGGAAGGGAATAAAGTAAGATCTGCACCAAGAGTTCTTATCGGTGCAGTGACTGTTGGTGTGACTGTCCTATTGAGCCAGGGGCTAGCATGAGACATAGCTATGTCAATAAAAATCCAAAAAAGTTTAAATATAGATCTGTAGCACTCACACACACACACACACACACACACACACACACACACACACACACACACACACACACACACACACACACACACAAACACACACACAAACACAACCACAAACACACACACACACACACACACACACACACAATGAAATAAAGGCATTATTGGGTAAAGACCACGTAATTATAAGTTACAGGCATATTCTCCTATCCATTTCTTACTGGAAACCCATGGTTCACACATAAAGGAGAAAGAAAATAGTTAGGAAATAGAAGCCACAGTAAGGGGTAGTGGTGGCAGGGGGAGGAAACTTTCAAAATAAAAGCTTAGAGGAGATAAAAAAGATTATTTGCGACACTATTTCCTCCATAATTTCAAAAGTCGTATTATCACAGATAAGACCTGGACCTTTTCAAAAGTTTTACCCACAAATGCAGCAATGCTGTACAGTTAACGATATTATTTTAACAGAGTGACTGGTTCCTCTATGCTTAATGTATCAGAGCAGTGGACTGTGAAGAAAACACTCTTTTTGTGAGTAATCTAAGACCTGAGACAGGGTGGCATTCTGCACACACAGCAGTCCTCTGTCACACATAGAGTACATACAAGCGTGCCACCGTTAGCACAGGTTGTGCTCGTCCTACCAAAACACTCCAACCCCCCCCCCACACACACACACACACACACACACATACTTGAACAGGCAACAGAAGGAATATGTGTTACATTTGTGTTTACTGAAGTGTCATGGCGAGGGCTGCACACAACATGCAGGCTAGAATGAAAGAGAACACAGACATGCAGTGATCCTTCTGCAGACTACATGTCTGCACACTAACACCCATCGCCCTGCATGGATTCCATCTGTTATAACACTTTGAATATCATAGGGTTTTAACAGGATCTCTTTTTGGCAATTTATTTGAGCATTGACCCACATTTCATGAAAGGGGCAAAGACCAATAGATGCAGAAACAGAGTTAGGGGTCTGGATGGAGACAGACAGGGTGAATGTTTTGTGTGTGTGTGTGTGTGTGTGTGTGTGTGTGTGTGTGTGTGTGTGTGTGTGTGTGTGTGTATGTGAAAAGAAAACACAGACCTGGTCTGCTAACACTGGTCTGACACACAGGCTGAAATAGAACAATACAAACAACATCACCCAGGGTTTCTACTGAACAAACATTCCAAGAGCCTTAAGCCCATAGCTCAGCTAAAAACACTACCAGGAGGGGCAATGAGACAAGCTCCAACCATTAATACAGCCTAACACCTTTTTATTTCAAACTTTGCATTGGACACAATACATCATTCTTTCTATTATTGTCTCCATTCTATTATTGTCTCCCAATTCCCCAGTGCATCCCTTGCTCTTCCTCTCATTGCTCCTGCCAAATCACACAGGCTCTTAATCTCTTCTGACGTGACAAAAAATTCCTCCAAAACGATCATAACTTGGATAAATCACAACTTATACCTTTAACAAAAATCAAAACTGCTAGAACTCCCAAGTGCGATAACAAATCAAATAATGGCTCCACTGAGGTTTTGTGAAGAGATAGTGTTGGAGGGAGAGTGATGCATCAAACTCCATTTTTCTACCTTATTCCATCCCACTTTAATCCTAAATTTATCTCCCTGGGGGCTAATGGATCAACCGCACTTCCCAGAATTCGTGGGTCACAAACTATGTACCCCTCACACATTAAGCATCCTTCTCAGCAACTGAAGGCAAAAGCTTGATGATGTTACTCACAGTTTCTGACTATTTGCATGGATAATTTCTCTATGAGGACACCTAATGTGAGGAGCTACATTAGCTGGGTGTTATATTTTCAGTCAGCAGGGCGTTTCTAAATGCTGGCAGCTGTTTCCAATGTGTTTATCTCCCTGTCACCTTTGGAGTCCATAACCAAGGTGGGTCTTGTATTATAAAGAGAGCATCATTGATAATATCTGGCCTTTATTCTAAATTAAGGGTGACAATGTGCCACAAAGGGTACAACAATGTTTGACTGGCCTCTCTGATAAGCAATGGTTGATGTCTGGCAGTAAATCCTCAGACGAACCCCCACCCGTCTCTTCGTACACCGTGAAAATGTTTCTCTCTCTTATCCTCTCCCATCATGTCTATCCTTCCTGAACAGATGGTAAACACATCGCTAATGCTTCGTCTGTCTGTTTGTCTTTCTTGTGATCCACTGCAGAGCCTCACTGCTACACAAGGACTAAACACATCACACTGGCAGAGGGGTCAAGCTTTTTCAAACACCACTAAGACTATGAGAATGACATTGTCACTGTGCACTTGATGGTCTAAGTGAAAGAGTGTATACCACTTTGCTAATATAATTCATTTATTTCCAGTGTTTAAGATGTAATTTGTATACACTAGTCTGTTGTGGTCTAACGCTGACAACAGTGGTCGAAGTGCATTTACTCAGGTACTTCATGTAAGTACAGTTTTGACATACTTGTACTTTACTTTCACCTCAAAACACTTTACACTTCTACTCCACTACATTTATCTGAAAGTTATAGTTACTAGTAACTTCACAAATTAGTCACATTTGCATTGAAGATGTCACTTTGAGCTCTGGGTAATTATGGTGGGCATATCTCAATAGATTCCTAAGTTTAACAAACCATACAATTATTGGATTGATCAAAAAAAAAAAATCAGATTAATCCATAATAAAAATATCATTGATATCATTGTTGCAGCCGTATACTTAAATTTTTTTTAAATCAATTTATCTTTTATCATTTTCACTGCTTGTGTGTATTAGTCTCAAAGTGCAGTTATACTGCATTTGTACTTCCTTATCATCAGCTTGTCAGTAATCGGTAAAGCACTTTGAACTGCAATAACATTAACAACTGCATTGTATGAAAGGTGCTATAAAAATAAAGTTTTTCTGATTGAGTGAATGATATAGATTAAAATAGTTAAAAACCCCACTAATCACCTCCATCCATCTCAACCAACAGGAAGTGCTAAACGCTGCTTAAATACTAATGCATGAGTAATAAAAATCTAATATTCACAGGGGCACATTTCTCTGCAGTGACCACTTTTCTTTTGACTATTTCAAGTACATTTTCCTGATGGTACTCACTTGCTTTTCTTAAGAAAAACGAACTCAGGATTTTTATCTGCAATGGATTTTTTTTTTTTAAATGCGGTATTGGTACTTTTACTTAAGTAAAGTATCTGAATTCTTCTTCCAGGAAGGTTATTTAAAAGGGAAGATGGATTTGAAAAACAATAGGACATGTGTTTTAAACAACATTCGTGGAAGTTTAAAAAAAAAAAACTAAAAAAAAAACCAACATAGTAGTTTAATGGTTGTTTGATGTTTTCGATTCAAAGACGCTAGTGGTTTTCAATGTCAAATTATTTAAACATATAAGGATTTATTGACTCGCTGAAAAATTAGTTCATTTAAATAATGTATCTACAGTATAGATAATATGGCATGATAAGCAAAACTTCTATACTAAACTAGGTGTTTGTAGTAGTTTTTCCACCCCCACTGACATTATTGGGAGTGGACAAAATATTGAAAACAACTTTCATTATAATTTAATGCATTGCAACATCCCCACGCAATACAGCCTCCAAAATGACCACAGAGTTGAGTCAGCACCTCTTTGACACAGTATCAACACAAACTGAGTATGATGAGCTTCACAAATGAAAGATTTATTGCAGGACTTCGTCATTGGATAAAATTAGATTTAGTTGGGTGTACCTAACTGGCAACTGAGTGTAGTTTGTAGAATTTGTGTTTATTATAATCAGTCTTGTACAACATTGTTTTATTTTGAAACATATAAATACACATTTGAGCAAATGCTTCTAGCAAAAGTTCTTTTTGTTCAAAAAAATAAAAAAAGAAACAGAGTATGACCAGAGTCAGCCAACTGCAGACTAAAATGCAAACTTGCAAAAATAAAAATTTGATTCTGCAGTTTAACCTCTGTATTGTTATGTTTTATACAGGATGTGGAGCAGTGGTTAGTGCAGTGTGAATGAGGACATCTGAACTTTTGATCCTCACAGCCAGATGTGCAGTATGTATTTAATGTGTCATTTGAGTCAATGCTTCATTTTCTCTACAATCAGCTCCTAATAACCACAATAAGCAACTGAAAATTAGTTGAAAGCTTATGACAATTTCAGTACAAACATGACCACCCAAACTGAACACACATTAATCAAATCATAACCAGTATGATTTATTTATGGCTCTCAAACACACAATACACAGCACGTAAAAGGCCATAAACCTTTTCGCCGTTAATAGTGCCTGGAGATATCAGATGATGGGATGTTTAGACACACGGCGCTCAGAACACAGTCATCATAACTGCAAACATGAAAGAGACAGTACAGAGCATCTTAAATAACTTAGAACAAAAGCAAAAAAAACCAAAAAAAAACAAAAAAACAGCAGGGTGGAGAAGATGGAGAGTTAAGGAGCAGGAGATTTTGGAGGAGGGGGGTTAGGGGGCACATGGTGGATGTATGAGTGAGCCTCCTCCTCCTCCTCCTCCTCAAGCCCCCCTCCATACCTCCCCCCGCTCATAATTAGCGGTTCGGCGTCGGTGCTCGTTTTGGGTTAGTTTCATTCCTTTCCCCAATTTCCATGAAAACAGCAGCGGGACAAACAGGCCTGCATGTGTCTCCTCGTATATCAAGCTTAGAACAATAGATGAAGAAAAGTGGGGCATATGAGTTCACTCCAGATGAAAGCTAGGGCGGGAAAAAACAGAAATTAGTGAAGTTTCCCCTAACATGTCTGCAAATCAAGTTTTCCTATTGGGTAAAATGTAGCGTGGAGGGCTGGAACAGCTTAGTTTTGGTTTTAACTGGTATACACTGAACTGGTGTGACAAGCAGTGGAAACTTTTCAACAAAACTCTGAAGGCCAATCAAAATGCACTGCTGTCCCATAACCCACATGTTCTAGTTACTTCAGCACATTCTATGTATTTAATGTAAGTCATGTGTAGGTCATTGAAAATACATCTTCGTGTGTGCCGTATCTAGCAAACGTGGGCAATCGGTCACTATTTGTCATAACTGCAATAAACATATCCAGTATTTTGGCAACTGTTCTGAGGCATTTATAACAAATCCATTTACAAATATTTTGTCGATGCGGACATGTTCACATTGCCCGCTCTGGTTTCAGTCTCTTACAGGATGTTTCAGGATGTGGCTACAGTCCTTCTCACTGTTGTACCAGATACTCCCTTCTGCCCAAAATAGAGACTACACAGATATAAGGAGACACATTTCTACGAATCAACACATGCCCAATCATATTAATAATGAGAGATAAAAAGATTAGGGGAGGAGAAAGAGATATACTTACAGGAGGAAAAGTTACAAGAATAAAGACAGCAGAGAGGCTGGGGTCTGGATGTATTTTTTGCACAATGATGTCAATCACGTTATAAAGGGAGCGGAGTGGTCCCCTCCCTAAAAATCCTTCCAGTTTTATTTGTAGCTCATACAAGAAGATTCCAAGAACAACAAGAGGCAACCTTGCCAAACACAAAAAGAAGAGAAGCTGTATGCATTTTTCTCTATTCAAAATGCTCTTAACAATTGCAAATACCAGTTCAAGTTGAAAGCTGAGCTCAAAACCAGATACAGCTAAAATTGTCACGACCTATAAACATTGAAACATTAAAAGTTAAAGCAGACTGGGGTCTGTATGCTCTGGTTGCTCAAATAGAAAACTGAGCTGCTGCTGGACTAGATTGCTCTGCCATGAACTTCTCAAACATTTAATCAAATAAAGCCTTCCTCTAGAGTCAAAGGTCTCTCTAACACCACACAGGTCAAAGGATAGATTTGAGTTATTATTGCTAACAGGACATATCCATTTGACACACCAGTTTCAGAGGTGGCACACTCACCTTGTTGGTCATAAAGACAACACTGACCTTGTCACAGATGCACATATGCAACAAATGGGGCGCTTCACCTGATCATAAACTCGAGCACCTTGGATCCAGCCTGTTGAGCTATGTAGTTACACATGGAGTAATGCCCCAGGGAAGTATGGGTAATTAATGGCAGAACAAGGGTGGCAAGAGTCTGTCTCTGATTGACCTGGTTTGACCCTCACTGCTTAGTTACCATGGTGATTGGTCAGCCTCGTTCCCTCTGGGTGACTGGTTGAATCCCTGGGGCAACAAGGTGATCTGGACGGTGGGCATGAGTGAACAGAGGGGTAGAGAAGGAGGTGCAGAATGGGGTTTCAGATGGGTACAATTACATGTTGCAGCAAAGAGGAGTCCTTGTCCCACCTTTGCTTCACGACCTAAGGGGGTCACTCCTACCCCCCCCCTTACCTAATTCATCTCTGTCCACAGGATAAGTCTTTGCGCATCCTTGGCAGTAGGGGGCACTACCAATCTACATTGTCCCTAAATGTGTAGGCCAGAAGGAAACTGGCCAAGTAAATACTGAGTGTTCACTGTCCACTGGCTCACAAGGCTGAGCATTCATCATCAGTCAACCAAGAATAGAGAAACTGGACTGTCATGTGTCCATCTGGAGCTCTAAAAACATGCCAAATCTCTTAGGGATAGCGGTAGATTTTCTCAATTTGTTACTGCTCGCTGAAGTACTCTTCACCCTTAACTGATCAATCACAAAGAAATCTTCAATCTGCCTAAAAATCTCTAAGGGGTCAATCAGTATCTAAAGAGGACACTCAAAGGTCCTGGAATGTGTCTTTGTCTCCATTTCAGATCAGACATACAGACACAAAGACACATGTCCTGTGGGCTGTGACCTTCCCTGGCCTGTGCTCAGCAGGTAGTGACAAATGACCTGATAGTTAATCTGTCCTGAGGTGGAGCTTTTCTACAGAGAACAGAGAGCCTGTTTGTGACAACAGGAAGTTGAGACACTGTTACCAGAATAAGCACATTAAAGGATGCACATGCATGAACGCATGCATTCACATATGGCCGAACACACACTTAGTCGCAAACAAATCTGGCTATAGTTTCAGATGCAGTACATGATTTTAAAAAAAAAGGAGCAGTGACATGTTATACTGAAGGAAGGGGTGGTGTGCCAGTCAGAGGAATAAAAAGGTATGAAGTGGTACATTGGCCATCTCTGTGTAGGACACTAGGTCATTGTTTGGTCTCTTGTAAACCCCTGCCATCTTCCCTGATGGTCAGCTTTTTCTACGGCCTTCCTTGTTAACAATCCAAGGGTGAATGCTGGGCATTGTGGGATTTTCCCCAGTCTGTGGTGTCTTGTTGGAGCATGCTCAAATGAAGTCTGACGCCAGGAGGCCGAGTCAGCAGACCACACTGACCTGATTCACAAGGGGTGGAGAGTGTCATTGGGAGCTCCAAGAGCCCCCTCTGATCATGTTCCCTAGACCACCTCACCCAAACACTACAAGATGACAATGCAGCTCAGTACAACAGAGATCTGGAATACTAAAAGTGTGCTTAAGTGGAGAGAGCAGTGTGGATGATCTCCAAGAAAGATCAACCATTTCATTCTGCAAGTTAGGTCTGAGCAAGTGAGAGAAAAACGTTTGGCTAAGGCTGTGAAAAACATTCAGTTTAAATCCTGCAGAACCCTCAAAAACACACATTTGTGAGGGAAAAAAACACTCCAGGCCACATGAAAAATCCTCCCGATGTGAAGGGTTTTGACTCCACAGTTAAACAGCCGCAGTAAACAATAGAGACCAAAACAAAAAATATCCGCAGATTCACATGTGCAGCGAATGCAAATCTGACTTGATACAGAACAATGCCAAAACAAAAAGACCACTTTAAGTAAAAGAGAAAATGTTTAGTGTATTATTATATAACCCTTATGAGCCCATCCTACTCCCTTGGCTTTAACACTGAGAGAGCTGTAGCTCTATAATTCCGGAGCTATTGACACCAAAGCAATTCCTATAAAGTTTCAGTTCAGTGGTCTGAGATATAGATGTAGTAGAAAGATGCTTAGTAGAACATTTAAAATGCAGCACATGCAAATTACTACAGAGCCGAGAAGTAGAGTCAGTGATGTTTAATAACAGGCAACTTGATTGAGCCATGTTCCTTGATTTTCCAGGGCAAACAGATTGAGCACAATCATAGCCAGCATGATGGCGAGGCGATTAAGAATAAGTAATGCAGAAAAGTGGAGCGAGCCAAGCACCTATCTGTCTGAGAGAGGAGAGGTAATGATAACAGGAAGTGAGATGAGTTGGTGTTGCCCTCTGGCCTACCAACCCATCACCTCTGTTAAAAAGGGCCTTCTGTATAAACAGGCCTCTCTCTGCCTATTAAACAGATAGTACATTAGTCCTGAGCTGCGCAGAACAATGTAAACACAGCCGTCTCAGGGTACCAGCACTGAGAAGGGGGGAGGGGGGGAGGAAAAGAGCTGGAGATCGGGGCTATTCCTGGGTCTTCCTGGGAGTGAACTCCATCACTGCTCTTCTGTCCCACTGTAATCCTCTCAAACTAAACACAGGAAGGAAGAGATAGGTAAATAACTCACTCTTCTGATAAACCCAACTTTTTTCCAACTCTGCATTTTCCTCTAGTTCTAGTTTTTGTTATGCAGAGGCACGGATTTTAGCAGAGCACAAGAGTTCATGGTGTACAGTACATGTGTGTATATATTATAGTGAGGCACATGTTTGAATAACACAAACAGAGATACAGGGTAAACATGGCGTATTTAAAACAAAGTGCAATATGAAGTATAGTTTGGAGAAAAAGGATGAACAGGGCATGATGGGAGAGAGACATACAAGAGTTGATCCTGAACCTCTTGTGGTTCATTCTGTGAGCGGATATGTTGCTCTAGGGTTGAGGAGGCTACAGATAGTAAACACAGGGGCTGGATGAGGGAGAATGTGGTTCAGAGAGTGAATGGATGGGGAGACAGTCCAGGTCAGTCCAGATGTGAGGCTGTTAAACAGTGGGGAAGTGTAGGAGGTCAGTACTGCATATCTCAGGGCAGTGCCCCGGAGTCATTCACACCCTTTTGTTACAATCTTCAGCAAAACACAGCAAAATCCTCCCCTGTGGGGACAGCAGGGACACAGCAGAGATTGAGAATATGGGGGAATGTCTGGGATATGGGGACAGGCTCCATACCCTGGGGAAAGGCCAATTACAGGCTTAAAGCCCCCTGTCTGTCTGTGGCATGCAGCTCAGATAAGATGAAAGTTACTTGCGACCAATATCAACATTTTCTCCCTCTGTTGCCACAAGAAATGATACAATCCAGATGTTATATATGCGAATATATAAATGCATGTTAAGTATTTGGAGGATTGGTGTGCCTTCACATGGTTTTACATAACAAGAGATGACATGGGTTTCATTGTCAGGCTCCTGACATACTGCAGGCCAGAATGTTTGAACCTCTAGAAGTAAGTTTATGTCCAGCAGGGGTCAAGGGATAGAGGTGAAGGGCCATGAGTCTTTAGGCCAGCACACAGTGACACTGTCCTTGGTGGTGGTGGGGTGGGAGCACAAAGACAGAGTAAAAGATCAGTCTGAAAAACACTTACTATATATTCAAAAAGCAGCATAAACTGTGGTTCTTGCAGAATTATTTTTATTGATGATGAGGTCCTCTGAGTCCAAATTTTTTGACTCAATCCGAAACGAACAAATGGAAAACCTACTCAAATCCAAGAGGGATAAATTATTTTTCCAAAAAAAGATTTTGATCCTAAAGGGACCCAAAGACAGTCAGACCCCATTGGAACAGATGCAATGGATAATAAGACCTGAAACAAAATGTGATCGACCTGTAAAGACACAAATACAGAGAGAACACCAACACTGGCAGCAGCCTGCTGGTCAACCATTAAGGAAAAGCCTTGGTTGAAAAGCCTAGTATTACATGTAATTTTTCTTGAGCTTCACAGTTCACACTCACACAAAATACAGTTTCCTCCTATGATGTCTATGATGCAGCACATGATTAGAGCTGGACATGAGTCTACTTGGACGCACTCAGGGATACACATATTGACATTTAGATCCGAGACCCATGAAATACATTAGGACTGACCACACCTGGATAAGAAAAGTGAGGACTGGGCCAGCTCTGACTCGTGGTCGCGTCTCGGTTACTAATAACCCGACTAAGAATTGAGTAGACCCATGAAACCCTCCAATTGGTTGCCGTAGTAAAGTAGTTTGAAGTAGGTTCATCAAGTCCATTCTGGCAGATGCTGATGTTTATATATATATATATTCCACTATTGTAAATTAATGCAAAGGGCAGTAGGTTTGGGTTCAGTGCTCTATTTTAACTTACTGTATATACTGTATACAGCAGATATGATGAGATAAGGACCAGGCAGGCAATTTGTGTGACCCATGGGAGACGGGGACATACAGACTAGTGCAGCCTTCTGTCTGAGCAGCGCTGTGACTAGTAATAACTCGGAGCTTGAATGTTTGCAGAGGCATGCCCTGGTAATCCCAGCGGAGTAAAGCAACAGGCTGGGGTGAGAGAGGTTACTGCACTGCTGTCATCACTACCATGTTCAGTGATGTGACAGAATAATCAACAGTAGGCTGCACAGCACATTCAAAGACAATACTGTCATTAGAAAAAATGTAGCTGCAACTTCTCTAAAGTCAAGTCTCTTCCGGAGGGATGTACAGCAGTAGTCTGCATTTTTAGTTTGGTGAAGTAGAGGCTCTGGCTGGGCCGTTGATGGGAGGGCAGTGTAGTGCGCCTGTGATGTTCTGGGAAGCGGTGAAAGAGTGACTCTGTTGAGTTTTGCCTTGGCCGCACCAGCAGTGAGCATGCCTAGCATACACATTCTGTAACTGTGGGCTGGAGCTGGACCAAGCCTGCTCAATCTGTCCCATTCAGACCAAAACCCAATTACATGCCAGACAGCTAGGGCCCAGGGTAGCAGGGGTGGGGTATAGGTGCAGGCAGGGTGGCAATGCCAGCCAAGATGATATGTGGCCATCTCACATAAATATAAGTAGTATATTGAGGTAGTAATAAATCCAACGGCAGTATAAACACCATGTATCACACTACCCACATTTATATCACAGTTCAACTAACATGTCAGCCTCCATAACAACATCTGTGACGCTATCTTATTAATGTCCCAGCTGCAAGAAGTTCACAGGTAAATTGCCTAATGACAAAGGTTATCATTAGAAATCTGAAAGAGCACATTTCCATTACATTACCTCATGAGTAATACACTACGTTGCAGCTCAGGAAAAGTTGTTTAGGTCACAAAGTAGCTATTAAACAGTATTTCGTACAGACAAAGTGTCGGAAAGGCATGAACTAGGCTGGTCCCTGAACTCAATGGCCTTTTGCCTCAGTACGGCCACTGCCCACTTCGAGGCCCCAGTGCAACATAGAGAAATTGGCCTGAATGAGCTCACACTGTCCACGAGCGATGGAGTGTCCAGGTCTGCCCAGTCATACCCAAAGCAGCCCTCACACACTCAGGCAGAGCAAACACAGCCTTGACCGCCAGGCAGAGCTGAAAGGCGTTTCACCCCGCCATTTTGTAATGTAATTAACTTCTCTCTGTCCATGTTGAGCCAAAGCAAAAACCTCACATGGAAATTAAATAAACAGAGGGGGCACAGAGGACACACAACTCATTTCCTTTAATACCTCAATAAAACTCAGGCCCGTTTTGATTGCAAACACCAACTCTCACATCGTGCTCAAGGCCTGATTGTGAGATTTGATTCTTGAAGAATGCCATTTTGAACCTGGGCCAAGTGCTATAGTATGTTATCCTGCTTCTAAATACAACAACAGTCTGTTATTAACACAGTAACCATCACTTTAACCAGCCCCACTTCTACCTGAGAACACAGTCACCTCAAAAGCCTGGTGGTTCTGAGACTGAAACTTAAAAAAAGAGTGGTGAGAAAGTTGTACTTTTGAATTATCCAGGTATAGTAGACAACGATGGGGGAGTGGATCAAAGTGGAGTCATGAAGTAAATGGATACTGGAACTATAAGCCCTAGAGTCTTCTTCCTTTATTTAATAAACCAGCGATGGCCCCAGCTGAGGACCAAGGTTTATGAGGTTGTTTTCAAATTCCAATTAGGCATGGGACACTGCTGTGAGCTTGTTTTATTTTTCCGTGATTTAGTTTAATAAGTTCCTAAATACTCTGCTATCCTACTGCTTGCTTTACAGCTTCAGGAATATGAAAAGACTCAATGAAAATAGCAAGGTAAGAGATGGAGGAAATGGCTTTAGTATTAGTATTAGTTAGCTCATAGTACGGTGCTGTTTAGCTTGGTACCCTGGTGAGACAAAGTTTTTAGAATACCCGCTTATCACAGGTAAAGAGCTGAAGTAAGAGGTGAACAAGTGATGACTGGCTGGTCGGACTTTTGATTTATTCTTATGCTCCACCGCCCCCTCGTTCCCTCTGTCTCTGTCTCCCTAGCAGATTTGCCCTTTGACCTTTCTAAAGTCAAACGCACTTGTACATCCGCCTCTGTTCACTCCCGTAAACTAGACTCCTTCCTCTTCTAAATAACAAAATGGAAATCTGGCATTTTCGGCACTGTTTACTGGATCCAAATGTTTTCCCTACAAACATAACTGACCTTGTTTATGAAGGAGAGGAATCCGTGTTTTTTCCTGTCTCTGTCAGTTTAACACAACATTCTGGCCACCGTTTAGTGAACCACAAGCACCCACTTACCTGCAGAGCACTGGCATACAATATTTACCAAAGGAAAAGATGTGAAAGAATAATCAAGAGGTTAATACAAATTACCAGTGAATGTGCTGTTTTCCTGCTTAATTCTGTCAGTGGGACATTGTTTAGGATATAATTTAAAAATAGCATGCATCTGAAATACTGTTTTGTAGTTTCTGTCAGTCATCACTTTTTTAAGTGGTGGACGTCCCATTTTAAAAGGAGACTTTTCAGTTTTCATCACCTGTGACAGATATGGATAATAGTTTTGTGTAAGAGGAGTACGGACCTGCAGCAGCAGCCGCTCAAAGGCCAGGCAGGAATCCCAGCGGGGCAGGCTGGGGTGGCAGAGAGTCTGGGCTGCAGCCAGGCCCAGCTGGAGCACCCCGCAGTGACTCTCTAGCGCCCCCCAATTGCTCCGGAACAGCTGCACGTAGGAGCACAGCTGCTCGGGGGTCACACGGCCTTCGAGGAGGGAAGAAGATACTGTCATAATCTTGCAAGAAATTTGGAGCAATCACAAAGTCAATCAATCAATATTGGTCAAAGCACATCATATAGTATATACAGTATAATCCATAATTGTACACTCACTGTTGGGCTACTGGTCTTTTGTGTGCCATCTGTTACAAACTAATAAAAATGTACAAGGTTGAAAGG
This sequence comes from Xiphias gladius, assembly GCF_016859285.1. Taxonomy (NCBI): domain Eukaryota; kingdom Metazoa; phylum Chordata; class Actinopteri; order Istiophoriformes; family Xiphiidae; genus Xiphias; species Xiphias gladius. Next base: position 23,373,117 of record NC_053405.1, on the reverse strand, counting down.
GAAACGCATACACCCAGTTATTCCTCCTGATGGGAAGAACAAAGCGTAGGAAACAGAATAAATAGACAATCTTTTCCCAAGCATAACAGCCTTTTTAATAACTATCATACACTCAGCTTAGGGCAGAGGGGAATGACTGATACCAAAGCAGACCATAATATTATCTTAATGAGCAAAAACTCCACAGGCTGGAAGAAAGCACAAGCCGTGCAGAAGTGTGTATGTGTGTGTGGCTGTGCCAGTCAGCAAGCAATATTCTCTATATGTGCAATACCAGGTGGAGAGTTACCGTCAGAGTTTTCAGTGAAATGTTAATATGAGTCACAGTATGTGACTAAACATCACTGAGTATGTGTGTGTGTGTGCTTGAGCCTGTCCACATATGGCAGAGTTGCAGCAACACTGATAAGAGCTCTTGAGAGCCTGTCTTTAGTGTGACTAATAAGTGTAATTCGGAGAGATATTCGCTGATTATTTATAGAGGCAGCAGAGAGAGGCTGGACTCCTCACACTGTTTGGGACCCTCTGCCTCGCCCCGCCCCTCCCACAAAGAATCACAGAGAGACAGGAAGAGTGGTGTAAAGGGTGTAAGGACCTCGGTTGGGGAGGGGGCGCTGGTGGCCTGGAGGTATGAGGGGCTGTGTCAGGGGCTGGGATAGAGAAGGGGCACACATTAACTCCCCATAAAGCCTACTTCTTCATGTTGATGTTCCGAACCAGCACCAGATGTGGGAGTATTTCCTGTTGGACTACATAGCCAATGTTTTCTTTAGCGAGGCCAAACACATGACTAGAGGAGAAACAGACAGGCGGAATAAAAAATGGAGCCGAGAGTTTCAGAATGCTAAATACAATATGGAGTCATGGCACTTAAAATGTAGAGATAACACATTTTTCAACTTAAACTGGATGACAAAATCTACTGATCATCCACTGAAGCTAGTAAAAATAATAATAATTTGAACTGCAGCTGATAAATTAACCTGACAGCGATATAGATTTTTGCAAGTCCATCTATTGGGAAGCATATTTTCCAAACTGAACTGAAAGAGTCAGTGTGTCGTGTGGCATTTTTGGTCAAAAAGGAACAAATGTATACAAAAGGGAATCAAGTTTCTCTCTGAAATTAAAGCATTTTTGAGGAACAAGCTGCAGTCCAGGCGTATTCAAAATCCTGAAAAGCTCTATTGTGAAGATATCCAGCCATAAAAATCCAGGCAGTATTACCAAGGTTTGCTGAGCTTGATGTGCCAACCATAATTCAGCACAGACCCAGGAAATACATCCAGAGCGAGGGCCAAGTATAATTTCACCCAAGAATAGGCAATGAGAATGGTACAGTGTAGGCCAAACGTAATCAGACTTTACAGTTTGGGCAGACCAGATGAGACTGAGTGAGAAAATGTAAGACACTGGAAAAAGCAAAAAAAAAAAAAGAACTTACAACAAGAAAGCCACCCAAAAGCCTGTTCTCTATTACACAATCAAACAGCCCTGGCTGAGCCTTAGCCCTTATCTATGTCACTAAACTTCCCTCAAAACAGTTCTGTGATTCCTCAGGCATCTTGTTGCCAGATGCAAAATGAATCTCAGGGAGACGATCTGTGAGCTGAGCTCTAGTTTCAAACTAGGGTGTTTCTGTCATAAAAAGCAAGACTGGAAAGGTTCTAATTTTCAGACTCTAATAAAAAGGGGTGTACATGGAAGAAGACACTGTGCTTGTACCTTAAATTGACTTCTCCATGTCAGCTTTATCATTTGATTAACTGTTTTCACCGGGCAAATTAGACATTGTATGCCTAAAACTGTACACAACTGAATTCTGTTTTTCAGTAAAATATAATGCATTTAAAGATAAAACAACTTTATTTCTGGTGTCTGAAAACATCAGAAAGTTAATTATATATTAATTTGTTGTTTTATGTTAAAGTGCATGTTCAATCTATCTGTGTAAAGTATAATGTAATTAAAACATTTCTAATACAGCATGGTGTTTCATTGATTAGATCAGATTAGATTAGCATGAAATATGGAATTATTCCAGGTAATTGTACCTTGACTCATAACTTGTACATGTCTGCTTTGTTCACCAACTGTTGAACCAAAGGTTTCGGGTATTTCCTATATAATACTGCAGTTTTTGTCAGTCTTCGCATATCACCTAAGATAGTGGAGAAACCTGAACCCTTTGGCAATTTCATTGTTCTTCTGGGTGCATTTATTGCAGGACCAGCCATAAAACAAATCCCATTTTTCAGTCGAATGCTATAAACAGTTAGAAGCTGCTGCCCTTTTTAGCCTGATGTGCAGAAGTGGCAATTGAGGCTCGGTCATGATCAAAGTCCTGAACAATGCAAAAAAGGGGCAGGGGTCAACAATGATTTAGTCCTGTTACTGGAAGATGGTGTACAGGGTTACTCAGAGGCTATATGATGTCTGCTGTCAGTGCGGAGCTGAGTGGTGGCCTGCCTCAGCAGCTGGACAGACTCATAAGTAATTCTACATGGATGGGGGACCCAGGAAGGCTGAAAGACTTTTATTTATGCTCTCCAAGAGGAGGTAAGTCCTGGAACTTTTATTTGTGGATGCACGTTGGGGCCCCTTTCAAGACTGTACTGTAAAGGACTGGAGAAGACAGGGTTCAACAGCACAGCTACACTGCCAAATTAAACAGACTCTCCCTAGGATCTCTGTCGTACAAATGTCGTTTTTATCTTTGGTTCCTCTTCGGTTAAAAATGTATACGAGTGACTTGGGGACTGAAAATCTACACAGTATGTATGAAGCCTGTGATGATGACACAATTCAAAGTAAGACTTTGTCTCCAGTCACTAGGCTAAGTTTTGATTATCGCAAATAATCTGACCTTATTAGGGACACGTTCTCGTTTTCATGCTGTTTTTGTGTTGTATACTCACGTACAGCATTGCTTTGAGCTAACTGCTAATGGCAGCATACTAACATTCTTACAATGACCACGCTAACATGCTGATGTTTAGCAGATATAATGTTTACCATGTTTAGCAAATGCAGAAAAAAATAGCACAATATCACATCCACTAGACCAAGTTTTGATAATCACAAACAATATCTGATCTGATTAATGGCCTGTTCTTTTATTTATACTGTTTGTATGTTTGTTTTACATGTATATAAAAGACAAACAAACACAGAAAAAAAAACTTGAGTTTAACAATGCATGTGAAGGGTTTTGGAATGACTGGAAATATCATACTGCAACTCAGGCATTTCAAGTTGTAGAGCTGTTACGTGATTTGTATTTTGTGTGTGTATGTGTCTAAGAAATTTCCAACTAAAACACATTTGATAATTATTTGATCATGCTATTACCATAAATATTGTGGATGATCATTTAATTTGCTTATACAAAATGGCCATAAAACCTCACATGCCCCAAAATATGTTTTGTTGTCCTATTAAATTACAGTTAAATTACATCCTTTAACATTAAGGAAAAAGTCATGAATCAGTTACTAGATTAAGTGCAGAGCCATTTTTGTAGTTCAACAAAACACATTGTAATTGACATTTAAATTAAGAGAACATACTGTATATATGAATGCTTATTTGAAACTATTGTGAAATTACACTATTTCACTGCCCCAAACGTCACTGCTTAAAATAATGACTGCAATCAATTGTCTGCTTGAGTTTCACTGCTGTTAAAAGCCCAAACTCCACCACAGAAAGAAAGGCCCTGTCAACACATCTCATTTACACTGCGGTATCAGTGCACACGATATATACACAAACTGTACAACCTCGCGACGCACACATATGCATGCAATCATACACACACCTAGTTGGGCAGATAAACACACATTTACGGACGATGAAACCAAAGCTATGTAACTAATTCCCTGCTAAGAGCAAAAACACCCAAAATAAACACAGGACTGTGCACAACCACATCTATACACACACACTCTCTCACTCTCTCTACACACACACACACACACACACACACACACACACACACACACACACACACACACACACACACACACACACACACACACACACACACACACAAACAAACACACAGAGCAAGGGAATTTCATCATCCTATTGTGCTATGAGAGACCTGATGGGTCATACACAAGCTCTGAGAAATGGATTATTTTCTCTGTCTCTCTCTGGATGAATTTATCCTGTTGAGATGAAAAGAAACCAAGTTGGGTGGTTGTGTATGTGAGAATGCAGGGCCTGTAGTACACGATACAGTATTTTCTCTACGGCTCTGAATAAACCTACCAGAGTGAGAATGTGCTGTGGAAAATTCTACACTCCTAGAGAGTGAGTAGGCACTGAGAGAGTACACAGGTATTAATGCTAAGCATTTTGTGTTACTGGGTTTAGCTTGGTCTCATATGAGCAAAGCATGATGGACTGAAAACTCGGCTGGTGGTGCTGGTGGGTAGGATGGGAACTGTGTGGGGGTGTGGTGGGAGCTCAGTGGGCTTCGTGGAGTCTGGTCCTCTGCCAGTGGGGTATAAAGGTTCAGTGTGTGAGGAGTCTGACGGTGCCCCCTCTCTCCCCACTTTTCTCTTTTTCTCCCTCTCTCAGCAAAAAACATTAAGTCAACAGACTGTCATTAAGCAGGCGGGAACAGTTTTAATGCTACACCTTCTTCATACTTTCTAACTTTTACTGTCTCTCTAATCTCTTTGTTTTTTCTATTTTCGGAGCTCGACCTCTTCTTGTTGTGAATTTGTCTAAATAAATCCACAATGTGGCAGCCATCCAGAATAAGGACTGCTGTTTAGCACAAATGTGTGAAAGGAAACCACCATGTGTAAGCAGTTGCTTGGCAGAATGTGTGGGGTGTGTGTGCATGTGTGTGTGACCTCCAACATATTACAACCTGCTTGTTACGAGACACAAGACCTTCTTTACCTCTTAGATTATAGGAGCTAAGGGACCACACTGCCCCTCCCTTTTTACCTCCCCGTTGTGCCAGATGCTAACCTGCATATTAGCCCTATGTGTGTGTGTGTCTGTTTGTGTAAGTGTAGTACATCCATTACCTCTGTGAGTCAGAGGGTAGCATAAAGGTGAACGTGCATGAGGGCACTGTATACTTGTGCATGTAATGACTTTATTTTTGCGTGCCTACACCTTTTTTTATCCCTTTGCTGCAGCCTCCTTTGCTTCATTAACAGACAACAAAAGTTTCTGAAAGCAGCATGTGTGTGAGGGAGCATGTGTGTGTGTGAGTGTGTGTCATAGAGCCAACATGTGGTTCAGATTTCCTCTGTGGCCACATGGGCAAATACACAGCAGAGATCATGGATCTCAGTAGGAGGCGCTATGGATCTGGACTAAAACACTACTACACTCACATGCACTTCTCTCTAAGAATAATATATTTTACTCATGATGCTTTTACTTGATGTGAATGCTCATGTTTATATATTTTGACTTTCTATATTTTTGTTTGAATTTGTGTTTTATTTACTGGGAAACGAGATGTGTGCTTTGCTGCAGCTTACCCATGCTCATCTTGATTGGCAGGTTCTCCTTACTGGCTGCTTCTACCAGTTGCCGTCGGACCTCCATCACCCCCTCTTTATGTTTACTGGTCAGCATGGCCTCCCACAGTGACTGTGCTGCAGGCGACCTGATAGGTAAAACAAGCAAAAAGGTCAGAACGAGGAAAAGACATTGTAGCAGAAGTTGTGTGGTGATTTGCATGCTCAGAGCATGCAGGCCTCTGAATGTAAACACAAAAGGACAACATGGACGTGATTGAGTGCTCATCTCAGTGACTGAGAGCCTGCTGGTCAGGGAGGGGTGACTCCCCTATGGGACCCCTCACAGGAAAAAGCTGAAATTAGTGGATGGAACATTAGGAATGTTTTCAATCCACCTTAAACGTCTGTGTGCCAACATTCCTCTGCACTGCTCAGTGCTGTCCTTACATCAGTGGCACAGCAACAGAGTCTTGAGACCAAGTCTCCTCCTGATACCATCTCAGTCGCTTGTCTCATTATCCACTAGGTTATGAAACACTGTGATCCAAATCTCTAATGGGAGACTGAAGACAAGGCATGTGTGTAAGACTATTACCATCTGCCATGAGCAGTGGAAACAGCTTCAAGTCTTTCCATGAAAGAATCAAAGGGTGCCACTGAGGACCTTCACCATCATTAACTTCACAGGGAGTGTCATTTGTTCTTATAAAACGTCGCCTGTATTTGAATTCAAGCTATGATCATATTTTACACCTCTGTCCCCATTGGTCTTCTCTTAAATTTTTTATCCTTTTAAAAGGGCACTGATGCTTTGTTGGCTGGATAAAAGAGCATCACCAGCTTTTGACAGCTAAACTGACAAGTGGACATGATCTTTTCTGTACTCTCAAGAGTGACCAGAAACTAAGAAGAGGAGACAAAGAGAGAAAAGGGGCTAAGGACAGAGAGAGGGAAGGTAGGAGGGGGCTCGTTGACAAATCCACTCTGTTTTTCTTTTTTAACTTTTTTCTTCTCTCGCCTTTTCTCCTTTCTAACTGCTGCCATGTGTTTAATATCAGATGTAATCTGTTCCAGAACTTGGGCTGGGGCTAGATGGGGAGGAGAGGGGCTCACACTGGGACGCCCGCCATCTTCACACTAGAACCAGAAACAAAGACCGGCAAACGCGACTCAGACCAACATAAGAGTCTAATTTAAAAACTGATACAGTAAAAAAAAAAATTGCTGAAACAAGAATTAAACCTGGTATTTCATAACAATCTGTTTGTTTGCTTAAATCGTGATTAAGATATGAATAAGAAGTAGTGGACTACAGCTGTTGGTCAAGAGCTACTACATGGTGTCATTTTTGAAAAACACTCCTCTTAATCCTAAATATTTCTACAATTACGCAAATCATAAAGTCCCAGATACTTGTCATGGCTGAAATACCAATGGTGTGAGCTGACCAGCCCATATGTGAGCAGCCATGTATGTGTTTGAGGAGGTGTACACACACATCAGTATATGTTTGCACACAACCCTTTGCATCCATGTGTGTTCTTGGAAGATGGAGGGCCTTGGTAGAGTGCAGATGAAATGTGGTTCTAATTTGGCTCTTTGCCCACACAGCTCCCCTGCCAGCCCATTCCCCTGATGCTTTCCCTGGGCCATTTGGTCAGACGAAGGTGGGGGTTTCGAGCTGGGCTGAGGGGTGAGGGGTGAGGTTTATAATGGCGGGGTGTGAGACAAGGTCCATAACCAGCTGGGAACTTTGTTGAGTAACTACTCTACTCTGGAAGAGGGGGGGCTGGGATTGTGGGGTGCAGTTGCTTGGCCATATGCGGGTGTTAAGTGCAGTGTGGTTCTCTCTGCTGAAAAGGCTGCTCGGTCACAGACTGAAGGGGGCACTCTTGCACTTGACTTGCGTACACAATAGTCAATGTCCTCTCTGGCTTGCTTGGACAGGCTGAGTGGGTGTGTTTGGAGAGTGTGGGCTTTAGTGGACAAAATAAATTCTACTAGAGGTGTAATGAGAGTTGAAGCAATAAAAAGCAGTTAAGCTTCAAATACTGTAACTCGAAGATACATGTGCGTACTACATGAAAGAATGAACACATATGTGCCCGTTTAAGTGATGAAACACCTCTGGTCATGTCTAAGTCATTAATGACTGTGGGGCCGGGGAGGGGGACAGTATTCCTGGAAGTGTATGATGCAGCAGCAAAGAATGGCTCTTACTGTTCTGACTCAGGATTTACTCCTTATTCTGTGGCCCCCTCATCATCTGGCTGACCACACACGTGCATGCATACACACATATTTCAATATTTATTTCTTTACTCTGACTCCCACTGGAAAATTCAGCAGTCATGACATGATTGTAAATCAAGTCATACTACATACACAGGATTGATGAAGCCCCCAGGATGAGTGGCAAAATGTCCTGAATGGTTCAGTTCACTCAAATTGCAAGTAACTATTTTTTATTTTTTTTTAACTAACCTCTAGCAGTATCTATCCATGCAGACAGCTTTGGTTTTATTTGACAGATTTTTGAGATGTGTGCTTCTGAGATTTCAGATGTGAATGTAATTTTATTTGTGGTGCTCAAAGCATTGAAAAATGAAATTCAAAAATTCAGCAACAGCATCTCTTTCCACAAAGCGTCCCAGTTTCTCTGAATAATCCACTTAACAAGCTGTCGACAGCTTTCATGGGGAATATTTCTACTGAGGAAAGTAGCTGCAATAAAACTTTGAGGTCTGAGTACTATATAGAGGTGACCAGGATATTGTTTCTGAGAAGGCAAGCTGCTGTTGAGAGTTTTAAAAGTTATTTTTTAAAGCTTTGAGCACATCAAACGAAATTAAATCAGATTCCAGTGTATTGAGCTGTGGCAGAAATCTCATAAATATCTTAAAATGTCAGCAAATACATTAAAACTATCTGCCTGGCTAGTTACAAGTGTGTCATTTCCATTGGGGATGGCTGGGACACATCCGCCTCACTTTTCAAAATCTTATTATTGTACCCCTAACTGTAATAGCTTCAGGTTGAATTTCGCATTAAAAATTTCTCTGAACATTGTCATTTTACGGTCCAGCCTCCGTAATATGGATGCAGGAAAGAGAGGAATTGATAAAAATGTTGATATGCCCATCTGAGTCGCCTTTGATCATTTCCATGCAATCAGTGCAATACATTTTTCCCTGGATTTCGCCTCTCAGGCACCAAACAGCCCAACCTCACAGGTGGGGTTGTGAGGGCCATATGCAGCCTGAAAGGAGGACTTACAATGCTCCCCAGGGCTGAAAAAATTCCATCCTCTGCACATTTTTTTGGGTAAAAATGCAAAAATTAATTTAATCGAAGTTATATAATTATAAATTAGTAATCATAGTGCAGTTTTTGGTAAAATGCAAATACAGCATTATCTGTCATAAAGTATTTCACATCTCTATCAAGGAGACTAAACCTGATTTAAGTGATTAGTGTATTAACAATTCTGACATTCACATGGCATTTTCATTTTTATCTGTTTAATTATGTAGTTATGCTACTATTATTATTGATTTTTTTTTCACTTCTGAAACCAAACCTATGCCCAGCTATACTGGTTGCCTTTATTTTAGTAGTTTTACATATCCAAGCACTTGGATAGCTGAGAAACGTCATGCTACAGATCATTATCAATTATTTGACACCACTTCTCACTGTATGTAAGCATCTGTACAACTAGTCACATCCACAAACTACAGTACTCTCCAGTGCATGTTAATGTAACTGTAATGTTATGAAGAGTGCCAAAAATTCATACTCAGCAGACTGCAAAATCAGCCTTTACTTTATTCCCGGTGCAGATGATTCAGATGATCTGTGTACTTTCCAATAGGCCTACATGTAAAAGATACAGGCTAATAGGATTGTGCAAGGTCAGCCCCATTCCTTGGTGAGGTTAATTTATGGAGTTTGTTTAATGGGGCAAAAAACACTGTCAGTTTCCCGTAAACATCCCAGTGTAACACAGGACGTGACATGAGAGGGGAAGAGAGGAGTGGACCAAAACCAGACCTGGCCTTGAGTGTGTGTGTCCTGGCACAAGGGACAAATGACCCAGCAGATTTATGGAGAAAAGAAAGAGGGAGAGGAGTTCTGCAGGAAATGTGTGTGTGTGTGTGTGTGTGTGTGTGTGTGTGTGGGGGGGGGGGGGGGTACACAGTAAAAATTAAACTAACCAACACAGATGTAACGGGAGTGATGAATAATAAGCGATGTTAAATACATCATTTGCAATTACAATTTATGTTCTTGAATGAAATGAAAAATGCCATTAACAACAATGACATAATAAATAAAAGTATATGTATCATTTATACAGTAAAATTATGTACATTTACAGTGAAAGCTTGGAAAAACTCCAACTAACATTTGAAAAAGTACATAAATTTGATGTTGGCTGCATCTGTAGAATCCAAATGTAAAGGTAGCAGTACAGGAGTCTCTTCCTCCCTTCATGTGTCTTGGCTACTTTAACATTTCAAATGAAAGACAGCAGTAGGAGTTCTTTGAAGCAGCGGGGCTGGCGGATGTAAAGTCTTTGGGAGTATTTTATCATATTACTGAATAAGTGCGCACACAGTCTTTTCTAAGTCTATTTTGTGTATTGAAAATCAAACGACAGCGCACAGGAAGGCATATAAAACAGAATTGGTTATTTTGTCTCAGTCTTGATGGGAACAGGGAGTACAGGTCTAAGTAGTCTACACCATTGACGTACTGTGGGTTTCCAGAGGAGATGCTGTACATTCTACAGCGGAGGTGAAAAAAGAATTAGGCAGCGGAATAAACAGAGACACAATATTAGAGATGGACCAGTGGACATCAGAGGAATCTGAAACCTTTGTGGCTACATCCCTGAATCTCCTACACTTTACTTTTGAAAGTGACTGATATCAACTCTCTTTTGCAAACAGTTGAAGCTATCATTGACCTTTGGGGCAGGCTGATAAAATCAGTGTGACAAATTATTAGATGAAATTCTTAATCTATTTCAGACAGATATGGCTCAAGGGGGGACTGTCTCTTTTTTAAAAATGATCAGTGAAGGCTTCCACATTAAAAACTGTGACTATTTTAGTTTGATCTTCAATCTGTATTGCAATAATAAAATATACAACCCAAATTGATTCTCACTTAGGTATGGCAAAGTGTTATTTCTTGAGATGAAAAAGCAATTTTCTGTGGCCATGACAACTTCAATTTCCTGTGTAGTGTAACACACACACACACACACACACACACACACACACACACACACACACACACACACACACACACACACACACACACACACACACACACACACACACGGTATAAGTACTCCAATTCATTTTCCACAGATGGAAATTTATCATTAGCTGCAGGTTCAACTATGGTGAGAGTGGAACATGGAAACCAATTACTGTAAGAATTAAGTTTTCATCAAGATAAAATGTCAAGAACCCTATTGTTTGGCCAGAATCAATATCCTGTGTACCACTGTTCAACAGCGCTTATGCCCCTGTTTAAAAAAAACCCCATCCAATCCTGAAAACAAACTGAACTGACAGGCCTGTATGGGAGCTCATACTATACGATTAGTCATGTAGAGTTGTTGTTTAGCCTATAAATCACTTGAAAAACTTTATCTTCATTCAACTGTTTGTACCGCTGTCCACTGTCTAAGTAAAGAATGGCAAAACAATCTCTACCCTATAAGGCACCACCGTAGAAAGAATGTGGTCAGTTTTCATACCCCTTCTTCTTGTTGGTGTGGTAAAAACAGGGTTAGCTGTTTTTCAGCTGTCTGTCATTTGCTCTCTCCTCTCCACACTCTACTATCTTTGCTTTTTTTGTTACTTTTCCCATACGGCCTGAACTCAAATAAGTGTACATGGCACTTAATTCATGCTCATATTTCCCAGCTGGGACAGAAATAGGTGTTTTCCCTCCTTCCTGGTGGTATGCATGCAGGATCTGCTGGGCAGATTTGAGGAGATGGCAGCCTTGCAGTGTTTTCTCATGGCAGGGTGCGGTCGGTTACTCTGCCTGGTTCAAGCTCAGCGACTCCCAAGGCAGAGCCAGAGCACCTTGGCCACCCGTACTTGGTTCTTCCCACATGCACACACTCCCCACCACAGGATCAAGGTCCAAGGCAGCCAGATGACGGGGGTGCAGGGTTCAGTCTGAGACTGAGGGAAACTTCGTGCCCTCTGCCAATGGGGTTCATAAGGCCTACTCAGGATCAAAAGGGCTGTGCAGCCAAGCACAGCAAATTACACAGACTGGGCTGGAAGGTACTTGACCACAAACACACATACAGAGGCGCACAAAACAACAGTTACACTGCCACATTCACTCAACATCCTTCTATATACAGCAAACTTTACATCCCGGTACCATTTAATGGCTTTTAAAAAAAGAATGCATAGTGAAAGAGTGCGGTAACCAAAAACCTGCACAGGCAAAGTGTGTGTGTGTGTGTGTGTGTGTGTGTGTGTGTTTTTTCGCACACCCATACAAAGTACACTCTCTTTCTGGCATGATTACTAAAACCACAGAGTTAAAGTCAGGTTGTAGGATAAGGAAAATTCACACCGGGTTATGAAAGACAATACAACAGTAATTGCAAGGTAAGTGTGGGGTCTTGCCGGGAGAGCTAATATCAACAACCACCCACAGAATGTTTAAGACACAGTAATCTATAAAAATATCCTTGAATTACTGAAGGAAATATCATACAAAAGGTCCAAATTAGGTTTGCACCTAATATTTAAAGGCTTGAGCTGGTCTACACAACAAAACCACTCAAAACACACTGTGGGTTTGGGCTAAAAATAGCTCAACAAATCATAGGCGTATAAACATCCAGTAGGAGGGGACTTATTATATAGACTATCAAACCACATGGAGCCAACAGGTTCTAGTGTTTTGCACAGTTCAAATCATGCAAAGAAAACAATCCCATTAAGAAATGTGTGCTTCTGTATATTTTGTAGAATTAGGGAAGATTAATGCATTAGAAAAGTAAACCTCTAAAAACATGCATTTACAGAGCCCTATCTTGAACACATTAGAGTGATTGACATAAACTCTGTCCGTGCTGTGCACTTGAAAGCAGTTAAGTAAAGTGGGAACCCTTGGCTTCTTTCTTGCTGTGCCTCAGCAGCACTTCAATCTCCTAAACATCTGTGATAAGGCTCAACTGGGCCATCTGCTCAGAGATAGCACAGGCACTAACACTCCTGCTGGTCCTGCTGGCCCCAATTAGATATGTCCCTCCATATGAACACAGTGCCCAGCGCATTATTTATTAAACTTCTTCATCTATCTGTTTGTGTCGCACCTGCTAGAACTTACGTACAATATCTGAATTAGTCATCTAAATGTTCTAAGATAAGGTGTTTTTTGGCTGAGACTCTGGTCATATTTGGTGAAAAGATCTGGAACAATGATTGCAAACATTGCTGCTGGGACCTCAACCTCTGCACAGCCACCAACCCCTCCTCTGGGTTTTGTCCTTTTTACCATCATCATTCACTTAACTTTTTCTTATAGAGGGACAGTGTGAGCAGATAGGCTTGTTGCTGCAGTAATGGGCGTACGATGTAAAACATTAAATCTATGTACAGACACTACTCAGCTATGTTTGTGTAACCGAGATATTCAGAACAGCTATACTGACTTCAGATATTCATTCATGGGCGTATTATAGGTTTCTGGTTGATGAGCCCCATACTTGAACCCTGCATCCGGGGGTCGGCGCAACCTGCCCCTGCTGTGCTCACATTGTCTGCTACAGCACACACTGTCTAAACAGTGTTGACGAGAAAGAGCTAAGCCTGGTTCCATTACAACAGAACCTCCCACCTAGCTTAGACTGGTCCCTGCTGCATTCAGTGTACGTATAACCCTGTTCATGAACTGTGGTCAGACATACTGCATGACAGCCCCAGCCACAAAAGTCTTCTTTTCAGTCAAAGTCTTTTCCTCCTGCAACCACATGAAGGGGCAAACAAGGAATGGAACACATGATGTAGGACAAATCCCTGCCATGTACAACAGCCTCACCACAGGCGCCCAACACGTGCATCTGCACATCCAAGACTAGAGGCAGGCTTCACTGAACCACTGGCACCTAATGCTGGTCATGTGCCACTCAACCCCCTCAATGGGGGATGAGTCTTTGTGCATAAGTGTTCAGCCAGGTGCTAAAAGTATGTAAAATCTATATTGTTGTTATGTCAGTGTTAGGGGTTGGTTTAAATAGTCAGTTTCATTTTGGGTCTTGTTACAAGTTAGTAAAATTTTTGGATTTGTTGATTTCTGTTTATCTCTGGTTTAGGTATGATACTGAGGGAAATAATAACACTACATATTTTAACTAAGCGGTCTTCATTCTCCACCAAACAAACTACCTAAACATATTTGATAAACGGATTCAATAGGATTTGGATTTGATAAGCAAATCTGGAACTGGAGTCAGATTTGATGAAATGCTGTTGAACCCCATTCATAGTCAATGGACAAGAATTAACCCCATTTGGAAAGGACAAATATTCAACGGGGAGGTGGGTAACAAAATGTTTGTGCTCCTCTGCAACTAAACTCATCATTCTGGGTATTTTAACCATAACGTGTATAGAAAGACAACCAGTCATGCTCACATTTACACCTAGTATATAAATTTAAATTCTCCAGTTAACCTAACCTACCTGCCTTGGGAATTTGGGAAGAAACCAGAGCACCCAAGGGAAACACAGACAAGCATAGAGAGAACTGAGAACTACAGAGATACCACAGAAAAAGCCCAACCCAGTTCATATATTTGAACCCAAGACTTTCATGATATTCTTTTTCTTTTGATTTAATTCATATACTATCAAATTATTTGCACAAACGGTCACAAGCTACTCCAATGACTCTTTCGGAATACCCTGAATATGACTTTGTACTAATAAAGGGAATGCTGTCTGTAAAGTGATGCACACATAGCCCACTACACATAAAATCAGCCACAGGAAGGCAAACTTTCAGAGACAGAATGCTCATCTGTAGCAGAAACTACAACACCCCATTTAATGAGCTTGTTGGGTCTTGTCCTCCTAATGGAAACTGCAGTTCTTTAAGCACAAAAACTGAAAAATGCAAGTTTTCTTCCTGGAGGGGATCTTGAAATGAAATGATCAATGAATTTACAGAAAAACAGTATTTAATCGTGAGCGTAATTATTACTGAGGTAGTGATAGAAAAATCATACGCATATGTGCTCCCATTGACATTAAAATCACTGATCACTGTGTGTTTTAAAATCACCCAACCTCCCCAAAGATTAATAAATTCCATATATAGGATCTTGTGTTTGTAAAACCAAAGGTTTTACCTTCATTTTTGCACTCTAATCATATATCGAATGTCATATTGGGTCTGGTATACTATAGTGAGCCGACCAGTCCGAACTCTGAAAACACAAGCATTACATGCATTGCCAAAACACTGTACCTGAAACTTGTAGTTGAGATATATAGATATAGGTACAGTGCAGACATAAAGGTACAGCAGATTACAATGATCTCTGTCCTCTAGAAACCTTGAAAATTTTTGTTCCACCTGATGGCCAAAAGGAGGGGAATTATACCATCAATTAATGCCATCTCAATCCATTTTAGTGTGTGATACTGGCTACAGTGTGTGTATAACAACGCCAATAATGGTAGCTGTATGAATGAATAAATACTCTAAAATTATGGTCAGGTGAGAAGCACTCACTGGTTGTTTGCAAGACAGCCGGGGGCCAGGGTGTTCTGGGGGTGAGGGTTGCGCTGTAGGTTGGTGAGTGCCAGCATATCCACCTGTACATCTGTCAAATGACCAGGTAAGGGTTTGAGCACGGTCAGAATCTTCTCTGCCAGGTTATCACCATGGTGACCAACAGCTCCTGAAAAAAAGAAAATCAAGAAATGGGGAATTTAAAAGACCAAATATCTACTTAGTTTGTGATAACAACTGTTGGTAAAATAGCAACATCAATATGTTCATTTTTATACTACATACTGGTCTCAGAACACTATAAATTACTATAAATAAAGACTAAACAGGGTTTTGATTGTGATGTGTTTATAAGGGTTCTGCGGCATGCAGAACGATGCCACAATATAGTCAAAAGACTGGGGAGATTTCACCTGTAATATCCATTGTTCGGTCGACAAAGATGATTGATGCTTTATTAGGTGCTGTTTTCCTTCGATTTTTTGCTTGAGGGTGACTGGCCAGTTCCCCTGCAATGATGCGGCTCATGGGACCTACAGCAAAGCTCTCTTCCCTGGTACCTGTGGCTTCAAACATTGCATTTAATACTGAAGTCAAGGATTTGATTTCAATCTGTAGTTCAGCAGGGAGAGAGTGTATGTCTATATCTATCAGGCTCCCAAATCTCTTCTTCTCCGGTCGTTTTGCATTTATTGTCTCCAGGTCAGGTGAAAGCAGGGGAAACAGGTCTGCAAACGTGGGTGTGAGAAGTAACTGCTGTGATACAGGGGCGAAGACCACTGGAACATGCAAAACCTCAGCCGTGTAGTTCATGTTTCCCATCCACTCGCATAGTTTTTCTTCAAACTGCTCAAATACGGGGTTTCCTTCCATTTCTGCCGTGACATTATTGGCGAGCAGGTGAACGGAGTGAGCGACGGTGGTGAAGACAACACAATACTGGAAGTGACTGAGAGATATGATGTCTTTAATGATGTCGACTGTTCTCCCCTTCAGCAAAGTGCTCACCACAAACACGGCTTTCGGTTCATTGGCACCACAAGCTTCGAAGCTTGAAAACTGCTTTAAATTTTTGGCTCCTGCCTCCAATAAGGCGGCTGCACCTCCGCTCCAGTGGAGAGCCTCTGCACACTTGTCATCCATAAAAACAACAGCTTTCTTTACCTTCGACAGCACCTTCTCCCACATCTGGAGAGGGAAGTGCGTAAAGTCCTCCGTCGTCAGCATTTTGTCACCTATCAGTGTTAGCTAAATGCAGCGAATTCAAAGGCACATCAGAAATTTCAACTAAAGTAGCCCCAAACAAACACACAAGTCTCTTAAAGGTGACGTGGCAATCACTCGTCGCAGCATAAAAACGTCACCCAAACGTGAACTCGTTGCTATGGCAATAAGCAGCATCCAGAGAACAACTGGCACGAAGTGCTGAAGAAGTGCTAATGTTACAATTATCGATGAATATTTGGAATTTAATATCATTACCTAGTCTGTAGAATTCACTGTCATTATTACTGAAATGGAAAGAATGAATTAAAAGTAGAGTCAATTCTTAAAAACATGTAAATACATTATATATAACAAACATATTTAACATCAGCGGTTAAGCTAATTGCAGCTTGTCGATGCAGCGCGAGACGGTTTCTGACCAAGGTCACTTTGCTTAAATACCTCCATAGAAACCACTCGAACTTTCAGTTGTACTGACACGGACACGACCACAGTGGCTAATATCCCACATTCCTGTTTTCCACGACGACATTTTTGAGTTCGGGGGTGTGTTTGTTTAAAATTCCTTTTTCTGTTTTAAAATGTCTTCGGGGTCCGACTCCAACGTTGTGGCCGAAGATGACGATGAGAAAAAAATATATCAGTGTAAGTTTAAACAGACTAACCACTACATGGTAATGTATTGCTTGTTAACAGCCGATATACACTCATTTGGCAGTTTTTTAGGTCCACCTAGCTAAAACTAATGCAGTCTAATACAGTAGTCCTGCGAGAAAACCCTCACTCCATGCAGGTTATAATGTTCAGTTTGTGTTTCAGAGAGGTGTTGATTCAACTTTATGATCGGAGGCTGCAGATTGTGGTGCTGTTGAATTGTATTGCTTTATACGGACAGGTGTTTCTATTATTTTTTCCACCCCATTTATATCAGTAAGGGTAGGTTAAATAGAAACACCTCTCTGTATAATGCAGTATACAGTGGTGGTAGTCTAACAGACTGCCACCACAAACTGCAGCCTACAAAATGACTACACATTTGAATCAACACCTCTCTGAAACTATTTCAATAAAAACTGAACATTATTACCTTCATGAAGGGAGGATTTTTTTTCAGGACTGTTGTATTAGATTGTATTAGTTTTAGCTAGATGGACCTAATAAACTGCCAACTGAGTGTATTTTTCAAAGGTGGCCTAGAGAATGTAGCACATCATACCGAAGTTAAATGTTCAAATTAGGCAACGCTGATTTAAATCTGCCCTGTGTGTTCATGTGCATTTTTTTCCAGTGATTTATCTCATGGGCACTACAAACAGCAGGGAGAGGGAAGAAAAAGAAAATGCACAAATCCCATCCAGGTATGTGTATTATGTGTCTTACTAGAGCCTATGGTCCCACTGTATCTGTTTCCATGGTAGTGCCCCTCTCACTTTTAACATGAATACCTGCCAATAAATATTGTTATAGGCCTACATTTGGAAATGACCACCATTTCTCGTCTTTTAACCATGAGGAAATTATGATATCATACAGTATGTGAGACTGTTATTACGGTTACTTCACCAAACTCAGTTAATACCTCTCATAGTTTTATGTACAATATATTAAGAAGTTAAAAACACAATGAGTTTGACAGGCCAGTAATGTCAGTGATTGGTGAACAAAATCAAAGTGAACTGTGTTGGCATGCTCTTTTCCAGTTAGAACCAACTGCATTACAGTAATGAAGCATTCAGATATAATACACTTTTCTCAGTACAATAATGACAGTGATCATTATAGCTGCACATTACGGGTGACAGCACCCTGTTTGCTGCCTGAAATGTGCAGCCATTCATGTGGAACATTAGAAGTATTTTGATGTTCATTAAATTCGCTGCCAGGCTAGCAGTGTTTATTTGTGAGCTGGGAAATGTGGATGTAAGCAATCACACCACTGGAGCACTGACGATATCTGTGGTCTGCATTCTCTAGACTCTTTGCCTCAGAGTAAATGTAGCATAACCTGCCAATTATAGTAAGTTACTGAAACTTACACCAAAGCTTCAACAATAGTCTTCTTTTTTTTGTGTGAGTTGAGTCTTTTTTGTGACTTAAACTGAAGGTGTAAGTTAAAGGGTAACGGTCAACCATCTTGGTTGTTGGTTGATTTAAGCGCTGATGTCTGATGGTTAGAATAACCCACCACAAGAATCCATCAAAAGTTGGACAGTTGTTGATAATTGAATATGAACGGTTAAGTTTTTAGTCTTTTACAACAAAACATAGGTTATCTCTGTAATATAAAGGTACGCCTCTTGTCAGATAGCTTTGTGTTTGACTTTGTGCTGTGCAGTATATGGCTATGAAACTGATTTACCTATTACAATAACTTAGTGTCTTTCTCTAAAGAATCTGGGAAAGTGGTCACTTAGCCTGTGACTGTTTTTGATAAGAGTGGTTTGAGTGAAGCACTCAACTAAGATAGCTAAAGAAGTTTATCTCCAGTTCTCATTATATGTAGTATGTACAATATTGTGTGTTTTTGTCCAAGCACCTGCCAAATGAAAATTGTGTGTTTTGACAAGTAAGTCCATATTATTATTATTTTTGAAGTGTTTTGTTTGTTTTATAGGATACTTTGAAATCTGTCCAAGATGATTCAAACAGTGACAATGACAGTGCTGATGAATACAGTGATATTTGTGTAACCATGCAGCCATGCATATGAGAGTACAAATGTTTATTATCCATCTTCTGACATGAAATTTTCAGCCTTTTATTGTGTTTGTTTGCCTGTTGGGCATAATATGAGTGTGTATTATTTGTCAGGAACCTACTTCTGTCAAATTGTAACTTTAAGATAATATTTTTTTGTGATGTATTAGTCTTGTATGTGGAGGCGCCATTCGAAATTAGGTTATCAGCAGTCAAGTCAGACAATAGTCAGTGTTCAAGTTATTGTCATGATAATGGAGATACCCGTGGTGATAATACGTGTGCCTCTTGTTTTCTTGCAGCTTTGTGCACACACCTGTGCGTCTGAAAATTAACGCCGAAGAGACGACACATGCAGTTTGTAAGTATGCGCTCTGGCAACCCTTTTAAGGATGACCCAGACGACAAAATGACACTTAATACAACAGAAGCACAAAGACAGAAAGAACGGGGGTGCCTTTATATTTCTTGATTCGTGATTCAATAAAGAAAAGAACAGTTAAGCATTAAACCTCCAAAAAATGCACAATTCATTCCTTTTTTTCTATTGTTAAAAAAGCCAAGAAACATACATTTAGCCTCCTCGTAATACAGTCTGTTTTAAATATAGATCCTTCTTGAGACAGCCTGGGACTATTTGACCTTAAGAAGTGGACTTTTGCACATTCCTAAAACTTCCATCATTAGTTGACCTCAGTATTGCCTTCATTACTACATGTCAGCTCAGTTAAATAATCTCTTGACGCTAAAAAAAAAAAAAGGCCCAGGGTCTTATTAAAAATGATTAAATAATAATCTTCTACATTGAAGTCCTGGGCAAATACATTTATCAGGAATATGAAGTGCTTGTTTCAGACTTTGAATCCTGTCATATGTTTTACAGTTGATACAACAGGGGGCATAGACATGGATGCATTGGACAATATCCAAGGAATCCCAGTACTGAACGTGAATGTTGAGTCTTTAAAGGAAAAGCCATGGAGTAAAAGTGGTAAGTAGCCTTAGCCTGTAGATGTTATTGATTCCTCCTCTGGTGTTCTCTCTGTGTAAACTCATTTACTGCAACTGTGCAGTCAGTGATTATATGCAGACTTTTTTTTTTTTTTTAATATGCTGTGGTTTGGTTTTAGGTGCTGACATCTCAGATTACTTTAATTATGGTTTTGACGAGGAAAGCTGGAGTGCCTACTGTAAGAAACAGGCGAAGCTCTGTGCAGCTAATAGAAAACTATACACTAAAACCAGGGTAAGACAAGATATTCTTAATGTGATTTAGTCAACAGTCTTTTTTTAGACCATAGACACAAGAGAGAAAACATGAGTCACACTACATACTGTTTCTCTTATTTTAATTTAACTGGAAATGAATTATGAGTAGATTAGAGAGCAGAGTAGTGAGAACTTGTTGTTATTCCACTCAGGTCCATAGGGGGCACACTAGACATAGAGAAAAAGATCCTTGTTGTGCCTATTCTTCCTCAGCCGGTCCATCCATACTAGCTTCCAGGTAGGTGACATAGCGTTTCCTACAAACCCTCATTGTCTGTGTCTTCACTGCTCTGCCCTATATCCCATTTCCTGTCATAGCTCAGAACTCCGAGGGCTGGAGAAGACAGCAGCTGGTTGTTTTTGTTTGTTGTGACACAACAACTATCAGGCTGATGCCATCTGTTTTCTGTGATCCTATGATGGGCTTAGCATAATAGAGTTGTATTGGCAAGGGATCCCAAAGTGTTGAGGTAAACACAGACTTGTTTCCATCTGTTATAGGCTCAACTTAAATTTCATAGAAGGTATGTAAACTCACAGAGTTTGATGATAAACTATGTATTGACATTTAATGTTTCCCAGACTTTTTAGACCCTATTTTACTGTTTTTATATTTATTCATTCAAGTTTTATCTGCCAACAATATTTTGTGACCAATTTGTACTCAATCATAATCAGTAGTGGAAAGTACCTAAGTAAATTTAATCAACTACCGTACTTAAATACAATTTTTGAGGTATTTGTGCTTGACTTGTACCTCGGAATTTATGTCAAGTGTTTCCATTTTATGCTACTTTATACATTTATTCTACTATACTAGAGAGGGAAATATTTCACTTTTTACTCTACTACAATTATTAGATAGTTGTAGTTACTAGGTTGTAGTTATAATCAGCTTATAGAATATGATGTCTTGTTATACATTAAAATTAATATCACCTGAACCAGCTGCAAGATGAAAATACCACTATCAATTTATGCATCAGTAATACTAACCCATAATATAACACTCTGACACAGGCCCCTCCACTGTCTTATGATTACTTTTGAGACTGAAACTATGTTTTGCTATTTTTGTACTGCAGCTTAAGAAAAAAATCTGAATCAAGAGCTTTTACTAGTCATGGAGTATTTCTTTCGTTATTATATTGCTGCTTTTACTTATGTAAAATATCTCAGTAATTCATTAATACAACCAAAACTACTGTATTGAATTAATTTACATAAATTGGAATAATCATACCATTTTCTGTATATTTTCTGATTATGTGTATATGTGTAAAGTGTGTGTATCAAGGGACTGAGGACAGAGGGTGTTGAATGCTGTACAGATTGTAAAGCCCCTTGAGGCAAATATGGGACTTTGGGCTAGATTAATTAAAATGGATTTGTCTTGACTATAAAACATATAAAAATGACAGTAACATAGTTATATAAAACTTAGAGTCATCTCAACTTAAATGGGCTGGCATTGCGTTGTTAAACTGCTCTGTTCCCAGTCCCTTTACAATATACGGAAAGATTTTAAGGGGAAGCTTTGAGCAGCAGAGCAGGCTGAAGCCTGTGGGAGACAGGTTTGTTATACTGGGCCCATGGTGCTTTACAGCCCGGTTACAGTCTCCCATCATTTATGTATACAGTCATGAGCAGCAGATGCTTGTCATGTTAGTAAATAGCATCCAGTCCCAGCATGCATTTTGCTTCTATTTATGGACCAGGTGCTGTAAGCCTTTGAGTGCTTTTGCCCATGCAAAACTGCGTCTTTGCCCTAATTCCTTCCCATTTAGTTGAATGGTTGTTGAGGATGCCCGTTGGAGGTCCTGACTGTCAGCTGAGGCTGACTAGCAGAACTGGCCACTTAATTACAGATCCTCCATTTGATGACGTTTCCTTCCATCGACAAGGTTGCCCTTCAGGGGAGGTCATATGGATCTGAGCGCTATGTGGCATCTCCGTATGTGACGGAGCTGGATCAGAGTGGAACCAGGATGTCATGGCATGCCAGACACAAATACACACACACCCTGTTATCCAGTACATGATGTGTTAAATGAGGCTTCAGCAGATGTCTCATTCTCTGAGAGTCTGAAAATGTGATGCTTGGTTAAGGAAGCTCTTGTATTTGATGATTTGGGTGTGATGTTCTTCACTGGTGTTGCCTACCATGCAATATACTGTATCTGTCCTTTGGGATACAAGTGAGATCTAGCCACAATTTTTTCCCCTGTTTTAAAATGTTTGTTGTATGAGAACATAGGGAAAATTGTGTGTTCTTTTTATACAAAGCTGTTGTGTTAAAATTTGTACTTGATGTGTATTTTAAAACTAAAGTGAGGAAAAGAGACATTAAGAAACTCCAAGCATTTCCCTATCAAGTTTCCATTAGATGTAGTAGTTATTCCTTTTTTCTGTATGTTTTTCTCTACTGTTGATTAAATCCTAGTGACAGAAAGGGGTTAGTGTCCCATCTGTGTGTGGCTGTCCGTGTGTGTGTGTGCATGCTCAAAGGGTAGGTGGGTAAGGGGGGGGGGCTTAGGACTGTAAAGGGCTGTTTTGTGAAGAAGGGGAGATGACCCAGATAAGGAGGTTTAATGCATTAATGGACCTGCTGGGGGTTGTTGTAGGGACATGAAGAGTGAGATTAGGACAAACTAATGTCCTTTTTAAAAAATTGTTATATAAGTGCACTTCAAAACCACATTTAAGCATCATTTAAAGTAAATATGAAAAAAAACCAACTTATCTTTAAGAAAGGGTTTCATCTGCCATGTCTGGCACTGTATCAACATTTTGCATGAATGTTGTGTATTTGTAGACTGTTTATCTTATTACCTGATCAATAGAGAATCAAGTGCCACCTTTGATGTGACTGAAGGACGACCTGCATCCAGCAGCAGAGTGGAAGGACACCATTGTCTCAGTGATGAAGGAAACAATACTCAGGTAGTTTGTGTTTTTGGGTTTGTGAGTGAGAGACAGAGACAGTTACTGAAGCTATTAATACCTATGTTTACTTTGCAGCTGGTTACTAAGATGTCCCATGAGGACGACGGAATTATTTCTTATCATCAGACCCCTCCATCCAATTTCAATTGCCTCTTCACATATACCACTCCACCACGTAAGTCACCACACCACTGGGAAAAACCAACACACTTGCTGTATGCTCATTCACAGTATCCCTAGACTTAATAGGGAAATATTTTTCCATGTTACAATCAATCTTCTCATCTGACGCTATGATTATGAACAGATGAGTTGTCTTTTAAGAAGCTGTGGGAGTAGATTTAAGTGGAATACGGTTTTCAGGTGGAAAGAGCCCCAGGAGAACCTCCTGTGGGCCACATCATGCATCATGCAGCTGCACAAATGACTAATGGCAATCTGACCATGTGTGTGTTTGGAGAAGCTGCAACACGTGGTATAATAAATAATCCTGTGGAGTTGAAGGACGGAGGTGAACATTGGCAGGCTTGTGTATATGTGTGTGCTTGCATGCGTTTGAAGACATTGTATGGATATATGCCTTCCTGCAGGCAGGTGCCTGTAGTGCTATCCAGGTGTGAATCCGTCAGTGCTTACAGTCTTTAGACTTCCTGTTGGTCTTTGTAGTGAATCAGATAGAAATCCAGGAAGGCTCCCTGGCTCGAGCACACAGCTGAGCACATGCCATATCTTCATCTTCAAAGGTTCCAAAATAGTAACGCGGGCTTACACCCCCTTCTCACCCCTAACACACCCCCTGTGAGCCCCATACTACCCAGCAAACCCGTGCCAGAGCTGCTAATACAACCAAAATATCAAACATCCTGCTGACTGCAGCTTTGAACAGTCAACTCCAGCTTTGAAGTGTATTTGGGAAGCTTTTATCTAGGCCACTCCTCCTTCTTTAAGATATTGGCCCTGCCTCCTTTTGTGATGCAAATGTGTTACATGATAAAAATAGCCCCTAGTAAAAAAAAAAAAAAAGTGCTGGGCCAGCAGATTGTGACACAAGAAATGTGCTGAACAGGCAGACCTTAGAGAATGGAGCAGAGGGAAAGAAGGGGCTGTTTTAATTTTATGTTTGTTTTTCAGTGAGGGTCACATTAGATGCTAAGTGTGTTGGATAAGTGCAGAAGCTGGAGAGGAACTGTATCATTGCAGGGTTGATCTTGAGCCATCTATCAGTGCAGCACATTGTAAAGCCAAGGTGAGGCTGTCTGCTGCTGTGCACTGCAGCTAATGCCTTCTACAGCCGGTTAGTAGGTCACTACAGTCAGTGTAGCAACACAGCTTGTATGTGAGTGTCCTTTCATTTGGCATTGATAGATTTACTGAAGATCATAGCTGACCAGATGTGCAGTTCTTTCTGAAATTACCATACCATTAACAGATGCCCTCTGATCAGGGCTGTTGATGAGAACTACTGACCTCAACAGCTCTTATCATTGCAGGGATCATTTAAATCCAAAAGATGCATATCAGCACTCACAAATCTTAAAATACCAACACGATTTATAAGAAATTAATAAAAAAAATTGCATGTAAATTCCAGGCTTTGTCATCATTTCCAAGTAAACAAAATCTGAGTGCAGTATTTTTTTTTTAAAATCGATAACGTCCAAAGTCAGCGCCCTGTATGGATTCTGATCTTTAGAGTTGAGAGAGCCAGCTTTTCTTTTCAGGAAGTATATGACCAGCAGCTAATGGCTATCCTTTTTTGTGGGAGAGTTCAGTAGACATTAGACTTTACCTAAGCAAAGGAAACCCAGGCTTCTACTGCAGCCCAGAATGGCAGCATGTGGTCCAATGTGAAATATCAAGTCCTTCTAAACCCCTCCAGCCTGTAGCTCTGTGAAATATTAGCACGAGAGAGAAAGCCATGCAAGTATAATCGGCGGCCATTAGCTCTCGGGCATTAGCTCTCTCATATGCTGCCAAGTGTGGAACTCCAGCCCTCATCAAACACTCAGTTGAGATCACCACAGGTAGAAACAATTACTCACTCACGCAAACATCGATGACATGCTTGTTAAAAGGCTGGTGTTTATTGTGCGTGCATGTGTCTCTGTGTGTATACAGTATGCACTACACTGCAACTCTTGAGCACTATTAATGTAGGGAGTGGATGTTTGACTTTTTAATCAGTTTTTAATGCATAACTTTAGTATTTTAAACATAGTACTTGATTCTATAAACTCTTTGTGTTGTCTCATGATGTCATCTATTTGTAATAATGAATCCTTGGCTTGGATGTTTGCACACTCCACGTTCCTGACGAATCACGCTGTTGTCTTTTAGTTTGTTTTCTCGAAAGGAATTGCCTAAGGACCTTCATCACTAATCATTAGCCTATCCTTTCTCAAACTGTTAGAAGTTTATATGTGTCTGTGTATGTCTTCCCTTGGGTGTCCAGGTGTCTGAGTTATCAAAGGCCTTGCTGGGTCAGTCCTCCATAGTGAGCAGTTCAGGCCCTCTCAACTCTGTGGGACTTGTATTTGAAAGGGAAGGAAGATGTTCTACATTTCACTTACAAAGCAGGGGAGCTTGGTGCTCTCTTTTCATATTCAGGTTTGAACTTCCAGCAGCTCTTATTATTCTTCCTCCTGTGTCAACTTTTTTTTTTTGTGTTCTTTATGTTGTTGAAAACTACTCTGAGCCATTCTCTTGTTAGGGGTCTTTATGGAAAAGAGAAAGGGATGGTATCCAGATGTGAATGTGTGTTTGTGCCTTGACTCCTCAAGAGTGTGTGCGTGTGTGTGTGTGTGTGTGTGTGTGTGTGTGTGTGTGTGTGTGTGTGTGTGTGTGTGTGTGTGCGTGTGCGTTTGCGTGTGTGTGTATGTGTGTGTGTGTGTGTGTGTGTATGTTTAGAATTGTTTATGTTGCTTGGTCACGTAAAATGTGAGCATTATAACAAGTGGGACCATTAACTGTACATCCAAGCGTTTGACTCATCAGTTTTATTGATGGAGGAAAAGGCAAGTAGGACTTGCTACATTTTGTTGCTCTAACATTTTAAGGCTAATCTAATTTATCTACCTTAAAAAGGACAGTACCATCAATTATCAGAATATGTTGTGGTAATGGGTGATGTTTTTGATTTTTTGGCTGGTGTTCCTGTTATTTGTTCCACACATTAGTGCTGAAACATCGACCTTCCCACATTCAGTGTGCCCTCCTCATGTTTGCATATTCATCCAACTGAAATATTTGTTCGAGTCTGACAGTATCCACCTGTTTTTTTCCCTAGGCGCTGTACTGGCATTTATCTGTTATGTCTCACATTAACTTAGTTTTACTCTAATGGCTATCATTCCTAATGCATGTAATTTTGAATTTTTTAGGTCTTTACAAGCAGTGTTACGAGAACATTTTGTTTAATTTCAAAATTTTGCGATGAAGAACATGCAACATGTTTTATAATGTGTATAATGCTCAAAACATGTGCCATGTTGCTACAGAACTAATTTTGCATGGATTTTCATGCACAATCAAAATTGTTGTATCCATTCTTTTTTTGTTCACGTTACACTCCAAATAATTTAAGCACTCAATATTAACTAACCTTATGCATATAAAGCTAAATACTCCAACATAAATGATTACTAAACCCTGTCTATTAACTGCTGTACCAACCCCTGAACTGTATTTTTGCTCAGTGTGTCCTTAATTTGTTCCTTTAATAGTGGAGCAAACATATGTTGAACAAAGGCAGACATACAGTTTGTCATCTTGAGAACACAGGGTCTCACCCAACCTTTACTGTCACTGTAACAAATGACCAAGGGAAAGATGTCTGATAATACCAAAATGAAGTTGTGTGTTGCTGATGTCTGTCTACTCCCTCCCTAGGGAGGGGTTGGCAGTGAAAGGACTGCATAGAGAATTAAGACTAAAAAAAACATCTTATGCAGGAAAATAACATATTGCAATGAGGCATTCATTGCTTGATTGTAGTACAATAGTACAAGCAAATTTATAAAGGGAGTCTGCTCAGACCATTCCATCAGAAGAAACAGAGCTTTACCCTGCTAAGTCAAAGTGGAGTATCTAGCCATGTCTAACACAAGGAGTTATTTGGCTTTTTATTTAAATACAATAAGGAAGGAGCCATTCAGACCATTTTTGTTATTGTTTGAGCTTTTTATCCAATCATACATAAAAAGTATGGATTCAAGGCACGCATTCATCTGGATTAATGGCCTCCTTTTGAAGAACATTAGGTGGTTACCTCAGCTCTTTCAGCCGGTTCACATTTTCAGGTTGGGCGTCGTGAAATTATTGAAAATCCTAAGATATTTGTATATGAAAGCATGTAAGCCTGTTCACTTTCAAGATTCTGACTTGATAGTAAAAGCCTTTTCTTTTTGTCCTTGCAGCTTTCCTCTACTGCCCAGGACTCCCTTCTCTCTCCCCCATTAATACTTTGGACAGGTGAGCCCATGATTTTGTAATTCTGCATGTGGTACCACAGAGTTCTGTATGTAGTGGCTGAGGTGTAGGAGCAGGAGAAACTGTAGGTGAGATGGAGGCAGTATCAGGATATCAGTACAACTATCTTTTATTTCAGGGAGGCTTAACCCAGGTGCATGCACAAGTAAGACAAATACAGCAGAGATATGTGAAGAAAAGAAGATTTGTCAGATAATGGACTAGAGATCATTAATAAAAATCTGAAATATGTGGAAAATTAAAAACAAAATAATTGCTGTTGGGGCAGGTGCCTAATTTCTGAGACATACTTGGTGGCTCTCATTTGACATCAAAGGACAACCTGTTTTTAGGTTTTCGGACATTACTGCTTTTCATTCTGAGCTGGATTGGTTTTATCACTGTACACTGTGCTCTTTTGCTGATCTTGCAACTGAACCAATTGCCAAATAAGGTAGAAAGCCAGACAGCAACCTTGTTTGTGCCTCCAGTCTCCTGTTTATCAGTATCCAAGGCATCTCCCAATTCCCTCCTCCAATCTATGTCACAACCTGTCTAAAAACTCCCACATTTCAGCACTAATTTACACCGCCTAGATCACAAGTGGGCCATGTTGTACCCCAGGCTCTCCTGCATTTTCTTAAATAGCCTTGAATATAGCCCCACTCCAGTTTTGTTTGCTGCTGAGTTTGTTTCCCTTGGATGTTGTCTGTATCCAGCTTGTCTCAATCCATGTCTCTGTTTGTCTGTCTCTCTAGCTTCCTGTCCCTTCATCTTTATTCTCTTTTCTGAATCTTACTCTTTCCCTTTCTCCTAATTTGCTCTGTCTACGTGTGTTTGAATTCACTCTGTACTCTGTCCTAAAAGATGGTTTTTCTCACATCTCAGTCCATCTGCCAAATCCTCACATCCTTCAGGGACTTACTGTTCCTATGAACTCTGCCAGCCATATCCCGTATGCTTTATGAATCATTTCCTTTTCAACTTCTCTAACACACACATGTGCAGAGTCTACACAGATAGTCCCTGCCTCATTGTTGCTGCTCAACCTTTCCCTTGGGGAAATGCTGCTGCTGAACATCCATGGTTTTCAGTCTTTCACATTCTCACATTCAGTCTAAATCTAATGTATTTGTTGACTGAAAAGGAAAATTTATTACTGTCATCACTATGAAAACCACTGCTTAATAAATCCAATCAGAAAAAATTAATACCGGATATTAATGTACCTGTAGATGATTTTCTCAGAAAAAAACGGTATATGGCTTTTATTTAGACATAGAGACAGGAATTGTTGAATGACAATCACTGGCAATAGTGTCCTTTTCAGGAGGGGATTCAGTCGAGGTAGTTTAAAAACCTATATTTGGACATGTTAAACACTTTTTTGGGGAATTAGTATTATACAGTGTGACTGTTTGCTTGTTTAGGTGAAGAGCTCCAGACACATACCTGGAGTTGGAGCCGTTATTATACTACTATTAGAAAGTGGCTTAATCTTGGTGACAACAAAAGAAAAGCTAAGCTTCTTTTATTCTCATAGTCAAACATCTTTTCAGATAAAAACAGAGGAATAACTAGTCAATTTTAGTTTAGTTTAGTTTAGTTTAGTTTAGTTTAGTTTAGTTTAGTTGACACAATGAGACGGAGCACTGGTTACACATATCTGCAAAATGCCAAAGATAACACGACAAAGTGTAAGACTTATTTCTATTGTGGTCCTTGCCACAATGGAAATAACAACAAAAATGTACATTTCACAGTATGTGAAAAGTACGTTTCTGCTAACGGATGATTTCAATGTGCGTGATCTCTGTTGTTAATATGATCTGATGTAACTTGTGGACATGTTTATGTTTTTGCTTTTCTGGGTGAGACCAAAGACAATATTCCTGCCTCGGCTGGACAATAAAGTTTATTCTATTCTATTCTGTTCTATTCTATTCTATCCTAATATTTTCTTATGGTCTAAACTGAGTGCCATGCAGACACCAATTTATGTTTCAGTGAAAAAAACAAAAAAAACAACAACAAAAAAACTATAAAACTGAAGGTAGTAACAGCTAGACCAGTAGATCAATATGGATCATGAAAAATTTTTCAGTTTGCCATATCACCTACCTCTAATTTTGCATCACAGATGTAAGCTTTTGTAGCACAAAGAACACAAGGTGTGAGCACTGAGTAGTGCAGAATGCTTTGATGAACCAATACTGTTATACGTCTGTTAGGGATTTGCCAGCAGCCACATGCTCATTCACCCAGACTCACTCTTCCATTCACTCATTCTGTCTCCATTCACAAACAAGCCTCTCTCCAACTCTTGTGTTTCTGTTACACCAAAATAAAAATTAGAGAGAGAAAACTGGCAAGGCCAGTGCTGACATAACACAGGGAGTAATGGACCTGGTTACTGCAGGCTTTATGACATAGTGTGTTTGGACTCACATCTGGTGGGAAGCAGTTCAATTGGATGAGTTTCACACACACCCAGTTCACCTGCAGCCCACTCGGAAGTTTTCAACTGGAAGCGGGTGTGGGTCCAGGCCACGTGGACAGGCAGAAGATCCGGATAGTATCAGTAATATGCCCTCCATCCGTTCCTCATGGGTTTGCAAGCCCACACTGCACCCAGACAATGAGCCAGTCACTTCAAACACTGGAAAACACAGCTGTGAATTTGGGAAAGTGCTTTGATCATGTTATAGACAAGTCCACTTGTTTGTTTTTTTTATTCATTGATTCATCTGTAAATTTGTATGCTAACCCCATTTTTTGTTTGAGTTTCATAAAATGAATTACTTGAAGCATTAAAGTTCAATGGCAATTGGCAATACAGTCTGCCAGGAATAGATAGTTATTAAGAGAGTTGATAAATGCTATAAAATGTATATGAAAATAAAACGATATATCGAAAACATTTTTCAGCAAAACTTTTGCATGCCACAAAGATTATATACATTTTTAAGATGTTCTAGGTTATCACTTAAAGGTACATAACACTGTTGTCCTCATATCATAACCCCTGTATTGATTATTTTTATGCTATTTTTTCAGTGGACACACTAAAGAGGATGATCCCTCAACTTCACTATACCCATGTTCATCAGGTAAAAATGTCTATTTCTTTAAATGACAAAGTCCAGAATTCACAGTGTTTCATAAGTGTTTCATAAAAACAGCTTCTGCCTATGTACTGAATACTATGCCATCACGCTTTTACCAAGAATGAGTGTTGCTCTTGGATATTCTAGGGTAGGTACTGTGTTAATGGATTCCTCAACCATTCTGGAAATTTCGCCACTCCATACTCCCTCTGACATATTTCTCAATTGTTCAGGGTATTGTAGAACTGAGATATTTCCTTTGGACAAAGAAAATATGTGATTTGGCCTTGGCAACCTATGGGCCTTTTATACAGATCAGTGTAAATTACAGCCTTTTGAAGATTTGCTTTGATTGTTTTCAGCACAGCTATTTATGTGTTTGTTTTATTATCAATAGAATACATTTTTCATAATTGAACCATATATTCCGTTTGAACCTCCAGTGTGTGCATGTTCTAAATTTGATCATTGAAAGAATGTTACAGTTGAACTACTGCCCTTAGAACTTTCATTACTCATACATAAGCATGTTTTTGAAGGAAAACAATGACACAATATGGTGGCAGGAGCTGGTCTGAACACAGTGACTTGGTAAATTCTTAATTTATACACTGAATAAATAAAGCTAATGTAGTTGCCAGCTGCTGCTGTTTATGGTTCTACCCATTCATGTGTTTGGCATGGCTCTGTTCTTTCTCTTAGGTGTTTCATCTTTAATCCCAGGGAGTATGGCCTCCAGAGCTGGAGTGTTTAACGCTGCCAAGGCCTGGGAACACTACATATGGCAGGAAAAGTGTGACAAAGAAAGAGACAGATCCAGAGAGCATGGCCATGATAAAGGGAGTAAACAAAGCAGAGATAGAGAAAGTAAGAGCTGTTCCTCTTCACACAACAGGTAGGTCTTTGTTACTTGAAGTTATAAATACTCATGATCAGTCCCTAAGTCAGTTTATTCAATGCATGTAATTCTCAAATCTGTCTCCCTTTTGTATACAATGGTGATCAAGCACAAGACACTGGATACTTGTAAATGTCTGCTAAGAAGGTGTGGCATTCTAGATTAGGCAACATATAGTATATTGGTTCTGTGCAGGTATCAAGCCCAGTTTGACTCCTTTAATATGTGTGCATTCACGGCCTGCCTCTCTCTCTCGGTCTCTCTTTGTCTCACATACACATGTATGCACATATCTGTGTAGCAAGCAAATTTTGCTGTAGAGTGACTGAAAATGTCTGAGGACAGACAAAACAGAACACAAAATGATTATGAGGCTGCAGAACAGTCTGTTGGCCAGGTGAGCCAAGAGATGACTATATAGTAGTATGTGACTGCAGTTGTGGTAGGAACCCACAAATACAGACTGCTTCAAATGGCAGAGAGCCATAACCCTCAAGACATGTGGACAGGAAAAAACTGGACTCACAAATGGATCATTTTTTAGTTGCCTTGCACTAATTGTATAGTTCCCCAAAAAACTCACAACTTAGTCTCAATCTAAGAGTATAGACCAGTGTTAATTTTTTTCTTGGTGCTGTAAAATCAAGTGAATAACAAACATGCATGAGTTTACCTAAATTGTTTCCACATAACATTGTGCTCTGAGTCTGTAAATGGTGTTTCTCTCATATCCCCAGCTGATAGGTATAATGTAAACTGCTAGACTGTTGTGAGAAAGTGTACAGTTAGTGGGAAGAAAATGCACACTATTGCAAAGAGAGTAAGAATTCAAAACTATTGCAAGGCCAGGAGAAATTATTGCCAGCATATGCAGAGCTATTTTAGTTGTTGTGGTGCAGTGAGAGGGGCCAGGGTGCAGCCTAGATTAGGGAGTAACTCGCTGTATTTGCCAACTACTGCCAGGAAGTAATTGAGTGTACGCTCCTCTCCATTGAGCTTTGGCCGTTCCCCCCGTGGCTCATGGGTGATAAGGGCCAATCTGATTCCCACTCCAAATTTCACATAGTGCCCTACTACCCTACAATCTGAGAGCCAGTGCGCTGCTGTATGTGTACTCAAACACTCATGCTCACATGCATTCACAAGTCAAATGC
Organism: Xiphias gladius; assembly: GCF_016859285.1. Taxonomy (NCBI): domain Eukaryota; kingdom Metazoa; phylum Chordata; class Actinopteri; order Istiophoriformes; family Xiphiidae; genus Xiphias; species Xiphias gladius. Next base: position 23,340,068 of record NC_053405.1, on the reverse strand, counting down.
TGCCCTACCTTTCCTCTGCACACTCAGTTTTGACCAGTAGTCAGTTGTCTATTTAATTATTATTAACTCAGGCAGCTGCCAGCTATAATGCACACAGGCACATCTTTCCTCCTCCTCGTATACGCCTATTCCTCAGTTGACCTGACACTCATACAGTGTAACAGGGGGAGTGTGACATTTCACTGTGGCAGAGTGTTGCTCACTAAAACATGTTCATCTTAGATATCAAGGATACACCTGCCAATGCCCTCAGATCAGCTGGCCGCTGTTGCGCAGGAGGTAGAGTGGCTCGTCCAGTAACCAGTGCTGTAAAGAGCACTGTATGAATGTGTGAATGTGGCAGTAGTGTAAAGCGCTTTGAGTGGAGATAAGACTAGAAAAGCGCTATGTAAGTGCAGTCCATTTACCATCAGGAGTGGTATTCATTTATTAGACTATACTGCCGATTGCCCCTATTTAGTTAAAATTACAAATACATGCAGTACAACTGAAATTTGGACTTAACTTATATAATTTTTCAATCTGTGTATGTGGTTATAAAACCTGGAATGCATTTGAATATAATGAATTCCTTTGTCAGCTAGTATTGGAGCTTCACTGTTAATTACGTTTCACGGAAATAAGTGTAAAATAACAAAAGTGACAAATGTAGTAGTAGTGGAAGTATCTCTTACTGTACTGTGCTCTGTTGAAATATCCTCATAGACTGTTCTGCTTTTCAGCACTTCTGCTACTTAAAGTGGTGAGCTTTTGCTGGGGTTTTTCTGTGCATTAGATGCTTGGATTCAAGTTTGTATATGGTGCTCAGAACAGTCTTGTGGGTCAAACTGGGGAAGTGGGACATGGGGGCAGCTGGCAAGCTGTGGGCTAATTGCAGAAGATAGAAAGTAAGGGAATCACATATGCGTGACAGACACACAGGGAATGCACAGGAGGATTGGTTATTCTCACAATAGATTTGTTCTAATGTCACAGTCACAAAGGACTATTCCCGTAGCCCATAGTCCAATGTGTGCTGCTCACACCTTCTGGGCTCTGATGATGTGTTTGCCCTACATTCTGGTCACATAATCAGACTTCACACTGTGCATGTCACACACTGGCTCACATGTGCAGGGTATGTGTTTTCTGTTACACTGATTAATGACTGCGCTCAAGAGTATTTTTAGAATGGAACTGGAGGAATTCATTGTTAGTGTGTGTTGGTAGAGTGTGTGAAGGAGAGAAAAACAGATGGAGCCTTCCATAGCTTTTTGCTAATCACCCTTGTTCACTGGTGAGGTCGGTGTGAGTGTTACTTTGAATGTTACTGCACATTCGTGCTGCTGATGTGGGAGCTGCGCTTGGTAGCCCACATGTCCTGTGCTGAGTCACACACAGACAGAGTGTGACAGGGCAGCCCTCTGGGCATCAGCTACTGGTTATCAGCTGTGGGTGTGACTGCATGCCTCGGATTTACCAGCACTACTAATAGATTCCATGAGCTTAACACTCACATTTTCAGCCATGCATTTATCCAGAGTGAGTGTTTTACCGTGTGCTTCTGTCTCTTCTCCCGCCCCTCTACCTCTCCAAATGGGTGCAGGTTGAGTAGCTGACTAGCCTAACACTTGTCCCCTAACTGTAAATCTCATCTCTGATGATAAATGTAGCCCTTGTGTTTTGTCTCTGTCATGTGTACAAATGCACTTTAATCAATCAACGGCAATATGCAATATCCACTTTTCGTTTTGGTCCATCATTTCTTACACATGGCATCAGTTCGCACATTCAAAGAGACGTAAATCTAATTTAAATAGCCTTTGGCTTGTTTGATCATTTGTGGACAGAAAAGCTTGCAAAGATAACCCAGTGAATTCATTGGATAATAAGTGGAGTAGTCCCAGTATGATGAGGAAATTAAAATGATAATTGTCACTCAGCTTATACTGGCACTAAAAGCTTCATTAGAAAGTGCCGTAAGGCTAGTTTTAGTGATAACAAAGGGTTTAGCTGACTCCGAATGTGGAAGGGAAACTGATAATTGAATAAAAGTAGCTGTAGTAAAATGCACTGAAACCAAATTAGAGCATTGCTAGTTCAGAACGAAAAATGCATGGCAGTAACATTTTACACCTCAAACGAATTAATTCAATAATTATAGCCTCACTCACTTTGCATTAATGTACAATAGAGTGATTTCGCTCCTTAGCAGAAACCATTTGGAGAATAACATTTTCCATAAGTTTCATAAGTCTTGGCTGTAGTTTTGAAAAGGAATCCTCAATGCAACTTTGATGACAGCTTTGTGATTTGGAGGAACAACCCTGTCTCTCTTCCAGGTTTTATTTTAGATTTAGGAGGAATAGCATGATCCAAATCATCACTTGCCCTCTACCATCGGCAGACAGGGGTATAGTAAAACCCGCCTTTTACTTGATTTTCCTCAGCTGCTTTTGTGCCTGATGCCACTTTTATCTTGGCTTCAGGGTCTGTCTTGGGGCCTGTACATTCTTCTACCTACATCTGTTTTTATTTTTCATCTACCAAACTTTTTTTTTGGTGCTGAATGTGACATACTTTTTGTCTTTCTGCCTTAACTTCATGCATGAAACTAATTTCTTTCAAGAGCCAGTCTTGGAGCCTGTACCCAGACAACTTTAATGTTCCTTCTCACAGTGCTGGCTTGTCCCTGCATTCAATGCTACTTTCTATCTTTATTTTAAACATACAGCATCACTTCCTGCATTACCTTTACATATATACTCACATTACATTACTTTGCATTTGCTTCTACTTTTTCTTGCCCCAAACAGCCAGCAACATTTGCTCATTTGCTTGCTTTGTATGGATTAAAGCTCCCTTTCCAAGGGCACTGCACACTGGTTATCTTCTACAAAACACATTTGTATCTCACACACTCAGCTGCAGTTTCCACTTCTTTTCTTGTGTAGGTTTAAATTGACCCGAGCCCCTAATTTTGTTTGATTTTGCACTCATGCTCCAGCAGAAATAATGGTTTCTAAGGAGTATCTTTATTCTATCTGGAGCAAACTGATTGGCACCAGTGTTTTTACATAATCATGGTTCTGTCAGTAGCCTAATTCAGTAAGATAACTCTGGCCATTTGGCCAACTCAAACAATGCGATAAGAAAACAAAGAGAGTATTATATATTATATTATTAGTACATGGATTAAAAAAAAAAAGCAGTTCTACTTAACCAGTAGTGCTCTTCCTTACAAATGCAGGTGGCTTTAAAATGGAATACAATGTTTTTGTTTCACAAAATGCAGTCCTTTGTATTTAGAGTGGAATGCCAACACGTTTCAATTATTTCATAATCACTCACTTGGATTCTATGGTGACACCACAGCTCGTGACCTGCTGACTGACAATTAATGTTTTCTTCTGGTGACTGATGCTGCGGGCTTGAACATGTGGTCAAAACTCTTTATGAGTTGCACTCAACCTTGCAGTAATAAAGTGATAAATCTTCAGATCTAATACTCAGATTAGGTGGGGCTTAGTTTCAGGGGAACACATTTAACCAATAAATATTCTTGTATCTTATAATTATCACGTCTATGAAAAATGTGTAATCCTGTTGCTGCGCAAATAATTGAAATGAAGACTGTTGGGAACAAATAAGGCCTGGTCAAACCAGCATTTAAAATGGGGAAATTTTGTGGCAAATTCCAATCATTCCATTAGATTCGCTGAGATTAATTGGAGTAAACTGGTAAACTTTGGTAAACTTTGACCAGCAAATTTGTTGACTAATAGCAAGCCGTCTTGACAGTTTGCTAACTGACCATTAGCAAGTTCGCTAGATCGGAGAGCTTTAATTTCCCTCCTCAATTACTTTTATTGAACAAAATGGCACTGTATATAACGGTGAAAAAGAGTTCACCAGGACAAAGTAAACTGAACAGTATCCAGAAAACAGAAAGAAAATTTTGTAACCGACTGGAGCTAATGTGGGTGGCTAGTGAGATAGTGGTTAGCTTTGCAGCTACAGCAGTTCATCAGGTACTTGTAGAACCAAATATTTCACAAAGACAGGTAGATTAATTTTGCTGTATCTCTTTGGTTTGACCTTTGGAAAGCTAAAATTAGTTTTCATGCCAATATGTCAGTGTCCTCGGTGAGACCAGGATTAGGTATGGGATTCTGTTTGTTGTGTTAAAATAAAGATTTTGCTTAATTAAAATCTTACAAGTTTGTTATTTGGTCTCTTATATACAGTACATCAGTAAACAACACTGTGACTTTACATATATTTGGCTTTTGATGAATTTATAGAAATACAAACAAAGCGAAAGACTGATTTTTTTTTCTTGAGTGTGATTAGTGTGTGCAGTTGCTCTTAGACACATAACACCATGGGATGTGTCAGAGTTACCCAATAAAGTCAAATTAGCAGAATCTATATATTCATTGGTTTTAATATGTAAACATCATACATGATTATAACAGAACAGAATAGTTCATAGGAACAGGGGAGAAAAGAGATAGAGGGCGAGACATTAAAGCCAAATAAAGTTAAATTAAGTTATTGGGGTTATTTTTTTGTGTTAAATGAAAGTTATTTTATAATCTTCAAGAGAAGAAAGGCTCGCCTTTATATAAAAGCTGGCTTATTCCTGACCCCAAAGTACTGCCACACTCTTACAGTAACATTTCTTTTGGCGACCAAAGACTTCAACATAATCTATCTGAAATAACAACATCTCTGGCTCCATGAGTCATTAGATATTACATTCTATCCCTCCACTCACAGCTGCTATTTATTTTTGTGGATATTACTTTCATTTTAGTTGTGTCAGTTATAAATTGTGTTTCATATCCATAGTGATACTCGCTGAATCATCTGGGTTTCTCAGTTAAATGACTGTGGGGATGGAGTCGACAATATTACACCGTGGTAGGCTCGGGCATCATATGAAATCTGCCCAGGCAGGCTTGGCTACTACTGATGAATACTGATGAATAAAATTATAAAATGTGAAAACAAAACCTGAGGCTTTTAAGCTATATTTTCCTCTTACTAATACGGTCTCCTTGGGAACTGTTTGACTATCATCTTGGTTTTATGTGAGTTGGTTGTTTCTGTGTTAAAGCTAATGGCTCTGAGCAAGAACAAATGTGGGCCTTGGGTCCTAATCCCTGCTGCTAACAGAAGAGCTGTCTCCAAATATTGAATATATTTAGCTTTGTACTTGCAACAACTCTGCCCCTAAGGCTCTCTCTCTTTTCTGTGTTGAGTGAGTGAATGGTAATAATTACTCCAGCCATGTGTAAGCTGAGAGTCTGCATTAATGGTGCAGTATCTGTACTTTTCCTATAGACTTTTTTTGAACAAGATGTTACTTTTATAGATGCTGGGAGAAATGCCTTACATGTGATTATTGTTAAAGGTCAGGTTGATTGTCATAAAGCTGCAAACTGCTGTGGAGTCTTGTGGCAGTTTGAGAGAGAGGGAACAATACACCTTTTATACACTACCAATCCACATGCTCCTCCATACCACCCCAACCACCCCCCCCCCCCCCAACCACCCCCCCCCACTGCCACTCCAACCCCATACATAAAATATACATGTGCACCATTTCCTGCTACAAATAACAACATCTGTCACAAGAATTTTTTTTTTAAACTAACAAAACAAATAATTCTAAGGTCAAAAAAATTGAATACAGTATGCAAACTAATATCGATTTTAAGTGAAATATTATTGGCAAAACAGAGAAATTGAAGTCACCTGTTTTAGGGCAAAAATCAAGTAGGGTAACAGGTAAAAATGTGTTCTAGTTTACTTACATTTCATTTTTTAAGTACAAATAACAGGCACAGAAAAACACAAAACATTGCACTGATTCTGTTTCTGCTTTATCTCTCTTACTCATTAAGCCACTAAGTCTGTTATGTCTTGAGATATCTCTTGAGCTTAGTTGGCATCATTCCTGCATTTGACAGTTTTTCCCTGCAAAGGAGGCATTCCACTGTTGGACAGCTAACTCCCCCTCACCGGAAAAGCTGTAAGCCACGTAGCTCTCACCGTACAGCATGACTTAAGTTCCTTTGTTCGGGTAAGGTCCATTCGACTGTGTTTAGGGATGAGATATATCAGCATGTCTTTGACCTTTATTTACAGTGAGAAAGATGAATTGTGTGCTGTATATACCTGTATACTGTATATGTTAACAGGGTTTTTTAAAATGGTGATTTCAGTGTTTTTTACTTATTAATCTTAGGGCACCCTTAGCTTTTCTATTTTGACACCTCAAGGTGCTGCAGAACTCACTCTGCAACCACTGCACTATACAGTCTTTAGTTTGAACCATGAGTCTTTGCAGTCTTTGTTCATTCCAACCATCATTATAATATTGGATTTTTGAGGTTGAGGTGTTTCAGTGAAATCAGCATATTCTCTCCACTGTCACCTTCCCTCTTTGCATTAATATGTTTTTTTATGTGTGTATTCAGAGTTTATTTGATGGGGGGAAAGGTGTGAAGTAATGACTGATCAGTCTTGTGGTCTCAGAGGACCGTAGTGAATAAGAGAATCGCTTAGACGATACCACAGCATGGCTGCTTTGCTGCAATGTAAAGGGCATGCTGTGACACTAATGTTCGGCTGTTTGTTACTCAAAGTCAAGGCTACAGGGGAGGCTGAAGAAGCTCAGACAAACAAATATCAGGCACTGTGGGTAAGGTTTGGGTTGCTTGAGTTCTGAATTTTCTCTCCCAGTGAAGAGGGGGGAAAAAACGGCAGCAGCCTCATTCCTGTGGGCAATGAGCTATTTTGCCTTTTGTATTATTTCCCTATGAAAAAGCCTCTGGTTTTATCAATAGCAAATGGAAAAAATTCACTGCATGTGTGTTTTGTATTTTTCAGTGGACAAGAGCGAATGAGGCACAGGGACACTATGGAGCGAGGGCACAAACGCCGCAGTTTTGAAAAAGTCAGTGGAGAAAAAGAAAAGCACATAGAGAGGAGGCATAAAAGCGGGGAATGGCAGAAATCACCACGCAGGTCTAACTAAGCCCCAAACACACTCACATACTCCTAAGGAAAAAAAGAATGAAAGATAACAGAATTATCATGTGATTGTCATCTATGTCCTCAACAGCAGCAGTAGCAGAAGCAGTAGGAGGGATGTTGATGAGGACAGGGAAAGTCAGAGAAGACACAAAAGCAAAAAGGCCAAAAGAAATAGGAAGGACAAGGAGATCAACAATGTATTCTCTGCTGACCAAGTGAGGAAATTAAAATCTGACTGACTTTCAGTCTCCCAGTCTATTTTCAAGAGAAACTGCCCTGTGGCATTTTATGGTATGTTGTATCAGAAAATGTACTGCTCCTCAACTAAATTACAGAATGTATTTAATTTATTAGAGAAACTAAAGATAATTATATATTGTGTACAGTGTGCATGTGTTGTAATAGCTCTTAGTGTTGTTTTTGTTGAGTTGAAGTAAGGCTTTTGGATGAAGCTGTGTGAATCTCAGTGAACTGTGCTGTAAACAGATTTTCTCTCAGAGCTCTCTTTTTCAATGACTTTATTGATCATTTAACCAAATATACCATCAGATATACTACACAGGCCGAAGTGTGACAGACAGAACCACAGTAGACGGGCCCCAGACCATCCACTGATACACAGAAACCAAGTCAGTTTTTTTCTTAAAAGTAAGAAAATTAGTAAGGCCTCCACAATGTCACCTTAATTAAATATTATTTTTTAACATGTTATGAACACATTGATCCTTTGTTTTTTAATATACTCTCCTTGCCAGTGGTTTGATAATTTAGCCATAGCTTCTGAAATAAAAGAAAAAAACCTCAACACAGACTACTACTTGGCAACGTGTCCTCAGGTCGATAGATGAAGATGACAACCACTGTCAGTACAAACAGAATGGAGCCTATATTTAAAGGCCATACCACAAACAAACAAAAGAAACATATCACAAGTGCTTGGATCAATACTTAGACACCCAACATTTACAGTAAAGAAATGTGAGTCCAACTTAACGCATACCCTAATATATATAATATACTGGAATTGGCAACGTGTTGTGTCTCCTCTCAATCCACCCACCCGCCTCACTGGATGCTGTGCCAGAGATGACCCTGTCCTCTAAACAGATAATGTCCAACATCAAAGTTAAAGACGGCTCAGGGCTGGATTCTCCCACTTCCGCGTTCTTGGAGGGGCAAGTTAACTTCTGGTAACAATCCAGTCTTTTGTTTGTCCCTCTTCAAACTCCTGGCAAAGTCTCGGCTGTCCATCAGAAGCGAGATATCCATATAGCTACAGCACTATTCTAAGCTTCTCCCACACAGCAAGCTTAGGGTGGTCAACCAGTCAAAAAGCCCTGCCTTCCACGTTCTTCAGTCAGTGCCACTGAAGCAGCGGATGGCTTGGAGCACCACTACAGCAGGCTGCCTGGCCAGGAGACGATGGTCAGGGTGATTCTGCCCCGCAGCTCTTTCAGAAGGCGCACCAATGCTGTGTGGGTCATACCCCATGTACTCTTCCCATTCACCTCAAGCAAGATGTCCCCACACCTACACAGAGAGAGATGCCCATTGAAAAAGTATGCTTAACCTAGGATTATGTAAATTTGCAGGGGTCACGAGGGCAACGTGGAGTACCAAGAAATGATTTGATGGATATAAACTAAAAATTTCAAAAACAGTACTGCTTCTTGCGATTGCATTTTTTGTTGGAGATGATCTACATCATTTTGCTCATGGGAAATAAGTAATATAGGCTGAATACCTTATCCTTCCATCATTGTAGGCTGGTGTCCCCTCCACGATGGAGCGGATAAAAAAAGACTGATTGCAGTTGACCTCCTCCTGACCTCCCACGATACTGAAGCCCAGGCTGCCCGAAGTGCTCCGCCGCAGCACGATGTCTTTGCAGCAGTAGAGATGCCTGCATGTGCCAAGAGGGAGATTAAAAACACTAATCTCTCAACTTCATCTTTAAATCATATATACTTTATGTCCATACTGAGTATGTGTGGTGTAGCTAGATTGCTGAAACCAGCTATGCTCAGAAGACAAAGGCCTGGCAGCGCTTTGAATGAAGGTGTGACTTCCTCCTGGAAGAAGTGATCCAATGAGAATAGTGGAAGTTCTATATCAGTCTCATACAGATATCCCAGCGCTGAGTGAAAATTAAATTCCAATCCTTTTAGTTGCACCACTGGGCTGGACTACATTCCCATGGCGGCTCAGTACTTAGTTTTGACTCCTAATCAATTCACCATTCGAGGAGAAACACATTTTTATTTCACTTTAAGCAGGAGCAGCAGGTGTTTTTTTGGTGTCAGCATACCACTGTCTTCCTGACAGCACATTGTAGTAAGATAAATTCATATGTTTAAAGCTGAGAGAAAGTGAGAGAGTGATATAATAGCGGTGAATATTTAAGCTTAAAACTGTTTTCAAAAAGTGTTTTGAAAGTATAATGAGCATTCTCTCCCAGCTGGCTCTGTCAAATATTCGGTTGGCACCAGCTGGCTGAGGTCAGGGGGACCAGTGTGGGGGATGTAAATTATACTGAGCACAGAAAAAGTAGTAGAAAAAGAATAAAAATGTATTTGGAGTGGATACAGGGAAACCAAGGGGTCCTTACCTGGGTAGCTGCAGCCATGACACCCACAGTGGGGAGTAATCGTCATTAGGCAGTGGACTTTTGGTGTTATTTGTGGGTGAGGGTGTGAGACAGGGCGGCAGTGTGCATTCTTGCAGACTTTCTTCGGGAGAGCGCATCTCCAGGACCTTGAGCACAACGGGAGAGGAGGTGTTTTTCAAGTTGGCCACAGCCTCCCCTCGCGTCACCCCCGTCAAATCCAACCCGTTCACGTTTAGCAAGATGTCACCTGCGGGGGAGGAGGTGGACAGCACAGCTCATCATCCACCCAGGTTTGCTGCTAGGATAATAGTTTTTCAAATTACTTCACAGGACAAGGACTCATCATCTGCCTATTTAATATTCAACAGCCTCCTTTCTTGAACACAAAAGGATGGACACCAAACGCCACCTGTGCTTTAAAAGGCCACCCAGTGATGAAAGTGGGACAAAGAAAAACAGACTGCACGGTCCAGCTTGCTAGTAAGCAATTCAAAGGACAGTTTGCCCTGCAAGCATATGGAAATACAAATGAATAGACTATTACAATCCACAAACATGCTTCATATCCACACAAACAGAGACAGCTGCTGCAGCTATGTCCCATACCAATATAATACTGTGCACCTTGAACCATCCACAGGACAAACAGACTCAGTTTAGTTATATTTTTATTTAGTCTTTATCCTACTGTTACGCTCTATCACAACATTTCTCTAATTCCTCTTATAAAGATATCCTCAGGTGGGGTTAATATGGTTATGTTTTAAGATGGATATGCTGCAATCGGCTGTTGGTTTCATATAACGAAATAATTAAGTACTCCACAAATTCTCTGGAACACAATAAGTCCTGAACACTGCTATGCTAATGTTTGTTTGTAAAGTGTGTTAGAGCCAATTTGTAGAGCACTGAACCAGAACAGCACCACTGAATTTTCCGCTGGAGGAATAACCCTCATAATGAAACACAAGTTTTAAGTGTTCATCAATCACCCCTTCCGTTTAAGTATTCATCACCAAAGCCAAATCCATGACAGTCTGCCCGCCACTATGTGAGCTCCAACAACACTCAATGACAACCTCACAAAAGAAAATACTCTATTCACTAAATTAACTAATTATATGAATAAGAGCACTGAACATGACATTCCTTGTAATAGCAAATATGAGTAATATTCTGATGATTACAGGATTGAGTGTGCACGGTGTTTAATAAAAAGAGACAATAAGATGTTCATTTTGTAATTCATTTTACCTTTGCGAATGGAGCCCTCCTGTCCCACCACTCCATCAGGGTCCACGTTTGTGACATAGATGGGGAGGTCCCACCCTCGGCTGGACATGCCCCCTGCCACCGTCATACCCAGGGAGTCATACGGTTCCTTAGTCAGAGTAACTGTCTTCTCGTAGCATGCAGGCTTCTGACAAGAGTCCTTCACAGGGGATAGGGGCAAATTAGTAATGGCCCTTACAAACACTATAATATTGTAAGGTCTTGACCTTACTCTGTAAAGGGCCTTGAGATAATGTATGTTATGATTTGGTGCTATATAAATACAATTTAATTGAGTTGAATTTTAAAAGCAACACGGCTGTTTTTGCTCCAATACCATGAACTGTGTTTATGCCCCACCGTGATGGTAATGTACATAAAGACGTGCATGACATTCATAACTGGTGTTGACATAGTGACGTTTTTCTTTGTGTATTCATATTCTTAAAAACATTATAAATCAAGACCGCATGACATGAGCTCAACTGTTATACCAAGGGCACCTTCTATAGACTACACAAACTAATTAGATTCTGGAGCAGGACATTTGCACATTAATAAGGACTGTTTTCTCTGCGACCGATTCCCTTATTGGTAAGCGAAAACCACCCATGTTATGCTATGGGAACAAGAGTCTAATGACAGACATATTTGCTAATTAATGAACAACCTCATTAGCACAACTGGTTATGAATAATATGATGGTTATAAGGGCGAGACATCAGGTGACTCAAGAGCCTCTTCATTCTGTGTCCATGTTTGATATAAAGAAACTGATTAATTCCTAGATGTCATCATGCGCAATTTGGTTTGGTGTATGAGGCTGCGTGGGATATAGTGAGTTTTTTATTTATGGGAACTCAGAGGGGGGAGGGTGAGGGAGAGTAGAGTAGTAATGAATAACACATGGACACATTGAGGTTGATGGGATGTAGCTTGTGCTGCTTTGCTAATGTGCTGCATTCACACATTTCTGCGGCGCTTGCAGGAGGAGATCAATCACATGACTGACCCCAGGGCATGGCACTGGGTATTACTGTGTGCACATTGTCCACACTTAATGCCTTCCTGCACAATATGCAGTAGGTTGTGTAAGTTGTGTGCCGTACGTTATTGTGTGGTGTACTATGTATGTAAATATGTATACCTTCATGAGGAACAAAGACAGACTAGTCCGAAGTAGGGTTTTTGCAAACATTTTCAAAATGGGTACTTTCAGTCATAATAGAGACTCTTTTAATCTCTCTATCCAAAAGTAATGAAATTTGCCTACCGAATCCATTAAAGCTCACTAATTACAGTGACACATTATATCTCGTTTGTTTAACCCATACAAAGACTGAAGTGTAAACGACAAGCTATGGTTGGACTATTTCTTGGCATGGCAAAGTAACTTTTAATTAAAGTTTTATTTAGTGCGCTTTAGAGGTGGCATTTTGTTATTTTTGGACGGAGCGATTTTTCCCCTCTCTCTTGTCCCCACGCTGAGCTAAAGTAACCAGTTGCTGGCTGTAGCGTCGTATTGACCGAACGGACGCAAGACTGGTAATGCATATTTAGGGACAGTGATATACAGAAGCTAACCTCACTGGCTGGGGAAAAGCTATTGATGAAGGATGGCAAAGATACTCTAAATCCTGCAGGGCCATGGGATGTTTTTTTCTGTGTGGTGAAAAAAAAGATGGCTGATGCAAATGCAACAGCTCTGTGAGAGGACTGGACTGTCCACTGTACTGCTTGAATGACATGCTGATCTTTGATGGGAGAATAATACCTCCATGGATCATTTGCATCTGAAAGGGAATATTTATCACGGGAAGGGGAGACGATGGAACAAAGCTCTTCACTGTGTATTGGTACTCTTCTTGTCTCTTGTATATGTATCTGTACGTGCCGCTCACCAGCAGTGTTTGTTCTATATCCACAGGGGAATAAGGTGGGGGACCATCCATGCCCCACGGAGCTTCTTGTAAGATGTCTGGGGTAGGAAGGCAGATCTGACGAGACACTATGAAGTGGACACGCTCCTCGCTTGCCTAGAGATCATTAAGAGACAACAGAAAGTTTAGACATGAGTTGCAAATGATACTGAGGCAACACACACTTTTTAAGGTTCACCACTCTTATGTCTGCATGGTAAATATAAGGCTACAGCGAGCAGCCAGTATAACTATTTTTTTTATCTTCAGACAGTTCCAGGCTAGCTGATTCCCCATTTCCAGTCTTTATGCTAAGCTAAGATAACCACCTGAAGATTTAGTGAAAGAGTGATATCAGTTTTCTCAAAAACATCTAACTACTCCTTGAAAATTGGTCACTGGAGCATCAGAGCTGGAATTTCTTTCACCTCCATCAAAGATTTCAAGGCAGAAATCTCAAAAATCTGGACAAATAAAACCAAGACTATCTGGATATCTAGATACCACTGGACATACAGTAAGTGTGAAAATATTTTGACTTTTTTTTTCCAATTGGGGTGAAACTTTAAGAAGAAATTTGCAAGAAACCCATGGTCAGTTACAGTTTAAATTCACTGCCACGTATTAGTAACCTATTTTGCAATTCAGAGTCCTACTACTGAACTGCAAGTCCAGCTTTCATTCACATATTTGAAGGAAAGTGGTCCAGTAGACACACACACTGGCTGGCTGCTTCCCTCTCCACCCTTCTCTCATTCCTCTGAGATTTCCCCTGGTCTTTGTAGCACAGAGCTGACTTCTGAATTAGCCCGTCCAGCCCATTATTGTCTTAGTTGGACTAATTTAATTTCTTCCCTGCCAGTTCTTAATCTCTGACAGAACGTGCCCGCTCTGAGAGGCCATCTTGGCTCCACAGAGACCCAGAAGAGCCAGTCAGACTGCTCACACAGGAACTCCGGGCCCAGAGACCCTGCACACTCAGCCACAAACATGCTGCAATTAACCATTATTAACAACAAACACACCACCATTGACTGGCATCAACCAGGAACGAGAGGCAGCTGCATAGCCCGGTCCATCAGGGAATCACCACAATTAAATACTATTAACTGCAGTGAGTGCAGACACAACAGCACAGTACAACACAATTAGCCTGAATCACCACAATTATCTTTAATACCTCAGAGACCCTGAGTAAGAACAGAGCCCAGTTGTTTATGGTCTGTAATGACGTGGACTAATGTGAGTGTCATAACTATGAACTTTATGTAAAATGCTAAGACCTGCTGTCTTAGTTAAATCGATTCATTTATAGAAAAACCTACAGACTTTCCCTTAACCCCTCCTGACTGACCTGGATAAGCAAAGCAGCGTGTTCTGGTGCTCCATAACGTAGATCGTGCCCATTGATGGCCAGCACGCGGTCACCAACACACAACTGTCCATCACGAGCTGCCAGGCCTCCCTCCAGCAGGTGAAAGATATAGACTCCATGTTCCTCTGGCCGCCTCACTAGCTTAATGCCCAGCTGCTCTTCTGGAGTGCTTTTATTCAAGACCACGTGGATGCTGTCATCCCTCAAGGGATGGTGTGCTAGGCCGTGAGATGCGTGGCCCCCAGCGCCGTCATGGCTGTGCCCGTAGCCATGTGGGTGGCCATGCGAGTGTGAGCGGTAGCGATGGCGCTGTTCCCTCAGCACGGTTAGTCGGAGGAGTTGGCACGGCTGTTTAAGGGTCGCCATGGCGTAGCAATGGGGTACGTTGCTAATGTCAATGCCATTTACCTGAGAGTAAAGCAGAGATGGAAATGAAATTATAACTTTGATTACTTCTTATTAACATGGGATACTACTGTAATTGTTTCCATGGTACCTTCAGGATCATGTCCCCAGGCAGCAAGCGTCCATCCCGTGCAATGACACCTTCTCTGTAGATATCCTGGATGAGGATGCGAACCAAGGGTGTCTCATTGCCGCCGACAATGGTGATGGCCAGCGGTTCTGAGGGATCCACCCGCGTGATCTTAATACTGGTAACTTCACCATCAGGAATCAGGTGATGGAGCTGAGGAAGAGCCAGCACTAAAGAAGAAGATGGGAGGGAAGGAAAAGGCTGATTTTAGTTCTACTGCACAAGGATAAGACAAAGCAAATTTGAGGAACAGCCAAATAAAACAGAAGAGGAAGTGGGAGAAAGAGAGCCTTGCGGAGGGAAAGAGAGACATCGAGAGAGAAACAGCGGTAGACCGTGTTGGTGAGGCTGAGCAGTGGAACCAGCTGTCTCTACTCCCTCAGGTTAGTAAAACAAACTTGTACAAGCCAAGAGGGAAAATTTATTTGGCCGATTATCCTGCTTGATGTTTGTATCATTAGTCACATACATCTGTAGCAAGTATGCTTGGGAAAACCCTCAGTTTGAAATTTCCACAAAGTTATTACTTGGGAAAGGATGTAAGAAAAGCTGTAACACACACAAGCTTTTTGAATTGTCCAACCAATGCACTGTGAAAATGTTCATTGAAGAAGCGTGTATTTTCTCGTTTTTCTTGAAACAAGTAAAAGAAATCTGCTCAAGATAACTCAATCGATGTAACAAAACTATGACATCAAAACTTTCAATTTGCATTTGAAGCAATTTTTGTTTCACTGCAAAACTCAGTCAGCTCAATCAATTCACAGGACTCTGCCATAACCATAAATGCAAGACTTTACTTGGCCGAATAATAATACACAAACCTGATTGAAAATCTTAATATTTCTGAGAAAAATTTACTTTTCTGCTAGTTTTTTCAGATTCTATTGTGCAAGTTCATCTCCCCTCATGCCTAGTGGTGAATTCCACTTACCAGGAGAATGACACATCCTGGACTTGACCATGTGGAGGTGGGTGGGGATGTTTTGTGACTATTTTGGCCAACAGCCTTGGCCAGTACATGACAGAGAAGATTTATTTCGTCTTATTCCCTTTTTTTTGTTTTTTTTGGTTATGAAAAATGTCTCACTCTCCTTATTCCTCAGCGGGCTGTCCCCCTCTGAGTCTGTTGCTCTGTAGATTCAGTCGCTTGTTCTACTCAAATTGCACTTTCTCCAAAGTCAATATTTTCTCTTTATCACAGCAGATTGCTCCAAGGGTGGAGAGCACATTAACACAGAGACCTGCAGCTATTATGTAACCTTTCCATCTCTCCATCACACACCCTTTCAACCTCTGTCTCTCTTCATTCTGTCATTTTTCTTTATTTTCACCCACCTCTCCATCCATGGGGACATTACTATGCCATTTGTTTACTTATCTCTATTGTTTTTTTTCCTGTATCTGCTCTTCCCTCTATTTTTTTCTGTGTGGAACTATCATTGCTTAACTCTCCATCCTCTGTCTATCTTTGTCTCTCCAGTGGCTGCCAATGAATATTTAAACTATTCTCTCAACATCCACAGTGATAGCCTCAGAGAATAGTCTAGTCGCTGATCATTCGTCACCCTTCATTCTTAGGCAATACCACATTGCAAACTGCAGTTCTACCCCAAAATCAAGCTCTCTTATACTTGGCTATATGTCCCCCTCTACTTTACCATACCAAGGCTCGTGCTGTGGATATTACATTAAATACCTCTTGAGCACATCTTCTTTTCTACATAACATCTTATGGATCTACCATGTCAAGAACACTGCTGTCCCTGGAGGCTACTCCATCAACTTGGTGCAAACCTGTTGACCCTGTCTGTGTTAGAGGGAGAAGGAGAGGAGGAGGGGATACAAGGGAGAGAGAGAGGTGGAGTAGGAGAAGACTGCGAGAAGAAGGATGAGATAGGAGAGGAAAAGAACAAGAGGTGGAGAGGGGAGGGGAGGGAGGATGTCATCAGCCTTGTCTCCAGTGACCCCCTGTATCCCATCCCTGTCCAGAGTGCCTGAGGCTACCACTCTCCCTCCTGATGCGTCTCTATTGATGCACCGGTTGACTTATGCAATCTGCAGCTGAATTATTAAAGAAACATATGCTACAGTTACACTGTGGGCTCCCAGCCGTGTCACCCTCGGCTGTATGCACACATTGGGAAACACGCAAGCATGTTGAGCACTGTCCTCAGAGAACTGTAAAGTGCAGACACAGCAGTGACGTCATACAATCAGGACACAAAACAAAACGTACAAGCACAAAAATATACACCTTAAAAAAAGACAGAGAGAGACATATAGACCTTGATCCATACCTTCCTGAGGTACAGTGGAATTCCGGGCATTGTCTCTCTCTTCAGATGTCTCATTGCTCACTGCGTTGCCACTCTTGGTCCTCCGCAGGACACTAAATGCCCGGTTCAACCTCCTGAAGGAGCGGCTCCTCACGGAAGAGCGGTCAAAATTTCTGACTGCAAAGCAGACGGGAGAAAGAGAGGCACTTTATAGATTACCTCACCCTGAACATGCCCGGACATGTCTGAATCTGCCTCCTCACAGCCAATCAAATGCCTTTTCAGGCTTTAGTGACCATTTAGACTGAAAATAGAAGTGCATAAAAAAAAAAAAACACGAAAAGAACTGTGTTGGTGGGTTGCTGTAGGTGCAGGTAAGAAGATTAAATAACCGTATGATCAAAGAGGCCCAGTTTGAATAACATAAACACGAGTTTTAAGGTTCACTGGATCCCAAAACATTGCTCATTGTTTTGTAATACTATGACACAAGATGTTACAACTCTGGTAAGTCTTTTTCCCCCTCAACTTGACGTCAGTGAGATAAACAGTAGAATTACTCACTGTTACCAAGTATGATTGGCTAATACAGTTTATTGCTGGATGAATTTGCATTGCACTAAAAGGTACTTGAGTAGGGTAGGAGCTGATTATTTTTCCCATGATACTGATTCCCAATACCTAAACTCAGCATATCTGACAATACCGAGTACCAATCCGGTAAAAGTGCTCTCTTTTTAGCAAATTTTAAATATGTATACCTCAATGTGTGGAAATCATCAGCATCATTTTATGCAAGGTAACATGAGTCATCAGCCTAAATGAATGTAACTGATAAAGGAAACAATGAATTTATAATTCACAATTCCCGTTCTTTTGTTAGACCTCAGGGAAACTCACAATGCGATTTGGTAGAAACAGAGAATGTAAACTTAACTTTTGTTTGTCACAAGAAAACTCCACAGGGGACCTTTAAGGAAACAAGTTGAGTCAGGTTCAGCTTTTTTGCCAGATAGTCCTTTAGCTTTCTTGTGCTGGAGCCCTCTGTCACCGCAGTGGTCTCACTGAAATGAATGCGGAGACACTCCAGCCTTTTCATTTAAAGTTTATTTGTTGAGCCCAAATAATGCAGCTTTTTTTGATGATCGAGGGGCTGTTTTCAACCGGAGGCTGTTAAATTAAAAAACTCAATCATTGCTGAGCATAGTTACATGGTTGCATAACCACAGCAGTGATGTAACACACTGTGGACTCTACTGACCATGTCCAAAAGAGATGCTCCCAGAGAGACTCTTGTCTGGTACTTTGCTTTTCTCAGAAAAGTACAGACAGACTACAGGAGGTTGCAGTGGAGAAGCAGCAGCCCCAGCCCGGCTGCACTGAGCACAGGGCAGCGAACCTCCGCAGCACCCCTCCCTCCCTCTGCGGGCCCAGGGAGATGCGAGGCCTCCTGACAGCCACATTATTCTTTAAAAGCGCCAGCCGCTTCTGGAGCTGACAGCTTGTTCAGCAGTTGTGGCGCTTGTAGTGGTGGTGGGCGCTCAGCCGGCCAGGCTTAAAGTGCTGGTGCAGCGTCATTTGGTGTCCCCACTGCCTGTATGCTCACATTAGGGGTTTTTGGAGATGGATGGGCGGGGGCGCAGAGAGGATCACTCATGACTGCTTCCTGGTTTCACAGGTGGGAGAAATGGAGGGAGAGCTGCGATCACATCATTGGGCATTAACATAGACTTGCAGCTATACTTAACCTACCTCTCCTTCCATTTCTCCTTGACTGCACAATGTACCTGCTCTCTCAGTGACTTTCTCCCTCTGTTACTCTTCTGTTTTCCACAAAGAGAGATTTTATGGATTGGTGAAACAAACAAGGCAGTAGACCTAATTGGCTAACAGGATTTCTATCAGAGACAATTAGGGAAAACAAAGACTGTATTTGCCAGGCTGAAACGAGTGGCTGGGTTATACGTCATCAGTCTGCAAGTGTAAGTGTAGACCGATCAGCCACAACATTAAAACCAGTTACCGGTACCTGGTTTTAATGTTGTAGCTGATCAGTGTATGTATGAACATACTGGCATCACTGGCCCTAGTTTTGACTAGGGGGACCATGTAGCTGTGACTA
Organism: Xiphias gladius; assembly: GCF_016859285.1. NCBI lineage: Eukaryota > Metazoa > Chordata > Actinopteri > Istiophoriformes > Xiphiidae > Xiphias > Xiphias gladius. Next base: position 23,320,932 of record NC_053405.1, on the reverse strand, counting down.
GAAAGCTCTCTACTCTCTATTGATTTTCAATCTGTCATTCTGGCAAACACACACTCCCTCCAGAGCTCTCTCTCTTCTCAGATAACTTCAGGGTATCATGCGGTATTGAACATGACCATACACAAACACAAACACACAAACATCCGCTCGCCCACTCACACTCACTCTTCTTGGTGCTGCTGCGGGCGGCCAGGCTGGTCGTGCTGCCTGACTGGCTGTTGTCCTCCATGCTGGGGTCGAAGGCAGGGTTGACCAGACCTGGCTCATCCGACAGGAGGGCCACAGCGGCAGAGGCGGGGCCGTCGTTGGGCAGCGTTGCAATGGTGAGTTCTGATGTGCTGTCGGTGCATTCGCCCTCCTGCGAGCGTCGTTTCCTGTCTGCTGAGAGCCCATAATGAGAGGCCCCTTTACACCTGCACACAGGGATCAAAAGGTCAGTTTCAGACTCGAATTACACAGTTGGCATGCTTTACAGTTGGCATGCTAATACCAGACATGTTGATGAAATGGTGACATTGATGATTTGACACAGCATTCTGAAATTCTATAATGAACTACATGCAGTGATGACAGCAAAAAAAAGCATCGCTTATCACAGTAGAGTGAAAATCAACAAATTCATGTTAAGATCAAAGGAAAAGGTCACATTCTCAAGATTAATGTGAGCAGATTTCAGCATCTCATCCCTCCTGAGGCTTTCTACATGCTGACCTCTGTTTTCTGTTTTCAGACGGCCCCACACAAACACTGCTTATCTGACCTTAACACTCAAACAGAACCACTCTAAGATACCACGCAGCCTGTAAATAAGCCACAACAGCAAATGTTGTGGCTTATTTACAGAATATATGTCCCGGTGCTGTCACTTGAAATTCACACAGCAGCTCACTGAGAATGTATCAGGAATGTCACATTTATTCCCATAAAGAAAAAAAAAAATACACCTTTGTGACAATATCTGAATCGAATGTTTGACGGGTTTTTTCTGTGGCTGAGAGTGTGAGCATCCCCGACAGATGATTGAATATAAAGGTAAGAAAATACTCATTAGAGGGGAGAGAGGGTGGGTAACTGACACAACATTTGAATATAAAACAGAGATCGTCTGAATGTTCTCAAAATCAAATCTAATTCCTAAGTTCCAGATGTCTCCTTGCCGTCAACACCACAACCCCAACACATTTACGCAGTCTCTCTCTCTCTCTCTCATTACACATATACAGAGATACACACCCGTGTACACACTCATACACAAATTACGCTACACGCCATAAAAGGCTTTTCATACTGACAATATTAAATTGGGAATGTTTGTGTATCAATTACAGATATCCCTACAGAACAGGGTATTGTGTTGTTGTGGAATTTTCCTCCATCTGTAAGCCATAAAGGCTTTGAGCTGACGCTTCGTCAGAGGCAGAAATAACACTGGCTTGTCTCTCCGGCTGTCTCTGCGGAGCCATCAGCGCAAACATTAACTGGGTTTTAATGAGCTGGATCTAACCCAGGCTCTGCTTCAACAGTAGCTCAGAAAAACAAGAGGAGCAGCATCCATTATCCTGTATCGTAAGATGTAAGATTGGCTGGGTACCACTGAATCTTACAGTATATGACGGATATTAAGCCAAAAGGAGAGGTTAACTAACAGCAAGGTAAAATAGTGGCAATCATTGCAGAGCCACATAAGAGTACACGCTGGTGTGCCATTTGAGCTGAGGGAGGCCATTGGTCCCCATAGGGCACCACATCACTAGAATCATTTTGTCTCAATAAGAGCTGTCTAGGTGGGTCATGCACTCTTTTCATATTTCATAGGGAACATCATTTCATCCTAAAGTGGCTTCTATATCTCACTTGTAGCCACAAGTCAGAATGCCAGATACAGCATTACACAAAGCTGAAGTACCTATTGATCTCAGTGGGCTCTGTGACATAACACTGCGTTACAGTTCATGTGCCTCTGCATGTGTATCTGTGTACCTGTGTGTGGGCAGTGCCATTGTGAGTTATTCTCGTTTCATTCAGTTAGTAAATTGAATGCTATCAAGCATGTCCATGCACCAACATAACCACTTAACTGAGTGGAGTGGTTGAATAGGGCAATATTTCAATCGCCAGCAGAGGAGAGCGCAGTGCTGCAGTCTTGAGGGGGCAGAAGCTTTCCTCCCGTCACTCACTATCAATTAGAAGAATTAAAGCCAAATGCAGCTTGGAAACTCTACTGGTACTAACACAACTGTCTTCAAGTGGCTGCAAAAATTATTAGTTGCAAAGAGTAGTTTTGCACTGAACAAATACCTTTGTGCGTACCATTTGGCAGCGCTGATTATACTGTAGTTTCTGACTAAAACATTTGCTCCCTTTTTTTCCCCTACACACACATATTACACACAGACACACACCTTTGATAGGGACTTTAATGGCAAAACTGGTCCGCTGACTATATGGAATTGAAGGCTTAGACAACATTCCCATTTCACCGAGGATGGTGGAAAATGGAAAACCACATTCAGTCAGTGGAGATGGGCAAATACAGTTGAATAGAGGTTGATTCAGCGACATCCATCTTACAGACCACCCAAAATTTTAGAAAAATGTCTGTCCAAGCATTAATGAATGCACACTACTCAAAGCATTTGGGTTTGGATTGGCTGCCTGACCATTGAGGATCTTAAGGGCTTCATTTCTATAACATATACTGTGATTCTAGAGTGTGTAAAAAGATGAAGAAAAATACATTCAGAACTGCCCCACTATGAGGAACAACAGATACGAGTTGTAGTTTTTGATAAGTCACAGAAACAAAAGGCCATCACAACACAGAGTCTCTGAGACAGCAAAACACAGCCATTGTTTAGCGTGCGACTGATTTATTAAAGGCTTCGTTTCTCGTTAAGAGATAATAGGAGCACATAGAGTTGGCTTAAAGCCGTCGGCACATCTCAGCTGCTTAGACTTTAATGTTTGAGTTTTAATGTTTAAGAATAAAGTATGTGCTGTCTGAGGTTACAGGCAGGGAAACATGACAGAAACCCCTTGTCTTTCTCACCAGGATGGGCTTGGAGCTTTAGAGCCTAGGTAAGCGAGCCAGTTAAGTCTGCTCACCGGAGAGGTTAAGTGCTTGCGTGGACATCCACATTTACACACTTTCCCACTACTTATATTCTTCCTTCTTTTCCCTCTCTCGCAAACAAACATTCTTTTGTGTTTATTGATGGACGTTTGAGTGCTTATGCAAAGCTATCCTTTGCTCGTGAAGCATCATTTTTCAGGGGATGATCACTGAGCTCAGAGGATGCTCATTAGCACCGCAGTATCCTTGTCTCGGTCAGCACAGCCTCAGTTATCACATTATCTCTCTATACCCTGGGATCTGTGGCGAGATAAGGAATGAAGGCACAAAAACATCCTCGGCACTCTTACCTCTCCCTCCTCTCCCTCCTCCCCTTTCTTTCCTCCACTATTTCCAGCGCAATAACAATTACCCATGATGCTTTCAGTGACATGGTGGTCGTGCCGAAGCGTCCTGACTGTGACACGCACACAGCCTTGTTCTTGTGATGTGAAATAAACACCAGCTCACAACTCATCAAAGCCTGCGAGATTCTCCAATCCTCTTTAGGGGTGAGTGGATTATCCTTACTAACCCAAATACTCTCTCAGCTCCCTGACTGCCACAGACAATCATGTTGGGCCACACTCCGCATCCAGCCCAAATTACCTCTGCTGAGGTGATAATTCCAGGTCAGACAGTCAGATACAGAAACTGTGCTGTGTCTGGGGGCATATTTTCACATGCTGCGGACCTGTAACACACTGTACTCATGCGAATGGCTTGGAATCTAAAGCACTGTTTATACACAGTGTCATCTGTGAGGAACAGTATTTTGACCTGTATGTTTGAGTGACTTTGCTTCCTTATTAATCTAAAAGCAGCAGCAGGCAGTTGTTCCTGACGAGTTCAGACAACTTCCTGATGCTCTTGATAATACACCAGCAACACCTGACATATCGGAGCCCGAGAGAAAAACGAAAGAATCTTCAGTTGCACTATGATCCTGAATGTGTGGAATACAAGTGTGTAATATATGGGAGGTTTTCTTTTGTGAGAAAAACGAATGTGGGAGAATCTTAAAAGTGACAGAATGTGCGTTGAGTTTATACTCGGAGGACTAATGGATATTGGAAAGCACAGGCGCAGTTGGTGCAATATTCAATGACTTCTTAGTCACTCTGATTTATTAGTTTTCAGCACAGAAACATCCTCGTTGCTGCCACATTATGAGCTAAAAAAGGCCATTTTAATTTTCTTTCATCAAGTGCCTGTGTCCCAATGCAAAAGTTAGGCAAATAATGCTAAGAAAAAAATCATTAAAACTGAGAAATGTTTAATGGACCCTGGCTTTACTCTATTCTAATCGAGCTGATTCAAGCATGGAACTCCTGAGAGAGAACTGTCTGTTCATACAGCTTTTGTCATCAAGGAGTAACTCTCTTTAGACCAGTCTGAGCTGTAAAAAAACACAACAAAAAACGGCACTCTGGGGAAGCACCTGTGGCCCGGAACAGGCACATACACAAAGTAGCTAAACAACACTGCTGGTGCTTTGTCCATTAATTGAATTTATGTTGATAAAGGACTGAATTGAACATTTCTCCTTGATTCGATTAGTATATCAATTACTCCTTTATCACACTCTTGAGTCACATGCCAAACACATAAAGTACAGTTTGATTGGGAGGGAAAAGACAGAATGATGGATAGATATATATATAGAGAGAGGAGAGAGTGACATAAAGACAGACAGAGTAATCCAGTTAATGACAAACCACAGGAGTGTTAATCAGAGGATATGCTGGTGTGTTGATTGGGTCCGCCTGCTGTGAGGGGTAATCCCATCTGCCGCATGAATAGGGGGTGAGACCACAGCTATAGGGGACACTCTCTGCTCTAGGAGGAAATTTGGGCTAAACTTGTTTCCTAAGACAGATCTGCTAAATTGACGTAGGAGGCGAGGTTTAGTTGGGTGTGACTGCTTACAGCCTTTGACGAAGAAATTCATACAGAAACCAAAAGGGACTGTGAACAACAGCCCACACGGCACATAAATCCCGTGTTTGAGCTTTCCTTTGTGTTCCTGTGCAGCGGCAGGCTCAGCAGGTTTGGCATGCTTAATGCATCTGTGGGTTTACGAGTTCGAGACGAGACCTTCCAGCCAGCACAGACCTCAGCCGAGTCAGCCTGTTAGAAACACCCCAAACTCTGAGTCATGGTTTTTCAGCCAATCAATATGTACGATCATCAGTTGAGTCCTGACCCCATGATCAGGTTGGAAGGACATTTATGCAGCATTTAGTGTGTCAGTGTCTGGTTTCAACCAAGAGGACAATCTCACACTACTTTGTCAACAGAGAAGAGCACAGGAAGTACTAGAGCTGATTTGTGAACTTACTAATGCACCTCATATATGTCCATCTCAACAGTGGCTGTTTTCCAGCCCTGCAGTGAAATACTATGTGTACATTTCTCCCACTGAAGCGCAGAAAACTCAATTCCAACTGTAATTCCCTCTACGCTACAGTACATGATCACAGAGAATCCCCGCCAGGCTGTTGTCCCACATTGCTCTTGGCACCTTTAGCCTATATTTCTCACTCTGTGCCACACTAGCCCTTGGCAGTGTCCTGGTTTCTGTACCTCCACGTGCCATGGTACAACTTCCTGAAGCACAGCCAGCACTGGTCAGCCCAACCCAAAGCCCTGGCTCTCACTAGGCCACTGTTCACGTGAGAGATTAACTCCACACTGCTTTCCTCTCTGCTGTCAGTTACACCCTGCTGGCTCCCTGCTCTGAAGGTCGCTCATACGGAACCCCTCCAGCAGATTAGCCTGCTGCAGACAGGAGACGGTAGAAAATATTGCATGTTAAACACGTCAAGCCTCAAAGACCCTAAACAGCAGCCAGACTTTAAGGCAGCCAGAGGCAAAAGTTAACAGACAACTATTTTCACAACACATCTATCTCCAGTGATATGGCTTATAAAGTAGGGCACTTGATGTAAATGATTCAGCACAGATATGAAAGTGCACTGCATTGCGGAAACAAATACAATTTATTTAGCTTTGGTAAAAACACATTTACTATAAAACATAACATACAAAGCTCAGTCCCGTCTTTAAACCCTCTCTGCATGACGACTAACACCTGTTCACCTTGCTAGTGTGCTGTCTTTCAGCTTAAACAGAAACACATCTGAGAGGAAGGCTCTGCTTAAGTAAACACTTTGACCTGCTACTCACTTATCTCATGAATAAATGAATACATACATAATTGATCTGTTCTTTTGTGACTGTGTATTTACACATGCATTGTGCACACTTCAATCACAAATTGGTATGTTTCCTGCTATTTGTTTTCTGTGAAACGTAATGAATAATATGAAATTTATGCATTCATCTGTTTGTTTGTGAACAAGTTCACATGTACTTTCATGTGTGATTGTGCGGTGCAGTATGCACTGTTTCAAACTACTGTTCCTTGTAGACCTTTTGTTTACCCATGCATAAAAATGCTCCCATGTTGGAGCCACTGGATGTGCTTCATAGTGTAAATCCCATAATGAAATAATTAAGCTGATTTTATGTTATCTCCTTTCGAAAGCTGTGCAAGTTGTTTAAGAGGGTAGGAAGTAGGCTTTTCGCCTGATTTTTATCTCAGCCACTCTCCCCCCGGCCTTCCCTGTATTTCTGGCCTGCCAGATACAATGAGACAGGGAAAGCAGTCTCACTACAGAACAGGGATTAATATTTAATCCAAACAAAAGTCTAATTAGTGAAGGCTGCCCCACACTTGGAGCGACTACGAGGCCAAAGAGGGCATGGCATGGTGCACTGCCTTTGACTTGAGATGGACCTGGTGTAAACTTATGACTGGTATTGTTCAGATCAGCGAATGCGTGGCAGGCGGGTGGCTAATCCTGTTAGGATGCGTCCATGCTGAAGATGTCCGGAGCACTGAGACTGCGCACGCCTCTTGATGATCAAACACCTCCTCGATGAGGGCTGAAAGGACGGAAGCTAAGCTAATCATGGTGTTTAAGACATCTCAGCCCAGGCCCAGAAATGAACATAGATTCATCATTAATTGTCCAAAGGACTGCACTGTGATTATCAGGGGAGGCCATAGGGGCTGGGGGAGGCAATAACCAAGGTCTAATGGTGTCTGTGTGTGTGTGTGTGTGTGTGTGTGTGTACATGTGTTAGGAAGTAAGGAGTAAAAAATCCCAATCTAGGTGTTCTCCTGTGTGTGCCAGTACTGCGTTTGTAATGGCTGGTGCCGAAAGAGTAAAGTGTCAGACATTATAGTCTGTATACAAGCCTGTGTACCTGTATTTATGTGTGAGGAAGGGAGATTGCAGCCACTCTCATTTTTCCCTATAATAAGCTCGCTATAGTAATCACATGAATTGAAAGACGAGAAAAATAAGATTTGAGGGAGAAAAATTAGTGGAGAGAGGGAGCAGGAAAAATAGAGGCAGGCAGAGACGGTGGTCAGCTGGGGGCTGCTCCTGTCAACAGCATGGATAAAGACAAATGGTGTGCCACTGCTCTCTAGCCAGGCAGAAAAACACCACATCCGCGTTTGTCTGCTCCTGGTTTCTCTTTCTGTCATGTCATAATCAGCAAAAGACCTCACTGTCACAAGCACAGAAACACACTCTCTCTGCCCAACTATCAATATTTCTCACTTAGTGGGTTTAGTCACTGTCAGGGACAAATCTGATCATTTTATTTACAAGGAACCCCTCATTGAAACGACCCACATACTGTACTGTGCGTTCTGGGTGTCATCGCCATGGCAGCCTTACTTATGGCCAGATGGAAGGCAGGCACAGGAAGTGACCTTATACCCTCCTGGCTCCTCTCCTCTCTGCTATACTGCTCATCCACTTCATTTCCATTCTTGCTGCATCCTTCTCATCCTCCCATTCTTTCTACATATCATTCAATCTGAGTATTTCATCTCTGCTACCTCTCCTCTAACCTGTTCAGTTCATTTGCCTACATTGCCCTTTCCCTTTCTCTCCTCTCCTCTTTGGCATCCATGGCTGTCCAATATGGGCTCTTGGTGTCTGCAGGAGCTAATGCCCCACTTGGTGGAGAGAGCATACAGTGAAATGAGGGGATTTGCGAGGCTGTCCATTGTTCCAAGTATTCATGTGGTATAATGGGACATTTTCGTCAGGCTGGAGAGGGGAGTGAGAGCACAGCTCAGGGAGGAGAAAGCCCTGGCTTGACATGGAGCTGCTGCTTATAGTTAACAGTAACGACCACACAAAGAGAGTCTGGGGGCCAATAAAGAGCAGAAAACACAGTTCAGAAGAAGTGGAGCCAAGAGCAAATACAGTGTGAGGTATAGTGTAGTGTAAAAGGATGAAAGTGATGTTTTGTCTGCTGTTTTGTTGATTTCTGATGAAATGATTCATCACATATTCCATAAGTTGACAACCATTTTGATAATCAATTATTCGTTAAGCAAATTTTCAATCAAAAACACTAACATTCCCTGATTTCGGCTTCAAAAATGGGAGGATTTGCTGCTTTTCTCTGTTTCGCATCACTGTAAACTGAATATATGTGGCTTTGGACAGTTAGTTGGACAAAATAAGCAATATAAAGAGGATGCTGTGAGCTCTGTGAAATTGTGATGGGGGATTCTATTTTCCCCATCTTTGAAACTAAATGATTAAAATTAATTGTAAAAATAGTTGACAGATCAGTCAATAATGAAAATAATCCTTAGTGTTGACACACAGATGAGAGGTTTGTTTCCATGGTGTTAAAATTTAACAACACATTGGACCTATTTATGATGATATTATGTTTGCTACTGATTAAATATTCATTAAAAGGGAAGGTTATGAGAGTGTACACCGACATGTGTGGCTTTATGTTATGTGTTGTTTTATGTACTGATGTTGATTTTGTTTATATTAATTATGATACAGATTATGTGTACATAACAAATTGTATAATGTGTATTGAACAGATGCAATCTGAGAGTAGCCAGTTTTGAATTGTTAACGCTGAGGTAAAAGTCTTTTCCACTAACACACACCGTAGTTACAACTGTCCATATGCTCAGTGAGACTCAAGCATGCACGGTGTTTAAAGGTTATAACCGTGTGCAAATGCATGTTGACATTTCTGCTCAAATCAATACAGACACACTCACACATGTCGCTGAAGAGAGAAACAGACAGAAAGAGAGAGAGAGAGCGAGAGCGAGATGCCATGCTGCAGTACTGCTCTGGAGCATCCAAACTGTCCTGAACATCACAAAGCTCGACCCGCTTGCTCTACTGCTTCCCAGAGCCACAGCACCCAATGGCCGCAGCATCAGGAAGCAATTCTCCGTCAATTTTCACAACTTAGAGGCACACTTCAACTCATGAAGCCATGATCAAAATGTAAATATAGGAAGTCACACGCACAAATATGCATGAATGTAGTGCCTGAGCAGACAAACAAATGGCTGATCAAAGTGGAAGACATGCACAATAAGAAAAGTTGCATGCACTGTTGATGGTGGGGAGAGATGGGGTGATGCTGGGGAGAGGATGCAGGTGGAGGCTGAGTGTTGTACTCACAGCTCAGAATAGAGGATGTGCAGGTTGCCCAAATTGTCTGTGTAGTTGGCCGGGCTGAGCCAGGGCAGGACCAGCAGCAACAGAGCCTTCATGGTCAACGCTCGGCTCTTTAACCTCTCTTTTCCCCTCTTTCTCTCCTCTCGGCACTGATGGTCTCTCCTCTTCTACCCCCCCCTCCTCCCCCTCCTCCCCCTCCACCTCCAATTCTCCGAACCTGGCCGTGCTGACCCCCCTCCTCGCCTGCCTTCCTTCTCCAGAGGCACTCTCAGATCAGAATTAGTCCTTCACCTCCTACCTTTTCACCCTCTTTCTTGCCTTCCCCTGCCCTCCCCCCCCCACCTCTACCTCTGTCTGTGTGAGTTTCTTCTTCTGCTTCAGGCTGGCTGCCTGGTCATCTCAGCTGCAGAGGCAAACCGGCCAGTTGCCAGATGTTGAAGACGGAGAGCGGAGGAGGAGGAAGCAGCAGAAGCAGTTGCAGAGAAGTCCCGTTATGGCACAGGAGGAAGAGGAGAAAGTGCAAGAAGAAGAGGAAGGAGCCCCATGCAAAGGTGGCACATTTGGAATACAATTTGAGATGTGCTGCCCCTTAATCTGCTCTGGGCATTGGCGAGTTGTAAGAGGATTTGCGCTCGTATACGTGTGTGTGCATGTCTGTTTCCCTCGGTGTGTGCGTGTGTGGGTGCGCGTGTGTGTATGTCAGAGAGAACAGTGCAGGCTGTGACTTATACTGCAGCAGAAACCACTGAGGGGGGAGATGGAGCAGACCAAACAAAGACATGGGGGGGAGGGGGTACCTGGTGCTGCTCTGATTGGCTCTGCCCTCTTAACACACGTACACACACGCACAGCTTCAGACACACACATGCACACACATACACACGAGCAACCTCTGCATTCACCTCCCACTGCCTGCACATACGTTGGCCCGTGAAGGGGAGGATTGGGGGGGGGTATGTTGCCTCCAAATCCTCACCCCTCCTCTCCAACGATGGACTGCTCCCCTGTGCTGCAGATTGGTCTGATCGCTCAAAAGAATCTGCCTACATGTGTTGGAAAAAAGAAAAAAAAAAAAAAGATAGAGCATGACCACAACACACCGGCAAATCAATATTCTCTGCAGGGATGGAAGCTTGTTATTCTGAGTGACATGAGAGGGAAAGATGGGTAAAAAATAAAAAAAAAACAAGATTTGGAAGAAGTCTCTACTGAACCACTGCCCAAATGCACATTTTATTCACTACTCAATCAGTCATTCATTTACACATTCATTCAATTTCATAACATACAAAAATAAAGTGAAAGATAAAGGGAGAAAGGTTAAACCCTTTCTCTCATCACTACCTGTTTCGATTGGTTGTGGGAACCTGGGAAGTGACTGGGGGAGAGGTGTGTTTTGATGGACTGTGTTCGGTGTTGGTGGCTGTTGGTAACTGGCATAGACTTGAAGGTGTGATTTGATTCTGAATACAGAAGCAAAATACATTAATGGTGCTAATTACAATGAGTTTGTTTGAGGTGTGTTCAAGATTTTTTTTTTCATCATTTTCTGTCTCTTTAATCTATCTTCGCACTGCCAACCCTCTGTCTTTTTCTGTAGTAAACACAAAGCAGGAAGGAGAGATGGTGGATAAACTCCTTTGAATATGAACCACTGCAGTACCTCTAATCTATTTTCATTCCATCCTGTCAAATGTCACCCTTGATCCCTTTTCCAGTATTTATTTTAGCCAATTTTATTTATACCCACGTCTCAAATTTATCTCAGCATCGTACAACGTTCTCCTTTTCGTGACCTTTATTTCCATCTTTTCACTTGCTTTCTTCTTTTCCTTTCTTTGTTTTCCATCTTCTTACCTTTTTTCCCCAACTGTTATCCGATTTTCATTGCGCTGAGCCGTCTACTACCCTTGAGAAAGACACTTAACTGGTGTAAATACCCTGACTGAATGAATATTTCATGGATGGAGGTAGTGTGGTTACAGGCTGAATTTCTCTGTGTGTGCGTCTTTGTGTGTTAATGCTTGCATGCGTGCATACTGAGGCGTAAGTTGTCCTGCAGTATTTGAACAGTGCGCACAGCAACAAGACCACAGGGCACGCAGGAAATGGAAATGTAATTGGATTGTGACAGGATGCAGTTTGTGAACAGAAAACCAGTCTGCCCCACTGGGGTCGTTTCATACTCTAGCACATTAACTCGCAATCAAAAAAACAACCATCATAACATACACACATATACACATACTCTCACCCCATTTGTCACAACTGATGTATGGAACACTGGCAGGAGGATCCAAATGCAGACAGGTAGGCAGGTAGGTGCAGGTAAGGCAAACAGGCAGGCAGGCACATAACAGATAAGGTGGCAAAAACTGGAGTCCCAGGCATGAACAGCACGAAGGACATACTATGATCTGCCAGTCTGCAGGTGGAAGAGGCGGGTTAAAATATACTGGCTGGATAATTGGGAAACTGGAAACACGTGTGCGAATGGGCGGGGAAGGTCATGTGACTGGGACAGGAGGGAAAGTCTGAGGGCTGAGGAATGACTGTTGAGGGGCCTGAGGGAGTGATACTGTGGCTGATGGGGACAGAGGGGCAGACTGGTACACATTAATGAGACCGGGGCTGGGATCATGACACCAATGATCCTTTTCATTTCCCACTGACAGCAGCCAGTCGCTCATACTGATGCGAGTTCAAAGTAGTATGTAAACAAGTCCTCCAACCTAAATCACCACATAGGTCATTTGTCCCTAAATTGAATAGGATCCACCAGCAGCAGGCGTATTGGACCTTCACATGGTTAAGGTTGTGGAACTGTCATGGTTTGGTTAGGTTTAGGAAAAGATCACGATTTAGTTAAAATTAAGTACTTCCTCAAAGTCAGAGGACCTTTGTCGTCATAGTTAGAACGGTCAAAGAAGTAAAGAAGTAAAAGAAAGAACACTTACTATCGGTTCCACATGGGAAACAAACAGCGACCTCCTGTGTGACAGTCCTGTGTTTTGTCGGCCCATCTGTCCACCCCAACCTCCCCCCAACGCAGACTTTGTCACTCTGTACACTCAGTTGGCAGTTTATTAGGTCCACCTAGCTAAAAAGCTAATTCAGTCTCATACAGTAGTCCTGCAATAAATCCTCCTTCAATCAAGGTTATAATGTTGAGATTTTATTGAAACTGTAGTAGGGAGCTGTTAATTCAACCTTATGATTGTTTTGGAGGCTGCAGTTTGCTGTGCTGTTGAATTGTATTGAGTTATCACGACAGGTGTTTCTATTACTTTGGCCTGCCCATTTATATCAATGAGGGTAGGTTAAATAACAGAAACACGACCACCTGTAGTAACAGGTAGTGTCTAGTATACTAGTATGTAGTATAGAATGATAGATACAGTAGTATAGAAAAACAGGTTAGCATAACCACACTGTTTTTGGTCATAATGTGGTCTCAACTCTTTCTTTCTCTCTCTCTCTGCCTGCATCTCTCATACAAACATACACACAAGCAGCAGGGTCACACACAAAAGTAACTGGCGCCAGTTAAATAACAGAATATAATTATAGTAACTGTTAGGAACGCTCTTTTTTCTTCTTTTCCAAATATTCACACAAGCTTTGAAGAGTTCCTCAGTGGGCTTTAAAAGTGTACTTGAAAACAGTACATTTTCAAAAAAACAAGAAGAATAAAAAAGACACACCATCATGATCAAAGCAGAACATCAGTAAAACGTACACATGGAGTTCTGAGTAAATTAACTTGACTAAAACAAAAAGTGTAAGACTTAGAGGCATTCCAAGCGGAGAAAACCTGTTTTAAGGATCAACAGCAATACATGCACATGTAGCTACATGTAACTGCGTGGTAAAAAAAAGAATACCTGAGTGTTTTGGGAGGCACCTTCTGGCTAAATTCTGTGCAAGCCCTTACAGGACAAAGTAACAAAGCCGACAAGAAATACCACCGATCAGATAGTTTAGATTTTGTTCTTGATTGCAGCTGAGGTGTCCAGAATAACAATTTCTCCACCCAGAGGCCAATAAAGGTCAAGAGTGTTTGGATGAGTATGAAATCAGCTCAGACCAGATGGTTGGCTGTCTCAGTCATTAAAACTTCTGACCCAATGCCAGATTCTGGGTTATAGCCAGACATCATGGGCACAAAGCTACATCTGCAGAAAGATACTATATGGCAGGGAAGAGTGGTGTCACATACAAATATCTTAAAACTTCTATGTATGTTGGGCACAGATGAGATGTGGTAGTTTGTTTTCAAGGCCTTATTGCCATGTTAACCATTTTGCGTTACCATCGTCTTGAGACAGGAAATCCTACTTGGAACAACAGGCACATCCCTGTAGTGTCCTACCGTTGTGTACCTGAAGGCCAACATACACATGTTTAAGATCAAACAAGATATTATTTCACAGACTCTTCAATAAAAAGCATTTCAGAAATACATGCATCTCGATAATGTGGATATCAGCTCACATTTTGAATTCAGCGACTTTAACATACAAGATACTTTACCAACAGATGGGTGACAAATTGAAGGAAAAAAAAGAATAAATAAGGGGAGAAACATGCTTCCACACACAACATGGGTGGTCACAAAATGGTTCGATATGCTAGTCACCCAACAAGTCTGCCAAATTAAACGACAACATACATAATTTGTAACTATCCTCCAGAGTGACACATACACTATAACTCTTTTTTAATCTGATGCCCTTATTGGTAGGACAACCTAATTTTTCAGAGCCTTCCAAAACCATTACAAATACCTGTTGCAAAAATAATACAGTTTTCTGATCTGACTCCACTATGGTTAAGGTTGGTTAGGTTTAGGCACAAAAATGACATGGTTAGGCTTAGGGAAATATCATACTTTGGGTCAAAATTACTCCTCTGTTACAACAAGACCTTTTTGGTCATGGTTTAAATAATAAACACTCAATAATTTATTTAATTTTAGGGATGATCATGGTTATGGTTACAGGAAACCAATGTTGACTGTTGTAGATAATGGTCTCCTATGTCAAACTGAAACCGAAAAACTGATATTTGGTTATCCCATCCGACCTTTCCACTACCATCATCGAGACGCCAAATGAGGAAATCGTTTGGTGGAATAGTGTTCTATCTTTCTAGTAGAGTTCAACTGGCAGTTTAACTTGTATGATTTGTAGAGTCTATTGCAATGTGCATTAGAGTAGTTCTGGTGGCTTGTGGTGGCTGGATCCAACACCTTAGTATAACGTACATTTATTTATATACTATAGGCTTTTCCCTTAGTTTTTCTCCAATCTAAAAACTCTACAAATAGTAGGCAAACAACAATATCCAGCATTCTTAAATAAAAACTGCTTAACCAAATATGCATTTACTTCACTGTATAAACAGCCACAATCACTAGACCGTGATAAAATAAGTGAACAGAATAGGAATGTTGAAATGGGTGCTACACTGAAAGCTCCTTGCACGCAATGTGTAGAGCTGGCTCTGTGGCCGTGACCTCTCACCTCCACAGATAACACCTCCTAACTATGGCAGAGCAGCTGAATCCTTCTGAGAGTCGTCCTCGGAGCGCGACACCTCATTATAAAATTCACACTACATGAAGGAGAAGACTGGGAAACTATGGAGCAATGCAGACAAAAATACAGAGGTCAAAGAGAGGGTGTAAAAGGAGAAGAACCAGAAAAAATTGGTGTGGTGGGATGGGTCAGAAAGGAACTTTTTAAGTTTAAGGAGTTTTATGCAGCTTGAGTTTTTATAAAGTGCAGATGAATAGGAAACACTCTGTTGCCTGTGTGTGATGTGTGGCGAGATGCACTAATTATCCCAGCGGCCTGTGGGCGAGGGGAGTGTTAATGAGCATTAATGAAAACAGACCTGGACTAAGAGGGACCAAAGTTCTGTCTTTTAATGATATCTAAACATAGGAGCTGGGCCTAGTTTAGATGAAAGCCTGGTTGAAAGAAGAAGTCTCCCCTTTGGGACAGGAGGCAGAAGAGGGCAGGAAACTAAGAGTGTGTGTTTAAGCTGAAGAAGTCTTTCATATGAGAGATGACATGTCCTCAAGAACCTCAAGGAATTCCAGTTGCTTTCGTATGGCATTTAGACATAAGAGTGTTTACTGCAGGTCACTTTAGATTTTGCCAGATAGCAGGGGTAAATAGAAGAGAAAGGAAAATGTAAAGAAAAGTTGCTATAAAATACACAGGTAGGCTCTATAATTGTTTCGAGATACAAACTGCTTTTATGATGGGAGTGTTGGGATAAACTAAACTGTGCTTCTACCATCTTACCTGCTCTTGATGTGGTCTTCCAGTTCACCACGTGGCAGTATTTCAGTGCAATGGTCAGTGAAGGGGCAAGCTACAATCAGCTTGTCCAGCAGCTTGTGCACCAGCAGGCTGGGCTTCCTGCAGCTCTGCAGCATGAGGGGCGTGCGGCACACGGGGCAGAAGTCGCTCTCCAGCAGGAAGCTGGTGAGACACTCCTGGCAGTAGGTATGTCCACAGGGCGTGTCCAGGGGCCTGATGAGTGGCTGCAGGCAGATGTGACAGACGAGGTCGTCGTCCACCTCGTCTTTGTAGAGGTACTCGTGGTTCTCCTCCAGCTGGTGACTCTGGCCACAAGCCTGACAAAGGTCAGGAGGCGGAGACAACAGTCCATAGTCCAAGGGGGAAAGAGGCGGCGCCGATGCTTCGGCCATCGCCATGGCACCTTCAGGCTGTATACTCTCCTCCTGGACACTCATTTGGACTCAGGATGTCTTTTAGGATCCAGTGAGGAGGTCATTGGCAGCATCTATGGGCAATTACTTGAGGAAAAGAAATACAGTATAAGAAAGGCAGTGGTGGAAGAAGTACTCTGATTATTTAAGTAAAGGTCCCAACACAACACAGTGAAAATACTCCATTGCAAGTAAAAGTCCGGCATCCAGAATCCTACTGAAGCAGGAGTAATGAAGTATTACAATCAGCAAATGTATCAGAGGTAAAAAACCTCCCCTCTGACTGACATATTATTATATATGACATTATTAAATTGTTAATACTGATGAATCAATGTGTAAGAAGCATTTTACTGTTGTAGCTGCTTAAGGTGAGGTCGTTTTAACTACTTATATACTGTAGGTGTAGTAAGTTTAGTCCAGTGGTTCCTAACCTACGGATCAGGCCCCTCCAAAGAGTCACTGGATAAATCGGAGGGGTCTTATGATGATTAATGGGATAGGAAAGGAGAGAAAATAAATTTTTGATACACAAATTTCTATTTTGTTTTTTTGGCTTTTCTTTAATCTTTGCTTTTTTGTGAAATAATGGACAATTTACCCTCTTTGGTCTTTGAGCTGATATTTAAACGAAAACATCTGAGGTGGTTAGAGGGAAAATGTTAACAATCATAGACATGTGAGACGTGACAAGATACTGGTTTTTGTAAGGGGTCACAGACCACAAAGGTTTGGAGCCAGTGATTTAATATTTAACAGTTTGTTGAAGAAATCTGAATCTAAAAACTAACCAGTAACTAAGGCTGTCAGATAAATGTAGTGGAGTAAAAGGGGCAATATTGCTAGTGGGAATGTAGCGGAGAAGAAGTATAAAGTAGAATCAAATGGAAATACTCAAATAAAGTCCAAGTACCTCAAAAGTGTACCTCAGTATAGAACTTGAGTAAATCCACCATTAAGGAAAAGGAGACAGCAGACATAGTTATCATTTGAGGTAAAATATATTCATAAGCGTTTTTTTGTTTCCATCAGAGCAGAGCAGGAACACTTGGACCTTTTCGTTCTCTTTCACACACACATGTACAACAGCAGCGCATGACGTGTGCAGGACTCCTCCAAACTTTAATTTTCTCAAAGAATTTTTTTGGTTGGTTTTGTTTTGCTTTGTCTCGTTTTTTTGTTTTTTTTTTCTCTTCTGGCACCGAAAAGCGATATCGAACAACTGAGATTTCTTCTGTGGATGCAAAAGAATCAATACCACTCATCTCAGCAGCAAGTGTAGAGACAGATAGACACAGATAAGTCTCCAGCCGTCACTCACTGTAATGCATGATAAACACGTGTCACTCTTAATCCACTCTGGGATGTGACATGATTTCAAACATGCCAAGTCTTTTTTTCTTTTTCTTTTTTTTCTCCGCTACACAGGTTTACTTTGTGCTCGACACTGTGAGCGTGCCAGTGTACACGTCATATCCAAAACAGGCAGGCTCCTCGAGCACATGGACACGAACAGATGGGCTCAGTCAGACACACGTCACCTTGGCAACAGCCGTTTTGCTGGCTCTCCACTAGCTTTGTTTCTGGACCCACTATTGGGTCTTGGCTGCTGAATGAGACTCTATATCTTGTTAAGGAGTCTACAAAATACAAATTTATTTGAAGCACTAGTTCTATTTTAATTGGACACATTCCTGTGCTCTAAATAAAATCATAGCAAACAACTGACTTTGATGTGCATCCCAATACGCTAATGCTATAAATATGGCCCTGTGCATGTACAAGTATATACAAATCCGGAGAGTAACCACCAAGTTGTCAAAACAAACAGGCTCTCTTCATTTCTTTGTACAGACGCAGTGTGAAGATGGCGCGCAGTGTGCTGTGACAGCCATAAAAGCTCAGTGTCTTTGGTGTGTCCGGGAGGGGAAGGCTAATAAGAAGAGGCTGAGCAGTCTTAACAAAGATGAACTTTCCCACTGACAGCTTGCAGTAACATGGCTGATTCATCACACACTGTGACACCTGCTGCGTCTGAGGTCTGGTCTGATCTATGGAGCAGAGCACTTTCATCACTGCACAGGAAAAGATGTGTAGAGAGACAGAAAGGGAGGAAAGGAAGGAAGAGCAAATACCTGCCAGCAGGAGCTGAAAATTAAAAAAAAAACTAAAAAAAAAAACGAAGTAATTTAGAGTTAAGAACATGAAAAACTCTTTAACTTAATAGGATAACATAATCTCCGATAAGTTTGTTTATGCTTTCTCCTGAGAAACTTTGGTGGTAAAATATATCTTCACGCTCACAATAAAATAAAAGGATCGGAATGCACTCCTATTTAGTCTGAAACAAAATGGATGACATCTTCAGCACCCAGATACTTACAGCCTGACTGGAACCTATTAACCATGATAGTCTGTGCTTGGAATGAAGATCACACAAAATGCAGAAACCTGCATGCCGAGACATGCAGTTGAAAACACACACACACACACACACACACACACACACACACACACACACACACACACACACACACACACACACACACACACACACACACACTTACACACATGCCTCTACGCATACTCATACAGAAGGGGAGAGGACAGAGGACACACCCCTGTCTGAGGAGCATCGGCTCTCCCTGGCTCTATTTCAGTGTTGATCACAGAGTGAAAGAAAAAACTGTAAATACAACACCACGTTAAAGTGCATCCTTTGTCTTTGAACCAAAGTCTTGTCAGACCTCCGCCCAATGGGCTGTCCCTCGTGCTTTTCAATTATTGAGAGCAGGGAGAGTTGTTTCTTTAAGATAACCTATACCTTCTTCCTGTGCACATTTTATGTAAACAAGGCTGTTGATTCACTCTGGGGTTAGTCTCCTGTGATCTGAGATAACTGGACAAGTTAATAATGATACAAGGCTGCGCCGAGTCAGCGCCTTTTCCTAACGATTGAGTGTGAAAAATAACCCAGTGACAAGGTAACTGTGTCTGCATCAGCACTCTCACTGTCCGCACTGAGCTGGCATGTTGCTATGTACATACTGTATCCACTCCTTATTTTCTGCTGGAGAAATCAAATTATATCTGTATCCATCAAACAAACACACCCTCAGAGCAAAAGGCACAGTCAGCCAAATCAGACAAAGTAGAGTGTGTGTATGCGCGTAGCATGGGGAATGAAATGTAACTAGTTTGTTAATCATTGTAGATTTTATGTGCTGCGAAGTACTGACATGTCTGTAAAGTCACAGACAGAGACAACCTGGTCATTGTAGTAGTAGTAGCAGATGCGGTCTCACAAGATTTTATCATTCAAGACCACAAACTGCTCTGTGATTCACATCAAAAAAGGAAACTCATTCAAAGGCTGACACACAATCACAGGGCCCACACTCACCCACACAATTACAGCACAAAGTGGCAACAAAAACTAGCTCATGAACATATCAGGTCATCATCAGATCATTAAAAAAGAATCTTAAAATAGTCCCGGCCAGATCAGCACCACTGTCCCAAGCAGCTTAGATAAACATGGATCCTGTAGACAAATTAACATGATGTAGCCTGGAGTTATGAGCACAAAGGGTGTGTTTCAAATCTAAAAAACACAGAACCCAACATAGTCTGGTGTGTTCAAACATGCCCCGAAACACTGACAATTCCAGTAAGTCGTCTTTTTCTCTCTTTGTGCAGACATCTGCTTCGTAACCATGCGCAACAACAACAACAAAAACTAAACTAAACTAAACTAAACAAAGAACCCCCAAAAAACAGAAACGTCAAGAAGCATTTCTATGTAACAGGACAAGTGAATGAGTGAAACTTCTTTATGTTCCTAATTAGGACATAAATGACATATCTTAGGGGTGCTAGATAATACACACCCTGTCAAGAATCTCATCATGAGTCATTTACTCATACCTGTACATGTAGGAATCTTCCTACTTGATAAAGGTAATGGAGGTCACGTAATAAAACAAAATGGAATCATCAGTTTTATTTTACTTTATTCTTTTAGAAATCGAGGTCTCAGGCTTAAGCCACACTCATTAAGAGCTGGACACAGAAAACGTTACATAAGATAACATAACTTAAAATCTAGCACATCTCGTTCCATTTAGAATGAACATATGGGATGCGGAGCAACAGAGTAATGTAATTCCTGTCCTCTCAGTAACCTCTACATAAAGCTCTTCTCTATGTGTGTGTGTGCGTTTGTTTGTGTATGCCAGTCCCTCTTTGAGTTCATAGCCATCTCCACGGTGAGTCTGAGCCAGACCTGACACCTCAGTCTGGGAGAACAGCTGCAGGCAGATGTGAAGCTCTGTGAAGTGTCTCTAATATCAGAATGGCTGACTGGATCAGCACAGACTGTACTGAACACCAACACACATAGGCAACAGAAAATCTACACATACAACATAACTATTGTTATCATCTGTCACATGCGAAGTGACAGTGAAAACACATTCACACATGGATTCAATGGAAATGAATTCCATGCAAGAGGCACCAGAACCAGTTTTATGACTGCACATAAAGTCAGAGTTGAACTGTTGAAACATTTAAGACAAATAACAATCACATTTCTACTAACAAATTTAACTCGGGATGGGAAAGTATACTTACATGGCTTCATGAGTGATGTCCGCTTTCAACAGTGCAATTCACCTGGACAGGTAAAACTGTGCAGAGGGTGTAACGTTAAACCATTCAGAGCGGGGGTGAAGGGGAAGGAAAGGAGAGTTAAATGACTCAGTAAAGAGGACTTTGTCCCAGTCACGCAGTCTGCCGATTGGCTGCCGGTCTTCAAGTTGAGAAATTTTATCTGGCTGCCGGTCTTTTGGGAATTCCTCAAGCCAACTCCTGATTGTTGTCCTGTGTGAGCTCAGAACCAGCTCACCTCTAACAGGCCAAGGTGATCAGGAAGTGGCAGAGCAGAGGGGCGGGGCCAGAGAAAAGGTAAACAAGAGAACTGCCCATACCTGCTCTGGGAGTTTGGGCGGAGTGGACATAGGAAACGACATTTTTTTTTCAAAAGTGCACTAGTAACACTAGCAAACAAAAGCGTCTTTTGTAATGAAATAATTAAATGTCTTGTAAAAGGGCACTGACTTCTTGAGGTACAAGTTCTGTCAGCACCCCCTTCTGTAACACAATAAAAATTTAATAACGCACAAAAAATTTGATATACTTACATGACTGATTTCCTGCAGACCGTTTGTGTAAACACAAGCATTGTGCTCTGTTCTTTAAACAGGATGCCCATAATCTGAGTAAATGACAACATGTCTCAGGCTTAGATAATTCAACCATTTACAGCAGCAATTTTAAACCTGTGTACAATACAGATGCTATTATATTTGTTGCTTGTATAGGGCGTCCTTTTTTGTTGTTGTTTTTGATTCTCTTTGACAATAGCTGCTTTTGCGTGTGACTCCGGCTTTGTGCAAAAAACGGTCGTTATCCTCGTTTTCAGATGTGGTTTTCCTCTCGGTTTTTCCAGCCTCATACGGCTCTTAAAACCCTGAGACTGCTAGCCACAGGTGATGCAGACATACACTACTGCAGACACAAAATGAGTCACTCCGAAAGCAGAGCTGAGTTATTACTAACCACATACTGTATATAGACAAGTCTCAAAGTACTTGCAACTATGTTCCCACTTTGCTAGTCACATGCATATGATCATACACTTGTTTCTGTGGTTGCTTTTATGTCATCATCATTGATGTGTGCTGTGTCGTGGCAGAATACGGTATATACAGATGATACATGCGTTACTCTGCCACACAATATCAATGCCTCAGCTGCTCCTATACAGTAAGGAAAATTAGCCCAACAATTTAAGCGATGGGAACCCTCCTTTATCAACAATCCTCAGTGAAAATACAGAAAAAGGGAATGAAGCCCGCCAAATATGTGTTAACTGCTTGTTAAGAGCAGGATGTGAGATGTTTATAGCAGGTTTATTCAGTAGGAATGGCAATGTCAGTCTCTCATTATGGTGCAGGGGAGAGTTGAAGCTGGGGCTCTGCTGAATTGACCCGTTCACCAACACAGTCGGCAGTTGGAGCTCAGTCAAATCGGAACAGAGGCACGATACACATGTTTTTACATTCAGTGCGACCTACACTACCCGAGGTTGTCCAGTGCAAAACACATTTGCATACATTCACTTAGAAATCATAGCGAAAACGATGCTCCTTGTAAACTCCAGAACTTCCCTGATAATCATTCAATTTTTAAGTTTAATCCAGTGATAGTTGTCTGTACATCCGTGGGTACATCAACTGCTAATAGCTAATTTGGCAAAGTTCGTATTGTGCCAAATTCTAAACAAATATAAGCTAAAGGGCGTATTGTAATAACTGTTGTGATCCCCTGACTTTTCATCTAGTGCCATCATCAGATCAAAATTTCAGCTGTAATTTTAGTGCTAATTGGCAAATGTTAGCATTCTAACACACTAAACTAAGATGGTAAACATAGTAAACATTATACCTGCTTAGCATCAGGATGCTTAACATGATCTCAGTGACAATGTTAGCAACCTGACGTTAGCATCTAGCTCAAAGCACCATTGTGCCTCGGTACAGTCTCACTATTTAAAAGGTGAGGAAGCCTCTGAAGTAAGAAGGGTATTTGAGGGTATTTGTTTAATTTGCTTGTGATTTTAAATGACATTCGTCATTCATAACAGATGCAGCCTTGAGTTAGTACTTGTTTAAAACAGGTTTATTTTCAAGTGGATTTTATTTCAGTTTCAGTTCATGTATTACCCACAACACACGTGCAGCAAATGTGTTGTTGACACCAACAGAAACTCTTGATTCTCGACTTGATGTGGTTTTCTTGGATCTGGAATAAAAGTAAAAGGTATTTGTCTTCACACTCATTGAACAATCATGTATTCTTGAGTAGAGTAGTTCCTAGTGACCTTTACAGCTGTCATATCACTCCCACTTCCTTTCCACATGACCACTCTTCTCTTCTCTTCTCTTCTCTTCTCTTCTCTTCTCCAATGAACAGCACAATACGGCAGGATATGCTAACTGGTAAGAAATGTCCATGAAATGCTTCTGTTGCTAAATTATATGGTGTGTATTGCAAAGATTTTGATTTTCTTGAACTCTTAAGTTCTCTTTGAAGTGCTGAGTTGAACCTGCATCCTGTTTCATTTCTGCTGAGTCCTCAGCCTCCTGCTGCTGGAGTTTATCTAAACACTGTGGTGCAGGTGAAACCAATCTCCCCCCGTCACTCTAGGACACTTTCTTTCCTTACTCCTATTTCTCTTTCTCTCAGACACACACACATATACAATACACGTTTTCCTACTCCCTCTATCTCTCCTTAACTTTGCTGCGCTTCACATTCCTCTGACACACTTTCCTCTGAGTCCTAAGCAATGATTTGAATTCAGATGGCAGATGAGAATGTAAAAGAACCAGCTGATACAAAGACAGGGAATACATCCTTTTAACTCGCTTTTTCAAATACCCTTCATCAGTTTCTTTTTCTATCCATTCTCATGTGGCAGTGAAAGGTCGGTTGTCCTTCTTCCTTCCACACAGCATCCATATTTCATAGTACCAATGCAAATGGTCTTCGTAGCATGAATATTGAAGAGGGAAAACAGCAGAGGGAAGGTCATCAAATAGAGGGAACTGTGGCGGCTCCACTGTCACCACGGAGATGGCCTCCTTGTTGTCCTTCTAATGCGATCATTCCACACAGACACGCCGTCTGTGTTGGGTGCAGGTGTGAATCTGTGGAGAGCCATGTGTCTGTGTCTAGAGCGTGCATTTGGGGGTCAATCCAGGAGAAAAGCATTACACGCTTAGCTTTCCTCCTTTGCCTATTCCAAAAGAGCAGTAGTTTTTAACTCAACATGCCCTCACCACTATATAAAATAGAACACTACCTTGAGACCTTGCAGCAATCAATAATCATATTGAACTATGGTACAGTATAAATGTAGCCACTAAAGTTAGTAATTATGCACTGGATGTTTGTTGTTGTAATTATTTGTGATTAGGAATTATTCTGAATGTACAGCACTTAACAAGAAAAAGTTGCAGGTGTCGAGTGAATCCAGTATTAAAGGGAAATTCTAACATCTCTCAAGCAAGGTGTTATTTGCCCTTTCTTTTCTATGTTAGTCATGAGAAGAATTTACTCATCGCTTCTGTTGTAGAGATTCTGGAAAATTCAAACTTTGGCAAAAACAACTGTATTCAGAGCAAAGACTACGAGCTTTTCCAAAAAAAATACAGATTTACTGTAACAGAAAACATCTCAATGGAAAGCAGTTCTTGGTAAACTTGCAGGCTGACTTACCTGCTGTTTTCCTCCATGCTGCTTTGCTTATTTTAGTGTGAGGGTGGGGCTAACTTTCCGTTTAGCTTGCATGCATGCTGGAGAAGCTGTAGCAGATGAGATACGATGGTTTATGTCTGCAACTTTCAGAAGAGCACACATAGAATGACAAGGTCCAGAATGGGCAGTTTTTAGCGACGCTAGCAACATTGAACCAGGAATGGCAAAATCTGTCAGGTGGCCAGTCCACTACTTTGGGCCAAACTGAAATATCTAAACAACTATTGGATGGATTGCCGTGAAATTTTGTACGAACATTCACGGTTTTTCTCTGCTGATCCCCTGATATTTCCTTTGTGAGATTTGTGGTTTAGAGCAAACTGTTTTGCGTACTACTGCATAATAGCATTTAATCAGGGCAAATTTGTCCAGTGCTTTGATTTATGATATTCCCGTCAGACTCAACTGTACTTTGTGTTTAGTGCTAATTACACTAGCATTTCGTCAAAGGAACACTGGGCCTAAATACACCATCACAGAGCTGCTAACATGTCAACGCTCGCATGCTAGTGAGGAGATCGCTCATTAGCAACGTGAGTAAAATACTGCATAGCCGGCAGGTGAATTTCACCCTCATTTTCAATACATTTTCAACTTGCGACCCCTCCCTTTTTTCGCGTCGCTGCTCAGTCCCATATCACTGGGAATCCCAGAATGCACATTGCAATTCACTTGTGTCCCACAGAGAACGAATGGGGGCGAACTCTGCGTCATGGCACATGTGGGTTTTTACAGTAGGCCTTCTTATAGACTGACAGTATATAATAAGGATAAACTCTTTATGTAGGGCAATTTGCTATATAGCTGCAATGCCTTTTGCTAGGACAGCTGCAGGGATCTTTCTGTGTTTTCTTTTGGTCTGTCTCAAAGACAAGGGTTAAAGGATGATTTCTACTAAATTTACTTTGGAGGCTGATGCTGCTTGCCCTGATGGATAGCTTTCTTGCCAGAGTCAGGGTTTCTCAAGTCTTTACAGAAAAAGTCGTGAGTAAAGTGTTATTCACTAATATTCACTTGATCAAAAATATTAGATCAACACCCATGTCAACAAAAACTAGAATTTCCCTTCAATTTGATACATTAGACCAGACCTCTACAGTGACTGACTGCACAGGCTGAAGTTGATCCATTATTAATCATTTTGTTGAGTTCACTTGCTTTTTATATGTGACAACATATGGCTATTTTTAGATTTAGTTCGGTGGAGAGGTTTACTTCAGCTGAGTTGGCACAATAGGAAAACAGAAGTAAGGCTTTTAGACTGGGTCCCTGTATCATATTCTGTGTAATTATTCAACAGCCTGAATGAAAAACACTCTACATTTCACCCTCTCTGGACTCTAGGCAAATGACACACATTCTTACATGACTGAAAAAAGAAAGTCCTCCTTCCCGCAATCCCATTTTGGAAGTTTATCCTTAGACCAATTTTTGAACCTGCTTTTTCTTCTTTCTGTTGTAACTCCCCTAATTTTATATTTATTCTTAGAAAAAAAGTAGGGCTGTTGTGTTTTTTTTCCAATAAATACATTTCTCTGAGTCAAACGCTTTCAAGTTCTCCTGGTAATCTTCAGCTACCTAATTCAAGGTGGCATCTGAAATACACAAGTGCCCCTGTCTCATGTTGTTTCGCTCGCCCTTCACTCACAATAGTAATAGAATGTGGCTTTCCACCGTTCACAGAGCCAGACATACGAGTGCATGCACTTCACTTTCACATATATACACAAAAACATCACATGTACAACAAGAGCTCATCCACTAGTCTCCGCCTTGGCACGACTGGCACACTGCCATCCACCTGAATCCCACCCTCCTCTGACACACTTCAGTCTGGAGCCAAACACTGGGACAAGACATCAGAAAGGAGTATTTTCATCAAAGGGTTGCACTTCCCTTTTATCACTGCTGGTGTCTATGCACATAAAAGGCATGGTGATAAAGTAGGGCAGTCGATTTTAACTTTCCCAGCTCTGACAAAATAATATGTGGAAATAATGAAGTATTCAATAAGTCATTAGTCTAGTGTCAAAACAGGCTCCTTGTTTGATACAGGGAAAAGTGCCTTATTCAAGTGTGTCAGCGCAAAACATGCATGTGGTCATGTGCAGATCTGACGGCTGCTCTCTAAGCTGTAATCACTGGTGTGAATGTCATCATTCAAAGTGCAGGGGATGGATATTGTTATTTGTTATGCTATTTGTCAAATGTCACAGTGACACCAAGCCAGATTGTAACAAAAGAGGGAGACATTTGTATACGTGGGACAAGAGGGACAGGCGCTGAGCAGAATACAGAATCAGAAGCCGGGATGAGACAAATGAAAGAGGGCAAGAGTGAGGCTAAGACAGAGAGAGAGAGAGAGAGAGAGATATGAAGTGAGTGGTGTGTCTGGCTCAGTTTTTAGCGTCGAATCGGTGGTCTGAGTCTCGGGTGGGAATCAGAGCATTGCTGTTCCAGCAGGTGACACAGCTAACGCCAGCCGGCAAATGAAGATAAATTCACTTAATCTCTCTGCTGTCAAAACTACACCTTAGCATTGAGGCACACACTCACACGCAGACACTTAAATGCCCTCACACACACAATAACCATCAATCTAATACAGGCTTAACTGCTTAAATGTTTATATTTCACATTCATTTCAATATTTGTGTCTGTGAGTGAATAGAATTTTGTTTGCGAGTCCATATAAAGGCCTGGAAGTGTTTGTTTTAGTGTGTGTGTGTAGCAAAGGAAAACTAGAGCAGGGCCACAGATGCTTGACAGCAGGACAGTCTCATTATCCTGGTCTAGTGTGAGTGGCTACTAACGACCCCTGCCAACCCCGTATGTCACTCAGAAGTGGCCTTTGGTAACAGCAGATTAGCCTGATTGGCTGCAGGTACTGAAACAGCAGAGGGCTGATTAAAATGTCATATAGTGTGAGAGATACCATAGAGAATACATGCTATTAAACAGAAATGGTTTGGATTTTATCTCCAGGCACAGACGACTGAATGATGTATGTGGGTGAACATGCATTATACAAGACTTCTTCAGATCTTTTTAACAGCTGCAGGTAAACTGCAAAGATCAGTCACTCCATTTGTGGAATCGTCCATATCGCAGTCTCTGACAAGCACCCGATGTCCCAGCAGGACCTCCTTGCCTCGGAAGAGCTGGGAAAACACACTCAGTCCACCGAGAATAGATGGCAAGATGAAGCGCGTCCACACCCTAATTTTCTGTCAAACTTTACGCATGGATCTGTGTGGGGACCGCTTCCCTGCATTACCTTAATGTCTTCTCCTATCAGGAAGAGCCCCACCCGAAAAACGTCACTTCATCCCCTCCAATTCCCATTCTGCCCATCTTTCATAATGTTAGTAATGGTTGTGTAATAGTCAGGTTAGGTTGCAGCACACAATAAAAAGAGGCCTGTTAGGGTCCGTGTTGGTCTTGTTCCAATCATTTTGTTGTATTTTGGAGTGATTAAATTGGGCTTATGATGCAACAGTCCAGATGACCAGGACTTACAAGATTGTGAGCAGACACTCATTGCTGCCGTAATCCTCTCATCCTTTTATTAGACAGTCACTCTTCTCCGCTGCCATGCAACCCTGCATCAACATGCATGAAAACAACTCGCAGTCAGTGATGATTCAAAATGATCCAGAAAAACCTATAAGAGAAGATCCGAGGCTGAGGGCCTGTTTCTGTTTAGCGTGTCTAAAAACAAACATCATTTTGGGGGGGACTTTTGAGCGCTGAATGAATAAAGCTTTATAAATATTCACAAATCTCTCCTCCGCTCGCCCTACCCTACTGTGATCACTTAGCTGCATGTCCAATAAGCCTTAGATCTTCGCACATGTTAACTTCTAAAGGAACTTTAAAAACGTATCGTTTTTTTATGTTTATTTGTTGAGAAAAAATATTCATGCATTCAGAAAGAGACACGAAACCTTGCCGGAAACATGCAGCACTAAATCCAATTAATCAAAAATCATAATTATGAGATCAGTGTAATTGTTCTGCCTGGGTGCTCTGACATCCATTTGTGATGGTCATTATTTGTGTCTGTCTGTTGCCAAGGAAATAGGTTTCAAATTTGATGCTTCCTGGCAAAGTCTACGTGGTTGTTGTAAACACACTGCTACCTGGTGCAGATCTGTTTTCTACCTCTGTCGTTTGACTGATATTTTTGCATGGCTGTGAAGCCTTGTGTCCCTTGCTACTGCTGCAGTATTTCTGTGTTGCATTGATCTTCACTGTACACTGCTTGTCTCTTCGTGTTGCTATAGTGGATTCTGATGTGCTGTTCTGGCCGTTGTACGTACTGCTCCAGTCACGGCAGCTGCTCTGCTCTTGAGCTGGCCACCGGTGGGGTAACTCTGTCTTTGATGTGAAGCATCTTGATAGCTCCCATTCAGCCTCGGGGCTTAGCTTTACAGCTTCACTTTGACCTGGACAACAGCCATTTCAAAGAAATAATGCAGAGATAATGATATCATACTTGTGTGTAAGGCTGCTTGTACAAAGTAGTGTATATGATGTATCTGTATTAATAATGATTTTAATATGCTTATGTTAAATGTTTTCTTTGACAAAATCATATACAGTAACTAAGGCAGGAGCTAACATACTATTACACTGCAGATATCTGTTATGACAGTATGTAACAACAGTCTTATATTTGCAATGATGGAATATGTTTTCTGATCCTTTATATCAAGAAACAGTTCGACATTGTGGGAAATACACTTATTTTGCTTGATACTGCCTTCATCTCTGTCTGGTAAATATAAGGCTACAGTCAGCAGGCAATTAGCTTAGCCTAGCATGAAGGCTGAAAGCAAGGGGACAGCTAGCCTGGCTCTGTCCAAATGTAACCAAATCCACCTAACAGCACCTCTAATGCTCACTAATTAACACTGAGATGGTATGGTTTTACAGGGGGTTATGGGCAGGACTATTTCTTTGGAATTCTCCACTTGTGATGAAGAGTTCAGTATTAGCATTATCATTTGGCTCTTTAGCTGCTAAGTTTCTCCACTATGTTCATCAGCTAGTTGTTAACTCTGTCTGTGCACTGTTTGGTGCTGAGCAGGTAGCACACAATTGGTTTTTAGAACCTGTTTTTTTTTTTTTAACACTATGAGAGTGGTGAGAGTGAATCTAAACGGTAAAGTTGCGGGGCTGGAGAACAGCGTCAATTTTCTCATCTAGGTCTTAGAAAGAAAACAAATAAACATATTTCCTAAAATGTCAAACTAATCCTTTAAGCACAATACTTTTATAAATGTTACATTAGACTAATGAATGTTGCCTTGGAGGCTTCAAACAACATTTGGCCCCTCTGAGGATGATCTATAAACTATATTACTTAATGTTTAACCCCGCTTTCATGTGAAAATCTTGCCCTTTTTTCTTCAATGTGCAGTGTGATGTCTCTGTCTTCTTTGTCTTCTTTTTGTTCTATTCAGTACAGTTTGTGCAGTGTGCCCAGTATCTGCAAGACACACTGGATATGGTTTTCATAACCTAAGGGTGACATAAGATATGCAAGCAGTACTTCCTAAGCTTCTGAGAAAAGCTTAACAGAAACAGGGTCAGAGTCAGATAAAGAATAACAGTATTTGAATCTGAGGTTATTATGATGTGGGAGAGACTGAGGAGGAGAGCTGATATGTAAAAAGTAAAAGAGAGCTTTCAGATCACAAAGCAGAGAGAAAGCTGACATTAATAAAGCCAGGCGGAGAGGACAGGAAGAGCAGCGGGAGGCTGAAGGCTTTTAAACCAAGGGACTGGTTCACGGAATAGAGGAAGGAGAAAGGAGATGATCACATGAATGTGAGGAGCCAGTGATTAATGGATTTGTGTAAAATGAGAATGAGGAGAAGGCCAGGAGTGACACTTAAGTCACACTTGTGCCTCTCTTTCTGTCTCCTCTTTCCCCTGTGCTCTTTCAATCCCTCCCCTCCTCATACCTTTCCCCTGGCCCTCTTTCCCTCCCTCTTTTAGACATCCTCTGCGGCTGTCTTGTGACGTTGGGCAGACGTGGAGGTTAGCATCACTGAGAGGATGGAAGGGAAAGGCTCGGGGGGGGCGACATAAATAGAAACTGACCTATCATGAACACACACTTGCAGATACCAAACATAAACGCATGGACAGATGGAATTTAACCAGCACAAACACACACATTTATGTATTTAGCAAAGGTTACATGCTGCATTAACATTATCTGTTTTCTGTGTATTTGTGTAGGAGGATTAAAATAAAATGCCAACTACTGTAAGCTTAACGGAGTATGATGTCCCTGGTGATTCAGGGAACTGATGTCCTCTCCTCAGACGGCTACTCTCTTGTCAGTCTCTCTTCGACAAGTAGAAGTGTAATCAGACATCTCAGGTTTACCCGGCGTGGCTGTACTCTGCTTTATCTGCCAGCAGTCCTGTGCTGCACGGTGACAGAGCAAGGTTGGTACAGAACAAAACCATTTAGCCAAACCACAAGATGAGAGAGGACACATTCACACTCATAAGTAAGAGATTGCGTGTGATGGATAAACGAGGAACAGAACTAGATTTTTCAGCTATTTTGCATTTTTAAAGCCACCCCATGCTGAATTTGAATTTAAAGCGGTCTATTAATCTCAGAGTGGGTGAAAGAGCGAATAACAAAGGGGTCCTTGGACTGGTGGTAATCCCATTTAGTTGGTCCCTAATCCTGTGGTATAGATGGCCTGGGCTGGGTTGACTGTACTAAATGCTAATGACGAAGCATATTGACTGTGGCAGGGGCCTATTTTTAAACTGAAATTGTTACATAATTAAGAGTGGATCGATATGTCAATTGAAGGAGAAAGAAGAACAGTGACATAGCCCACATCTAAACATGTTAACAACCCCAGAGGGACCTATGTGCATGTACTCTCTTTTTATCACCATAAACACGCCACTTTCCCTCTCTCTTTCCCGCATGCACACACATATGCAGACATATATGAAAACAAACATCATCCAGAACACCCTATGTATTAGTATTATGCACTGAGCAGCCAGAAATAAAGGGTAACTTCAATTCGTGCATCTTAATATTCACTGGCTGCTCATTGCAACACAAGAAGGAGCAGTGAAGTGGCTCCAGACCAACAAAATGGAAGCAGTGAGCTGGTGAGGCAGGAAATTAGAGACAGATTGAATTAATTTCAGTCTCTTTTGTCATTTTTATTACAATAATAAAGCATCTGTGTTTAGTAATTATGCACATTATGTAAAATTATTCAAATGAAAGCAACAAGCAGCTCCAGTTTGGGCTTAGTAGAACTCTGTTTCAGGCAATTTGAAAATGAAGTGTTAAGTCAGTCAAACTGTGACAGCAATGATTATTAGTTAGAGTTAGTTGGAGGCACATGGTCTCATTGCTTCGGATTGATCTGAGTTGCTCTGCTGTAAGTAAAGCTTTAGTGAGGTTTTTCGAGTGCACCATGCTTTATGTTTTTGCAGTACCAATGAATTTGAGTTCTGTGAGCCTAATGATGAAGCATGGTTGTCACTTTGACAGGATCCACTTAGCTAAAACGCTGCATGGCATTTGCTGTATTTACAATTAGAGCAAAATTTCACGTTTTGGAGAAATACACTTATTACTGTATCAGTGCAAAGCTGGCGGTTTGCTCAGTTTAGCACAAAGACCGCAAACAGGGAAACAGCTAGCTTGGCCCTGTCCAAACGTAACAAAATCTGCGAGCACTTTGGCTGTAAGCGTTAGCTTGCTTGGCATTGAATCTCCGCTGGTTGCCTGGCAACTCCTCAGAGCCCATCACACACCTGAGTAAAATAGCTGATTGTCGTTTTTACACTTTGGGTTTTGTATGGGTTAAATAAACGGGATACAACATGTTAATTAGTGAGCTCTGGAGGTGCTAGCAGGCAGATTTAGCTACCTTTGGACAGAGCCAGGCTAGCTGTTTCCCCCCTGTTTCCAGTATTTGCAATAAGCTTAGCTAACTGTCTGCTGCAACCTTTTATTTGATGGACATACATGAGAGTGGTATTTATCTTCTCCCCAAGACCCCAAATCTCCCAAAATGTCAAACTACTCCTTTAAGATACAAAAAAAGAACTTTAGACACAAATAAGAGCACATTATGCACACATTTCCACATTCACGCACATGTGCACCAACACACATGCACACACAGCTCATTAATGTGAGCTCTTTGTGCATGTACAGATGTCACAGCTGTATGTCCTTAAAACCTCAGCAAAGACTGAGCTCTCTGGGACACTTTCTAAGTGTGATCTGAAAATGGCAACATTAACAGCAGCTGCATCTGAAATTTAATGGATAGAGCTGGGGTTAGCTTGCGGACAGCATACTGTATGTCTGATGCTGGCTCTACACATTTAATAACTCAAACCAAGTCACATATACATGTTAAATGAGCCAGCTGTTGAATTTTTGATAACAAATGCAGAATATATGCAGAATTCCTTATAAATCTCTCCATAACAGATCTCAGTTTTAGTTTTAAAAAATACAGTTTATGCCTTTTAAAAGCAGCCGTGTCAGTCAGGCAGCTGCCATCGCTCCAAACTGATGGCGTGAGAACAGAGCTGCAGTGTACTGCTGCTGGAGTCATCAAGATGCAACTACAGCCAGCACAGAGTATTTATCCCTAATGAGCCTCTGACTTTGAGGCACATCAATGAGGTGCCTCATTCATAATAAAGAGCCTCAGTCCCGCGGGCAGCAGCTAAATGAACTGGGACCGAATGCAGGCAAACAGTTTAGCCTGCTCCCCCAGCTCCGTGAGTGTTGGCTGTGATAATTAACCATGCAGCTAAAATCCAGAGAGATCTGATCATACTAGTTTAGGAGACACCGGAGATACACACGCAAACATTTGACGCAGGAAAATTAGGATAGGAAATGACAATCTTGTCTGTGTCCCATTATGACAAGCCTATGAGTCAAACCGGTACCAAAGAGTTGCAAATGAACAAAAAAACTTCCCTTCCAGTTATGCCTGTGAGTAAGAAACCACTGATTCCATCTCACCATCAAGCTGAGAATTCAACCCTCAAGACCCAAGAAATAACAATGTAACAGGAGACTTGTGGGAGACAAAATCTGGATTAATTAAACACGGAGCAGTTTCAAAAATTATCTTACACAAAAGACAAGTTATATACAATGCCCTGTGGATCTCAAAATAAATTCAGTGTTATGTTGCACAATCTCTCCAAATCCACTGAGATATGATCAATGGATCAACTCTGCAATTCTAATACCCAGAACAAAGCACACAGGGATTAGCAGTGTTTATCATCATTATCCTAATAGTCCACATCCAAATGAAATGAATTTTAGGAACTCGTTCGTGCTTCCCAGTGTTTGAGCAGGGACGTAAGGCACTGAAGAGGCCATCACAAACACCTCAGAAGCAGCTGTGATGGATGGCATCCGTACAGGTCAGCGCTGCCACTGATTGATCAGCCTCCGAGGCCAGCGATCTGAGTCACAGCCAGTGTGACAGAGATGAGGGGAGGCATACGCGGAAGAGCCAGAGAGGTGCACGACAGAACATTCATCACACAACAGTGATATGGAAATGCAGGGTTTTTAATGCTGTGTTTTTTTACTCTTTCCTTTACTTCTATTCTGGTCTTGTGTTGGTTTGTGCAACATAATGTCAATGTAGTTGTAGCTAGGACACTTTTGAAAATTAGATTTCAATTGCAGGAGACCATTAGAATTAAATTAGGGTCAAATAAGAGATAATTGAATAAATACTTAATACCAAAAAAGCATTTCAGATTACCCTGCTTGTACACAGTTTACACAATGTACAGACCTCTGCTGGCCTTTTTTAATGTATACCTCATTGCAAAGACATTACCTACCTCTATTGTATGTCGACCCATTGCAAAGACATTTTACATGGTCCATGAATGGCCAGAGGAGATTGTACTGCACTGCTGCAGAATAAACTACCACCAAATGTTAATCTGCCAAAGTCACAAAGTTGCAGAAACAGGCACATAATGCTTCTATAACTGTGAGTCCTCAGAGACAGTATCCAAAGTGGTAACATTCAACCAGCAGGGAAAACACAATGTCAGTGGCCTTGGTCTCTGTTGAAACCAGTTTAAATGGAACTGATTTACAGTAACATTATCTTATATCGGATTAATTCACATTCAGTCATACTGTACATAAAGGAAACTTTCTTTAATTAAAAGTTATAATTCTTAAGATTTTATGAAATGAAATCCTGTTTTGATGTGATGTATAGTCATCAATTTTTCAGCAATAGCCATGCAATGTATTTATAATATGTAATTACATCTCAATATATTAGTTTTAATTGTTAATGGCGAAGTCTCTCATTGCTTTCACATGCATGAGGGATACAAAGTCAACAATGCCATGTTATCCAGCATTACTGTTTGTAATTTTCAGCGCTAACTGTTTAATTGTTAACTTTCCTAAAGCTACTGCATCACACTGAAAGTGTTCAACTCACAAAACACAGGGTGGCTTTAATTGTGAGGCGGTCACAGGACACACAATGTATTTGTCACCGTGGTTAGCACTGACAGCAGTCGTTCATCAAAAATGTGTCCACAAAACCAGACAGCATCACTTGACATTAGCGAGGGGCAATTATTTTTCATCGACTTCTTGTTAAAACAGTACATTTATATTGACGGGTCTGTAAACAGATTCACCAGCTGGCCTACTGTTATATTTCTGATAAAGCAACTGATAACGCAACATTTGCTGCCCCCAAGAATTCTTGGACCTATAGTACAAACCACACCGTTACTGTTACCATTAGTAATTACAAGTGTGGCCAAATCAACCAGGACCGAAACCTTAAGGTTTCCAACTTCAAACTGTTAATCACCTGTTGAGATCATGCCTTGAGTTGTTAGATTTAGTGTATTTGATCTACAGTCATTATATCGGTCCACTGACTACAATACTATTGTTTTTCAAGGATTGTATACAGAAACTATATTCAAAACCTTGCATAAGCAATCAAGACCTTTCTTTCTTTCTTAACTTCTCTTTTCATTCTCACCCATCTGACAACCCTAAGAACCTGAAACTCTCTGCCTACCTTGACTCACTAACTGACAACATTGTGTTGTTCATTTAAGTAAGGTAAATCTGCTCCATTAACAGCTCTGGAAATGGTAACCCTCCTGTGGTTACTGTTATTTTGCTCCAAAAATACTCACAATTTAACATAAATACAGTCTTTTAAGCGTTGTGTTTCTGGCAGCATCTCATTTAACTATGGTACGGGTTGTACACCACTGTGATGTCTTGATGCATCAACAGTTGAATACATACACACTCTCAAAGAGCACCTCCTGCCTATGCATAAATGGATAAAAATGTAATGAGGTGGTCGTGATAACTACGCTAAAATCAACAGAACATCAGCAAGTTTTGAAAATCTCTCCAAATGGATGTTGGACAAGACTCAAACTGCTGGAGTTGATTTTTAGCTGACATGTGAATGGAATTATAAGAGGCCTTGGGTTAGGTTATGAGATTTATTCTGATCTGCAAGGGAATGGTGTAAAGTACCTATAAGTCATAATATATGGCTAAAATCATACACTGATTTATCAGTTTTGCAAAAATAAACTAAACTGACAGAGACACTCTAGCACCTGACAATGCAATTGCCCTTTAATCATCAATCAAATTATATTTAACACAATTCATCAACGATTGGATAATGTCTCTACAACAGTAAATGTCAGATTAAAAAGAGAAATAGTTACTTGAAAACTCTCAAACAAGTACAAAGGAACCTCATAGGGAGTAAGATGGGCAGGTCATGCAAATTTACTCAAAGTGTGTTCTTGATTTGGATTTCACTGCCCACGGCCGGATTAACCAACAAAGGGGCTCTGGGACAATAATGAGCCATTGGACCCAGTTCAAAACCCACCACCTCCAAACCCCAGATTAGTTTGGTCAGGGATTAAAGTGGGCCAGAACGATCCAGAACAGCATCCCAGCACCTTCTTGGCAGGTGGACCAAGATCATTTCCATTTAGCCCAGTCAGTGATCCATCTTTGTTTCTCCCTCAGTACAAGGAAGGTGAAGAGGCCTTCTAACATACAGTATGTACTCATATTTTAAAGGAATTTATTGTTATTATTATAGTTTCTGCTCCAAGAATAGGAACATTACCCTAGTTTGTAAATGAAGTCAATAAGGTTTAATTGTATCTCAGTTAACTCAATTACCCACATGGCTGATGTTGCCTTCAGCTGTATTCATAATTCAAATACCCTAATCAAACTTCTTTACACTTCTCATTCTCGAGTCTTGCTAATTAGAGAGAACCACACAGGCATGAATGCATGTTAGCGGTACACACAAACACACATTAGTATATGATTCAGCTGCCATGACCTGGTACGCTCCTGTTCTAGTATTGTAAATTTCCTCTGTCTGGATGATTTGGAACATTTGGGGACACAACTATTTTAAAAACCCCGTCCAGAGGCTGAGAGATTCAGGTCAGGTTTGCAGACAGAATAAGGAGCTCTGAGTCTGAAACACATGGGCCCAAAAGAAACAGAAAACACAAACACTCAGGTTGTGCTCTCCTGAAATAAACCAGTCAAGTCATCCTCACTGCAAAACCTGCCATAAACCCACATCTTGTATTCCAGCAGTTGTCTTGGATTGATTTTTTTTTAAACAAATTACATATCTCCCTGATATCATACATACATGTATTGTGTATATCACATGTGCACGTAGTGAATGAACTCCTCCCAGCTTCTCTGCTTGATTGCACCAGCGATCCATTATCATATAATTATCTTGACATTTAAGCAAAAGACAAAAAGGCCTTTCTCTGCTTCAGTGTAATGAATAACGGTTAAACGTGCTACTATCATAACTAATGGATGGAGGAGATTGCCTCCATGTATTTGTCCTCCACACAAACAGTCTCAGTGTTTGATTCACTTGATTAACCCTGAGTGGAGGACAGTGTGCCTTCACAGGGGGTGGATCAAATGAATACAGACTTGCAGAAAGAGAAACGCACAATCATAGTTCGGTCTCTGTGACTACTTAGACCTGAAATAGCATGAACTGTGCAGCAGTGGGAGATTTATGGAGCCCAGAGCCTTCACCTTCCTCCAGGCTGGGAGCACAGAACAAGTCCCAGTCGAAAGGCTCATCCCTGGGGTGATGCCCAGAGGCCCAGGGGGACCATTACGCATCAACAGGAATATTGGACAGCAGTGGTTCATTAGGCTGTAGGCAATTATTATCATTTATATTTATCTGTATATCTAATCGAGGTCAGCCCTTATCCAGCCAGCAACTCACATGTAAATTGGGTGAAGTGGGGTGTATGCACACTTGTCCCTTTAGCATATTTTACTGTCCTTTTAAAGGAGCAGTGTGTAGGATTTAGGGGGATCTATTGGCAGAAATGGAATGTAATATTCATAATTATGTTTTCATGAGTGTTTAATCATCTCAAACTGAGAATCGTTCTGTTTGCCTCTTCTTCTGCCATGTTGCACCGCCGTGTTTCTACAGTAGCCCAGAATGGACAAACCAAACACTGGCTGTAGAGAGGGCCTTTCCCCCTTTTTACATTACCTGAAGGCCTCCGTAGGTTCTCCTACATGCTTGAAAAGAGAGAGTTATTCAGTTGGTTGCAATCTGCAACCTCGCTGCTAGATGCCTACACAAATCCTACACACTAGTACTTTAAAATAAAGTTTATGCCACCCCTCTCCTGCCACAGTATGAATAATTCTCTTTCTACTTATTTGTCTGGCTTTTATCTCCACAGGACATATGAATCACCCTTTGCTTGTGTCCCCGAGCGAGTGTGTTTTTATCTGCCTGTTATTCTTACTTTTCCTGAAATTTCTTCTTTTCTCCAGTGGTCTGTAATCTCTCTCATCAGCGTTCCTGCTATCTTTCTTCCTCCCAGTCATAGCCAACCTCCTTAAGTCTTAGCATTGCTGGTAGCACTAGGTATTTCAGGGCAGTCTCTGCCCTCTCTCTGTCATCCTCTCATGTTGTCACGTGGCAATTGGAGCGAGTCCGGGGCTGTGCCGTTTGAAGTATTGATTGAAGTGCCCTTCTCCCCTGAGTGCCATTACGTAACAGAGATGCAAAAATCCACAAAGTCACTGAGAGGGAGGGACAGAGGGAGTGTAAGGCAAAATAGAAGAAAGCTGGGAGGGAGGTAGGAAATGTATGGGAGCACAAAAGTGATGGATTGAAGAAATTGAGATTGAGAGATTAAGAGGAACGGTACTGAAGAGAAGTAGAGAAGTGTCAGCTGTGGTTGAGGTGAAGGCAATCCCTGAATCTGTGGATCATCTATCAGGAAATGGTGGAAACCTAGACACCTGCAAATGAGTGTCGTAGATCAAGCAGCTGAAAATAGGCTAGTGAAGGTAGCTATCTTTACTCCTCATCAGTATTGTTGTGTCTCATTGTGGGATCACAGAGATTCTTGGGTTTCACAGAGACACAGAAGAAGAGCACATTTTTTTGTAGAAAAAGATGAGGAAAAAGAAAGTGGGATAACATTCTCAGAGGGATAGAAAGCTTCTTTTTTTCTTACCACAACTGCAAAAGAGTACAGCAGAAAGAATTGTTAATTTGGCAGTTGAGAGTTTATTGTTTCAAAAATACGTTAAGTGACAGCTGCACCATCCAGGCTAATCCAAAGTTACTTGCTGATGGGAAAGTAGAGCAGCTCTGACGCATTAAACGACTGATACTGTGTAAGATATCAGTGGCATCTTGTACAATCAAGTGTCAATGTTTTTAGAACTCGTTTTCCATGATATCCGTGCATGGCAGCTAGTTACAGCTAATAAAAGCCAAATGTTTTTACAGGTCTGTGAAAGGAGACAAACTCTGGAGTCGTGCAAGTCATAATGTAGCAAATCTGATATGTTGCACGTCCATCCATCACCCTGACCTGCATTCACAGTCTCACTTTCCTTCCGTGACTTCCCCTCTACACTTCAGTTCCTTATCATCATTTTCAGTGATGTTCCAATACATTTCAAGGGACTTTACTTTAACTTCCTGAATTGCTGTCAAACTAAAGATTTGACTCCTGTTCTTTACAGTTACACTTAATCTGAACACATATATATGCACATTCATAATGTCTCCCCCTCTTACTATAGCTTTTTAAGGGATTGTAACATAGTATAGGTGAGTGTGTGAATACACTAGCAGACACACGTGCAAACACTTACATGCTTAATGATATTAGACGTTTTATTTTGTATCATCATGAAAGATGAAAAACCTCGTATGACATGGTGAAATCATCGTCAGACTGGACATGGTGATGTCCACCCCTGCAGGCCCTCAGTGCACACACACACAGACACAAACAGGAGGGATGGTCCATGTTACACAAGGTCTTCGTTTGACACGCAGGACTCCCCACCATGATGTACGACCCCTCTTCAAAGGTGTCAGAGATGAACATCGCTGCGAGGACAGACTCAATATGTGACCTTTGATCCAAGTCAGACCCTTGAACCGCATATTATTCTCCTGGAGCTTCAGGATGGGCATACATGTGTGTGAGTGTGTGAGAGATCTTACCTAAGTGTATGCTGATGCCTGTGTCTGTTTATCGACTCATTTGCCTTACATGCTCTAGGTGTAGTTTTTCTCAACACTCTCACTCTCACATTTTTTCGTTCCATTGATCATTTTTAAATTTGTATCAGAGACATCTTTCAGTGGCTAAACTCACCTTTTTTTGTAAAACAACTATACGAAAAGCTGAACATAAAATCATCAAGTTTACATTCCATGAATGTGAACAATTGCTCACTCTAGCCTTGTTTCCACTGATGAACCATCTGCCCACCACTGAAACGTGTCTAGTGACTCAGAACACTGGCTTTCGTCCAATCAACAAGTTGTTTTTGGAGGAAGGAATTTTGTGTTTTGGAAATGTTTGCCTTTCCGCCATATTGTTACAATTTGTCCTGCTTTTAGTCTTTGAATAAAAGACTTATGCTCTCAATACGGACCAATAATTTTGGCCTGCTTAAAGTTATAATCCGTAACATTTTCATGAAATCAAACCCTATTTCTGATACAATTTATGGTCTGCATTTTTTCTGCAAGAGTCCAATATATTTACATTCTGTACTTCTATATAGAAGTTTTTATTGGTGTGGCAGAGTACGCCATTCCCCATAGGAAAACACTGCATGCATAGCAGAATTTTCAATCAGGCTTACTGTTTACTGGCAGCTTGCTAACTAACTCACTAGCCTCACTGGCTAACAGAACATTTACTACTACCACTATTTCACACTGAGAGCATTCAATTTGCAAAACACGAGGTGGCTTTTATTGTGAATCAACCACAGGACACACAACGTGTTTGCTGCTTTGTGGTTTGTT
Organism: Xiphias gladius; assembly: GCF_016859285.1. Lineage (NCBI taxonomy): Eukaryota > Metazoa > Chordata > Actinopteri > Istiophoriformes > Xiphiidae > Xiphias > Xiphias gladius. The sequence goes on along the minus strand of NC_053405.1, from coordinate 23,279,701 downwards.
CATTGAAAATGCATCGACAAAACGAGACATGGTCATTCCAACAAAGTAGCTGCTCAATGAGTCTTTGTAGTATTAAACTGCACTCGCTGTCACCAAGCTAACCATGGGTGTCACCCAAGCTAACTTTATGCTGGCCAAAGAAGCTTCAGTGTCGACACATTGATCATCAGACACTCATGATTGCTAAGAAAAGTCATGTGATTTTCTCCAACCTACAAGGTCTTTTCTCTCCGTCCTTACAGCTGTACACTTACATTACTTTGCTTCTTGTTCTTTTGTCTCCGTCTTAGCACTGTCTTTCAATCTTTCTTTATTTATTGCAGGCTGAATAAAAGAAACATCTCTGTCTGATTGTCTCTAGTTTTTTGCCTGGCCTTTCCCCAACGCTTTTATCTTAACGTCTTGTTGGCCCGCCGTATCCTCCACACAGAGAACAGACCCTTCTCATAATTAACTCCAGTGACTTTCTTCTACACAGAACCACTGCTCTGCCCGCCAGCACACGAGGACCAGGGTAGCTTGTCTTTTGACTTTATGGACCCGAATGTTGTCGGAAAGGCATTTGTAAGATGAAAAAAAAAACAGAATGCTCTAATAGTCTACAACAAACCTAAAATTGCTGTAGGTAAATATAATTTGAGTGCGCTCGAGAGTTTGTTAAAGGGCCCTGTAAGACTCTCTCCACTCTGGTCGAAAACTGATTCGTCTGCCCCCCCGATTGGCTGTGTGACTGTCTGTTTGGAGGACGAACAAAAAGACTGCTTCCTTTTAGAGGGCTTTTAGAGTGCCCTACTGTCTAATTTTACCTCTGGAAATATCAGCAATTACCTAGATGCCCTTCATGATAAAAGCTTCTCTGTTTCTGTGGCATTGGGTTTTAACAAAGTTGCAGTGAAAGAGTCCTGTGACAGCTGCAGCCACTAGCAGGGGCATTGTTGGATTTTAAAAGGGCAGCTTATATGAATGCCACACATACATTCATGACCGTGTCATTATCGATCCATATGTGTGAGTATCACACCTCAACCACATGAGGACATTCCTTGCCCGGGAGCTGCTGTTAGCTTTTGTCTAAGTGGCTGCAGCTCTGAAATCATAAACTAAATCAGTACTAGACAGCACCAGCTCCCAGAAAATGTAATTTACAAATTGGTCTGCTTAATAATGTAACGTTCACTGGTTATTAACCAGGATTGAGCTTCTCTCTTTGAACTCCTCATCATTATCGTCTCTGTATCTATGTGTCTTTAAGGCACCTCCTGCTGATATCAGAGATAGGACGTGCTAGCCAGCTAGCGCTTCCATCTATCATAGAACACTTATGTAACATCCCCACCTCCCGTATGTATATATGCATCTATGCGCCTGTGACGGAACAGAGAGGAAGGGTGTGACGCAGAGGGACACTTTCATGAGTGTCAGGACTCACTTTGAAGATTAAGAGGGGAGATATCATCATTGTGCCGTACACATAGGAGACTGGAGGTACCGCAGTGCGACTCGGCAGGAAGAACCTAAGGCCATCAGCTGAATAAATCAGCACACACACAGAGACCCACACATCGGGGAATATTAACAGTTTTGTCTAGCTTAAATTTTAAAATCAACACTGTGCTCTCCCCAGGACGTATCCTCCAAATGCAACAAAAGCAGTGTGCAGTCACTGCTTGTTGCTAAGCAATATCCACCTGACACCTGCAAATTTCATCTTTCACCCTGTCACTCCATGTTTAGTTTCTCCACCTTTAATTTCATTGAGCCCACATAAAACTCCAAGAAGTTTATTTAAACATCAGGAAATTATTGAATGAATTACTGAGATGCACATCCAAATAAACACACCTATTTGGGGTCAGCTGGTTGACTCTGTATGGCGCTGACTCGGCTGACCTCACGGCTCATGGGTTGCCATCCATCACAGTCTATCATGCCCAAGGTGAGTGTTTGTGATCAGGTGGCCCACAGAGCCAGAGAGACAGCTAACCGTAGAGAGCCTCAGCGGTGAGGTCAGGGGTCAGAGGTTGCGCCTGTTCCCACAGTAGCAGAGGAGGCTTGTCTCTGTTCACTGTCACCTCATCAACACACTCATGACGTTTGACCCCCGTGAATTATTGACATGGAGTAATCCTTGTTTCACAAAAAAAAATGGAAGAAAGCCTTGCAAACACAATTTTCTAGGCAGATTGATTTCAATTGGAGAATTTTTGGTGCTGTAGCAGTTCTGTAAGCCCACATGAATTACTGAAGTCATCCGAAGTGCCAAGATTATTTTTAGTATGAGGATGACACTGTTTCAGTCTCTGACACCATTCAATCTAATAAATCACTAATGACTCCACGGTTAATTAGTCCCCCTAATTTACTGTCTAAATTATCAAAACTCCGTGTAGCTGAGCTTCACTGTTTCTGACTGTAGACCAAAAAAAGATGGTGCCACAGATGGTTTCAAAGCTTCACGCTGCACGATCGTCCTGGTCCAGCTCTAACTCTGAATATAGGGTCTTGTGATGTGAGCATGATAGGGTTTGACATATGTTTGCAGTGAGTTACTCTACGGGAGGGTAGGCTGCCGTTGACTGGGGAGACCAGCAGCAGTCATTGTCTCATGGGAGGGTCTAGAAGGCTAAGTTATGGAAAGTTACAGAGCCAGTGTTGAAGGAAACTACTCTCAAAGACAGGCGTTAAAGACAAAGGGACCTGCAGGGGTGTTCTTTATTTCTGTCCCCCTTCTAATATCCTTCTCTTCCCCCTAACTTCCTCAAACCTCAACTGCTGGGTTCTGTTCCAAGGTTGTAAAATCTCATTTAAAATCAAAATTACAAAAATTAAGCCTTGAGACATAATCGTGCTCCAATGTATGTTACATGGTCTACTAAATAAGGATGGTTCTTTTTAAAAAACAAACCAATATCATTTCTTAAACAATATTTCTGTTTTTAGAGGTATTTAATAAACACCATTTCCTATAAGCTTTACTGTGTGTTCAGTGAAGTGAATTTTTGAGGTTGTGTAATTGTATACAAAGTCAATGGAAAGACACGATTAGCATGGGCAGGGCAAGTTGCCACAAAGACACTTTCCATGCAGGTTGAAAATGTTTCAGCTTGAGAAAAAACTCCTGAGGCTTCATGAATTTATTCTATAAATGTGCAGGGACAGAAGGTAAAAGGGGAGTGACTGAAGGGAAATAACAGAAAGAAGTGGAGTTTCTGGGTTCAGTCAGAGGCTGAACTGAACACGAACAAATAGACACGGCTTGTGCGTCCTTTACTACCTAGCTTACAGTTACTGTACAGTTGGTCCCTTAGCTGTTTGGGGTGATTAAATACAAAGGGTCCAGCGCTCATTTGCATGAATGATGCAAGGCAAATACTTTTTTTCAGACAAGGCTGTAACAACAATAGCACAAAGAGGACTGAACATTGCAGCTATTTTGTTAGACAGCAGAAATTAAACCCAAAAAGTTTTAAAATGACTTAAAAGAGTGTATTGGTTATCATTATGGATATGAATGGAACGAAGGTACAGTGACGAAAGTACTCATGCTACTGTGTTGATACAGTTTCACGGAACCAGTAGCTTTTGGTATGCTAACAAATTAGTATTTGTTTAGATTGATAAAAATCAGAAAGTTTTGAAATTCTAATAGCAGCTACTGTAGTGGATGACAATTTGTCTTTGGATATGGATAGTAAACCCCAGGAACAGGTGTCACTTTTTCAGAAAGGCTGATGCTACATGAGAGATTGCACTGGGTTACACAAGCTAGTGGAAGAGATTTTAGCCTGGAAATTACATCAGGACTTCTACTCTCTACAGTATATACCTTGATTGTGCTCCAGAATCCTAATTTTTTTTTTGAAAGCACAAACCAAAACTGGAAAACCCTTTCAAAACCTGGGCTATATGACCAATAAACAGTTCATTTGTTCCAATGCAATCACAACCCCGTAAGTAATTTTTTAGGGAATTGTTTTTGTAAAAGCAATGTTACGCTTGTTTTCAGTAATGAGTCTTCACGTCTTTATTGTATTACAGTAAAGTGACCATGAAAGACACAGGCTGTGTTCTCTTAATTGTCTTGTTTGCCTGACTGCAGTTGTAATGGTATTTTTCATTCCAGACTATATCTCTTACCCAAGGTTTGTACATGCTTTCCAAGTAGTGAGTAATCAGGCACAGGGAACATTAGAGGTCATGAGAAAGAAACAATGGATTAGCTAGAAACGGGCAGACAAGAACATTGGGTACAGGGATGTCAGCTGTCTCAGCCACAAGCTAGACACTATTTTATTGTGGACAACTCATTAAGATGAGTGACAAGTGTTTGGGGATGGGAATCAAGAACTGGTTCCAGATGAGAACCGGTTCCAAATTGTAGGAACGATCGGAATTGTAAGCCTCAAAGCTTATCAAAATGCACGGAGTTGTCTGAGTTGCGTGTGCTGCAGTAACTGATTGGAGACTAGAGGCTTCTCTGTGTGCAGCTGCCTAGCTAGTGTATACTGATAGCCTGTGTTTCAGGCGTTTAGGCAGCATCCATAAATTGTAGCTTCTACCGATAGTCTGCATATGAGGTGTTTAGGGAACATCTGTATATTGTAGCTTCAGAAAATAACCTGGGTTACACTCTCCCTCCCTAAACTGCATGAGTCTACGCATGAACGTTGGTCACACGCTGCACCACCCACCACCACAAGTAAATTGTCAACCTGTGGGAAACACTATGTCCGTTACTGAGGGTAAGTATCCTATGCTACAATAACATTAGCACCGCACCGGCAGGCCTAGCAGATTTTTTCTCTGACTAAAACAACCTCAATGAAAACCAATGCTGTACAAATATTTTTTCTCATTTCATTCACACCTGAGTCACATGCATGCCTTTTTTCTACTCTGTTTCTACACTGTTCTCCGACTCAGAGATAATAAACAGTTGTGTTGATGCTGAAAACCTGTGTAGACCCACTTTTTTTCCCACACAGAAAATTGATCAGGAATCGTTAAGGGAATCGATAAACAATCGGATCAAAAGAGAACTGATAATGGCTTTGCTATCAATTAATTTCTTCCCTACAAGTGTTTGGGCACAACCCAAACCAACTCAGTCAGAGAGCTAACAGTGCACTCCCTGCCTCAAGAAATGAAGTTTCCGTTTGTTCATTTAAGTATTTCTTTAGAGGGGGAAAATATTAGTTTCTTTGTTTGTCTGTGCCCCTGCTTTCACCCTTACTTCCATATACAAACTCTCTCTGGTTGCAAACGCTAGGTTCAGCTGAGGGGAGAGAATCTATCATTCCCATCAGTTGAGAGAACTCCAGGGGTGTTATTACTTTGAGCCAAGCCATTAAGCTTTTACCCCAGAGCGATCGATGGCAGATGCTGGAGGGGTTGTTTATCTTTTGTCTTCTTATCAGAGCGGCAAGGATTGGTGGGGGCGCCAAGAGGGGGAGAGAGGGGGTGGGAGAGAGATACAAGAGGAAAAGGAGGCAGAGTGACAGAGAAAGGAAAAAAGGAAGGGGAGAACAGCTTGTTCCAGTGGAGGCAACAACCTTTACTTATAATTCAGAGCATAGTCCGTGTGCCGCCTTTTGAGTTGCCAGCATCCATGTGAGGAGCTTGACACTCCTGATCTGGGAGATCGGTGATTAGACAAGGTTATGTGAAAGGCTCACAGCCTACAGGGGAATGACTCAGTATGATAATCAGATGATCTGAGAGTCCTGCTTCATACCATTAAGCTCACCAATGTAACAAGTTAGCTGCCTTATGCAACACTCAAAGTCTACCTGTACGTTTCTGGCTTAATATTTTATCTGACGCAAACCCTTCACTAAGTCAGCTGTATTTTGCTGTTTTTGGCTCTGAAACATATCAGTTGGCTCAAAGTGAATGACTGCTGCAAGGTGACTAATGAAAAGGCGGGTGGTATACACACACACACACACACACACACACACACACACACACACACACACAACAGAAACTGCTTTTCCGAACTATGAGATGTGTGAGAAATCCTGATGAAAGCTGCGTGAGTTACAACTAACGAGGTAGATGGACCGAGCATGAAGCAGAACGACGAGAAACAGCTGTCTGGAGGAGATGTTTCCCTCCCTTTCATTCTCCCTCTGTCTCTGTCTGTCTCTTGTCTCTTTCTCGTAAACACACTCAGACACAGACATATACACAAACTTTTCCCTGCTCTTTCCCCTTTCATTTCATCAGAACCAACTTCAAAGCCCTCTGCTTAAAATGTGTTAATTTCCTCTCATAAATAAAGTAAAAACACAGAGTTACAGTGAATTCATCTTCATGATTATGAGATGTTTTTTTTCACTCTGACTTATTTTCTTAATCTATTTACTCAGCTACCTCTATCCCCTTTAGTCCAGGTCCTCAATTAATGCTCTTATTCATCCTCTCTTCCTCTCAGATGCTCCCCCTTCTTCCTCTCTCTCTCTGTGTGCCTTGCCTCATTTAATTCAGCACTAACTTCATTATAATTACCCCGTCGATTCTGCACACAGGTGTGAGCAGAAACGACTTTCAAATCAAATTTTTTCCTAAGAAGCAAGTAAGTTTTTCTCAGAGGCTGGAGATGGTTCTGGTTATCTTTCACAGCCGATCCGCATCTCGCAAGTTGGATGCAGACGGTTCAGGCACATCCACCTTATCAATTATATAGCGTTAGTTGTGTTTTTGTTTACTACAGCTGTGGGCTTCCAATAAAACAATGTACGTGCACATGCATGTGGTGTACCGTATCAGTGACTCAGTAACTGGATTTGGTGTTTGCTGTGTTGAGTTTACATTAGGGTTTGCATGGGAGGCGTGAATCACATTTTATTTACCTGGCCTGAAAAGGGCTGGTGTGTTCTGTTGAAAGGACCCATTGATAGGCCTGAAGCCTGGGCATTTCCTGCTGAGCGGCTGCTGACAGCTCTAACGGTGCTCTGGGGGGCTCCATGTCAGCAGCTCCCACTCTCCATAATGCAGCAGCGTCAAGCAGCCCAACTATCAACAGCTTCGGAAGGTGGTCAGGGGTCAGTGTGAGGATGAGGGGGGACCAGTGTCCTTTCACTGGAGCATTTGTTCATACTGCAGTTTGAGTTTAAGTCAGTTGGCTTTCCCTTAATGACAGCCTTCACCATTCCCTCCAGTAACTGGTTAAGCGGCACAAATCAGAGGAGGTGTTGCCACGGTTACATGCAGTTTGATATACATTGCACAGTGATTTGGAATCTGTGGTTAAACTGTTGACCAAAACCATGTTTGGGGTATCCTGTTATGTTATTAATGGACTCCTGCCAGCCAATCAAATATGAATTACCAAATATTAAAGGTAAGGCTAGAAATATGTTTGGGAATTATACAGGCTGTTTTAAGTATGGTTGACATTTTCAAAACGTTTAGTAGTATAGAGAGAGTATGGAACATAAATGGATTATCCCTAAATGGATAATGTAGCCAAAATGTTGCTTTTATAATTTACTCAGCTAACTAACAGTGTGTGGAATTATATGTACCTTTAACTCCTTAGACTGTCAGTGTGGTAATCTATCTCTCTCTTTGCTGGAAGATTTTGTTTTAAAGACTTACCGGCTATTTCCTCACAATTCAGGTAAAGCGAGGCTGCATTTCTTCCCCTCTGAAATGGCCCAGATCCATTATGATGTTTTCCATGTAGAAACCTGTTACGATTCAGCTCCTAAACTGACACAGCCAACTTTGTGGGTTTTTTTTTTTTTTTTTTTGTCAGACTCAGACATCCTCAAAAGTTCCTTGCCTCGGTTAAATCACCTGACTGTTCTTCTGATCAGCCGGCTGCCTGCACAGCTGCTGCTCCTTTGCTCATTAGTTCCCCAGGATACTGAACTAACTGCAGCTAGCATTGTAGTTTGCCAGGTTGTTTATGCTCTCAAGCTGCTGCATGGTTTGAACCATCCTTTGGTCGCCGTACCTGTTGCCTGTTCTGAATGCCTGTTGCAGCGTTCGTTCAGGGATGTATTCAGACAGCGGGTTTAGTGAAAACTCTGAGTTTGTTAATCCTAGTTGAGGGAAACTGTGCTGCTTTACTGTTCATACTACACAACTTGCTGTCTTGTAATTGGGGATCTTGAAATGATTGTGGTTGACACGTGCCAGCTGACACAGCATGCTGTGAACTTGACTGACCTCTCTGACTTAGAATGGAAGGAAAAAATGATTAAAACAAAACAAACAAAAAAACAAGGGATTAAAGTTAGCTCTCTGCAAGTTGATGTATAAGGCATTTGGGCACTTTATCAAGCAAAATAATGACAAGAACATTGGACACCTCCATCTTGTTACCTTCATCATGTGCACAGGTAAATGTGGGGTGATAAGGGATGATGTAATTTGATGCAATGGCGATTTTTGAGAGTGCAACACAAATGCAATACTGCAAGGAAAAAGGAGGAATTCAAAAGATTATGCCTCCTAGTGAACAGGGACTGGAGTCATATTGCATTAGTGATGGCAAAAAAGGAAATATATATTTTTGAGTAAAGGAATAGTTTACAAGAGTTAGATGTGAACATCGAAATCACTCTTATATCTGTACGATAAATATGAAGCTAGAGCTCACAGGAGAGTTGCTGGGGAGCTGTGGAAGGAGAGACGTGAGGCAAAGACACTTGTATGAGTTGAAAGGGACAAAAAAACCAGGAAGTTACGTATAGTTAATTATTTTAATTTGTGCTGCTGATTTGATCCATACACCAGCTCATTTACAAGTTGAAGCTGCAGTATTGGCTGTGACGGACATCTTATGGAGACAGTTAAAGTACCTAAATACCCTTTGCGCCCCATCGCTGCAATTTGCGTCAAAAAATCAATTCCCTCTTTAGTTCATAACTCAGTCAAATCTGAGTTGTTAATTTTGGCAACTGGTTTTGATTAAGTTTTAGTCTTTGGTCAAAAACGTGTACTAGTTTTAGACAACTTTTAGTTGTTTGATTTTTGTTATTTTTAGTAAATAAAACTAAAGACATTTTAGTCTAGTTTTAGTCTCATTTTCATCATCCATCTTTAAATGTTATGTCTTCAATGCATTTTGAGACTACAACTGTCACCATCTTTGTCTACAGTTACCATTGTTACAGGTGTCTCTCGCAAGGGGTCCATGTCACTCTGCTCGGCAGTAGTACAGAATGACTCACCTCAGTAAATCCAGTTAGCATTTCAGAACTCAGTCCATTTGAGTAGAACTGCTCTCTCTTGTCTACTCTAGTACAGTTGGTCCTGCTAACCTAGTGTTACCGCAGCTACCTGTGCTGTTCACTGCAGAGCAGTGAGTCAATAAAAAGCTAGATTCACACACCTGTTCACTAAAATATTGTTCATTTTCTCGTTTTTATGGTGTAGAACATCAATAATGTGATCTTTGTTTAGAGAAAATCTAGAGGATGGACCACCGACATTAATCCTGAAACTTACTCACTCCTCCTTATAGAAACCCTAAAGATGGCTGACTGAAAGTAACCTTAACGTTACCTCCACAGCACTTGATAGCTACATTAGCCTACCTTTTTATAAATGTTGCTGTGCTTCCTGCATGTTTTTGTAGTTCATCTCAGTTGTTTTGTTGCTGCTCATTGTCTTATTCTCAGTGGATGAATTTAGTCCATAAATCAGTTTCTTCCAAGAACAGGTAACATCAGATAACATTATTGACAGACTTTGCAAGGTGTTCCTTGTAAATAGTAGTGCAGTAGAACAATGGCTAAATCATCTTCTGAAGAGTGGAGGAGACTGTTTTACTAATCAGGACTTTACATTAAAACGTGCATTTGTCCATCTTTCACGATATTGTTTAGTTTTTATTAGTTGACAAAAAATGTAATCATTTTGTGATAGTTCTCGTTTCAAAGGTTGATTTTTTATTTATTTTTAATCGTGAAAAAAAGGTTGTCATAGTTTTGTCTTAGTTTTAATGGACTAAATTAACACTGATATGCTGGACTATTTCTTGGCCAGGCAAACTAACTTCCAGGAGTCTTCACTTGTTGCTTCGCCAGACTAGCTTGTCTTCTTGCCACGACAATGATTAGGCATATTTCCCAAAATATCAAAAAATAAATAAATAAAATATTCACACTAAAAAATGATGCCTCCCCCAGATGTCACCTGAGTGAATAATGTTTCAGGTCCAATATCAGCCTCATGTTTTGCCCAACATGCTATCGCACATATGAGAGGACAAACTAATGGATTGCAGCCCTGGAGTGTGGGTAGGTCTGTGGTCAGAGTAGAACCACATTAAAGATGGTGGTCTGCCACAGTTTTTAGTATATTGCCACAGCCTGCCACCTTGGCATTGCTCTCTCAGAAACAGCTGTGTCCTGAGTGCCAACTGAAATCCCTGTCATATAACCCACAGCTCACCCCACGTGACTGCTGACACACTCCCGCCGGCTGTCCAACCTGTCACTCTCCATGACCCTTATCGCTTATTACCAGTCCGGTCCAGGCATATACACATGAAACGCATAAACACTTCAAAAATGCACAGATGGCCTCTCAGCGGACCAAACACCCCGGTATAGACTCAAAGTCAGTCTCACACACAGACACACACACACACACACACACACACACACACACACACACACACACACACGCTCGCTCTTGTACTTTCTCCCACTTATAATTCATGTTGAATGATGCTCTTTGATCCCACTGGTGTTTACCAAATCATCCGGCATCTCCTCTTATTTTCATGGTGTTAAATGGCGTCGAGGATGGCTTCGAATGCTTCCTGGCTTAATCATTCAGAATGTGATGGTGAATACATTGAAGCGATTAGTGTTAAAATGGGGTTGTGCTCCTCATCACTCGGCTGTCCGATAATGGAAGACCTGCATTCAGGACATCTCATCCCTAAAAGGATCAAGATTGTCTCTGATCCCTCACAGAACCTCGATGGGTCTCTGTGTGCTCATTTGCTCGTTACACTTTGTAAGTTGGTGGAGGATTTGGGTTTGTGTGGGTTTGTGTGTGTGTGTGTGTGTGTGTGTGTGTGTGTGTGTGTGTGTGTGTGTGTGTGTGTGTGTGTGTGTGTGTGTGTGTGTGTGTGTGTGTGTGTGTGTGTGAATCTGTGTGTGTGTGCTGTGTTTTCAGCAAAGTTATTAATAATGTACTTCCGCAGCCAGCAGCTACCTAATTACTACAATCCATAGACCTAAGAGGAGTGTTACACATACACATAAAAGCTGGGCTTGTTTCAGCACACAGAAAGCCTATTACATAAACAGGGAAAGTTAGAGAAGTGTTAGATTTACTTCAGTACATTGTGGTACATTTTTGCCAATAAAGACTGATGCCGCATTCTTTTCTCGTGGGAGTCAAAGTCAAGGCCGGGGTATGAAGTACAAAGTGTTGTCCGACCTCGTTTAAGGCCAACTTGTGTCATGGCGGAAACTTTCGGACAGCATCGTCCTGCTTGCGCTTTGATGTACACATGAAAAGTGATGGAAGAAGTTATATGAGGAATGAAAAAAGAGAGCAAGAGAGATAAGTTCAAACCCTGACTTACTTTCTCACCTCTACCAACTGGATGTGTGAAGTGGGCGTACTTCATAACTTTGATTGTTATGGAAAGTTACAAAAATTGTACAGAAGTGTCTGACAATCACAAACAAACAAGGATGCCCCAGAATACCCTAAGTCCATTGTTCAATGTATATAAATGCTACATTAAAGGCTATAGTGCGATATTTACCACATATACTGTTGTTAATCCCTCAAATAAACCAACTCTTCAATCATACAGCAATCCCGAGTTTTCTGGTGTTCTGATGTTCCATCGCAATTGATACAAACATGATCCAATACAGTCCAGGAAATTATTCTTGTGTACTACGAATTGGCAACAACTAATATGTTTTGAAGGAAATGTAATGCTCTCTAGATAACATTTTCTATCAACATTATGACATAATTAAGTGAGAAAATGTTGATCATTTTCTGAACGTATCAGTGAATTGTTAAATGATAGGCGTTAATGGAAAGATCATGGTCTCGGTGAAATACTAAAAAAGTCCAAAGTGATTTCAAATACAAGATAGGGCATGTTTACTTTCTTAACATTTAACGTGTACCGGCAAAACATTTCCAAATCTGTTACAAATCACTGTTTAAAATCAGTTTAACGATGTTACCGCACTATGATTAAGGTTCGGTTAAATTTATCCACAAAAATGAATTTTTTTTTACAAATAATTTTACAAGTTCAGGGAAAGGGATCATGGTTTGGGTTAAGTGATAGCCATGATCAAGTACTTAGTTAAGATTGGGGAAACACTGTGGTTTGGTTAAAGTGACTAGGTTGTTTAAGTTAGTGGACCTTCGTCATCCAGGTTAAAAAGAAAACAAAGCTACATTGACTGTCTGTTGGAAATGGAAAACCGAAATAAAGTCTGATGTTTTATTGACCCATCCATCCATGCCAACCTCCGCCCTACGTTGACTTTGTTGCTCTATAACAACGTCACCTGACTTCCTCCTTTGCTCCTGTCATAATTACTTCAGCCGCTAGAGAGCTTTGTCACTTGAAAGAAAACGTATTGTTTCTCTGGAGGACAGTCTCCATTTAACGTAAACCATGGGTTTCCCCAAACTTTAAGCAAAATGCTTTTACTGCCTTAACCTGCCCACACACAGGACTCAGGATTCGAATCCTGGCCACTGGTGTCATAACTCAAGCCGCCATCCACCTTGACCTTCTCTTTGCGAATTGTGTCCAGTACATTAATGTTGAACTTGCCACACTACAAAAAACAGTGAACAGAAATCCAGGCAGCAATTTCATTTCCTTTCGCCATTGTAATTGCCAAAACAAATTAGTAGAATATAAACATAATTTCTATAAGATATGGTTGTTCAGTGAACCTACTAGCAGAGAAGGTCAAGTGTGTACAATATAGGGCCATTCTTGATATGCAGGTTTTTATTCTGACTGACTACACCAGGCAATCATTACTCCTCTTCTCTAGATGTCATGCAATGAGGATATTAGTGAAATTGCTCTGCCACCTGCAAACTGTTGTTGTTTACCCTTCACAGCACGTTGTTCCTCGTTCTTTTTCTGTTGTAATGGTCCTGCATTCCACAGCACACAATATACTCAAAGTAAAGGAGACAGGATATGTTTAGATGTTCACTGTACGTTTCTGATTTGTGTGGGACTCGAGTAAATCTTTTCACAGCAGCTTGACTGCCACTGCCTGAGGATAAGATTTTAAACTTTCAGAAGAAGTATGATAAACATGACCGTCCAGAGAAAACAACCCACACACTGACCAACTCACACATACTGCATGCATACACACATAGATGACAGTGTGTTCATACGTTCCTCTGGGTTGGACTAAGCGGACTAGTCCCGCCTGTAGTGGTGGACTTTAGATAAGAATATCAGTAATCTCAGCTCTTCTTATCATGCTGGTACAATACCATGACCCTAATCCTCCACTGCAGTAAATACATTCTTTAAAACCTACATTTGTAGTGCAGAGAATCTGTGAACCGTCGAGTTCTCTAATCACATAATGTCTGCCCCGTGAGGACCTCAGTTTCTTGTCTTTTCTGCGACATGAACGTGTAGGAAACGTAGTCACTGTGTCTGCCTCTGCCTCTGGTTGTTGCTATAGGCACGGCAGTCTTATCTGATATATCATCATCTTGTCAGCTTGTTCCAGCCACCTTTACCTGCTTTATAAATCCAGGTTTCATTAGATGAAGCTGAGGTCAAAACTTTTTTGTAATCAGAAGTCAGTCTGAAGCTCTGCTCTGCAGGTCAACCTCTTGTCTTTTGATTTTAAGCATGTCCATACTCGTGTGTAGATACGTGCTCATGCTGAAAGGACTCCTGGCTGCAAGTTAAGTCCTCAGAGTTTGGCTGCTCTGCATTTGAAAGATGACCTGCTGCCTAGTCAGTTACAGATTCTGCTCTGCAAGGGCTTGAAAACAGCTACTCAGTTCTGTCCCTTCTCCGCTTGCTCTTTCCCCCTCTCCTTCCTCCCTATTTCCTCTCAGATGTGTGCTTCAAAGTGCGTCACAGATCCAACTGTTTATTCCCAGCCTTCCTCCAGGCATCTCTCCTCCTGAGCATCACTTTCATTTGCCACAGCGGCTCTGATGGCCTGTCAACCCTGCCACACATGACCTGACACGTACTGTAAGCACACAGTAATACACACGCAAAGGAAAACGGACCATACTTAAAGAGGAAGGGATGTGAGAGTACATGTACTAACCTTCTGTATTTATTCCTGTACTAAGTAATGCACACACATGCATAGTGGGCTTGGCCGTGCGGGGCGAGGGGGGTGACAGAGAAAAACTGAACACACAATAAAATGTGCTCACATCTGCAGCTGGACTTATCACAGCTTTAAAGCAGCCTTTGCATTTCGCGTGTTCTGTTTGGCGGCGGGCCCTGGGCACAGATGAACGCCTTAATTACATATGCACTGCTATAGATCCACTGTCTAACCCTGCCGATTGCCTTCACCCACCGCGTGTCAAAACTAATTGCAACTGTTAACCTTAAAGTTGCTCCCATAAATGAAATTGACAATCTGTCAGATTCAATTAACTTGGGTAATAGAATGGATTGTGTAGTTTCCTTTATACCGTAGCACACCTTCCACTTTTTTCATATGGCAGGCGTGCTATAGCTGTGTTTCAGGTGTAGATGAGTGGTAGAGCTGAGACAGCAGATCGTAAAGTTCCTCATCTTAAACAAAGGGTCAAATATTCATCTCTCTTTCTTCCTGTGTGGTGTCTTGACCAACAGCTCTGAAAGTCTGAATATAGCACCAGTGATCCTGGGATGCTGCGTTGCGTAACAAGGTCCAGAGTGTAATCACTTTCAGGATTTAATAATTTATAAAGAAATGTTACACAACAGGCAGAACGTCTCATAATAAATTCATATTTATTTCATTCTAGACTCTCAGACACGTGCCGAGCTGTAATAGTTTGGATAGTGCATTCAAGTTTTCATACATATTTCTTCACTCAATGAGAAAGCAGCAGCAGTATACTATAAAATACAACTGATACATGGAAGGTTCTTTTGCTCCCTCAAGTAGATCCAGTGTATTAGAAAGAAGCTGGAGTGATAGAACTCCATGTTCTGCAGTTTCATATGTACTCGCTCTCAGCATTATGATAAATATTAAAAAAAAAAAGCAACAACATGGTTCAGTTTGCAGATCAATTACAGCGTAACTTGGAGGGAAATCGTTTCAATCAGTGGAGGAAAAAAGAAGACACAGCTCGGTTACTATAATTATTTGTCACAAAAAATGTCTCACTGACTCGCTCTCTATCCAATCCTGTATTCCGGAGTCTGGGCTCAAAAAGGCAATGGAGACATTGAGGCTTGTGGGTATAAAAGGCTCAGTGTTAAAAAGATGTAAAAACAGGAAGGAAGCCCACAGGGTGCAGACAAGGGCAGCCATCTAATTCATAGTCCTGGCCAGACCTGACAGAATAGTAGGACACCATGATATGATGTACAGCGCACGACAAAGAGGCAAAAAGACTACATGGTGACATGAACTGTGGCGGTGTGGGTTGCATGACAAAAGTTACTGTCGCAGTTCCATTTGGACAAATGACTAATGGTATTTGTTTGACGAAGTTCTCCAGTTTTAAAGACACAGTAAAGATACTAGTAATGGAGACCATCATCCTTAAAGACTTCAGTGGAGAAAATACCAGCATCAGTAACAGTAATTACATTTATGGACATTAACTTATTTTTGTCATTTTTAAGATACAAAATTTATGGTGGTAAACCAAGCTTGAAATTAACTGCTGCTCGCAAAACCTGCTAAAGACCAAGACGTGATAAAGTTTGTAAGGCAACGTATTTTTGGAGGAATTATTTCCGGGGAGAACTGTCTTTTCTTTGTGAGGGCGTCAGATAACTGACAAAACTGTAACCAGAGTGTGATATAATGAGCAGAATTATTTGAAAACACTCAACTCGGAGCACGAAATAATTATAAAAGAGACAAACTTTGAAATGACCAAATTTACAACTTCATAGTCACTGTGACGGATTATCTTGTCCACGCAATTTTCAGGGCTTTGGAATTCGATTTTCATATTGTACATAAAATAATGACAGAAAATGGCTTCTTCTTTGGGTAGAAAAATGAATCGTAATATCTCGCGTTATGCTCACTGCTTACAGACACCAACAGGAATAATAGAGTAGGCCTACTTAGCACCAGAGCTGCTTTGAAGGTTTTTGTAGCAAGTTCATCATTATTTCACACGAGGTCACCATTAGTTAATGTGATGAATCTCTGAGCAGTGTTATCAAAGGATAATATGTTTGTGACTAGGCCGGTGCGATGGGCCCGGAGGTAGACTGAGCCTGCAGCCTCAGGTTCATCTTTGCAGATGGAGAGGAGTGCGCTAAGTCAGGCGTGGCCCGAAAACAGACTCTGAGGTGGTGATGATGCTGAGAGCGTTGTATTGTAACAACAAGGGACCAGCCCCTTAGCGTCCCATCTATCTCCCTCCCTGCCTCTATACATGAAGGAGCATACCAACTTAGAAGTACAGCAGAAATTTAAATGAAAAAAAAAAAAGATATCAGGCTTAAGTTTAATATTCATGATGTAGACTTACTGTATCAGTCAGATGAGAGCACAAATCCATTTATAATCAATAAGCTTGATTGTAACCGCTAGATTCATGATTAGTCAATCTTTCTGTTATTGGAAAGACATCTAAGAGAAGCCTAATATTAATGAGCCAGCCATCCCAGTTAAATCCTAATGCATATCACATGGTACGTACTGCAGCACGCTTCCTGCACTAATGGCTCAAAGGGCTCTTTTATCTCAGCTGTGGCCGTGATCCAGATGATGTAACAGCTCAATTGAAATATCATCACAGGAGAAAGCCAAGCATCAAAAAAAAAAAAAAGAACAACAACAACTACAAAAAAAAAAACGAGGAGCGCCAAAACAAACCTTAAATATTAATTCAGTGATGCCACTTACGTAAGACTCGGCACCAGTGGGAAGGAGGCAGACACGTGTGCACGAGAAGAGTCGGAGACATTTGATTTTACAAGTGCTGTTACATAGTCTCTTCTGGTTTGAAATGTCTCACACATCACGATCAGCAGACAAAAAAGAGCCAGCTCGCTCCCATTTTGTACTCTCTCTGACATGGCTATTATGTGTTTTTTAAAAGTAAAGACAGTAAATCACAATTTCCTCCAACAGTCTGAAAGAATCGAGCTTTTTTAATTATACCGTTTGAGAAAGGCAAGCAGATACACAGGGCAGAGATAACGATAGCAAACGAGACACTATTTATTGTTGAGGCAGAGTACGTATCACAGGAAACAGTTCATCTTTCTGGAGACAGAAAAGGTTACCCAGAATCTGCAGATGTCCCAAATATTTACATAAGGTGTGCGTAGACACTCGGTCTCTCTTTACGCCTTGCTTCCTCTCCTTCTTGCACTGTGAAACAGTTTATGTCCTTCCTCTGAGGTGAAACACTGAGGAAAAATTCTAAACTGTTTTATTAGATGAATCAGGGGAACCAAAATATTTGCGTAAGGGGATGGGCGAGAGGCTGATGTATCATTTGAGGGAGAAGCCTGCAGAGGGCACAAAAATGGAATTTACTATACCAACATTTTGCTTTCACTCTTTCCTTACAGATACCTTTTGCTAGTTGAAACAGTTGTAATAACAATGCTTTTAGCCATGCTAGCAGCATGGCTCCATGGACGGCAATGTCAGCCCGTCGGTTGGTTGGTGCACCATTTTGGTCCACACTGAGATATCTCAACAACCATTAGATGAATTGACATAAATTTAAATTTTGTGTAGACACTCATGGTCCCCAGAGTATGGTGGCCCCCTCAGGATAAAGCACATAGAAGATCGAAAGCACAAGCATTAAAGTAAAGGCGCTCCAAATACAAAACTTCAAAACTTCAATTTGTCTTGATTTACTTTGGTTTATGACGTTGTTGACGTTAGCATGTAGCTTACAGCGCAAATTTTAACCAAATTGGCAGAAAATCAGTCAAATAAAATGTAAATTAATGTGAGATTCTATCCACTGCCATTGTCCATGCAAACAATGTAGTAAAGCATAATGCAATTATGGCATATCTGTTTGTTTCATTTACTAATTTGAGGAAGGTCACTTCAGTGCCCCGGGCGCTTCAGTAGACGTTTAAGTAACATGCTTCATGTACAGCACGATTTGTTCTCACTTTTTTCACCTCAGCCATCCGTAAAAACCTTTATCGCAATATTTTCGGCAATTATTTCAAATATAGTGTATTTCCACTCAGATTTTTTTTAAGCACAAATTGAAAATTTAATGTCAAAACAAATGGATGGAAATGCACGTGTTTCAGTTTTGCCAAATCTCTCCCTACAGGATCTAAAGGCAACAGCGACAGGCTAAATAACAACACTCTGTAGTTCCCTGAAATGTCTCTGATTTCTGGAAACCCAAAACAATGCAGAGACCCTCTGTCTTGCCTTCCTTCAGTGTCTTAAATACCTCTGTACTAATTCCGTTTAATCAGTCAATGATTGTTTTATCATCACTACTTAACATGCTCCCTCCTACACAGAGCAAAGAGGAGGAAATTGGGATTCTAAAGATAACAACAGCCTGCACTTACCAGTTCAGCTGTAGTAATTGATACACTGCCATCTGCACCTCAGGGATAATTTGATTTGCCCTGACATGGTAAATTACCCCGCTAAAGCCTGTCCATTTTATTTTCTAATTCAATCGGGTGTCACTTAACACCCGCAGCCCTGGTTTCGACGGCGCCCCAGAGGCACAGTGAGGCCGGTTTACTGCACTGTGGGCGCTCCCCCTGGGCTGCTGTGTACTGGTGAGCGGAGATGACCAGACTGTATTGAGGTGGCTGGCCTCTCAACTTTGCAACACTCTGACCGGCATGACCTTGACATGGAGGAAAAAAACCTGCCATCCCGGCAGAAATACATGCTGACTGCATTTGTGGCGTCAAGGGCAGTTGAACTGGGCTGGCCGCAGCTCTCAACCTCACACATGAACACATGAATTTCCATGTAGATAAACATTTAGATACGTGTATGAACTGGACCCGAATGCTCCTGTAATGTAATTTATTATGCCCGTCGGGTGAAAGCGAATAAGGTTCTTTCACTGCCACAGCCTGCTATATCAGTGGTATATTGAAACATTTGATTACTTTAGACTCTGGCACGAAGAAAGGCCTATATATACCATTAGACCTCTATAATTCATCCTTTTGACATAGATGTGCTATATTCAGACATTCAGATGTCCAAGGGGAAGTGATCTAAGATAACTCTCCATTCATATTTTCCATGTGGTTGATTAAAATAAAGATGTTCACTCAGCAACTACTGACCTTGTTTTTCCCACCACAAATTATACTTTATGAACAGGCTACGTCATTTTTAGTCCCTCTGCATAAACAGAGAAACAATTTTGCTAAGAAGCATTTTTTTTCTCTCCGTAAACACCCATGTTGAGATGGGTTTTTACAGTTTGAACAAAGGATCTCAACAAAGTGACTAAGATGCTCCAACCAAAAGTTTCTTTTTTAATCAAATGTCCTGGCACTTTCTTCTCCTCATTCACCAAAATGTTGTGTTCTGTGTTTCCTTGTTGATGTGTTTGAACCCAAAGCCCACTCCTCCGAGCTTTCCAGTAGACTAATATTTGTCTTTCCACCTCCTCCTTCTCTGTGAACATCTGGACTGGAGCTTTGCAGCAACAAAAAGTTCTTTGGCGAGCCTTCATATCTTTTGATGATTGCATACATAACCGTTGATAGTTTACCACGTCCATAAACATTCCCCTCTGGCCACCAACACATGGCCACTCAGCTGACTGGCGATTTTTGTCTGTAAGAATATTTATCAATGGGAGATGCAGCACTCTGTAGCCATCTTGCTCTTGTGGCATAGCAGTGGTTCGTCTATTGGTAGTAGAAAATTTTTTGAAACAAAGTCTAACAATCTGACGCAAATTTGTCATATGACACTGAAAGTTATCACGACATGATTTTGCAGCTTTAAAACTCTCGGCTAAGATGTGGCCAGAAATTCAGGGATATATCCTTTTATCCATTTTAGCGGTGAAAGATCTCATTGCGTACAATTGCTGATTATCAGGTAAATCTATAAATCGGCTGAACAGCTCTGTGGGAAGTGCAACTTAAAAATGTTTTCTTTGATGTTGGAATCTTTATCCCTTGATTTGGAAAGGATGCTCTGGTCTGGGGGTTGATGTGTCTGTGGGCCTCGGGAATGATTTGTTTGGTCTGAGCACTGCGGAGGAAATGAAAAACACACCTGAGCCTTTATTTTGTAGCATCTTTCACTCGCTGTAGTGCTTCTGTAGCTGAGGTAGTGGTAAGAGAAATGAAGAGGGAGAACGGGAATCAGTGTGAGCTGGTTGCGAACGTGCTTGAACTATCAATCTCATATGTGTGTGTAAGTCCATGCATACCTGTCTGAATGCCTTCGCCACTGTCTGAAGGCACGTCACCACGTCAAAGAGCCTGAAGTTTAGTCCAATTTCCTCTGTGCGATGGAAGTCATTACAGCTCTGGCTCGCTGCTCTGACTGAAGTCTTTTAGTCACAATGGGCCGGTGTGACTTCGTCTGAAGCAGGGTCGGCGGAAGCCAGCTCAGTAATCCGTTGGGATTCAGGAGGGAAGATGTGTTCAATCAGGCACATTCCAGGTGCACTCTGCAGGTAATGAGACTGTGCATTTTATGAGCAGTTCCATGTACAAATGCTGGTGTCAGTCACATACAGTTTAATGTACAGTGCAAATGCACGTATACACTGTAAAACGTCTTCCCAGAATTATTAGAATAAGCCAATCCTTAGTCATTAACTTGTGTATGATGTAAATATGTAAGTTTTAAGGAGCTCCTATTCAATTTTTTTTTACCCCAACCCCAATCTGATTTCTTTAACATTGGGTTTAGTCTTCTAAATTTTGCACAAGCTACTTGATCCAAATACAGACAGTCCTGATTCAAAACCATTAACATGATCATCTTAAACCATTGATAGGATATGGATGAAAGTTCAACTCGGAGAGTGCAACACCTGCAAGTAACAGGACACAGAACGCATCGCTGTGCTGGAATTATTGAACCTAGAAAGAGAGCGGTGTTACAGAGTGATGCTTCTTTTACCTCGTAAACATCTTTACGGACACCTGGCTGCAGAAAGGATGCAAACTTGACAACAGCCTACTTTTATTTTGGCTTACGATCAAGTTACTCACAGAATTAACATTAATTTGGCAACACCTAAATTGATCTACACTGCTCTGCTCTTTGCTAATAAGAGAAGAGAGATAACAGATTTCTTACTGTTGGAGTTTAGCAAATCTGTGTAATTTCACGATCCAGGGTGTCAGAGCGGTCAGTCACCAGTGCAACCAAATCATTTTCACATTCACACACTAATTTTCACTTGCATATGTAGTATAAAACATATGGGACCCACTAAAATATGCCTGGATCCGCCCTGACACTGATACTTGAGGTAATTCAACTTAACATTTCTAGTTAATCAATTTACTTGAAGCCTTTTGACTTGAAACGATGAGTTAAATAAATGTGCAGCTGAGAGTTCACACAACTCATGAAATTAAGTTTCGAAAGAACAATGGTCAACATATTAGCAGACTTCCGGGTTAATGGTGTGAAAAAATATATCTATATATTGGAAACTTGTTGTGTGTCTTCAATATATATTGAGCGAAGTCATGGTTGTTTCTTTTCATAATAATGAACAAAATGCCAACCTTTGATGACGGTTAGTGTCTTACATTTATAATTCCTAAAGTTATCTGGAGGAGCCTGATGAGTTTTGTTTGCTGTTGTAAAAGTGGCTCCAACGGCAGCCACAGCTATTTTAAGTTATTTGTGTTACATAAAGAGCTGCCTTGTTAAACAAAGAAAATCTAAATGTAAAGCAAAGAACTCACTGTACCGTTTGACACTGATTCAACTTAAAATCTCAAGATTGTTGAAATGTTGTACGGTGTAGACAGGCATACAATATATATATATATATATATATATATATATATACACACACACAGAGTGAGGGATGGACACTGTGTCGCTGTGATGCTGCAGGAAATAGCTGTGTGTCTCTGTAGATGGCAGTGTTGCCCAGATTTCCTGCAGCTCGCTCTGTCTCGCTGGTCGTGTATGTGTGTGCCCCCATTATCCTGATAACCAGGATAAATCCTTTTAATGGAAAAATTCTATGTGTTCCTGAAAATAGCAGCACTCTATTGTGCCATATATAACTCACTTTTACATAAATATACAAATGCCCATGGCTCAAACAAATTAATCACTTGACCTGATATGATTTCTGTCCTTGCAAACTGATTTGTTCTATTAAGTTACAAGCTTTGATATAGATGCAGCAGAAATACCGGAGCATTTGTGCGTGTGTGTGTGTTTTAGAAGATGGTTGATGGAAACTGCACATTCCTCCTCATCCGCTACATAGGGCTGTCAGGAAAACAAGTCAGCTCTTTGAGCAAGAATCAACCGAATCCTGCATTCATTTGCATTTATGTTTCCAGTAAATATATTCCTCTGTATTCCACAGACAGAGACATCACTGTGAAGAAGCATGAGCATGCTCAAGAGGGGCCACAAGCAGAGAGAAGGGTGCAGGAAAGGGATGAAACATAGAATAAAGGAGCAGATTAGGACAGAATTGGCAACGGAAATTGTAAATTTAGCAGATATGATATTGATAAGGCAGAGGAGGATGGATGCCAGGAAGGGCTTTGACATGTATCGTAGCTGTTGTGAAGGGAGAGGAGGAAGGAGGGGAATGACTTTATGTTGAAAGAAGGAGACGGATGTGACCCGGTGGTTAGTCAAGTCCCCTGTGGGGTCCTCGGGGGCCAGCAGCGTCTCTTGCTTGCGTTCTCTCTCGCTCTCTCTGTCAGGCCTCTTGCACTCTTGTCCTCTGCTCTCCTTCAACATCTGGAGTCTGTTTAGCATCATGAACACCAGAGCTCCCACCACGACACCTCTCCTAAAAATGCCTAGGACCAGGACTTTTCAGAGGGTAAGAGGAGTAAACAGTCGAGCAACAACGTCCGCGTGCAAGTGTGGTGTATTTCGAGCTCCTCTTTCCTGTGGTTTCATGCTATGTTCATCTTCATTTGTCCTCATTTCATTTAATGCATTATTCATTACTGATCCCATTTCTACAAATCAGCAGACCACTCAGCTCTAACCTCAAACTGCTAAATCATGTTTGACTAAATGCTTTGACATTGTCAAAGGAAGAAAATCTGTGGCTTCATAATGAAAAACACTTCGAGTTAGGTATGCATCATTGTCAGATGATCTGATAATCTCTGGTCAATTAAGCGCCAGATTCCAGTGTTTACAGCTGCAGCAATACTGAAACTCAACTACTGCGTGTCGATTCTGGTCTTTAAATGTGTCATGTTTAAATGGAAGCTTTTAAATAAGCCACGGCCCATTTGTAAGTATGCATACGTGTGTGTTCAATGTTTACACACTGTCAAAGCCCCACCCCCCCTCCGTGGTCAAAGGATTAGAGGTTAGCAAACACCTCTGTGAAAGTGTTTAAAATCAGGGCCACGATGACTGATTTTCACGCTGGTCAGTCAGCAGATGAGCACACCATTCATTTTCTGCTGTCACAGACGACCTCTGTGTCCGCAACCCTGGCCGTCCCCCCATACGCCGGCTCATGGGAAACAGTGAGGTTTAAGGGTCTAGAGCTTGTGTTCTGGTCAAACAGCTCGCTCAAAGCAGAGATGCTGTAAAAACAAGGGCGTGGGAGTGGGGGAGGTGATGCAGCTTGGATCATAGCTTTTAGATCTGGGGGCGGTGACAACTGTAAAATGTATTATGGAGTTCACATGAGGTATACGTGTGCCATGTGTGTGTGCCAAAATGCCTGATGCATTATACTTGGAGTTGAAAAGTGTTTTTGTATCAGCTTATGCAATGAAAAGAATGGCTGTTCAGCCTACTGAGCACATCTTCGGTGATGATTTTGTGCATGCAGCTGCAGTCTGTGTATGTGTACGTGTATGTGTTTGTGTGTGTCTGCGGACTGAGTCTTGGCTGTGGGGGTCCACATGGGAGAGGGCGGGAGTTCCTGGGCACCAGGCCTTTAACAGTAAAACATTTCAGAGGCTGTCCATCACAAACCTAATGACTTCAGCAGATAGGGCCTGGATTTTGGCTTTTTCCCACCGCCGACACCAACAGCCATAAAACACTGCATGTTTGGAATGCAGAACATGGATCCTGTGGACGAGAACAGCAACACAGAGATGACACACAAACCGCAAAGCACTGCGGCTTACACAACAAAGTGCTCATGGCTAT
This sequence comes from Xiphias gladius, assembly GCF_016859285.1. Taxonomy (NCBI): domain Eukaryota; kingdom Metazoa; phylum Chordata; class Actinopteri; order Istiophoriformes; family Xiphiidae; genus Xiphias; species Xiphias gladius. The sequence goes on along the minus strand of NC_053405.1, from coordinate 23,255,222 downwards.
TTTAATATAGGAAGTGCTGTTATTTTGAGCAGTAGACTGTGATATCGGTTTGCACGTACTCAGAATACAGTCACATACGCATGTATTCACATTATATTAGTTCTGTTCCGGATGCAGAGTGATATGCATCCATCACCAGAAGGTCAGGGTACTGAATGATTCATAGACTGGTGTAACTGACAGTGTTTACAGGAGGTCATGCCAACAGACCAGTCCCCCTGACCTTTAACCCCTAACCTATAGAGGCTAAAGAAAGGGTTAGTTTACCAAATATGGAGACAGACACCAAATTGAACTGAGAAAACAGAGGACGAGAAGGTGTTTAGGTGGCAAGAAAAGGCTGGAAAAAAATAAAAGGGTGAGGTAAACAGACAAAAATACACATATTGAGGAAGTCTAAAAAGGAAGAGGTCATTAAACTTTGAGAAAGTGAAAACAGGAAGATCAAAAAGATTAGGTTTCTGTGAATTAAGGCAGGCTCAAGGCAGGCAGAAATTTGCAAGGTCTGGGAATCATGTCAGCCTTTCAACAAACCATGTCAAATTCCCCAGCATGTGTCCATTAAAGTCCCTTATCTTGGCCCAGCTCCTTCACACGAGGTAGAGGTGGAGTTAGGTTACTAAGCTGACCTCCCACATTGTTTCAGCAGAAAGAAGAGGTGGTGCGCTGGTTGTGTTTTACTGTAAGAAATGTTTCATGTAAATCCCTGGATATTCACCTACAAAACCTGGCAAAGATAGAAGAAGCTCTGCAAATAATCAGGCTTAACTGAAACACTTTGAAGCAGAATTTTACTATTTAAAAATTTTGTTGACAGAAAATGTCACCCTAACTCCCACATCTGTGCGCGAAAAGAAAAAAAGTCATTACCAACTGGAGAGGAGTTTCTCTGCGAGAGTGATGGTTTTAATCTCACTGCAGGCCAAACGACAGGTCAGGCCGAGTGCAGAAATGACAGAGATTATTCTGAGTCCCACAGTGGCTGCTGTCATTGGTACCTGGTCCCCATCCACTGTAATAGGTCACCTCCCCAGGAGCCACCACAGGCACACAGCCACACGGTGTTGCCATGGAAACCAGACAGCTATAAAGGGGATTAGACATGATAGGATGTCGTGTCTGAAATGAGTACAGTGGTTATAAGAAAGCGGACTGTCACTGGGAGAGGGAGAATGGTTGTCTGTGGATCAGGTGAGGAGACAGGCTCATTAGGAGAGAGTCTTCATTTGTTGTCTTGTGTCTTTATGATGGATTTTACATAGAAAATGTTGTTAATATTATATTATAATAGATTATATGTAGCTTTAGAATCAATAGAAACCAGTGCAGGGAGACGCACTCCAATCGTTTACTTAAATAAATGTACCAATGCCACATAAATTTAAATGAGATGAAGAGAAGCAGAAGTAGAAAGGAGTAGGAAACGGAAAGTACAATACATTGAAACCTCCTTGTTAGAGACTACAAACAGTTTGATGTAACCACAATTTTTTTTAACTTTGTGGTCACAAGCAGCTCCCACAAGAATGAACCCTCTTTAGATGAAGATCAGTATGCTCATGCAATGAAAATGTCGGATTCCACCACTGCTGTATTCTCAGAAACTCAGTATGTTACAATTTGATTATTTCAGTTAACTTGCCAATATTAAACTCATCAATAAAATTCCTTTGTATCCGTGCTCCTAAAGTGACATGGTGGTGCCTATCAGGGTTTCTGGCTCAGTAACTCTGGTTGTGTATATGGGCAGCTGTCAAGCGCCTCAGGTTTAAGGCGTAAGTCCTCCCCTGGATGGATCTGGGGGATCATTATGTCTACCCAGAGAACTCCAACTGTATCATAAATGAGATCATTTTAAACTCATTTTAAAACACACAGCATCTTTTAACTGAGCGTTTAAATAGTAGTCATGAATGATCCGGATTTGTCATTAAGTTTTATGATCAATTTCTATTACTTTTTATCACTGTTTGTGTTTTGTGCTGTTTTGTGTATTTAAACGTTCGCCTAGGAACAAGCTTAGCAAACTAGCTTAAGCTATCAATACTGTGGTAGGCCCATATGCAGAATTTCTTTAGTATTTTTAGTATTTTTAGTATGTTAATTGCATATTGTAGTGGCTGTGTTAAAGGATAGGTTCAAAATTTTTCAAGTGTGTCTTAAAACAGTAGTCCGGTGCCCATTTGGACAGTGAAACACGTTTTTTCTTGCTGCAATCATTCCTCCTGTTCGTACTGACCTTGAAGAGATCCCATCCTAATGCACTTTCAGTGTAAGTGATGGAGACAAAATCCACAGTCCCCGTTTTGTACAAAAATGTGTTCTAAAGTTCATCTGTAGCCGATATGAAGCTTCAGCAGTCTGAATTAATCAAATCCAGCAGATAACTTACAAAGTTACTGTTTTTTTTTAGTACAAAATGATATAACATCTGTAACATCTTCTCAAATACAGAAAGCAAAAAAAAAAAAAAAAAAAGTGATACGGATGCAGTTTCACTTAATGGTTACGTATACATCCATTCATACTTTACACTGCTTCTAGAAAGTTTGCCATTTGCTACTAAAGCAGCATCAACAGGGAAAAAGCTTTTATTTGCTTTACTTTGCTTTCTATTTTTTAACTTAAAGCAACATCCTTTGTTATATCCTGGGTGTAATACCCTTCCTCTCATTTGCCTTGTGGACACGTCAAATGTTTTGTTTCCAGAAGAACTTACTGAAAATGTTTGTTTTGCTTACAAAAACCTGACTAATAAAACGGAGCATGTGAGAAAGCAATACTGCACTGACACGCAGATCAGGATGACAGCCCCACAATGGCTGTTTTCTTAGTGGGTCTCTGTGAAAGAAGGGCCCCCAAGGTACACCCCCATCTTAAAAAAGACATCACATTGTCATTGGACTAGTAAATGAAATTCTATTGGTTCCCTCTAAGAAACAATTTAACGATTCAGTGACCGCACTCCTCACTGAGTCAACAAAAGCACCGCGGCTCAAATCTCACAGCTATAAAACAAGTGAGGGAAAATGCCATGCTAAACTCTAGTACAACAAAAATATACTGTTATCCAAGGCCAAATACATCATTCCTTCTCCATTCAGGCCATGGGCGACAGTTTGGGTAGATCAAATCCTTTTTAGATACAACAACAGGGTGCATCATTTTCCTGTGTTTCCCAGTGACAGAGATAGAGGGCAGTGTGATTCTTTTCACGCGGGGTAGAGTCCTTCAGCAGTAGAGATGAGCTCCTTATAGATAAACTGGGATCAGGGAGAATCATTTTTACAGCTTCAGATGAAATAATGAAATATGAAAAAAAAAAACGTCCCCACAATTGCCCTGCCTTTAATATCCAAAGAAGAGCCAAAAAAGTAGAATGCAAAACTGTATTACTGAAATTTAATACCATCCAAGGCTTTCCCCTCTCTTCTATCTCCTGCACACTGCTGGGTGGAGTATCTAACTATACTGTTATTGTGGTTTGCATTTCTACAGTACTTTCTTGACACTAAGGATTACTTACCTTAATGACTGCTCTTATACTTTTGTCTCCTTTGAAGAGACACATTGAGAGCATCTTAAGAATAGTCTCGAGTGCATCTGCCTCTCTAGAGTTAAGAGTGGTGTGGTTTTTGTAAGCTGCCTCATTTACCCTGAGAGTGTGTGTGTGTGCATTTCCAGCAAGCGCTCTGCTTGTGCTTCAACCTGTCGAGAACAGTGCTGGAACACTCTGGACTTGGATCTGGAACTAACATGGAAATAATAGAAGTTTGACATGGACCCTCACAAACAGAGAGAGAATCCCACTTCAAATGTGGGATTTGTGAGACTGTCACTGTTGACATGTTCTGTTCTGGGGCCAGATCAGATGTGGCTTTGATTTGGTAGAACTGCTGTTCTTTTATGTATGTTGGCCCTTTCTTCAAACAGATCCCTGATCAGGGACATGATATAATATAATGCAATAATGTGTTGTTGAAGTAGGGGCAATTGAATAAAACCGAAACTGTCCGGCGTTTATTTGTGAGTACAGATGAGCCAAAACTAATGTTTTCCAGTTTTGAATCCAGCTTCTAACTTCAGTTGAGTGTAGGTAACTCAGTCCAGTGTTGGTTCAGGCAACCCACGATGGCTTTCACCTACATATGACCTTAACTGACAACCAAATCCCCTCCCCGCAACCCTGCGAACAGATTAGCAATCAAATCCCCCTCTGTGTGCCATCTTGCCTTTCTCTGACAAGACAAATGTGTGACCGTGACAGCCAGTGATATAATAGGGTTTTACATGTATCTGAGCTCAAGTGTATAAAGTCAGTGTGTGTGTGTGTGTGTGTGTGTGTGTGTGTGTGTGTGTGTGTGTGTGTGTGTGTGTGTGTGTGTGTGTGTGTGTGTGTGTGTGTGTGTCTATGCCTGTTTTCCCGTTGTAGGTGGATAAGATTACTGTTAATGTCTTGACTAGGTAGCTAGCCTTTTGATGTGTCAGCAAGACGTCCAAAAGAACTCCACTGAGTGATTTATGAAGGTGCTGGAGCACACTTACACACACACTTGAAAGCACAAATACACACACTGATTGCCTCCCCACAGAGAAGCACAGTAGTAGACAGGACATAGGACAGGCCTGCCTTGTTGGATGGTCCAGACTAAACAGTAAACACATACCTCACAGGGAGGAGTGTACAGAATTGCTCGGTTGAATTGCCTAAAACTTAAAGAAACCAACTGAAACAAACACACTCTCATATTTTCCAAAAGTAACTTGATCACAACCCTTCATATTCTCAAAAAGAAGTGGAAAATACTCTTTGAAATGTAATTCCCAATGTTATTTATGAACATGAGTGTTTGGACTGTGTCTGTAATTACACAGAAATGTGTCATACAAGAGTAAAGTCATAAAGTGAATAGCACACTGACAGAATCTGTGAGCACCATGTGTGATTGTGTTCTGTGTATCCGTGTGATTCTTGTGTGTGATGTCTGTCAGCGGAGTCTTTGTGCTGCAGGCTCTATAATAGGAGGATCTGGCTTTATAATGGGACCCCTCTCTATGGGCCCTGGCCCACTGCCAGCAACCCCAAATGCCTCTTACTGGCTGTTGGTTTAGCCGTTGATCCCTGGAAGTGGCGGTGGAAGATTGCGGCTGTATTGGTGCTCATATAAATGACAGGATATGGTTAGTTTTACTGTGGTTGTTTTTTTTTTCCTTGTTGGTTTTTTTTTTTTACATCTCCACAGTGGGCTCAGCCTCTGTGACAAAGCTGGGATGCTTTTTACCCATGCTATAAATAGTCCTCTGTCTTCAGATGAGCCTGTAAACCGGCAGGCCACAACACAGATCTGCATCTTTAATGTTTCTTTAGCCTTTTAATGTTCGTTAGTCTCAGTCTCGCAGTACATACTATAACAGTACCCCTAAACATAGTCCCCTCTAGTATTCCTCTTACCCATTCATGTGCTAACCTCCTACACACAGTCACAGACAGACAGGCGGGCACAGACACAGAGGAGCTGAGATTATAGCTGTCAGGGCTCATGCTCTCTAATCAGAAGCAGAAGTAAAGACATTAGTTGCAGCCAAGGAAAGCTTATTAGACACTGGTTCACAGAGCATGGCAAATGATTTTTGGTCACAGATTGCTTCCTTCTTGTTTGGAAGACTTGGTACTGTTCTACATGCTTACTGCTGCAGCTACACTGGTATACTGGAGGGATAATACAGATCCAGGGTCTTGAGGTAATTTAGAAATGGTGTCATCGTTACACAGATTTTCCTGAAGATTAACTTTTTAAAAGTGTCTGAGGCATGTGTATTGGAAGAGTAGTACAATCTAACTGCTGAAACAACAACACCAGGTTAAGCTTTGACCTCTGACCTTTGACTCTTTTTCACAGTAAATGTTCTGCCTACACCACGTCTTTGTTAAAGCTAAGATCAATATGTGTGTATATTTTTATATTTGTATCTGTATATTGTAGAAAAATTGGATGTGTGCAGTCCACAGTCCAGAGCCCGTAGAAGACCGCCATTTCCATATCTGGGAAAATGAAAAAAAAAAAAAAATCTCTGAATCCAAACAAATTAAACAATGGTCGCAGAGGTTCACAGATATATTAGGAGATATCATCCCATCTCCTCTCATCAGGCCCATAGTTTATCCGCTTGTAGAGCTGTTTCGCTGTGTGAGGGCGGCAGATACACCACCCACAGCCCCACCCTCGCTGTAATGAAAAGTGTTATGAATGTATGTGTCTTAATTCTCCTCTACTAATGTCTGTGGGTGGCAAAATTAGGGTGGGCTGGGCTGGGGCCACTTAAATAGGAAACCGTGTCCAGTTTAACTGAGCTGCTCTAAGCCGATTTTTTAAGGTCACATTGGCACCAATGGGGGATTAGTTTGGTTCAGATCAATGTCTGATTGGGATCTTTCTCTCTGCCATTGCCTCCCTCTGTCCGGGGAGAATGCAGCCAAAGTCTTACGATTTGTACTTGGGGAGAAGAAAGGCTCTCCCCTCCCATGGAGGACAAAGACACACATTAGCTCAGTTTTGCTGTTTTTTCTCCTCCAGCAGTAAAGCTCCCGGCCTAAAGGATCAAACGTATGAAGACATGACCAGTGATGGCACCCCACTGCAGCTGCTGTAGCTACTGTTGCGCTGGAAATGTGTGTGTGTGTGTGTGTGTGTGTGTGTGTGTGTGTGTGTGTGTGCAATATGCGTATGTATATGTATGCAAAGGGAAAAAACAGGTGGCCTCAGCAACAAGTGCACACATATGTGGTGAATGTATGCCTGTAAACATTTTTGGGTTGTGAATTTTGTCAGTGTAAGGACCTGCTTCTGAACAAGTGGTGTCCACATTAGTGGAATGTTTATCATGTTTCCCACAGGACTTTTAAATAACCTTGCCATTAAATTTAACCTCCAGCATGGTCGATCTATCCATACTAACGAAAACCTGCTCTGTGTTGTATTGTAAATTATATTCAACCAATTAATTAACCGGTATAATGGGAGTAATTCTTGACAGTAAGCTGACATTTGGGAAAACAGATACTGCAGGCTCTGCAAATACAAAGGTTAATTGAAGGTTAATTCACCACACATTCAGAAAAAATCTTTCAGGTCTTTATATCATTTGGGTTACATAATTACAGTTAGATCAGTCAACGCTCACGATCAAATCTACACCTTTTACAGAAGGTAAAGAAATAGTCACAAAAAAAGGCAATTAAAATGCCACAGAAATGTCACATTATTGTCTCTTGATCAGTTAAATATATATCAGGATAACAGTCCCATTCTTCATCTCTCTTCTGTAATTCCCATGTGAATATTCCATCACTATTATAATAAGTACAACACGTTTTTAATGACAAAATTTTCTTACTTATTTTTTTAACATGAAAGGTATGATCCAGACTGATTTCATTTGCCACAGGCTGATTTCACAGCCAAATCAGAAGTAAATAAATAAAGCAAATAAATCAGCAATCGAAACAAGCCCGGATCATACCTATCAAACCTATCGTACCTATAGCTATCAGAAAAGTCAGTATAAAGAGCCACCTGGGATCAGAAGTCTAGCGACCTCTTTGAAGTTTGAGTAGGAAAGAACAGAACACACAATGACTGAATACAAAGTGGTAAAATAATAAAGTATAATTCATCGAAGTGACACGGAGTAAAAGTGTTTTTCTCATTAAACATAGACAAGTGAGCGTAAAAGGGTATGCTGCTTTAATACAACTCCTACAAGTACAATTTACTAAAAAAGTTACTGAAGTGCCTGTAACAGAGTTTTCTTAATTCTAATTAAAGTTACCTCCATAATTGTCTATGAGCTAAGGAACAGGTGAAGAAAACTGTAAATGGACAAGGTCCTTATCACTGAAGGATTCGTGTTGCTTTTGTGATGGTGAAGAGATTACAAGAATACAATAGAAAATTCAGAGCACAAGGCTTTTATCAAAGCTTTTATTAGCAACATTTTGACCCAACAAAGGTCGTCCTTGGGAGAAAAAAAGGACTGGATGTGCATATAGCTACTCTAGCCTGTGGTGAAGAGATTACATCACACTGTTGAAACTCATAATACCACATTTCATTTGTGGTGTGTGATCCGAGCTAAACTATCATCAGAGTTTTTTTTCTGAAATTTCTGTAAACCCGCATTTGTTCAAAAGAAAGGTTTCAGTTCATCGGCAGGCATTAAGCATGGAGAGATAATTGCTGGTGTACAGTGAGAGTGAAATGTTTCTTTGTTCATCTATACCTCTAGTCACAGCTCAGCGTATCATTATCCAATCAACGAGGAGACCAACTAAGCAAATAGGGTGGACCATAATTGACGATGTAATCTGTAATTCCATTCAAATCCAGTGTCATTATTTAGATGGAAGAAAATAAAAAAAATGTCAGGTGATTTGTCTTTTTCTTCTCTCTGTACACACATTATATGATTTATGCTGGCACAAGTTGGCAGTCATAAATAAACTGGCTTGAACAGAGACGTTCCCAGCAAAGACTGAAAGTAAACACAGAAGGAAGTGCAAACACACTGAATAAATTATAGCAATGTCAACATGAATATTCCTCTTGACATTACAATTATTCTAATGATGGTTTAATCAAAACACTATTCCTAATTTTCATTCAAAAAACATAATGAAAGTCTATTGTCCGTGCACAGTTGAATTATTGTTATCTGCTCACACAACAGTCTCAAGTGACTTCCTACAAGTGTACTACAAGAGTCTTGAGCGTACTTCGACTGTTGCTTTCATAATGGACTCTCCTCCCCTTTAGTTAAAGGCCATTGAGAGCCTCAGCAGCTGGGAGTGTTTGTCTCCTTGTAGTACACTGGTGTGGGTTAGTTAAATTAGGGTCACAGGTCAGAGGTCAACCCCAGCCCTGGTGTAGAATAGGTTTAATTGACATCAAGCCAACCACCTCAGGCAGTCACAAAAATACATAACATCTAGGCCTATTTAAAATTTTCAAATGTTATTTACTGCCAAATTCAAAGCTAACAGAGCTACACAGGCTTTTCTTCCAATTCACTTGGAAGCTTTTATTTAAACACTCAGTAGTTGATTAATTGGTCATTTCGGGGGCAGTGGGAAAAAGCTATTCACTAATGTATTTATCATCTTCTAAGTTGATTCAGCAATCTTTTTGCAAACAGCTGCCTATATATGCATTTCCAAGCACTGTGAGGGGTTTAGAAAAAAACCCCAAAATGACTCAGAGTTTAGGGGTGGATCAACATGAAAAAATGTTTTTGTGCCTTAAACTGCACAAATCCCAACACTAATGGGTGGAAAATGTTCATTATCTCAAGACAGATACCTCCCACTTAGCTTAGAGAGCAGAATTAACTATTAGTTCTAGCAATCTAGTCAGAGCCCCAGATTTGAAATGGTGTTGTAAGGTGGTGGATAGTTTTGCAAAGAACCTGGTGAGGAAGAAACGCTTTTTTAAACGTAATCTACTGTATATGTAATATAATTTATACTATAAAATTCGACAAAATATCATGTACAGTTTGAAGAAACATCAAGATTTTCATGCACATTGACAAACAGTCAGACTTTCTTACACTATACGCTAACGTTACTGTTTTTATGCTAAAGTTTCTTGTTTTTCATTCTAACATTACTTTGGGGGGCACTTCTGTGCTTTCAACCCATGCTGCCAGTAGATGTTTTGGTAAGTTCTTGGTTAGCATCATCATTGCTACTAGCTGCCCTTTCGTAGGGCTGTCAGCCACGCTATGAAAGGCATGTGGCAAAAGCATTTTAAAATGCAAGTGGTGCATACAAATTTACCTTCAAAGAGTATTTTGACTGGTTTCCAGGAACTTGCTTTATTTGTAAATACTGAAAAGTTTCATAATTAAGCTATCATGACATTGTGACAATGTTTTTTCTACTCCTCTGCTGCACCTGCATCATGGATTGTAAATGGGAAACCCTTCAATTTACACAACCAACAGATACAGAACAATATTAGCCTTCATTTTTCAGTTACGTTTGTGACCACCTGATGAATGTAAGTCCAACATCCAATCTGCATTCAGCTCTGGTCTCCAGAAAAATGTTTTTTTTTTTAGCTGCTAATGCTGCAAAATATTTACTAGCTAGCTGTTAACTTTGTCTGTCTGCCCTTTGGTGCTGGGCAGGTAGCGCAGTTGGGGGCTGCCTCATCTGAAAAAACACTATAAGGGCGGTGAGAGTGACCCAAAAAAGTAAAATTGCAAGCCGGAAAACCAAAACAATGAGTTAAAAAATGCTATTAAGCTCTGTGGAGTTGATGTGAACTGCAGAGTCACTATAAGCAATACCTTCCAAATACAAGTAGTCATGTGATCCATTGTTAATTATTTCCTTATAGCCGCTTTAAATTACCGTACTTAACACACTATCTACCCAAGGCATTGGACTGGTGTAAAATGGTGGTTTACATTTTTAAGATTTACATAAACTAGCACAACAAACTAGAGATTTGAATAATGGAAGTTATCATGTGGCTATGTTTGTCAATGGACAAAGACAATAGGCACAGCAAATGTGCAGCAACCCTCCATGGTTTTAGGTAACTGAAAAAGCCCATGAGGAAAGATAGGAAATGAATCGGGTTAAGTGTGTAGTTTCCTCTGGTAGCTCAGTGTTTACTTCTGTAATGTTGCACTGAGTCTCACCAGAGGAAAGCCACATGACATACACAGCTGCTAGAAGTCAGAGCTTTCCTAGAAACAGCAGCCTCTGCCAGAGGCAAATCTCTGATTGTCTAATTATGTTAAGCGCCAATGTAGATGAAACGGTCTGAGAGGTCATTATGCAGGGATACTCCTCACACTGCTACAGGGCAGGGACAGATGTGTTTGTGCTTCTGTGGGTGAAAATGAGAGAAAGTTACAGAGAGGGAGAGAGGAGAGTAAACAAATTATATGGTTGATTGATTAAAAATGAAAACCCAAAGGTATGATGCTGTACACAGGAGGTATTACACCTAGTAATGTGGTAATTATGTACGCGGCAGGATTCAAGGTGGAAAATATGTGTCTGTCCTTACTTGACCTGATTATGTATTATTTCTAAAAAAAAAAAAAAGCATTAACGGTAAATTTCATTAATGAAAATCTAAAAGCATTATACATTGAAAGATTCTAATGCAATGAGACTAACACCTACTACTATATATATTTCGGTTTATAATTTCACAGAATGACCATCAGGACCACCAGAACATAATCCCATTACGCTTCGTCTCCTCTGTGACTTTTTTTCCCCCTCATGACTTTAACCAAAGTCGCAGGTCAATAACATGTAGATATAAAAAAATATCATTTCAAGAATATAATTTTGATCTTGAGGTGTGATGATATCCATCTTGAACCTGCTGTCACAGAACATTCATTTCAGCACAAGCTGTTTCTGTGTCGTATGCTCTATGAACCAAACGATTCATAGGGCAGTCCCATTAGTCCAGTTACAGTCTACATGTAAATTCATGTTCCACCCGGAAAGTTTCAGCAATGTCAGTTGTTGATTTTTGCAATTCCACACTAGTTAGTGTAGCCTGGCCTTTATATCTTTGGTATCGAGAATACAAATGCTCAACCAGAGGTGGCAGACCTGTTTTTTTTTTTCGTAGTACTATGACAACACTGGATGAAGAGTGTGTTCCACTGAAGTCAGTTAACCTTGTGGACCTGGAAATAGCTACATCAAACATGCTAACTAATTTGAAATGGCATCACCTACATGAAGTCCTTCTTCCCACCCCGTCTAAGCAGCCTCACGCTGCAGATTCACACCAGGACGAATCAGCAACCAATGCCAAATGCAATTTTACTGCTGCAGGTGTGGCCACACTCCATCATTAAGAACACTGGAACAAGCATTTTTCCCTCAAGCTAGACAAATCATTTGTCATCACCTTTCAGAACGACCCATATGAGCATTTTCTGAGCTGCAAATTCTAGGGTTAAGTGTAGGCTCACAAATTACTTGGTTAAGATTAGGGAAGGATTGTTGCTACATAATATCATAGGATGGCGCATGAATAGCACGCCACTTTTCAGGTCTTTCGCGTGTCATGTCTACGCATTTTAAGCTTTTTGCGTGTCATTTAATGCCGTCTTAGGTAGGGTTAGGGTTAGGGGCTAGTCATTAGAGAAATGACGTGCTGTGAAATGAAGGAAAAAATGCGAAGTGATAACATGGGAAATGACTTAAGAAACTGTTATTATTTATATTATTATTATCATGTTATTTCTATTATTGTTATTATTATTCATACGCGATTTGGTGATACCAGGCTGATTATGGTCATGGTGAAAAGAACCCAACTTGAGCTGTTGGTATAGGAAACAGGGTGCAAACAGTTGCCTCTGATGACAAAGGCAGATACCTTGTTCACCCAACCATCCAGCCTGAGTGCTTTAACATTGTGGGGAGCCGACCTATCTTCAAAGAAAAATGTCAGTATTGGACATCTCTGCAAAACCCAGAACTACATCCAGTGACAATGCTTTTTTAATTTGAATGTCAACATTTTTAAATTTCTTACTTTTTAAAATAGGTAAGGGAAAGAGAGTGGTTATTTTGTCTATGTTGCCTATAATAAAAAGGCAAAGGTCTGTAACAGGAGGAAAAAACTTCAGTTTACTGTCCATCCAAGTCCTTCCACCGACCCGACCTCTTCACCCTTACATTTTTCTTCATTTCATAAAGAACACACCACACATTGACACTGAATGTTGGCATTGGACATAAATCGTGAGGTGTGTAATCATCCTCTATGGACATAATTGCTAGGGCTAGAATATGGGACATGAATATTAGCGTTAACCGTTTACACTTTTGTTAAATAAATAAAAATAAATGTCATCTTTTTTTTTCTCACTGTATCAAAAATCTATTGAACTGTGACCCCAATCCACGATTTGTATCGAACCTTGAATTTTGCGAACTGTTACACATCTAATTTGCTATGCAGGCTGCTGGACACCTTTCTTCCCATTTTCTCACAGAGGGATAAAATATGTTTGTTTTAGTTTTTGGGTATGAAAAGGAAAGATTGACAGTGCACCTGTGGGCTGCCAATGATGGAGTGACCCTGATAAAGAGAGGGGGAAGAAGAGGGGGAGTGGCTGCCCAAGAGGTTCCTCAGCTCTGCAAACCACTTCAGTTCTCACTTGAGTGCCTCTCTTTGGGCCTTAACCCACAGGGACCCCCACCTAACCGCTTCAGATTGAAATTCCTCCACTCGGCAAGACCCTATGCTCCCCTCCTCCCCCAGCGCTCGGCACACACCAAGGGGCATTCAAAACGCATTAACACCAAATCAATGGGAAACAGTGAAAAAAACAAAAAAAAGAAAGAGAAAAAGCTCCTTAGCAACATAATCTAGACGGCCTGACGAGAGGAAAAGTGAAAAGAAAAGAAAAAGAGAGGGTTGGTGGTGCCGTTTAGGGAGGGAAGAAGAATTGGACACAAAGGCTGGGCACACAGACAGCAACAAAATTGAAAATTAACACAGAAGAAACTGTTCCTTTTTTCATGGGAGCACAATCAGCTACATTAAACCCGAGCCAGGCCCCTCCTCCTTGCCTGGCCTTCCTTTGCCTGTGGACCAAGGCTCCTAAGGGACTTTGCCCTGTTTCACCGTACTTTGGAAGGTAGTAACCATAGAAAAATGTTTGTTTTCTACAAAGTTTTAGATGCAGGATAGTGAACTAAATATGTAGTATTTGCATTTCATTTTGTGTTTTGATTATATTTGTAACCATCGGGTAATGCATATCAATCTCTATCAGCAAGCAGCTCCTGCACTAATCTTAAAATATGGCTGTAACTGTCTGCTTACAATGACTGCAAAAGATTTAAAAAATGAGACCAAGAATAAACCTTGTTGCCTTTGAATCTTCCTGTAAATGGTATGTGTTTGCAGACCTTATCTGCATCCCCACAAACACTTGTTGGGGATTTAAGTTGTCTCGTCTAGCCTTTAGACAAACACTCAGTCTGGCTTAATGAACTCAGCGTCTGTGTCTGTGGCAGGACAATTCAAAAGTCCTTGAGAGAGACTCACAGTCTCTGCGTGCTCTGAGAGCAGAGATTTGATGGTGGATCCATTCTGACTGAATTTAAAAAATAACAAATAATAAAAAGCTCCCACAGGGAAGCACATATGCCGTTAAGTTTACCTGCCAGAATTATTATGTTGTGTTAATTTGTGTATATTGGAGAACAATTAGCCTGGAGCAGGAACTCTGGCCACCAGCGGCCCTGTAAATGACCTCTGACCTCCACTACATGATCAGCCCTTTGAGAGGAGGGCCTGCTTTAATTAGGAGGTCATTAAGAGCCAACCTCAACACACCATGGGACCCAATAAAGCCAGCACTCACTCCCACCTGCAGTCACAAAATCTGCACTCCAATTTTTATCCAAATCCAGCTGACTACTCCAGAAAACTACATATGCCTGGTTTCGTTCATTTAAACTCAAGTTCGTTTTATGCACGCGACTGCTTGAATTTGTTTAGGTTGTGATCTACTGAAAATCACACGCTTGGCTTTATCAATATGAAGTCTGTTTCTCAGTCTAAGAATCCAAATGTCATATTTGAGCAGTATGGATAAAAATCAAAAAGAAAGAAACAAAGCCAAAAATAAACGGGTTCCCTGCATTTTCTACATTTCTTTACCACTAAGAAAAAGATTGTATGCGACTGGCTGAAAGGTAAAAAGAAGGTTACACTCCGACTATGATTCTTAAAATGAAATGTACAGGAAATGAAAATAAACTATGAAAGGCGTGTGAGCACCAAGAGAGCAGAACAAAGTCTAAAGAGGTGAAACAACAAAGTCAGATAGAGTATAAAGGTGGAGAAAATAGATGACAAGGGAAAGAGTGATTCCGGAGCCCTTTTATTCAAGCCTCTGATTTCACACTCGCACAAAGAGCTTTGGGGACGTTTCATCCTTTTCACATTTCTTCTGCATTTATTCAGTGTTATTCTGCAGTGCAGTGTCTCCTATATGGGAGAGGGAGCGCTGCCCGGAGAGGAGTCAGCTCCATTCACAGCTTTATAAATCACCTCAGCATGCGTAGACCGTGGCCAATCGGCCAATTACACCCCCCTGACACACCGGGGCTGATAAAGAAGGCCCAGGACAATGGGATCACAGGCCAGATAAACGACCCTTTAATGAAGTCGCCCACAAAACAGGCCAAAACCGCGCGCCCCACTTACGTATTCCATCATGCCGTTGCCCTCACATTTCCTCTTGCTCAGCCTCCACGGCAGGCACAGCTGGGGAGAGGGAGACATAGAGAAAGAGAGGCAGAGTGGGAGAAAAAGGAGAGAAAAATGACTCTGTGCACTGACACTGCTAAGCCCCCCACCCAAGGCCCCTTTCAGACTTCTGGCCGAACAAAAGCATCTGTTGCCATACTGTGCCGCTCAGACCCCCCTTCACACACACATACTCCAGTCGGGTAAGGAGCCTCGCAGGAGCTAAAAAAGGCAGGCCTGGGCCGTATGCAGCTGAGGCTGCTCACCTTGTGGCACAACCTATTGTGCACCCCATTCCAGGAGCTTCTCCATCCATCTTTGTGTCTCAGGGACAAATAGAGAAAGAGGGAGAGAGAGAGAGGGAGAAACTTTGTGTGACAGAGTGAGAGAGTGAGAGAGAGGGGCACAAGACTGCAGCTGCAGGATGAATAGGAGAGGGAATGAAGGGATGAGGTGGGAGTGAGAGAGAGAGAAGAGGGCAGCTGCAGGGTGGTCCCACCCCTCCATCCGTCCACCTCGAGAGTGTTGTTTGGCTTCTCTTGGGATTCAGAACACAAACAACTTAGTCGTACTAAGAGCTACGTGCTACAAGCTCAGACTGTTCCTGTAACACAACTGAATGAACAGACAGAGGTGAGAGAGGAGCAAAGGTGTATTTGTATTTATAGATTTTTCACATTTAAATCAACTAAGATGGAGAGATATTTTCAGTTATTAACCCTTTAACATCCAATTTTCCTCTTTTGCCCTCTAAAGCAGCTTTACAGTTGTTAAAATAATCCTTTTCTACACTGTCTGACACAATCACACAGTACACTGTATGTTCTGTATCAGCTTGTTACAACTCTTCAACAAAGCACTGTGATGTTTACACTGCGTGATATATTCAGACCAAGGAGTTTGCATAGCTAATTGCATAGCCACTCCCCCAAGGGTAACCATTCTAGATGTCTTGGGCGTCTTCTCAAACACATTTCCCCCAAAGTCAGTATATTAATTAGTATCTTTTGGGAACTTCAGAATTTAAAAAAAAAAAGTTCTCAAAAAAATTCTGTGCATATGAACAATGTTTGGCTGCACAGCCTGAGTTTTTTAATGGCCGACGCGCTGAAGACCGCTGCTCGTTTCAGTGGAAAGATGAATAAAGGTGAGCTGGAGATGATTGATAATGAACACATGCACACAAAAAACAACACAGGAGCTACATGTCACAAAGACAAGAAAATATCATTACAAAGTTAATTTAACAAGCCAAGCTGGACTACAGTGTTAGAGCCATTTAAACAATAAAGAAAAGCTCGTAATTAATTCATATTTTGTCGTATTAAATTTCTTAAGGATAGGCAGCTCCTTAATTGCAGTTTGTTTTATTAGGACCACTAAGGACTGCAGTGAGTTGTGGCTCCTGGTTGGTTAAAATGTAAAAAAAAAAAAATGCAAAATGGTGTGCTTCGTGAATTTACCATAGTTGAATGTGTTTTGTTATCATTTTCCATTTCTGTATTTTGAAAAAGAAAGTTTTTTCAGTAAAAAAAAATAGGGACTACGAATGTTTATTGAAGAACGTGGGAACCATTGTATTTGTGTTGCCTAGATGGAGCCACACTAACATACATTAATATTCATTCATCAGTTAAATCTACAGAAAGAAGGATTTTGGCTCTTTACATTGGTCATGTTATACAACACGTATATCTATGAAAACCACACTCAGCTGCAAGTGTATTAGGTACACCTTGATAAAACTAGGAGCCTACCCTCAATTATATTAATTGGACAAAATAATAGAAACACCTGGCAGTATCACGCAATGCAGTTCAAGAGCATCACGAACTGCATATTCCAAAATTATCATAAAGATCATAAAGTTGAATCAATGAAACAAACACTGAACATTATAAATGAATGAAGGAGGATTAACTGCAGGAATGTATTGGTTTTAGCTAGGTGGACCAAATTAACTGCCAGCTGCCATTATTCTGTTTTTAGCTCATTATTTTGGATCTGAACATGCCCAGAGTTGTACCTGATCGCTTAATCCAAAGACTTGCCTGGTACATTTTTCAAAAATGTACTTTTTACCAAAACATTGCTGTCCAATGAAAACCACGTGTCTCCAAATTTTGCGTTATTTTCAATTTTTGAGAACAAAAAAAGAAGGATTAAGTGAGAATTTTGTTGTACTTCTACAACCAAATGAACCATATAAAACCCTGCAGGGTTTTCTTAAAAACAGCTGAAAGAGGTGAAAACAGAGCTGTTTGTCTTAGCCCAAGAAAAGTTGAAATTTTTGGAGATACATGGTTTTTCCGGGACAGAAAAAAAATCAGCGCATGTTCCATATGAGCGACTTTAGCAAACTACTTTGTATAGTGCGTTAGTTGCTCGCTTTAATAAAAATTAAAGCCAAAAAGAGAGAGTGTTATGGAAGTTTGGTGGAAGAGGAAGCTGATGATTACCAGAGCTGCAGGTGCAGAAAAGGTGTCACCAGGTTCAAACCCCTCCTCCGCATCCTTCCCCTCACCCTCAGCAGTCGCCTCCCTGGAGGAGCTACGGTGTCCAGCGGCCGTCCTCCCTGTTTTCAGACACCACGGGCCGAACCTCCGGTCTTTTTGAACCCAACCCATTTCTTTGTACTGTGTATATGTAACCCTGTCCCTGAAGAAAACTTATTTTGGATTACATTTAAAAACACTGTTTTATTGAAAGATACTTCTTTTAGAGAAAGTACCTTTGTCTAAAATCCTCCTCTTTATTATGAGGGTTAAGGCCTTTTTTGAGAAGATCCTCCACTGAGGTTTGTGTGTTTTCCTGACTTATTTGTAGATCAGGTCTCATCCAAAGATGCTCCTACAGCATCATCATTGTAGAGATATCTTTTCACCATACACACAAACATTTCTCACTCACACTTAAAACAAATTTACTCTCCTGGGCATTGTCATGCTTCAAAATGAGACTTTTAAGAGTGTGTTTAGCATTCAGGTTTGGTCATTCATTCCCCCTGTCCCAGCCAAGAAATCTTTGTTTGACCGCTCCTCTTCAAACTGTGGAGTGTCAGGAGGGGCGGGGGGATCGATTTGATTCTAATCGGACCATGAAAAGAACATGATCTAACTACTTTCAGACCGGAGTATATTTAGGCCCACTCCTCTTTACACCCCCCCCCCCCCCCCCTCTCTCCATCCCCCCACTTTGGTGTGGGCACAATGAAGCTGGCCAGTTTAAAAAGCTTTGAATGTGTCGTCAATGACTTTGTGAATACAGGGGAGAGAGATTTGGAGAGGAACAGAGGGAGAGAGGGAGGAAAAAAGTAGGAAAAAAGAGGGAAATGGAGGAAAAAAAGGCCAGGGAGCAGGCATAAAAATTCCAAGAGTTGTTTAAGCGTGGGTGGGTTCATTTGCATGACAGCGCCATGTGAATAAGACTGACCTCTTGGACCGCCCCAGTGCTAGGCCGAGCTGCAGCCTGACGTGCAGGCTTTGACCCAGCTCATTGACTCTGAATGGATACTCTGTCAAAGGGAGGGACCGTCCAGCTCTCAGCCGGACAGGCATCTGCAGACCTCCTGGTTGACACCCAGCTACCTCCACTTCTATCCCTACTACAAGCAAAGAGAGGCGTGCACATGCACACACACACACACACACACACACACACACACACACACACACACACACACACACACACACACACACACACACACATTTACAGACAAACCGTTAGGCAGATCTCCAAAACTCTCTTATCATCGACCCCCAGGCCTGCAAGAAGAATCACACACAGACAGAAGATGTGAATAAAGAGAAGTAAACATCCATAGAAACAGATAAACATTCGCAAAGACCTTTGTTTACTTCTTCATTACACACACATGCGCGCACACACACACAGACACGACAGGTGCAGTAAAGCTCTTGCACGTGCAGGCCCATCAACACGCTTCACTTGATAGCTCTATGATTTACTGCAACAGGCAGGTGAGAGGACATAGAGTGGACCAGGGGGGTGGCTGAGCGATGTAGTCTGCATACAAATCTCAGTAGCTGCCCCAAACTCCCCCTCGACCCCATACAAAGTTGTGACTCTGTGCAAACACAAAGCTCAGACAGCTTACAAACACTCTCTCCATTTATCTGGCTGGCACAGGGCTGGGACGGTGCAGACAGGAGCTCTTGGCCCTGACCTCGACTGTCTCGATACGCTGAAAAGGAAGCTCACCGCACTTGGAAATGCAAACAATGTGAAGCAAAACACTTGTTAAATTTCTAGAAATTAATTTACTTCCAGAGTAAAAAAGCAATGAAAGAGCCAGGTGACGCAGTGGGTCATTTTACAAAAATCTAAAAAAGTACGAGTGCTCACCTACAACGTACACAACTCTAAATCACAACCTTTTTTCCTCTAAAACCCAAATCCCCCAATGGTAGGACCTTCATGTACAATTTACATTTATGCCGAGTAAAAAATCCACTCGACATGTATTCTCAATCACCAGTAACAGCTGCTTGTTACTTCAGTACATAAACGGTAGAAAGCCTGCACGGCTGTTTAACAGCGCTAAGCAGGTGGCTGAGGCTGTGAGCAAGGCTAAAGTCATGAGGTTACTGTTGTAAAAACTAACTTCGAATCATATTTCTCATTGTTTTTATCTGATATAAATTTTTATATAAAATAATATCATGCAAGGCTGAGGTTCTGGACCATATGTGCTATTAAATAAAGTGTTACTGTGTGATTTACATTCATCTTCACAAAATATATAATAATTTTTTTGGTGGCCTGGGGCCAACTTGAAGGAAATGCAGTTATGTATGGTTCTATATGGGTATGCAAAGTTAAAGAGGAGTGTGGAAAGAAATTATAACTTGTAATCCCCAAACATTGAGCACACACAGGTTAAATCTTCTCTAAGACAAGCTCTCCTGACTGTACAGCTCAAATTGTTGTTGCAATCGGATATTTTATGAAATTCCTACCCTGTCCCAAAATGTGGACTGAAACACGGTGAAGATGTGAGAAAGGACAGATCCCATTCATTAATACTACAGTTTACTTCAAAAAGCAATGCACAACAAATTTTTAAAAAATGCATTTATTTTATTTAGAATATATTTTAAATGGGATGTTGTTCTCTTGTCAGAAATTGTATGTATTTTTCCACCCTTCATTTGCTTGAACACCATTTTGGATTGTGTTCCCGGTACATAATTACATTGCATTCATAAACATGCTCTATTAGTGTAGATTTAATTAGAATTTAATTGACCTGTTATCGTGAAAGAAATAACAAATCTGTCATCCAAATCAGTCACGTAACAACCAAAGAATACTTTTTCTGGACAGTCGAGACTGTTGGAAGTCACAATCTTAGCAGTAAAAAAGTAGGTCTTAAAAATAACGTTAAAAATGATATGATTTAAAATGATCTAAGAATAAAACTTTGACTTTCGAGAGAAATTCTGCATTCGTTAGCTTTTTCCACATCTACACTCTGACTTAAATGGAGCACTTTCTTTCTTTCCTGGCCACTGAAAGCCTCTAGGGGACGCAGACTTGTTTTCAGGCTGCCACTTTTTACATTGTATTAATCTGTTCATCCGTGCAATGTTTCTTTCGATTTTATATGTTTATATATAGGTCGATTATTTGATATATCTTACGTTCAGAAGAGACTGCAGAGGTCTATGTTAAACTGTGAAAAACAGCAGACGTGTGGCTTCCCTTTCATTCTGAAACTGTGTTTGAATATAGGGAAGCAGCTTCTGAATACTACATAACAGTTTAACAAATCTATCAATTTTAGAGACTTAATATTTCTGATATTCCATGTGTTAATTTGGCAGTGCTACTGTACCTCATCGTATATTTTGCATGTTCTATGAAAATGAGAAGAAAATTCTAAATGATTTGGAACGGGATTTCTGATTACCGTTTCTGCACAGTTAAACTGAACCGCATTATGAAAACGCCATAAATATTACAGATACAAAGTGTTCCTGTGGAGGGCGCCTTGTGATGACTCACAGAACTGGAGGCTGGATGCAGCTGCCGCCCACCAAAGCCCAGCCAGTTCATGTGATGCCCCAAACTGCCCACCACACAATTAGCTGCCTGTTGTATAACAAGCTCTGCTGGGCTTAAGACACTTCATGAGTTTTTCTGCTATTAAACCTTGTGATGCCCTCGATAGATGCTTGCTGTGGGCTGTATGCAAAGACTGAATAATAAAATCTGCCTGTTTTATTGATATCCCCCCTTTGGTAATACTTCCTATAGCATGTGTGCATTTATCTGAGATGTAATACTGACAGTAAACATGAAAGAACTTAGACAACACAAGTGGCCTTGTTTCACATCTTCCCATAAAATCACATCCTCATAGAAAAAAAAGTTCTCAAAGTGAATCAATTTATCATGATCAGAACGTTCAGTTACCTTTACTTTGAAATGATTCAATCCCGTATAATCTTTACTTGGATGGGATCTTAAATATAGGAAGCACCTCTGGCAAAGTAGCTAACAAATGTTTTTGTGAAAGTTTTTTCCTACAGGTTTTGAAAGCGCATCTCAGAATTACACAAAAACACAGTGGGTTCTCTCTTCACAAAAAGACAGTAAACGACTGTCTGCGACTGCCTACTGCCCATTAACATATATAAATCTGATAATCCTCTCTAAGTGACAGCAAAAGAATCACATGCTCTGACAGGAAGGAACTTTGTAAAATGCGATGAGGATTTCAATTATATTGGCTTGCGTCTGCAGAACAGAGGCATGAATATAAATGAAAACTGAAATGCCAACAGCTGTAACAATGATGAAGACAAAAACAGGGGAAAAAAATCAGATCGATGTGTTCTTCATTGTCCAAATGAGCAGAATAAGGCTCAGAGTGCGGCTGGGTTCAAACCGCCTGACAGACTCTCCACCTTCCTTTAAACTTCTACATATCGTCCAACATATGCATAATAGGCAGGAAAATGTGGACATTACCTCAATTAAGGAATAAGTTAGCCTATATGTGTATACACGCCTCTATTTGGCCTCAAACGCAGGGAAAAGCTGGGATGAGGCTGGAGCGACAAGCAGCCTGAGAGACACTAACAGGCAACAATGAAAATCAAAATAATGGCGGAGTCTACTCAGTGTGACACTTTTCTAAATCAATATTTAATCTGAGGACAGAACACACAGAAAAATAAATCAGAGATATGATTTATTTAAAAAAGTAGTCCCTCTTTAAGCAGTCTGTATCTATGAAAGCCTTGATCTGTCCTCTGTGGCTAAATTTAGCATGAATTAAGGAGAGCGGCAGCGCAGCTGAGAGGACACTAATTATACCTAAAAAGGGGTTGAGCAGGTTTTTAGGTTTAATTATGGTTTTTTAAGTTATTATCAGACAAGTTCAAACATCCATCCAACAGCAGACAAGAAAAAAAAAGTGATTGACAGGTATAAGGTGCAGCTTACATGCGGATGAAACATTTTGGTTTGTTTGCTTCTTCACAGTCTGATAAACAGCGGACAGAGAGATTGCAGCCCACGTCTATTCACGGCCCCGGCCGGCGACAAAAGACGCAGTCCGGACACACATTCCAGTAAGCTTCCGCTTCAGCAAACAAGCTCAATCCCAGGGATTTCCCCTTTCAAAAGGGGAGAAAAAGAGGCTACAATATCACCTCCTTTAGACTGAGGGAGAGAGCGATCGGGGTAACAAGGGTGGAGGGACTCCTGTCATTCACTCTTTGAAACATTTCCTGATTTAGGTTTCATGGGAAGTCAGGAGCAGAGGAGGGGTGTGAACCCTTCAGGTTTGATTAAGGCTGTTCGGGGAGGGGCTGATCAGTTGGCATCCATAGCTACAGCTGTCTTTAATTTGAGTGAGAACTTTTATGTAGGTGGAAAGGTACCATTTTTCTGTTTTCTGTGGAGATGAGTGTACTTTCAGACAAAGTCTAGAGGCATTATTCTGAACCCAAATAATTTTGCTAAAAGGCCACTCATTAACGAAGATAAAACAGCATCTGGATCTTCTTGGAAACCGGTGAGGAGCGCAATAATGAGTCCTTAAAGCTGATAACTCCTGCAGTGTGGCGAGGCACTACAAAGTGACCAACAATGGAACAGCTTCCTATTCCAATAAGGGCTGAAATTCAGTACTATTTGACAACTCAAGCAAGAAAAGATTGAAATAAGGACTGTTCTGTGCTGCCTCTTTAATGGCATCTGCTTAGTCTTTTGGAAACAACAGAGGAGGCAGAGGGACAAATCAGGGCTCGAACAATAAGCTTTAATAAAGACATCTCTCTGGGAAGTTGACCGTGAGCGGCGTCACTATCCGTCGGTGTTTATCTCATTTTCGAGACTCCATTAATTGTGTGCGCCACAAATGGCAGACACACACACACTGCGTTGCTGTGTTGAGTGTGGACATCCAGACACACTCACTGGCGCAGGGGCACACTTCAGTCTGGAGTGTCTGGTCTGAGCGGCTCTGTGAGACTGAGAAGCGTCTCCCTAATTAGAGGGAGCCTGGTACAGGACATCTCTATAGGCCATCAACAGGGCCCTCACTGGCTTTGTTCAGCAGCCTCTTCTTACACTCAGGCCGTCACTTTACTTTTCTATAGGACTGAGGGCCTAATAGTGTTGTCTGTTACCAATCACAGAAATAGATATTTTCAGGGATATAGGTGCAACACAACTACCCTTTATTGAAATTGAAGTTGTCTCATGATACACTTTTGCACTGAAACTTAAATGTAGCTTATTAGTCGTGACCGTTGAATTGAAAAAGCTCATAAACTCCTGGTGAGAGACATTAAAGAGGACTGCTTTTCTTTGTTTATCTGGCTAAGTTGTCACGGTGTTTTAAGATGTAATTATTTCCAACTCATTTTTGCATAGAAACCTAATTATTCACTGAGATATAAATTAGATTCCACATTCATGGAGACCATGAACCCCCTAAACTCCTGCAGGATACTATTCACTGGCAAGCCTCTTTCTCTCCCCTGCTCCCCTTTTCTCTGCAGACCATGAGATGGAGAGTAGCCACTGCAGCTGCTATTCACATCAACCAGATAATTGTTAATGAAAAGTCATTGCGTGGCATTATGTTGTCCACAGGATCATTGTTCATTTTCCCCCATCGCCATTGAGATCTATATGGAGGACCAGAGTGTTTCCTTTGAGTTTTGGTATTCAGGATCTGTTGCCTGGTAACTAATAAAGGGGCAAATCATCCACTGTATTGGCCAAGATGGGCCGCAGACTGGCCCTGCACAACAATGCAAGGTTTGTAAAAAGGCGTTGATACAAGTTAATGACGCTTGTTCAACAAAACATTAATGGACTTCTTCACGGTATAATATGGCATGGGATGCGATGTGAATGAGAGGGGGGAACTTTAGCAGTGCGCTTTAACAAGTTTGTGTGTTTTTACTACTGGGAGGAGCTGGATACACACACACACACACACACACACACACACCTTTTTCCCTCGAAGTACTTGCACAGATTCTCATACTCATACTAGATATTCCAGTTTTAAATAAACTTACACTAACCAACCTCTGAAGAAAATTAACTTTTTTTTTTTTTTAAAAAGAAAGAAAGAAAGAAAGAAAGAAAGAAAGATCCCTATTTTAATGTAATTTTCATGTTATTGAATAGGCCAGTGATTAATTGCCCATCAACATGATTTGAAAAGGGGTTGAACAGTGGAGGGTAACTGCTGCACTATAAAGTAGAGAAAGAAGAGGCATGTGAGAGGCGGGGCCCTGAGAGCTTTATACATTTCTGAAATTCTTTTTTAATCTATATATTTATATACGTAACGTTTAAAAAGTACTGCACCAGCGCCATTTGTTGCAGCGGCTTCTTAAGCGAGGCGGACAAAAACTGCAGCCCTGTCACCTCGAGCAGAATAAAGGGAATCAAAGGATTTTTCCCTTAAATGGACTAATTTTCTCCTTGAATTATGAAAGTAATGGCTAGGTAACAGTCTGTGCTCAGTACCCGACGGCTTAATGCTTCCTAAATCCTTCCACGTGGCTCCACTAGTCCTGGCAATTAGGCCTCATTATAGCCTCATAAAGGATCTCATTTGTGGGATTACTTAATAGACAATGAAATTTTATCGTGCAGAATTATGGAAAAATAATATTGGAGCTCGCATGGTGTGATGAGGGCGCGCGCCACGCATCATTCCGCTTGGTTTGCTCGCTCTCTCTCTCTCCCTCTCTCTCTCTCTCTCTCTCTATCTCTCTCTCGTTTCACACTATCTGTGCCATAACAGCAGTTCTGTGCGCCTTCCTTGTCAAACGTTGGATTCACGTTATTATAGCAATTACTGTCTGTGTGACAGACATGTTTGTTTTTACCTTTATCATGGTTGGATTTTAATGACTTTCTAATTCCTTCAAAGGGTTACGTTTGAACTCATCGTTCAGTAAGAGCCTCTTACTAGTACTTATGTATTAGTTCAAGAAGCATAAAGGCTGGCTATTTATTTTAAGGGGGAAAGTGCATTAGACGTGGGATCCACAACAGGCCTATTCCACTTGTGTTTGTGTTGTTGTTTTTTGTTTTTTGTTTTTTTTTTTTGAGGTCAGAGGAGAAACTAACACATGTTGTGTTGGACCTGGACCGTCTGCACCACAACCGCACTGCCGGCTCGCCTCTGTCTGAAGGTCCGAGGCGTTACTTGGCAGATGAAAGCAGAAGCTAAACCTACCGGTGACCCGCCTGGGGATCAAACTCGCTAATTATTGTCACAAGATGAGGGATTAACGCATTTCTGAAATAGCTGCCTGTTTACCCCCGCACAGACCCACCATTATAAACACTTTCTAATTGAATCCTAATCGCCATCAAATAACCGCGGCCCAGACTCGTCATCTGTTCATAATTCTTTAATTGCTGGAAGTGAAACCTGGACCAACCGGATTCAGAGTATGATTAGGCTGAAAAAGCAATTAGTGCTTACAGTCGCGTGCACGATTCCTTAAATCGCATTTGCAAAAAAAACGAGAAATCGACTATTGGATAAAAAAGTAGGTCTGGATAAAGTCCATCATATAGCTTTGTTTTACGTGCCAGGCTTGTTATGCAATAATTTCCAAGAGTAAACCAATTTTAGTTGATCTCAAGGCTGAATTGGAAAAAAAAGGAATAATAATCAAATCACATTTATTCAGCTGGAGACTTGGAAAGAGGTTATTCTGTTATAACCAGAGAGGTCATGCACTTATTATTTATCTCTATTGAAGTTTTCACTACAGCTGTTCTACCTGTTTCTAGTTAATCTGATGTATTTAATACACGTTTAGTGTCTTTCAAGTGTTACTCGGTGATCTGAGTTTATACAATAGCAGGTGTTTCCAACTGACATTTGACAAATGTGCAATTTCAGGTTGACATTTGACCCACGTCCTATAAACAACTCTTATTATCCAACATACTAAATCAAAATGTAGTAGAAGCAGCATGGATATTTGCCAGAAAATATACACTTGGAAGCTTTGTTTACATAAGTTGAACTCTGTTTAAAAAAAATAGTGGGACACAATAGTGCAAGCCAGTGCAGAACTTTGTACATAGTTCGGAAAAAAAAAAAAAAATTCAATAAGAATAAAAAAAACGCTGGCTGGTTATATTTTTCTAGTTCCCCTGACTTTTCTAAATTCGGGGATAAAAGGAGTAAATCTGCACGTTGTGATTGGAGGCCCGGGGAGACATCACGTGGTTTGGGTCGCTGACAGTATAAACCCTTACCGCCGGGTGCGCACGTGGGTGACGCTGCAGGGCCAACCCTCTTCGGGGTCCCTTTTGTTGAACCATCAAACATAAGCACCTTTGGAGATCCCGAGGGGTTCAGATGAGAAACAGCTATCATCTTACGCACGGAGCGATCACTTCTCAGCGGCGCAGTCATGTCCAGGTCGTTTTACGTCGATTCTTTAATAATCAAGGATACGGTGCGACCGGGACCAGCGGAGCACCCGGGACAAGACTTCCTTATTCCCATCAGCATGCACTCCCCGACCGTGATGACGGTCACCGCTCCGGTGTGCCCGTCCAGGAAAAATGGGACCTTCTGCGTTTGCCCGCTGTGCGTCACGTCCCACATCCACTCTTCCCGCAGCGGCATTCCCATGCTGAAGAGTCAGTTCCCAGGAGCGGAGGCACAATACTGTCAGAGAATAGCGCATCAGCAGTCCCCGGCACTCGCGCACCCGGGACACACACCTGTCTGCACGCCCACCTTCAGCGTCACAGATCCCAGGAGATACCACTGCCTCTCTATTGGTAAGCACCTGTCCGCCACACTCTCAGCTCGCAACCAGGCGCACTGCTCGACCAGCTACTCTTTACATTTCATGATGCCCTCGCTCGGCTTTTACGCACGTTGATTTTCGCGCGACATTCTGCGTCATTTACATCTTCGATTGAGTTAAGACTTACGGCCATGATGAGAAATGAGATGTCTGACGTAAAGAACGTTTTTCTCTCCACAGGCGCCTCTGAGAACAGCCACATACAGAATGGCAAGAGGATGCGCACGGCTTTCACAAGCACGCAACTCCTGGAACTCGAAAGGGAGTTTTCCACGAACATGTATCTTTCAAGACTCAGAAGAATCGAAATCGCCACGTATTTGAACCTGTCGGAGAAACAGGTGAAAATCTGGTTTCAGAACCGCAGGGTGAAGCACAAGAAGGAGGGCAAAGCCACCCAAAGGAGCGCGCACAGCGGTTGCAAGTGCACAAGCGCTCACACAGACTATTCGAGGTCAGAGGACGAGGAGTCTCTATCTCCTGCCTCTGCCACGGAAGAGAAAGAGGTGTCACCCATCTGAGAGCGACGCGACTCCCCGATTCCCGCTGCTGGCACTTACAGTTGTGGCTTATGGCATCACGCGACGTCTGAGCCAAAAGATCCGCCCGAAGTCTGAGAAGTGTCGAAAACGTCAGTCGTCCCTCACTCCGCGTTTACCCCGTTCTTAAATTAAAGGAAACATATGAGACTCCGTGTTCCTGAAACTTTTGGAAACCTGACTGTATGCTGTAACAGACTGATGTATTCGGATCCCTTCAGGGGTCTAACCATACCCGGGTCTAGTTAATTATCCCCAGTAAACGTTTTCAATGATTGCACGATATCCCACTACTGTCAGTGAGGTGGTGTGGTAATGACAGCCCTTAGAAATACTATAGGCCTAAGCTTTGTGGAACCTGTAAGCAACCGTTTGTAAACTATGTATATCTGTATTTATTGTAATAAACATGACGAGGTGACCTAAGAGTGTGTCGATGCATTGACTTATTATGATCAATGACGTGTCCAGTTGTAACAATGAAGAAGCTAATACTGCAAATGTTTTTTCAACTATTGACACGAATTTGAAAGAGTTACACGTTGAGCTACTTAAATTAAAATGGGGAAGAGAAATACCTTGCCTTAATTTTTGCATTTCAAAATGTATGCAAATACTCTGTTTACATAGTTACATATTAGGCCATTCGTCCTAAGACAGCCTATTGATTACCATGGAAGCCCGATCTTGTACTTGCAGTGATAAAGGGAAAAACAGTTTGCCCTGTGTAATATTATGCAATATAGAACTTTGTCCGACCCCTTTTACATATATTAAACCGCTGTGCATATGAGTGGACAAAATATGTTTGAGCACGTTTCAATATGATGCAATCCAGCGAAAGGCCACCACTAACTCCATCTTAAAAACTGACAAAGTAGTGAGATCGTTTGGTCTCGGCAGTCTCGACAAAAGTTCACAGGGGTCGTTTTGTTTTGGCACCATCAGTGTTTCCGTTTTTCTGGCCACTCTGCCTCAGAGCTGACGAGCTTTACGTAAGTGCACGTCCACTGTGAGTGCAGTTATCTAGCACAACAGGTTTTTACAATACAAGCTTTTCCCAACTATTTTCCATCAGTCGGCAGTTCTTACTGTGCCCCTTCAAACTATCAATACCACCCTCTTGGTATTACGTTTAATAGGCCGGTGGATCCCGGTGTTCCCTGTGCGTATTTCATTTAAAAAAGACTATGTAGCAGAGCTCCATTTACATGATATAGGCAATTTATTTCTAAATGGATGGAATGAGCTTATATGAAAGTGTAGCTGTAATTTCTCCTTAGATCTGACCACAAAAGGGTACCCGATAACGCCCCTGGGGAGCAGCCAATAGTCCATTAATGGTCGCTTTTCAAAAGATTTTTGCTTGTCCAAAGCGAGTTTAATTGCGTTTTCGGTCCCACGTTGGTTGATTATGCTGCTATTGCTTGAAACCACAGAACAAGGATATATAGAAGTGGGCAAAGGCTTTGACAGGTTAGATTGTCCTGCCTTGGGACTCGCATTTAGCCGGAGACCCCCGACGGCTGTGTGCTCAGAGAGCTTTGAGAGACAGCGACAGGGTTCCTCGGAGAGAGAGAGAACGATTTAGTCACTGTTTCATTAAGCACTATTTGAACCTTTCAACTTATGGTGAATTAAAGGGGGCA
Organism: Xiphias gladius; assembly: GCF_016859285.1. NCBI lineage: Eukaryota > Metazoa > Chordata > Actinopteri > Istiophoriformes > Xiphiidae > Xiphias > Xiphias gladius. Next base: position 23,225,376 of record NC_053405.1, on the reverse strand, counting down.
TGCTTAAAATGGAAAGACTCGGAGGAGGGATTACGTGGGAGGGGCCACTGGACATTAGCTGACGCCTAATTTAACTCGTTTCTGTCAGAGTTTGGGATACATTCCTAATTGAGAGGGGAAGCAGGTGAAGTTTTGGTCCCACACAGGCCCATTCAGAGCGGGAATAAATGATCCCCTTTCACATCCCGCTGGCGATCATATATTACTGGGGGAAAGCCATCTAATGAATTATATATTGAAGTTCCTATTAATCGAATTAGAGTTCGCTTGCAGGTGTGAAAGACCAATGCAGCATTTAAAGCGATCAACAATAGAATACCCCCCCCCTCCCGGTTTTTTTTCAGCCCCACAGGACGTGATCTCAAACTGTAGGGCCACTATAATGGGCTGAAGCTCATTTTGAGAGTAGATCCGTTTATCCAGGGCGAATGGCTGTCTCTTCCAAACCTGTCACATTCACTGAAACTTGACACCACTTTATCCAAAAAAGATAAAAATAGATAAATAATAATAATCAAAATAATGCAAAGCAGAGATGTGAAATGTAAACTGCAGGGGAAAGGCTCTATACCTACCAATGCACAGAAAAACGAGACCACTCCAAAGACGTCAGGCCTCGGCCACCATTGAAAATGTGGCAATTACGCATGACAAAAGACAATTAATAAGAGCGCTTTTCAGCCGGTTGCAGCTGCTGTCTCATGCGGAGAGATAGAGGCAAGAAGAAGCTGGAGTGCCAGTGTGGAAAAGAGGGGGGGCGGCGTTGTCTTTTCCTGAAGAGACGTCCACTTCATTTATGAAACAATATCCATCCTCCATACGTGTGGCCCGCATAGCTCTCATCTTAATCTAATATCTGAGTGTGAGGAGTCCTGGCAGAGGAAGGCCTTCCCTCTACATCGTGGGAACTTTACGCGCAGTTAAACGTGCATCTCAAACTGATGATGGATTCCTATTATCAAGCCACAGGTTTCTCCGAGCTACGGTCGAGAATGTGTAACATTTAGGCTACGGGATTTGGTCTTTTGTGCATAATTGGAGGGGCTAATCTGCGAACATCCTGCCACAGGAAGGGGGTTGTTCAATTCATCGTAATGGCGACCTTCCTAAACTAAGAGTCAAGTGGGTAAATCTATCTCTGCATAAACAAGGCCAGATACACGCAGGAAGGACAATGTATTTATTTGTGTTGATATTGAAAATGAAATTCCGTTTGTTTTGCTGTCCTTCATATGATCAGCCAGGAAACGTGCTTTGGGTGGCGAATGACTTCCACTTCTCTCGGTTTACAGTGTTTAAGTTATTTCCGGAAGCTTAAAATGTGTCGTGTGATGTGGTGTCTGTGCAGTCTGGTTCTGTGATAGTGTTTTGTTTTGTTTTTTCCAATGTATGCAATACAGCCTAATTCATCTGTTTTTATGTGTTATTTATTTTGCATGCAAGGTTTAGTCATTACTGCTGCTGCTGTTGTTGTTGTATTGTACGGAAAAAGAACTCACCCATTCTTGTGGTTGATGGCCGCTCCACTCATGAACGGCCAAAGAGATCCTCACAAGGCCTCTCCTTCCCAGTCTACTGATTCGGGTCGGAAAGATACAGAAGAGCAAGAATTGTTTTTGATGTATGTGTACATTATGGCGATAGACAGGTCGATGGAGTCATTCACTTGGCCGAGAGGCGAACACTGCCAGGCCTGGTGAGGGGAGATTTCAGCACGCTGGACAGCTCCCACAGGGACCGCCACCCGAGGGCCACCGTCAGTCGGTGGAGTCATCTCCAAAGACCGGTCACCTCGATGTGCCTGTTCTGTTGCACACGGCCGCGCCTGCAGGACGCGAAGTCCTGTGCGTCGACTCGTGTGTAGGCCAGTTGTGTTGTCTATACTCGCATTCATAGACTTGCAACTCGGAGAGGGACCCGGTCTGAGTATCTTACCCGACTGACGCCTTTTGGAGAACGCGAACTCGATCAGCCGAGACACAGGCTGAGATCACAAACATCCACTTGTTCATCCCCCCAAGTTTAAACGGCGATAAGCACGGCAGTTTTCAGTCGCTGGGCAGTTCCAGGGTGCTGTTACTCTCCGGTTCTAGGCCTGGAGTATCGACACCGGATGGACTGACCAGTGTGTCGAAATGATATGCAATTCAGGCTCAGTTTTGTTAAGGGTTTAAAGGGAAGGTACCATTAATTCCAATTCGGCAAGTTTCCTTTCAACGTATGCTACTTATTTTATCCCAGTTTTCCATTTTTCCAAAGCCCCCTGGTGGACATGTGGAGGCAGGACAGGAAAGGGTCAAAAGGGAGGATGAATAACGTCGGTAAGGGCAGCATCCATTCAAGGGTCGATGCACACACATCCTGACTGTATTCATTTCTAAAAGGCCGCCGCAAAGATATTCGCCTCCATCCTGAAACCGTGTTTTAGGTACTCGCATGTGACGGGACCTGTATGGCTAAGATATCATAAAAGTGCTTCGGCATTTTACAGCATATTGTCAAGAACAAAGCTGTGACTTCGGTGATATTTAGTTGTAACAGTTGGGAGGAGACAGTGCTGATTGGGAACTTGTTTATGATTTAGGTTTTTTAAAGTTGTAGTGAAGTGCTTGATATTATGCACATTTTTTCAATAGAAAAAAACTTTTTTTTCAGCCGCAGATGGTTTCCATTGGCTTCAAAACTGCCTTTAAAAGAGCAATTTGCTGGCTGTAGTTTTGCTATATACGCCCCCCCCCCTTTTTTTTTTTTTTGGGCGAAAAGTTTTAGAAAGAAGTTCTTTAAAATCAGAGAACCTCAAACCGGACTGAGGTAAACTCGGACTTCCGAAGTTGAGATCCTTTGTTTGGAGAACAAGGACACTGTTCTTTTCGGCAACATGTGGAAGTAATTGCACCAAGCCGCTGCATCGAGCTGGGGGGGGGGGGCGGTGAGCAGCGGCAGTGAGCAGCGGCAGTGATGAGCATCTGCCCCATGAAGAGACACCGGTCTGGTGCACCTCTTCTGTGCCCAGACATAGGTGATATGTAGGGGCCCATTATTGTTCTGTGTCCCGCCAGGAGGGCCCCGGGGTAAAGGGGGCTTCAGGACTCGATAAACCCCTGACGCATGTGCGCCAGTTAGATAGTTTTCTGTGGTACAGAAAATAAGAAAATAAGAACTATGCTGATGGTTATCTAGATTTTTTAAGCAAAATTTAAGTGTAAGCGTGTGTGTGTGTTTGTGTGTGTGTGTGTGTGTGTGTGTGTGTGTGTGTGTGTGTGTGTGTGAGAAAGGGAGAGAGAGAGAAAGATGAGGCTTGTGATATGATGGTGTTGGAGCGCCCTCTATGAGGCCATCGCTCCACTGTTTCCACTTTCTGTCTGCAGAAGAACTGTGTCCATTCACTAACAAGCTGTCATGCATCATGTAAGCAGTTAAAAAAAAAAAAGAACAAAACCTTTGTAGTATCTGGCGAGAACGCTCGCTGAGGTGAATCGCGAACACTTGCAGCCACAAAACGACAACATTTGTGAGAATCCGAGAAACATCATTAGATGCAGGACAAGCTCCTCAAACACATATGGGAACTACATTTTCTTCCAAACGTCCTCCAATCCGAATAAAACCCGATGTAAATGCCATTTCATCCCCTCATTTCAGCGGGGATATTCATCTGCATGCCCCCCCCCCCCGAAAAACAGACTCTTACTTTGAAAAGGGGTCCAGCGCTAGCAGGGAGGAGAGGGGGGGTGTCATTTCCTGAGAGTTATTTACTTTGAGCCCGATGATTACTTTTTTTCGGAGGGGGGGGGAGGGGAGGAGGCGGGTGGACTGTAACATTGAATCAGTTACAGGTCGCTGTAGCTGGAGCGCAGTTGTGAGGGCGGTCGTGGATGCGGACAGAGGGTCGCACATATGCTCTCACAGCGCAGGATCTCTGAGGATTATAGCCGCTGCAAAGGACCCTTACTGCGCCTTTTGGAGCGACCAATTCACTGTGGATATACTTACACGAAAGGAATATAAAGAGGGGATTACTCAAAGGTAATTGAAAGGTTGTTTTGGAATCAAAAAAAGATGACTGAAACCTTTTTTTCAGTCTTCTAAAAAGTTTGGGGGGTTTTGTTAAAGAGTGGGGAGTCTATGATGGAAACGGTTTCTGTGGGTCTAGTGGGACTTTAATTGCAGTCTTAATTAGTTTATCCAATTATTAGATTGCCGTCCGCCCTTTTTCATTTTACGCGATGGTTCTGGAAAAGTTTCTTTAAAAGTTTCATTCGCTGAAACTGGAGATCTCTTTGCTGGCCTGCAAGTCGTATGCAACCTCTGCATTAGGCAATGCATTGCATTTTGTAGATGCGATTTCTGTTCCCAACGCTCCATATGGTGCCCCCCTCCCCCGGACGCCGTGCAGGGAGACGTCCCTCACTCCGCTGGATAAAAGCGCTCGGTTTCGGCCTCACAGCTGGAGGTGTCACCTCCGAGACTGAAGGCACCATTGTGGGACGCTGCCCAGCATTTAATGGGGAACACATTGGAAATTGTACATCGCATTGTTTTCTCGTCTGTCCGTGGAATGCGAGGAATTAAAATGGAAAATCGGCACAGGAGGCACCGGAATGAGTCTGTCTGATTCTACAGAGCTGCAGCTGAAAGGATCCGAGAGAAGGGGGGGGGGGGGGGAAGAACTGAGCGTGTTTTGGAGCCAAGACGCATTCTTCATTAACCACCTACCCCCTGCTGGGTCACCAAGGGATTTTGCATAGGAATACTACATAAAATTGTTCAAATATTTAGAAAAAAAAAGATGCTCTATTTTTTTTTTAATTGCATTGATGCTTATTTCTCAATGGTCCGTTAGAGAGAGACACTCTCTTCCCGATCCTCTTCGTGGACATCAAGCTTCTGAGGCGTCCGTGGAGGGCAGAAAGTTGAGACGAGCCTTATCAGCTGTTGCTCCAATGTATCCAGTCCAGCAGGGCGATGCATCTGGTATCTGCCACATTTGTTGAGTCGCTTGGTGGGAGAGCGGGGGGAATAGAAGGAGAGGAGGACATGCGAGCAGTCTCCGGGCTTAGTTAGATTTACGAGCAGTAGCTGGGGGACCTTCGCCAAGCCAAGGCAAAAAAAAAAAAAATGTAAATGCATTTAAAAAAAGAAAATCCCTTATTGAAATGGTTTGAGACGAGGTGTGTGCACAAACACGTCAAAACGGATTGGGGATTTTTTTTTTTTTTTTCAGCAGCTTCACATGCGAATATGTAGTTTTGTGTGGAGAGGGTCCACTAATGATAGAAAGAAAGAAAAAAAAAAAGACAGGATGCCCACGGATAATACAGGCTGGCGGGACAGCCACGGGAAGCTTCACAGGGGCCAAGTTTTGTTGTTTGGGGACACTGAAGATACAGAATCTCCACAGTGGGTCCCCAACCTGAGAAACAGAAAAAAAAAGGCGACCAGGAGTAACAGATTAAACATGGAGATATTTTACTGAGATAATCCGCGCATCAGATCTGACCTTTATGGTGGATTAGGAAAGAAAAAGTGACAGAATTAAACATGACAGGATCTGTGTGACCGAGTTTATGAGGAGTCTGGACTACATTTGGGAATGTCTCAATGAGGCATCTCTTAGACATTTCCTTTAGAAAAAAACAAAAAGTTTGGCCCAGTAACAAAAAGATTAAACAAGAAAAATCGCACTTTAAAACAATTTGGACCAAAAACTCCAGATTTGGTTCGTCAAAAGTACAGAAAGTGAGTTTTTTTTCTCTTTCCTTCAGTTAAACAAAAACAAAAACTCTGGACAAGCGAGTGGACAAACTGGAGACGATGGGACCCGAGGAGGCTTGATGCCACCAAAAGGTGGACTGTGCCGCCCTCTACCGACCGTCCTCATGTTCACTTGGGGCGCAGCAGCGAGACGAGGGGAGTCTGTAATCCAGATCCCGTCCAACATCCCGTGGACCTTCAACTCTGGGGAATCAGCAGTCTTGTTATCGTGACCCTCATTTTACTAAAAAACGATGAGCGTAATCCTTGTGATAAATCTCGGATCGGCGCCGTTTCAGCCCCGAGGGGGGATGCGGGGGACCACAAGCCGTTAGAGCTGCTGTTAAACTCTCCAGGTCCCTCCGCAAATCTTCACGGGACCATTGTGAGTCTCCGGAGTCGGTGTGACTGCACATGTGCTGGGACTGACAGGACATTGAGAACGTCAATAAGCCGTTGATTTATTGCTTAAATGGTAATTTGGTCAAATGTGATGAAAGGTAGCGACAGTGGCATCATATCTTCTCAGGAAGGAGCAAAAAAAAGTGTTCACCTTCGGCTACCTGTTGACTAAATAAATGGCGTTTCTGTTTTTATAGGCCAGAACATCCATAGTCATGGATGGGGTGAAGACGAATCTGGTCTTTGGGGGTATCTTGGTGGTGCTGGTCTCAGGTAAGTAAAATAGTCTGCATGTAAAATGCTGTTCTTGTTTGTTTTTGTTTTCTTTTTCTTATTCGTTCACGGCTCCCTCTAATGTTCCCAACGCTACCTCTCAGTTACCTGCGGACTGTCGCCACCGACCATCGTGTCCAATGAAGAGGAGTTCATCCTGCAGCCCGACTCCGTGTTCAACATAAGCTGCACCGGCAAAAGAAACGTGGTTTGGGTGGAACCGCTGCCGGAAAACACCTTCGTCTACCCGGGATTCTACACGGCGACGCTCTTCATTTACAACGCAACGGTGGAAAACACCGGCTACTACACGTGTGTCTACGAAACCCAGGAAGGTGAAGCGGAGGGCGAGCCGGAAGAAGAGAATGAGGCGGGAATATACGTCTTCGTGCCAGGTGAACATGTTTTCCGCTCATGGCGCCGAGGGAAGTTTAGAGTGAGACTGTTTAACTTTTGCACAACTGCAACTGCGGCCACAAGTGATGGTTCTGGGATCCCAGTAAAGGCTGAAACGTACCAAACGGTCATAAAAGCCCGAGAAATAACCGAGCAATATAAGCTACACAGCACTGAGTAAAATTAGCTAACATACCCTAACATTAGCCACGTAAGTTAATGGCCGTGCCAGAAAAAGTGGGGGTGTAGCAGCAAAACCTCTGGGTGTATAAAATTGAGCAAGGGTGTGTTTTACAGCTTATGAAGTAAATGTTCCTTTGTATGAGGAATATCATTATTTCTTCTGTAAAAGGTCACAGTCTTGCTTTAAAATAATGTAGGGTAAACAATCAGCAAATTTGCCTCAGAATAAAATATATTGTAGGTATGAAAAAAAAAAAAAAAAAATGTAGGAAGGATGGCAGTGATGCTTTTCAGTCAAACCAAATCCAATTACATCGTGTGACCTCATTCCTCTCTTTGCACACCTAGATCCCCATGCCCCATTTGTTCCCGAAAACCCTGGTAACTTGGTAGTCCCCATGGACTCGACCGGAGTCCCCATCTCCTGCCGTGTGTCTGACCCTTACTCAGTCGTCATCCTGAGGAGCGTCCCCAGCGGAGATGAGATGCCTGCCTACTACGACAACAAGATGGGCTTCTTCGGGAACCTCTCTCCTGGGCAGTACCAGTGTGAAACCACTGCGAATGGCCATGCAGTCAGAAGTGTTATTTACACTGTTAAAATTGAGGGTAAGTGGAGACGAACATAGATTTGGTCTACTATTGTCTTGAGCTCTATGGGTGTGTTGAATGAGGAGATTACTGATTCTACATGGATCTCCACTGTATGTAACTAATGCTTAACGAAGTGCACAATCTACAAGTTACTATTGTGTATTTCTTTCAAAAAGTGCTAAAGTGATAGGATAACGATTCAGTAACTGCACAGCTGGAGACACTCACCAAGTCTGCTTACCATGACCATTACCTCACTGCATGAGAGGCATGACATTATGTCATGATCACAGGGGGAGATGGCTAAACACGCCTGTTTTCACTCTATGTGTGTATGTTAGTGAGTAATGACGACCTACTGAGCCGCCTCTCAATGATAAGTGAGCTCATGGTAATCAAGTTGTCACTATCTTGGGACCTGTGGGAAGACTGTGCTGATATTTGCTCTTGTGTGGTTCCCTTATTAGCCCCTGCGGATGTGGAGGATTTTAATGTGGAAGTAAAAGCCAGTGAGGAAAATGTGAGAGCTGGTCAACCTTTCAACGTCACCTGTGTCACTCCCAGTGGGCTTGGCTTTCAGCAGCAGTGGCTCCATCCTAAAAAACAGGCAAGAATTCGATCCTTTTCCTTTTTGTGTTTTTTGGAAATTCTTATTCCTATTTCCTTCAACCCCTTGTTGTGTGTCCATGTCATTTTGTACCCAGCAGCACTGAGCCTTAAATTAACGAATAATGGTTTTGGACCTAAACCGAGCAGTGGTAAGTGGAAAATAGCTCTGAGAATGGCCCTTAGTGGTTACAAAGTATGTGTTAGGACAGCAGTAACTGAATGTTGTGTCTTCATTATGAGGACAGTCAGTCAAACAGCTCCTGCTGCAGTAACCCCATGCGAAAGACACTGACGTGGAATTTAAAGTTCAGCACAAATGGCTTGAGGGAAGGAGGCAGTTCAAAAGAGGGAAAAAGAGGATAGTAAATCGTTTGACCCCGGTGACCTTGAGACGTGTAGGACAGATGCTGTCTGCCCATGACAGCCAGCTAAACATTTAATGCTTTTGAAGTGTTAGTTGCGAGGATCTTCATGTGCAATTTACGTTTGTGTATATTTATTTTCAGATTCTTAATCTATAGAACATGTCTCCTCTAAACCCTTTTCCAGAGACAGTGAGGGTAGGAACGCAGGACTCTTGACTCCTGGTTTTGGTCTCAGCTGCAATTACAGGCTTTTAAAAGGCTCTGTGATCCTGATTTATCTGCTGTGGCTTCACAAGTGTTTCAACCATTTGCCTTCAGCTGCACGACACACTGACTCTGACACATTTAAAGCGTACCTGTAAAACCGAAAAACAATGAGAGTTAAAAAAATTCATATATCCTGTTACCAACCCTTTTTTTCAATTCTGGTGAGAAGGGTCTTAACCCCATACTGTTCCTCTGCTCTTATAGGCTGTGGGCGCAGTTCAGATGAAACAGACTTTTCCTGACTGGGTCATCTACACCCTCAGCATCCCCCAAGCCACCTCTCAGGACAATGGCATCTACGAGTGCTCCATCACTCACGAAATCAGCAGGGAGGTCAGAGTCGGCAGTGTGGCTGTCACTGTCTTCGGTAAGTCTTCCCACAGGAACATTTCCTGGATACCTTTAATGACTTTTCAGCAGAACTGTAATGATGTGAAAGCGCTCACACTACGGACATACAGTCACTTAATCCACATTTATTATTTTCATGATCTTTCAGGTAAATTAGTTGTGGTATCACATATGTGCACAAGGTGCTTTCAGTGGTGTGTGAAAGTAATTTTCTACCGTCCCTCTGTAAAGCTTCACCTCTGCTTTCAACATCAGCTGCTGTGTTTTATGGGATGGCTTCAGCAGATGTGGGTGTCAGGCCTTGGTTTCACCTCAACTCTCTCTGTCACTCCGCCTTCAACTCAGTCACTGCCTTGCTCTACTGTTCCTCTGTTTTTACTCACTGAATCAATTTCTTTACCCATTTTCGTACCCAGTCAACAGCTTATTCTTTTCTTACTCTGTTTCTTACTTCAGATGAGAATTCCTTTGTGGCACTGGACCACAGTGGGATTCTAGCGATGGAGTTTGTCAGCCTTTTGGAGGAGACAGAGTTTAGTATTCTCATTGATGCCTACCCAGCCCCCAAAGTGACATGGCTGAAAGATGGCAAAGCCATACCACGGAACTACTATGTCCTCACCAAAACAAGCCACCTTGAAGGGAATCGGTGAGCAGTTAATAACTTTAAAGGAATAATTTAAAAGAAATAAGCTTTTACACCTTCTTGCCGAGGATTAGATGAAAAGATTGATACCACTCTTATAGCTGTATGCTAAAGACGAAGCTGAAGCCAGGAAGCGATTAGCTTATCTGAGCATAAAGACTGGAAATTGGGAAACAGCTAGCCTGGCTCTGTCCTAAGGTAACAAAATCCACCAACCAATACCTCTAAAACTTATCAACGCACACTTAATATCTCATTTGTTTAATCCCTTCATAACCAAAGTAGAAAAATAACAGTTCACCGTTTTACGTGTGGTTATCTGTCGGACTATTTCTTGGCTAGGGACAGTAACTTCCGGAAGTAATAGTCTGTCACATAACTTTAGATATGCAGGTGGAGGTGTATTTTGTTGCCTTAGGACAGAGCCAGGCTAGCGATTTCCCCCTGCTTCCAGTCTATATACTAAACTAAGCTAACTGGCAACAGAGCAAATAAGAGTATTCCCCAAAATGACAGCTATTCATTTAAATAACAAAAGTATTTGCTAATTTCTTTCTCACAGGTATGAAAGCATTCTGATATTACGGCAGCCTCTGGAGAAAGACAATGGGAATTATACCATTACAGCCCTTAGCGGCTCTCACACTGCTCAGTTCTCCTTTACCCTCAAAGTGAAAGGTAAGAGATAGATAGATAGATAGATAGATAGATAGAGGATTTGTGATCTGTGACTGAGCGCTGTACATATGTTTCTTTCAGCCCCCAACGCAGTGATGTTCCCACCATCCTCAGCCCCTGTGCTGCTGCCACAGATAGATGAGATGGCAGTGCCCCTCCACACTCCTTTCACCTTGACCTGCCGCGGTGAGGCAAAACTGGCCTGGGAGACACCGCTCGATGCGCTTGAGCAAACGCAGGAGGACAACAGCGGCCTGTTTGTCACCACCATCACTGTGGATAGTGCCACTGCAATGCACACTGGCTACTACACATGCTTCTACAGCAGAAATACCACTGAGGAGATAGAGAAGAGCAGCATCTACATCTATGTGCCAGGTATGTGGGGCACAACAGCTTTGTGCTTGTGTGTTTTTATTATTTTACTTTAGTATCTGGTCTGAGAAACTCATTTTACTCCAACTTAGATCCAGATGTTCCCTTTGTGCCATCACCGGTGCCTTTTGGTAACCATGTCCTGTCCGTCCACGAGGAGATGGAGATCCAGTGTCGAGTGTCTGACCCCACTGCTAACGTGACCCTGATTAACGTTGACACCCAGCAGCCTGTGCCTAGTGTTTATGACAGCAAGAGGGGCGCTTTGGGAGTGTTCACTGCTGGGACCTATGTTTGTAAGGCCTTCATAAACGGAGAAGAACACTACAGTGGGGAATACATCGTCCACGGCTGGGCAGGTGTGTACACATGTTTGTGATTGTGTAAATCTGTGTCAGTAAATGTCTGTAACGTCACTCAATATATATACCATTCAAGTCAGCTCCATGCTTTCTTCGTCGGATTTCTACCCTGACACAGACATTTTCAACTTGTCAATTGTCGTATCTCAGGTGGTGCTGCGCTACATGTTGAGCTGACGGCCAAGCGGACTGCTCTGCTGGTGGGAGAAACCATCACGGTCACCTGTCTGGCTCGGGGATCTGAGATTCTGGAAGACCACTGGAAATACCCTGGCAAACTGGTGAGGGCACAAAAGATGATGCAAACTGATTGGGTCGCTTTGGTCTTAGTCTCACAGAAATGACTGTTGTTCACCAGTCTGAGTGTCAGGTAGTTTGAAACTCAAAGTACCTGTTGTCCCTTTTTGTTTGACAGGCTAATCATGCTATCAAAACAGTACATGAGAATAAAAGGGACCAGGAGATCCTTTACACCCTGACGATCCCGCAGGCTTCAACCAAAGACAGCGGCATCTACTCTTGCTCCATCACTGATATTATTAGTAATGAGAGCCAGACAAAGGAACTAGCTATTACAGTTTTTGGTATGAAAGCTGTATCTTTTTTTACTTATAATATAACATGTGCAACATTTCATATTAACATAACATTTCTTCTTTTTCCTGTAGCGATGAATGATCGCTGATTGTTTGTCGGCCTCTCCTCTTTTCTAACAGCAAGTGAGTTTATGTCCATCCAGCCACAGTTCAGAGAATATGAGTCAGCAGACCTGGATGAAGTCCGGGAGTTTAGGGCCGAAATCAAGTCCTTCCCAATTGCTCGCATCACATGGCTCAAAGATGGAATACCGCTTAGCGATGTGACAGCGGAGATCTCCACCAGCCTCCGGCAGCTCAGTGAGACCAGGTGAGACTCTCATTCGAGGTCCACTAATGACAGCAGAGCTAATGACAAGCTTAAAGTAACATTCCCACACGTTGGTGGGCCTGTCATTAGTGTTTAGTGCAATGTAAACTTCTATGACTGTGTGGTTATTGCAGTTTCTGGTTTTATTGTCCTGTGTAGCTACATGAGTGTTCTCACCCTGATCCGGGCCAAAGAGGGGGACAGCGGGAACTACACCATCCGAGTGGAGAATGGAAATCAAAGTCAGGAAGTTGGCTTAATCCTGGAGGTCAAAGGTCAGACTTCTTTCCTTAGATACTGATCACACAACCTTTTTTAGCCCCAGTTGTGGTCTATTTTTCTCACTTATTTCAGACACTTTGCTCTGCTTACCCCCTTCTGTCGGACTGTGTTACAGTGCCTGCGGTCATTGTGGAGCTGATGGACATCCACCATGGCTCAGCCACAGGCCAGTCTGTGGTGTGCATTACTAGAGGGCAGCCCACTCCTGTGGTGGAGTGGTTCATCTGCAAGAACATCAAACAGTAAATTCAGTCTCCTTCAGTACAACATTCATCTGCTTCCAGACCTCTCAGTCTACATACATGTAGTCCCTACACGCTTTAATTGAGTATACTGTATATATCTTTTCCTTTGTTCCCATCCAGTTGTGCCAATGACTCGTCATCCTGGGCCCCCCTCCCCACCAACTCCACACAGATCACAGTGGACTCCCACATCGACGAGGACAATAACCTGGAGAGCCAGGTCATGTTTGGTCAACTGGAAAACACTTTGGCGGTCCGCTGCATGGCCAGGAACGAAATGGCTGCCGTCAGTAGGGAGATCAAACTGGTGTCCAATGGTAAGAACACACACACATTTCATCACATTGCTCTGAAGTAGCTTTCCTTTTTTTTTTTTTTACCCAGCTTTGAATTGACATTTGATGTTGTTGTTTCCACCTTGTTTCCTCTTAAGTTCCTTCCATTTCTGACACTCAGAGTGTGACTGACTTTGTAAGTGACTGTGTTCGGGGCTGGGTTAGCGCTGTCAGTGTTGCAGCAGCTGTGAGATGATGAGTTTGCGGTGAGACAGCTGGCAGGGGCTATGAGAAAGGGACTCTTATTCTGACAGTCAATTCAGGGAAGCCAGAGATCGTTAGGCCATTTGGTCCCCCCAGATGACCTTTAAACCCCCTACACCTATGCCCGCTCCCCCTATGCCAGTGCCTGGTCTCCTCCCCCGTCTCCCACCTCCATTTTATCTTCCCAGCATACCTTTTGGGCCCAGTAATCTGGACAGCCTATGGATTTAATTGTGTTTTCTGGCACAATTTCTTATCCAAACGCATAGAACGTATTTCATTGCAAGCATTTCATTTTTCATTACAGCAGACACACGTTGCAACCATGTGATTAATGTGCACTCCATCTAACATGTGTGACCACTGGCTCTCCTCCTGAACAGGCCCTCACCCTGAGCTGACTGTAGCTGCTGCTGTGCTGGTGCTCCTGGTCATTGTCATCATCTCACTCATTGTCTTGGTTGTTATCTGGAAACAGGTACTGCTGCCATTATTCTGCATTTGTTCTCACTTCTCACCTGCTCACCCATTCACTCACTCCTACCTTCTTTTTCAGCATTCGTATTAAAGGTAAAAAGTGTGAAAAACTTGTTTTTGTCGCAAATTAGCCACACAGAATCAAGCCTAAATGTCATGATGCTTTGAGTATCAGATATTAGTCCTAACATATGATATGAGCAGCAATATATTTTAACATTTCTGTGCTTGGTTTGCTGCTCTGACTGTATAAAGGCTTGTCAATTTACATACATGTAATTTAAGTAACAGTGCTCCTCACTTAAGCAAATGTTTTCTTAGCTGATAAAACTACATTTTGTAGGTGGATTTTACAAAGCCAAGGGGCAAGTTACTGTTAAAAACAACCGAATTTGACAAAGATTAATTAATCTGCACTTTGCATGGCCTCTTTCTTTCAGAAACCACGATACGAGATCCGCTGGAGGGTCATAGAGTCTGTGAGTCCAGATGGCCATGAGTACATCTATGTGGATCCCATGCAGCTTCCCTATGACTCCAGATGGGAGTTCCCCCGTGACAGACTTGTGCTCGGTGAGCTGATTGTCATTTTCAGTGTGCTAATACAGTAGTCTGTTGCTGGTGGCTTTGCAGCCTCCCTGCAGGGATGTTCCACTCAGGATGTCTCTCCCTGTCTTTGAAGTGAAGCTGTGATAAACCAATCTGGCTTGGGCAGCAGGGGTTTGCTGGCTGGGGATTGGTTTGACTCAGTGATCAAGGGGACATTCAGGCATTGAAGGAGTCGCATAGGCCATCCAAAGTGCATGTTTCAACTACCTAAGTGCAATGTGCAGGTTCTTTGTTTTTCTCCTTGATCCTATGTCTTCCTGTCTTTTTCAGGTCGTATCCTGGGTTCTGGAGCCTTTGGGAAGGTAGTAGAGGGCACCGCCTATGGACTCAGCCGCTCCCAACCTGTCATGAAGGTGGCAGTTAAGATGCTGAAACGTGAGCTTAACAAATTATAATTGACAAGAAATTATATAATGTTGCTACCATTCATCTGACATGTTTTCTTTATAGATCACCAGGTATAAAGACTGGTTAGGTGAAGGTAGCTGTCGTCACTACTGTTATTCATATTGACCAGCTGTCTCTATACATCAGAGGTTTTTAAACTGTAAGGCACCTCCTCAGGGGAGACACAGAGGGAGAGATGTGAGGCAAAGATACTGCATGAGGTTAAAGGGACAGGTGCATGCCGTTTTCTAAGAACAATCACATTAATACTGTTGTTTGGCTCACTGATTTGGCCCGCTCATCAGTACAATCAGCAGTTGGAGTAGCAGCAGCGGGTTCAACACACAGCTCATCGAAGCCTTAACCGTCCAAACAAGTCATAACTCAGTCAAAGTTAACACAGACATGATACTCATACTACCCTTCCGAGTATATCATTATGTCTGATATCCATCATGAATGAACAGCCTTAAATGTATTTAGAGAAGATGTTGGATGTACACGGAGAAGTGATGTTCCTTATAACATAAGAGTCATCTTGTTTTTAAGTTTTCTTTGGCATCAAAGTAATCCTGTGATAGCAGTCTGTACATACAATGGTACATAGCAAACAGAAACTCCTACTTGCTAAATTGGCATAGTTTTAATTGTGTGGGGGATATATGGGTTGCGTCTGGGGGCTTTGAAAACCCCTGCCATAACTTGACAAGCCTCTAAAACGCTGCAATAATAAATTCGTTCAGTGGCGCAAAATATTAGGCCTGCTAACCTGTTTAATACTAAAATGTTACTCAAAGATGTAAGAGTAGCAACATGTCAGCTGACAGCTGATGTTATTCAACTGTTGCAAAACTTGCTACTTGTTGAGGCAACAACAGTGAAGAGGAAAAAGTGATGGAAAGGAAGATACTGAAGAATCTACAGAGTAAACAAAGAAACTTTTTTACAACATGATTAAGCATTTAATTATAGTATTCAGATGAAGGAGGTGGCCTTGGCTGGTTGGTTGGCTTGTTGGCGGTATGAATATGTGCGATGATAGTCACGGTGGCTGTACCTTCTTTCAGCCACAGCACGCTCCAGCGAGAAACAAGCCCTGATGTCTGAACTGAAGATTATGACTCATCTTGGACCTCATCTTAACATTGTTAACCTCCTGGGAGCATGCACCAAGTCAGGTGAATAACACACACACACACATTGGGGACAAAAAGACACAAACTCATTTACAGGGAAACACATACTGTATAATAACAGCTTAGTTTAACCATTGTTGCCTTTCCCTTGCAATTTAGTCACTACTTTACAAAAAAAAAATCAATACCGCCCACATTCACACCGCTAAAAACATGCACGCACACACACTCATTCAGATTGGCAGTTGTAGACATTTACAGCTCTACCATCCCAAAAGATTGACAGTCCCGTCTCAGCTCTTGGTGGGTGTGGTATTTTAATAGCCTTGCTTTTAGCCTTTATGAGCTTCTGATAAGATTAGCCCGCAGACTGACGCCGATGCACTACTTTGTTGTGTTGTTCCCAGGCCCTATCTACATTATCACAGAGTACTGCTTCTACGGGGACCTGGTCAACTACCTGCACAAGAACAGGGAGAACTTCCTGAGCCTCAACCCAGAGAAAAATAAAAAAGAGCTGGATATCTTTGGAATTAACCCTGCAGACGAGAGCAGCAGGAGGTACCATATATGTGTTTATTTAGCTTGCCATACAGGCATTTACATTTCAAATGCTCTATTTTTTATCTTGAATTGTTCTTGTAGTTCAGACACTTATCATGGTTAGATTGTGTTACGGAAAGGACATACAGACTTCCCCTTTTCTACTCCAGAATACCACAGCCATTGACACAACAATTTGTGCAGTTTTCTCACACACACTCACATTCTCCCCTACCCATAGTCGGTAACTCTATTGACATTTTCTTCAGGGTTGAGGAGATTGTCTGGCTTCTTCACCTAATCGAATTGTAGTCTGAAGTGGTCTCAGCTTTCGACTCAATTGCTTTGTATTGGAGATACCTGTTAATTCTGTCCGCTCAGACGTTCATGGTGAAACTGCCCCCCCCCGTAACACACACACACACACACACACACACACACACACCCCTCTCTCTCTCTGAGGCTAATCTGTGTTGACGGATGACTCAGAGTGACCACACCTCAAAATGATCATGACATGATTTAATCCTTGCTACTATGGTAGCCTCAACCACACATTCCTCTAACCTCAGCTAGAGGGAGTGATAGGATTTAAGGACACGCACACACATTGATAGATACATTCATATGTATATATATGGCTCAGTATTCCCACGACCAGCCCTCGCCTCGTCACCAACAGCATTCTTCTCTTGTGTTTGCGCGCAGCTATGTGATCCTGTCCTTTGAGAGCAAAGGCGACTACATGGATATGAAGCAGGCTGACAACACTCAGTACGTGCCCATGCTGGAGATGAGCAATGCCTCCAAGTACTCAGACATCCAGAGGTCCAACTACGACCACCCACCCTCGCCGAAAGGCTCAAGTGGTATGCACTGCAGTTCACTCTCTTCTCTCTATCCTCTTTTTCACTGTTCTCTGAGTTATTGGTACTTGTTTGGTTTTGGTGCTGTGTTTGAGTCAGTGTTGGTTGAGGGGGTACACCCTTGTCAGAATTTAGGACTGGTACAGCCCTGTAATTACATGGAGAGGATAATTGTAGCGCATGCATAATAATGCCTAGTTTCTCCCTGCCATTAGTAAAAGCCATGTTTGAGCAGCCAGTACTATATTTACAATACATGATGAACATATACTCCTGGACCGCCTCATGGTGTTTTCTGTGTGTGTGTGTGTGTGTGTGTGTGTTTTCTAAACCAGAGGGCGAGATGGACAACCTGCTGTCGGATGACATGAACGAGGGCCTCACCACCACCGACCTGCTCAGCTTTACCTACCAGGTGGCCAAAGGCATGGAGTTCCTGGCTTCCAAAAATGTAAGTTAGAATGAAAATCATAACTTTACTTGTACTTCTGGGGTTTGAATACCACACAGGTCCTCTACAGTCTCACATCCCCCTGCTTCCCACAGCACTGATGGGTAGTGTGTCCTCTACGATGACAGCTGCGCCGGCCAAAGTGTGTGTGTGTGTGTGGGGGGGGCAAGGGGAATCAGCGGTTGTGTGATAAGCAGTCCTGTGAAGGCTGCTGAGCTCACTCAGGAGAGAGGCCAGGGGCTGAATATAGTAGCAGCACAGCCAGGGCTAGAATTACCAGGCAGGCACACAGTGCAGCCAGAAGCTATTCATTCAGCTTCATAGTTATTATCCCTAAATATCCAGCGGTCACAGCCATCCCTCCAACTGGCACGTTTACACAAAGACCATGTTTTATAAAGCAATATGAAACGGCATTAAAAATGAACCCAGCTGAAATGAAAAACACACAGAAATAGATGCAGTCAGTAGCTTTGGGAGCAGAATGTGTTGGTTTGGGATTAGATTGAACAATGGTGCATGAGCAGTGAGCTACTAATCACTTTTGATTACTCTCTCTTTTTGTGCAGTGTGTGCATCGGGACCTCGCAGCCAGGAATGTCCTCCTCTCTCAGGGCAAGATAGTGAAGATCTGTGACTTTGGGCTGGCCAGAGACATCATGCATGACAACAATTATGTCTCCAAAGGGAGCGTAAGTCCCAGTTCATATGATACTTCATACCTAAAGTGAAGTTTTACCATTCTTTTCTACATTGGTTTTGCAAGTAGGATCGAACATTTCCTCTCTGTCATCACGCAGACTTTTCTGCCAGTGAAGTGGATGGCACCAGAGAGTATTTTTGACAACCTGTACACCACTCTCAGTGATGTTTGGTCCTATGGCATCCTCCTCTGGGAGATATTCTCCTTAGGTGAGCTCCTGCTAATTTCTGTTAAAGAAAAGAAAAACTGGAAACTGGTGTTGCTTGCTAAACTCATGAGAACATGTTTTGGTCTGAAGGTGGCACACCATACCCAGGGATGGTCGTGGACTCAAGCTTCTACAACAAGATCAAGAGTGGATACAGGATGTCCAAACCCGAACATGCACCTCATGACGTGTACGTGATCACTCACATCGTGACTGTACTGTTGCTGTGTATGACATAAAGTTTCCCTCCCATCCTGTCAGTTGAGGAATGCACTGGGCTGTAAACTCAGATCAGTTTGTTTTCTGAGCAGTGATATACAGTGGCTGACATGCGTCATGGCAAAATTACAAGGTGCAGGACAAGTTGTCCTGCTGTCCATGTTAACGTCGGCTGCTTTTGCTATTTCAGGTATGAGATGATGATGAAGTGCTGGAACAGTGAGCCGGAGAAGAGGCCTTCTTTCCTGGGTCTGAGTGAGAATGTAGCTTCTTTGCTGCCCTCCAGCTACAAGAGGGTGAGTTTCTTTGTGACCCCTCACATCCTCAGTCTGCTTCGGATTCTTTACACCTGCACTCTAATTTATCGCCTCTCATTCTCGTCCTCATGGTTTGACATGTAATTTCTCTTCCTCTATTTGTTTTTGCATTTTCTGGCTGACGATAGACTTTTTTTAGGTGTCAGCGAAATGTCCTCCCTCATGCTTTTGTTTTTCATCGTGTTGCCCAGCAAAGTAAAGGTTGAAAACAATTTCAATGCACTCTTAAAGTAGCACACTGTTCATTTAATACCCCTTCCACTTCCTCTGAGAGTGCATTAGGAGTGGTTCTGTGGGCTCTCTGTGCTTCTGTAAAACACAAACCTACAAGTGATTAGAGTGCAAATGCAGCAGCTGGATGTCAGAGTGGCTGGCCTGGGTCTGTGTAATGACACAGCCCCAGTTCTCACCTCCACCACTCAACCTTAATTACCCCGTTAAACTCCACAGCACACATGGCACATCAAAATAAGAGGAACCAGCTCTTGTTTTAGCACCTCTGGCTTGGATGGGACATGTGACTTTCAGTTTGGATCACACCATCTAGCTGGCAACACAAGTAGTGATCACGCTTATACCACAGTTCTACTGTGGGTCTGTGAATCTTTATTACACTTGCACCCTATATTGTATCATCATTGCTTCTGCCCTGCAAGATAAATGTGAAATGACACCTTTGTCTGTTTCCATTATTTAACAGTATTTAGTTCTAATGTGTTTCTGTCTTGTGCAGCATTATGAGAAGGTAAACCACGAGTTCCTGAAGAGTGACCACCCCGCCGTGACTCGTGTGTGCATGGAAAACGATGATGCCTACATCGGCATCACCTACAAGAACCAGGGCAAGCTGAAGGACAGGGAAAGCGGCTTCGACGAGCAGCGGCTGAGCTCCGACAGCGGTTACATTATTCCCCTCCCTGACCTGGACCCTACATCTGATGATGATTATGGAAAGAGGAACAGACACAGGTAAGTGGAGCAATCATTTACCTCTACTACATTACACTGTCTCCAGTGCACCAGAGATGGCACTAACCTGTGTTATTCATGCCCCCTGCAGCTCTCAGACATCTGAGGAGAGCGCCATCGAGACAGGTTCTAGCAGCTCCACTTACGCTAAGCGCGAGGGTGAGACCCTGGAGGACATCACGTTGCTGGATGAGATGTGTCTGGACTGTAGTGACCTGGTAGAGGACAGCTTTCTGTGACAACTGCCCAGCCTGTAGAGCGGGGGCAGCAAGGAAAAGGGGTGTAAGGACAAGAGGAACTTGAGAAAGATTTCTACATCATCCAAAGACTCTGCTGTCTACCCTCTAACCCCGCCACTCCTCCTCCGTGATCGCCCTTTCAGAGGACAGAACAAAACCACTTCACTGTCTGGATGGGTCTGTGGTGATAGTATGGTACGCCCTTTACTTCTCCCTGGACAGTGCCCCCTGCCGGGCTGGAGGAGTGAGTGAGCATTGACAAAATCATGACATTGAGCACTCAAAAGAACCGCAGCCAGAACCCAAGTCTGTGAGCTGAAAGTATCTAGATAAAAAAAGATGGTCTTTTTAATTTGCAGGGCTTTATTCTATCGGGCATTCTTTTAACAGCAATATAAGCAAGAAGGGACAAATCAAACACGTTGGTCAGAAACTCTAAATGAACAAACACCACAGGATCTCATTCATATGATATATATTTAACCACTACAGATGCACTATTTAAACTAGATGAGTCCAATACTAGCAACAGCATTGGCAGGTAAACTCACCCCACACTCACCTGCAGCAAGAGAAGCACCTGATGCTGGCACAATCAGTAGCAGTACGTGGATTTAAAAGCACAAAATCTGGACTATGTGCATTTTTTTTTGTATATGACCATATAATGTTTTCAGTGGTTAAATACTTGCAGTAATTCAAATTTATTTTTTTACTTCATCAATGTAAACAAATGTATTATTTGTGAATACCGAGTAGATATTGACCATAGCTGTTTGAATTGTTATGACAATAGAGCTTCTGAGTCGCATGTGTCTTTGCAGTGTATCACCTTTTGCCCTGATCCAACGTAATATTCTCAAATTTCATCCCTGCCAAGATCTCAGTCATATTTGTGATATGGGCGTAGATAAACAAAGTGAAGTATGATTGTATTGTAAATAGCTCCAGAGTTGTTTTATAAGAGAGAATTATTGGGATTACACTCAAGTTTTTTATATAAGCACGTTAAGCTTCTGCACCCTTATCCACCTCGGTGAGGCCAATGCTTTTAACGGGTACGTTACAGCCAAGGAAATATAACACAGTTTGCTCATTGAAGACATTCGCCATTATAGTGGACAGCATAGATTCTTTGACAATATTTGTGGATTAGAAAATTGCATGAGAAATATTTCGTTTCCAGCCATGCCATACATTATGTGTGTGATGCATGGCATGGGAAGTATTAGTCAGTTTAGCCATCACAAATATAGGAAAAAATAAAAAGGGATAAAAAAAAAAAAAACTAATTTCATCATGTCAGTATACATGATAGGAAGCCCAAAAAATAATTAGATCCAATAGCCGTGCTTTACTAGCAAGTTATGTCCTCTAGTCTCATATTTTATCTATTGTCCTGAAGTCTATTAGCAGGTTCTAGTTATACTAAGACACTAGATGAACTAGAGATTTGTGTTGATCTGATGTCATACATCAGTTATGTGTAGACTCTTTGTAATCCTCCGTATTTTCCAGCTACTGTTACAGCTATGCCACTGCCTCTGTCTTTTGACTGTGATATAAACTGCAATCAGATGTTGCACTTTCCTGTTTTTTTTCATTTTGTTTTTGATATTGCAGACGAGTTAGCCGGGCCGAAAAAAAAAAAAAAAAGGAGAAAAGTCTTACTTTGGCTTTATACGTTTAAAGCAGCGTGGATGTGAATGTTTGTGCCGCAGATGAGTGACATTTTGTTGACGGTACAGAATCTGTAATTATAGGTAATCACACCCAATATGATGATTTAATACTATGTTTCATTATTTTACATCATGTACATTCAGATGATTTATATTTCAATAAATGATTTATAATGTTAAAAAAAACACCATGTCCTCTCATTGCCTATAATGTATTACACAAGCAACCAGACGTAACACAAGTAATACAAAATTATTTATTGTCTCTAGGGAATGGGGGAAAATGGCCAAGTAAAAAATCGTATTGTACACTTTTGTCCACAAGGATATGAGATGCAGCGGACGACGCAGCCAAGCAAACGCAGACAAGAATAATGGTACTCATTTTTCAACGCATTGGTAAATAACATCAATATAGATAACACAAGAGCAGGAAAAGAAATGCTCTGTCCAAGTATTGCAAAGGTCTTATACACACAGGCACTGACAAACCCAACGAATGGTGCAAGAAATACCCTTTTACTTAAGTAAAAGTACTAATACAACAATATAAAAAAACTTAATTACAAGTAAAAGCCCTTTACTCAATATCCTACTTAAGTTTAAGCAAGTATCAAAAGTAAAAGTAATCATTCTGCAGAAAAATGGCTTCTATTACTGATATATTATTCTATATGACATTGTTAGATTAATATTGATGCCTGAATGTGTAAGCAGCATTTTATTGCTGTAGCTGGTTGGGGTGGAGCTATAGATTTAACTGCTTTATATGCAGCTCAGTCCAGT
The DNA here is from genome assembly GCF_016859285.1 of Xiphias gladius. Lineage (NCBI taxonomy): Eukaryota > Metazoa > Chordata > Actinopteri > Istiophoriformes > Xiphiidae > Xiphias > Xiphias gladius. The sequence goes on along the minus strand of NC_053405.1, from coordinate 23,202,557 downwards.
GGGTACCACCCTACGGAACTGGCCACCTCCAGAGGGTCACAAGATTAATCTGAGACCTCGTGAGATGATTAATGGGGAAAGAAAGAAGAAACAACTAAGTTCTGGTTCACAAATCTGTATTCATTTTTCTTAGCTTTCTTAGCTGTTATGAAATATTGGATGCACTTACCTCTATACATCTTTAAACAAAACCATCTACGAAGTTAAAATGGGAAATGTCTCTTTGGTGGGACAGCTGACAGCTCATAGACATCTGAAATATGACAAGGAGCCCCAAGCAGAAACTGTCTGTTTGTTAAAGGTTACAAGCCAAAAAGGTTGGGAAACACTACTTCCATTTTGTATTATATTTTAAAAGCTTGTCATATGCTTTTGTGTCAAATCTTCATCTGAAAAGACTATAGAGTAAGAGTATAAAGGCACGAAAAGGAAATAGTACTCGAGTAATTACTGCAACTTACATAATATGTGCAGAAATAATCAACACTAATAATAGATTGAAATGATATCTATTGAATATGAATACACTTTGACTACATTCAGTACGTAGAGTAAGCCGTCCCATTAATACAAATGCAATCTGATAGACTGCCAGCAGAGGGCAATATTCTCAACTCAAGGCTGCCAACAGACTGCAAACAATTATTAAGACATTAAATGTGCTGCCCAGTTTTCTCAGTGTCAGTGGTTTGGTAGTTTAATTGGTTGAAGTTTGACATGATGTTTAGGCACCTGAAAATCCCAAACAAAGCTCCAGTGTATTTGCTGACGCTAACGTTGCGAACAACCCGCTATCACCATTTACCTCAACTAGAGGGCGCTAGTAACTAGATGATGCTTCGTGCCTTCAGGGTGGGAGATGAAGTGGGAGAGGACGAGGAGTTGCAACTGATGATTTGAGCCTGCAGAATCCAGTCACATCCTCCTTAATGTTAATCCTGACCATAAAAACCTCCACAGGTGTGTGTCCTGAAGGGTGCGTGCTATGAGAAAGATGCAGGCGGCGAATACTCGCGCAATTCATTTAACAACAGCCTTTCAGGCACTTTAATCTAATAAATTACGTTTTTTTAGTGCAACTTTAACCAGATCCATAAAGCAATAAAGTATATCATGTTAACAGGACAAATATTTTCTTGAGAAAGCACTTTATCACTCCTATAGTCTTATTCTAAAACTTTAACCACAGCTACACAGTTATACAACGTTAACAATGTCAACTTTTCTCTTATTTGTCATACAAATTCAGTCTTGTTTTACTGGTTCTCCTTTTTTGTCTTGTTTGCCCACACCGTTGAACCCTAAAGGTAGACCTGTGCTAGGACAATGCAGGGGGAATATATCTGCCCCAAACCCAGCTGCAATTTCATGGGGAGCTTTGCAAAGAAGCATGCACTGGATGAACAAGTAATGATGGGCAGCAGTGCTGTGTTTGAGGCTATCGGTCGACATGTCTGTGTGCTTAGGATCAACAGCTGAGGGTTTGCATGGGGGAACTGTATGGACTGCTAGGGAATTCGTTTTTGTGTGTTTTTTGTTTTTTGTTTTTCTATAATGTCTTTGTTCCAAACATTTTCACTTGGGGCAAAACAGTTAAAAGAACCTACACATCTGGGGCTCACTGAAGTAACTGAGAGAGTCTCTCAGATTCAGAGCAGAGCTGCAGTCAGTCAGCAGGGGCTGCTAAATGGAACAAATAACTTTCCAGCTTAACCCACATTACTTCTAAATATGTCATAATAATATTTTTTGAGTTTTATATTTATATAGAAAGAAACAACTGTTCCCAGAACAGCTCCATGGATGGCTTTGTTCAAGAATAAAATGAAGCTCCTTGCGGCGTGCGGAGCGGAGGAAAGTTCTCACAACGATAACAAATGTGCCATTCACTGAACTTTGCTTACTGTGAGGCGTGCATGCAAAGTGTCGTGGTGAAGATACGGCAATAAAATAACTGTAAGTTAATCATTTTCTACAATAATTCCTATTTCTTAATTTATTTATTTATTTAATTTATTTCTTAATTTTACCTAATTGTCATTGTTTTTCTGTCTTTTGTAGAAAGACAAAACATTAATTGTAGACCTTTGGAGACAGCTCTTACTTATTCTATGCCACACACACACACACACACACACACACACACACACACACACACACACACACACACACACACACACACACACACACACACACACTTGCCATTGATGCTAAGCAAATCAACCTAACAGTCTAACCTAACAAATGTGCTAATCAGGGCCAAACACGGAGCCTTATTACATATGTGCATTTTAGGAGATTTGGAGGGCAAAAATTGGATGAAAGTGGCTTTAAAACCATGTCAGCGGGCAGCGGCATAAATGATCTGTCAAGCAGTAATGCATGGGACTCAGGTTAAATGTTGCAATGAATGATCCGCACTGCAAATGGAAATATACATGAGGCTAAAATAAGCAGGAAACAAAGTTTAATTACATTTCTCAGGTGAAGGGGAATTCACACAACACTATACTGTTCATTTCTCCCTCCTTCCTCTACTCTTTGTTCTCTCTCTCCCTCTGTAACCACCTGCTTTCTCCTCCTCACTTGTCTCACTTGTGTATTACAAGTAATGTAGTAAAATCATATACACCTTTTTTATTTCATCGTTGCGTTTGAGTTTGCATCGCTTTGGATTTGAATTAGAGAAATGTGTCTCAGCGAGTACATAATTGTCAGCAAAATGTTTTTTGTACAATATATATACTTACACAATAATAATACTATATTATGACAATGTAATTATGCTAGGTTTGTGTTGTTGTTGTTAAATTGAGCCTATAGTTTCCACTGTGATCACCAAGCAACATGTATCTCTGTGGTAGTTATTCCTACATTGTTTGAATGGGATCAGGTCAGTTGTTGTTTACGTTGGACAGCACAGGGACATAATGCTAATCCTCTCCTGGGCACAGTGAGCGGTGCCTGCGCTTCCTCATCTCATCTCCACCGCCTTCTCTCTGTCTTTTTGTCTCAGTCTCCTCATCTGGAGGACATGATGTCTGGGGACGAATGGCACTGGACTACACGCAGTCCACCGGTACGACTCTCTAGTCACCTTCTGCCTCTGCGGTTTCGGCTGCCCGTCCGGCTTGTTGACATACTCAAAGAACCAGCGTGGCAAGTAAAGATTTTGCTGTAACGACAAGATCGTTCACGCCACCCACCCACACACAAGCAATGACAAAGGTGAGCAGATGAGGGAGTCGGTTAGCTTGGCGTTGAGTTATTTTTTATTATATACACCAAAAAATAAAAAATAAAAAATACAGTTTGGTGGCTACAGACGTGTTGCCAGTGTAAAAAGATAATGATCTCGCTGAGGGCGAGATAAAGACACACACTAGTGACTGTGTCAACCCTTGTTTATTTATGAAGGAATTTGTTCTGCCGCTGATATACTCCACGCTGTTTGCTCCATTATTCAAGCTAGTTCAACGAGCTGTCCTGCAGTGTTTGGATCTCCAGCAAATCTGAGGAAAAAAGGGGTACCCTCCAAACAACCCGGAGCATGAAACGAAAACAATATTTAACAAATAAAATGCAAGGATCCTGGTTGACCCTACCTTTCTGCAGGAACAATTCATGTCTTTGAGTTGGTTGCGGAGGCCTGAATGGCACGTACTCTATGGTGTAAACAAGGCACAAGCCAATAACATGCGGTGCATCAACTAAATGCTTCGAGAATCAAGCTGACACCAGATTTGATTTAGAATGACAAATAAAGATCTAACAATACAGAAAGACTCAGTGAGACCTTGCCAGATCATAAGTCATGAAAGAGATGGGGGGAAATTCGATTGTATCATGTTTTACTTTACGAGAGTGAGAGGGAATCTGATTTTGATATATTTGGCTTCACGAGCGAGTGTGAGACAATTAGATTAGCAATCTCTTTGGTTTGTTTGATATGTAACATCAATCTCCTTCGTGAAACTCGACGCCTTGTTGCCATCCGTGTGGTCTCCATCCTTTGCTCCTTTGGGAGAGCAGATCCAGGAGCAGTCCAGGTTTTGGAAAGGTCTGCTGCAAAACAGATTTGTGTCTTGGCCTGTGTGCGTGCTTGAGGCCGGTGTCCCATTTCAAGCTGTTTTTCTGAGGGGCCTATATGTGCTTCCTAAGCTTTCGGTTTTACAAGGGGCATCATATCCAGATTAAAACACCATCTCCGTAAGGGATACTGCCATGGATTTTTCACACTAGGATGGGAAAACACATAGCAGTCAAATTATATTCACTTTGAAACTAGCCTCCCAAAAAGGCACACACACACATACAACCCGTATATGTGGTAGGAAGACCAAAAAGCTGTTGATCTCGCTCTCTAATTTATAGCTGTAATCACATAGGCCTTGTTGTTGGGAACTTGCTTCAAGCCAGAAAAACATGCTAACTCATGACTGTGAAGAGAGTTTGCTTTCAGGAATCATGTGAGACCGCTCCAGGCTGGGGCAGTACACGACTCCTATCAGCAATTTTAAGACCTCTTTTTATATTTATTCTTTTATGTTACCCAGACAATTTTTGTTTGGTTCAACTTGCTCCTTGACTACATAGTAAAAGAAACTTGTTTGAAATAAATAACAACAGATATTTTGGTAACATTTGGTGGGTTCTCGGTGAGTTTCTCCTGGGGATGGATGTGTGTGTGCGTGTGTTTGTGCACGCTTGTGTGTGTGTGTGGGGGGGGCATCTGTTATTTCAGAGGTTACTGTATGTTGCATATGCCAAGCTATAAATAAACGGTATGTTTTTAATTAGTCTCATGTCTATTTAGGGTTAAAGGTCAGTAAACAGTGCCGCCAGAATAAACGTATTATTTGTCTGTTGCATGAAAAATATGTTGTTTTCCATTTCATAAATTACAGAGAATAAAGAATGTTTTTCAGTCTAATCTCTCACAGATTCAAGTTGAATAATCTGATACTATACATCAGCCTCAAGTATTCCAGATTTTTGTAACATTTTCCAGATTACCAAGCATATACTTTCTAAATTAAACCATTTAGAAACCCTATAAATCAGTTTACCCAAAGCTAAAATAGCTCAGTCCATCAAAGCCACTGCATATATTTCTGTAGATTTCAACATAATGTTAATCATCCATGAGAGGGAAGTTAATCGTAAAAGTAAGTCTGCAACAGTTCGGGTTTGACAAGCACCACTTGGTCTTGGACTATAGAGGTGACTGTTGAGGATACAAGACACCCAGCTATTCAGTTGCACTGCTGCCTACACCACTCTAGTCACATAGTGTATTTAAACATTAATATACCCAGGCGGCCTCACATTACAGTATCTTTCCGCAGTTACAAGTGACTCCGCTCAGTTGGTGCTAAATTGAAAATTTTTTTGCCAGACGTCTTCTGTCTGCCGCTTTACAGAGAACTAATCTTCATTGTGATCATGAGCCGACTCTTTGCCTTGTCTGCCCCTAAACCAAACGTATGAAACAAGCAGACTGTCGCTGACCGCTGGTTCCAAACTTTTACAAAGCAACAACAGCCGTCTGCATCCCCCGCCAACCCCTCCCTCTCCTTTCAAAACACACAAAGGCGTCTTGGAAATTCTGGACAGAGTGATGGTTGTTTTATTTTTATTAGATTTATTCATCGCAACTCTCTGCTTTATGGCTTTTGGTCTTGCACACTGTACCTGTTGTTGCTTCCTGGGCGGTTTGACCTGGATACAATAATGTTTACTCAATGTAATTGTGTGGCTTGTTTTTTAACTTGAGAAGGTTTGTTTTTGCTTAAAACTTTTTTGAATTTTACAATTTTCTTCTTCGTGTGTGTGTGTGTGTGTGCTCCCTCTGGTGGGTCCTCTTGCCTGTTTGGATACATATGCACTTGCGAGCTACTGAGTCAATGTAGTAGTCATGTGCTTTTTTGACTTTTGGCATTGGCCTGGGGATGACTCCTTTCCATTCATGTGATCAGTGAGTACTCTCACCCTCAGGCTCAAATTGGGAAGATACACTCTTTTCATATGCCAGACTGACAGAAATAACTCTCTGAAGTCAGAAAATTGCATCTGTGTCCCAGATGGTTTCAAATAATGATGGCCATGATAACCCCTCCGTGCGATGTGAAGCAAACATATTCAAAATCTGTGGACCTTCTTAAACCCGTTTTTAGTGGAAACGCTTTTAATCCAGCAGTAATCTGGCCGAGCCAATGACGTTGCAGTTTTAGTGATTCAGCACAGATAACACTCACACTGAGTACTTATCTGAAACTTTTTATTCTAAGTAGAAAATAGTGCCAAGTTACGCTTGAGTTACCCTCAGCTGGTCTTTTTAAATTTAAAGTGAAAAAATATAACTTGCTGCTTGAGTTAAACAAAATATTTACATATTTGCTACAGACTTAGTGTATCTCTCACACACACCCTCAGGATAGTGTTCTCATTAGTGTTTCTATCAGTTGAATACGGTGAGAAAACACAACAATACACCGAAACATGCTGCAAATACAGAAAACAACCAAACACAATTATGCACAAAAAACACACAAAATACAACCAAGTTATAGAAACACACCTCAAATATAGAAAATAAGGAAACACGGCATAAACACAGTCAACACAACTTAATGCAGAAATGTGCTGCAACGAGAGAAAACACAAGCAAATGCTCAGATTTCCACGTTTCTGTTTTAGTTTGTGTTTTCTCGCTTTGCAGTATATTTTCTCTAACTGCTGATGTTTTCTTCCTTGGCTTTTGCTGTATCTATTTGCACGTGTTTTGAAGTCGCAGTGTGTTGAGCTGTCAGGGCCATCACCATTAAAAACCTTTGGTTTGTACATCATAACATAGTTCTGTGTGCAAAACAACCGACCACGGTTCAACTCCACATGTGCAACAGAACCAATAAAATGGTGATTCAAGGAAGCATGAGCAATTCCGGAGAAAGACTGTTGACATTTGAACTCAACAGCAAAGCAAATACACCCTTCCCTTCAATGCTCCTTCAGAAGCGTGATATATGGCATGGAAGTGGATACTCTTTCTCACTGCTGAAGCAAAACAAACGTCATCAAACCAACAACATTTGCACAAACACAGCATCCAAAACACCAGAGTAAAAACTAGCAAGAGTTAGTTGTTTAGATTGTTTTTACAAAACTACAGTGAAAGAAGAGAGGGCTGTTGGTTTGTAGCCAAGCTAACAAGGAAGTGCTAGCAAACTTGTGCTTTTAGGTCGTCATGGCAGTAAAACCCTTCACAGGTTTTATGGACAAGTACCGTGAAGTAGAGTAAACAACGACGCAGCAAACTGCGGCTACAGCTGCTGCTGTGAAGCTAACACACAGAAAGGACGAGACGGTTTCCCAGAGCCAGCAAACCAGCTCCAGACAGCAACACCCACAATTCTCCCGCTACTACAGCTAACATCACAACAACACCATATCTTGGCAAACTAGAAAGTAAGCTGAACGTCCATGGGCAAGTAGTTTAACGTTACCAGTCATACAAATGTGAAACAAGTACCTGCTTGCTAACTAACCAGTTGGGATTCGCTATCACATACGTTAATACAATCCTGTCCCACTGGCTCTGTGAAACATAGCAAAACTAATGTTTTACACACTTCAAGCAGAGAACAGCGCAACCTCTGCATCCGTCTTCATAAGCACCTTCAGAAAGTCTCTCGGATTAGAATCCCTTACTATACCTTTAATTGGTTGTTGATTTCTCTGTCATGGCTGCTGAACTATTGATTATTTTGCTTTGACTGTCTCTGCATATCATAAGTGTCTTATTGTTGTTGAGCAGTAATAGTCTCTTTGGGAAGAAAACTGTTACTTACAGAGTAGCTTCAAGGCCCTGCAGTCGCCCAAAGCGAGCATAATGGTTCAGCTACAGTGGAAAAGTCCATGAAATTGTTCAGACCTCCATGTTATGATTTTCATTTAGCAGCATTTGTGGCTTGTCAGGAGGATAATTGATAACCTTTTATTCGTTTACTCAGGCCACATTACATTTCTGACTTAATGAAATATGATAATGGTGTTCGGAATGATGAAATAACAGAAAAACATTATTTTCAACTATTCACAATTCTATTTTGACTAGTCAAATGCACAACTTACATTCTAACTACGGAGAAAATATTTGTAGAACCCTCATTGCATTACAGATCTTAAATCCAGTTTAAGATCTGTATGCAGTGGTTACAAATAACACTGAATTGCACTGTAAGTACTTTTTAAATTACCATTAAGCAGGCTATTAGTCTTTCACAATGGCTCTGTCATGAAAACTATGTGTGACATTTCTTTTAACAACTTAATCATAAACTAATACCCTGTCACTACGCTACAGTGAAAAAGCGGTGCAAAGGTACCTCTTTATTTAACAGGCAGCCCACGTACTCTGACTAACACTGTTATAAGAGAACTTTATTATTGTAGTGAACCGTCAACTAAATGTAACAGCGATTAACTCATCTAGAATTCGTGATGCATGCAAAAAAAAAAACACTGAGAAGATTGGCATGTTCTTTGTTGTGTTTATCAGTAGCACGCTATTCTTTACGTACTCTATGTTGTCCAATAAACCTTACATACACCTAACTATTTTATGTATGAGATGGTAAACCCTTCTTAACATGGTTAGCCTAATGTTTTGCTACCCAGCAACACCCATAATGCACTCTAAGTACTCCATATTTAAAACCTTTTTACCTCATACTTTCCCACAGTAATTGTTACCCAGACGTCTAAATCTAGATTGCGACTGTGTAAACATTACTTCATCAACAAAGCTTTGAGAAAACACAGCTCACAGCAAGGATGAGTTTGTGCAAGCAGGATATAATAGACTACCACTCTCTATTAATCAAAACTCAAATACAAACATAGTATCTAAAACAACTTATTTAATGTTTAAAAGGAAAAATGGGACTAGTCAAAACTGTTGCAACTGTTAGTCACAGCCTGACTGGAAAACCACTGTGGATAATTACTGTGGATCAGATTTTCTTGGTGTGGGGAGCAGTTTTCTCAATTCTTTGTGATCAGGGGATGAGTGTGCACTTTAAACTGTATAAAAACACGGGCAGCAGGTTCTTGTACTTAAAAAAAAACGAGTGAGAAAAAGCGTGATGCATGCACATGGGAAGGTGTGTAAATCGCTATAGTAATTCGAGTTTTATTATTATTTGCTTTCTAGTCATCATTGGGCTGCCTGTTGGGTGTGTGAACTTGCCGTTTTGAAGCAAGGATCTTTCTAACCAACTGAGCTGCTCCTAACACACCCCGTTTTCCTCATGCATTTTTTTACAGGAAAGCCAGAGTCCACCACTTGATATATTCCAGCAACAGTTCATCTGTGTTTTCCTACCACACTAAGACACATAGCAGTTCGAGGACCCTGGTCAACACATTTTTTAAATTTCTTAAGAATGATTTAGCACTATGAGATCAAAAAGCCTTCATACTACACCTCTTATAAACTGTAAGAGAAGGGAAATATCATGGACTTCGCCTTTAATGAGAAATTTATAAAATGTGAATGATGGCTATGTAATAGAAAATAATGTATTTTGTATCTCTATGTTAAATGACAAATTCCTCCCGTTTCTTAAGGTGATTTGGATTAGCTACAGTTGAAGTGACTAGATTCAACGTACGGTATATCATATTTTCAAAACATCAATTGTTAGTTTTAAGATTAGTTTTTTTTACAATGAAATGTAATGGTTCCACAGAGATTACTAACTCGTATTTCTATACCTAGGTTGTTACACTGCGTTTATTGGTAATGTAAATATTGGTATAAGCAAACAAACGCACCTGTTTGTTTCCGAGAGAATTTGAAACAAAAACAAAAGGCCGCAGAGGGAATTACAGATATGTCTGATTGTGATTCATATGCAAGCAAATTTTCTTCAGTAAAATATCAAACCAGCCTCAGTGGAGTAAATAATGCAGCTATCGTAAAAACGTCTCTTCTCTCAAAGCTGTAGTTTCCAGTCCTATATCTGCAGTACGTCGTAAATGTGTCTGAACTCAAGTAATAAACAGCCTCCCTCTATGGGAAACTGTTTTTTTAATGTCTACAGGGTTAACTGACAGATGGGACTTCACATTGTAGAAATGGAGTATAGACAATATTAAAGTATAGCTGTGTCAGACCTGCTACTTCCTCTCTTGTGACTCTCTGAGGTTCATTACAGTCTGTTAGTATCATGTCGATAGGTTTATGGCTCATAACAAACAAAGCATTACCTATATTTGGAAGAGATGGCAACAAGTAGATGTGGTGTGTATAAAATTGAAGGAAGTGCAAAGCTGACTATTCACACCAGGGCACTGCAAGTGATAAGGTGCTCACTTTTCACTCTGGCCTCTTTTTAAAAGCAGCATTCATTCTGACTTTGTGGTCCTGGGAACCATGACGGGTCCGATCGGGAGCTAACTAGCACAATAAAAATAACAATTCACTGTAACTGCATTTGATAGATGTTGTGTGTGTATGAATGTATACTGTAGTCAGCTATGTCAATGCCCTTTGTTGTTTTCCTGCAAGTCAAGCACTGCAATATTCACATTACGATAACAAAATCATCAGCCAATAAGTATAGTATAATGTTAAACAGATGCCCTGTGTAAAATAACACGTAAAGTATTTTGACTTCTGCATGTCATTGACCTCTAAAATGTTTACCATTGTACTGCTATGATTCATTGTTATCATTCTTGTCAATGACAACAGAACAAAAATGGCTCGATTCCCATCCTGATCGAGGAGGGCGGTCCTGACCGATTTCTGAGTGTAGAGAGAAGTTTTAATTGATCTTTGATATTTCATGTTTTCAATGTGTCAGTATCCAACACGCCTGTCGATTTGCATCAAACAGCAAAATAATTAATCAAAACATCAAGTTTAAAGGTGCTATATGCAAGTATTTTGGCTTAAAATGTTAAAAAATTAACTAAAATTATCAACTGAATGTGAGTTTTGATGTTATGTCAAAGACATCTATGTATTGGGTTACAGAGATAGCTACTGAAGTTAGCATGCTAACCAGCTAGCCCGGCCTGTCCATCTCATAATACCATTTTGTACCTCAAGACGCGACATTGAGTCACTGTAGTCTACAGTCTGCCCTCAGTCCAACATGAGAGGATGAAGAAGAAGCGCTGCCCAAACGGCATATTCTAACCCCCTGTTAATGTATGAACAATAAATGCAACGATGGCTGAAGCTCTTGGCAAGCGACCATTATTGGCACCACCACCACCACCCGCTCCCAGCAAGAACACATAAGAACTGAGGTTTCTGTGGTTATTTTGCCGCAGTCTGCTCCTAATTGCACAAAATTTAACCAGCAAATCTGCTGTGCATAATAGTGGCTTGACACTGACTACATCACTCCTCTTCGAGACATAAAACAGAACAGATACCTGCTGCCTTCATACAGCTGTAAAGAGACTAACCACAGTAAGGGAAAGGCCGTCAGTATAGTGGACCATCTCTGGGCAGATGGGCGGCGGACCGTGCAAAACGCCCAAATTCTTTACACCAAGATTGCAGTGCGCTGCTGGATTTGTGCCACCACACCCTCTTCTGCTCAGTCGCTAAGATACCAAACTGGTGCAGTTGAGGAAATAAGCTGAATACCAGTTCACTTGTGAACCTGTGTGTTTAACAGCATGTTATTTTCTGCAGTATGTTTATAATTTGGAAAAACTACCACGTACATAAACACACATTACATTTAGGCACCAGTGGTGCTTTGAGCTAAATGCTAATGTCAATTTGCTAATACGCTCATAATCACAATCAGAATCAGGAGAACTTCATCCCTGCAGGGAAAGTACTTTGTTACGAATGCTCCACACACAGTTAGGAAAGAGGAAGTAAAACGTATAAAAGTAAAAACAAATATAAAATAGCAATAATAAATACATAGTAAGTGAAAAGAAAAAAGTTCAAATGCAAATGTGCAGAAAGTAATGTGTCAAGTGTCACATGACTTAAGTCCCTGGAGATCGAGAAGAAGAGCTCTTGGGTGCAGAGTCTGGAATCTTGGGGAACCGAGTGGATGACGTCCCATGCAGTTGCCAGGTTAGTGGAGGGGGTGATTTGAACAATAACCAAGATGGCGTATGAGAACTCCCTGGGTATGTAGTATGGGGGTAGGCCCGCAACTGTCTGGACGGCAGGAACGTTCCTTTGCGGTGATGTGAAAAGGTTGGCACCTTCTGTTGTTAATAAAAGCAGCAGGCCCACAATCTCTTTTCTTTCTGGTCTCAGATTTATTCCTGTCCGTTCTGTTCATGGAGGAGATTCTCGGATGCTTCTAAAAACATTTCTATGGGTGGTTTCTGGCTTGGATCTTTCCTGAGTTTTTCAAGATTCCAAAAACGAATATTGGCTATGGTTTGTACTGGTTTGTAAAGCACACTCCCACCATCCTCCCCCTCGGTCTTCACATCAGTTTCTTTGTTTTTCCATCAACATTGTGTACACCAAATTTGTTTAACTTCCATTGCTTTGTTTTTTTATCTCTCTGTGTGTGTCAGTGCTTTTGCTCTGAATGCCAAAGTGTCCTTTTGTTAACCAGGATGTGCCTGTGCCCTAACACAACACTTCCATGCTTTATTGTTGCCTGAAAGTCAAACTGCTGACACTTCAGCAGCCCAAGTGCCCGCAAAGTGACCTTCTGGTCAGACCAGATGCCCTGTTGTTGGCCTATAGCTCTCTGTGGTGACCTTTGGGAACAATGAAGCATAACTCATAAACATAACATAAAACATAACCTTAACCATGTGCACAGTATAGGTCCCCTTTTTTATTTTTTGCCCCTGCCCCTTGGGGAGTGTATGCATGTCAGTCTTTTTTTGACCTCTCTACTGTCAGCATCAAAGGTTCCATTTACCTGAAAAATTTTTTGGAACATAAAATGCGGTATTTGACGTGTTTTTTTAGCTAGCTGGCATAACCACAAACACAGTGTTTTGTGTTGATCCCTTTCTTAGACATCTTCAACATATTAAACAGTCACTGTTTTCTGATCCACAGGTCTCTGACATGCTTTATTTGAACTGTAATGAAGTCCATTTTTACAACAACTGAAGCATAAAGTCTTCCAGCACTGAACACCTCCTTGCTTTGTGCATTTTGTCATGTTCTGCTAGACAGAACTAAAACTAGTTTTACTTCTGTTTGAAAGGAATTCAGAAGAAGAGAAGCAATGTTACACTTCACAAAGCATGAACACATAAGCACACTTCCACATTTACACAGCTATTAGCAGGATACATGGGAAATGAGACCAAAACACCGCCGCAAGTCTGAGGTTAGGCATGAATCGGGGACACAGCTAGAAGACTTTTATTGTGGAGAAGCTGCAGGCATGTGATGTACATGGAAGTGCTGAGTTAGCCAGAGGTCTAACTCAAAGCTTAACAAAAGTCGGTCTAATATTTTTATCTCTTTTTCCTTTGAGCATCACTTTGCAACATTGCAAGAGAAGCATCGGCCCTTTCAAAAACACAACACATAGTGCTACACAGTGTACATCTGCTCCCTCAGCAGGAATTAAAACTTGTTCTAACTGTTGCTAGCAATGCTACAGGGCCAAATTTCTGTCACCTCCCGGTGAGATGACTTATTCTTTGTTTAAATAGAAAAGAGAACAGAAAAGAGTTTCACAAAATAGAGGCGTTGTCTCTAACTTTTGTTTTGTAACTTTTCAGTTTTTAGAAAACAGCATAACACCATGGAAAATTGTTTTTGCACTTTTATAACCATGCAGTTATGTGACAACAGGAATAGAAAGGTATGTAAATTATGCTGTAGATGCAAGCAGTACTTGTGTCCAGTCACCTGATGTCAATGTCTGCACTGCGTTTTACACGGTACTAAAACCCAGTGATTACAGACCACAAGTGATAGAAAGTTGGCTTCTTCCAGCACTGGCTGTGGGGATAACAGATACACTGTACACTTGGCTGCTAGGATTTAATACATCAGCCATGATTGTGTAAGAGTTTTTATGGACTTTTATGAAGTGTGGCAAAAGGGACGGGACTGATGATAAGTGGAATGAAGAAAAATATTACAGCGGCGGGGGCTTACACAAGAGCTGCCCCTCAATCAGCTCCTACTACACACTGGACGTTGCACTGACTGTGCTCTTTACTTTTCTCCCCCTGATATTATATGGTGCCTCTATGACTGCACATATTTTTATCGTGTTGCTTCAAGAGACCCTCATGCCTCATGTCTTCATATACACACGGTATTATGTAAAAACTGAAACTAAAACTAGCAGATGGCAGTTAGTGAATGGAAAAGGGTGTGTTTCGAGAAAGGTTCGGGATGGGTAAAATAACATGTTTGGCATCGTATTTCCATCTCCCAATGCCATTTATTAATTTCGTCTTTCCATTTAATTAAATATTTTAACCGATTCAATGATTTAAACTATAGCCTGGATATCAATGGTAGCATTTTAGCTGATTTATTTATTAATTTTCTCTATCCATTTTCTTTGTAGGTGACATGACCCCACACCCATGAAACAAAGAGCTTCTATGGTACTGAGTTGAAGGCTCCTCCGGGGTTGTTGACAAAATCACATGCACAAGTTTTAACAAGCCTCAGACCCCACACAAACCCCCTCTCCCGGCATCATCCCTCCATTTATAAATCTCTACACGTTGCTTACTTAGTTTTGAATATGCCAGCATGCATTTTTATGTCACTCTCACCGAATCAAGCGAAGCAAGGTTGGTAGACATACCAGAGCTGTGCACTTTTGTCTATTGCGCATAAATATGCAGGTGCAGACTCATACAAACATTATTTGAAAACAAGACCTATGAGTACAAGTATCATGTTCCGCTTTCCCTCTCCCGATATCCCTGTGCCTTCCCTTACTCTCTACCACCATATAAATTATAGGAAATGTTTCGGGCAGTTACACAGTGAAAAATTAGTTTTGGTCGCTTAGAGGGAAGTGTGATGCTTTCTCTTTAGGAAGACAGAGCAGACAAAACACTCTGATTTTCACTCTGTGAAATGACAATAGAACAAGTTGGGATCCCACAATAAACAATAAAAAACTGTGAACAGAACCCCAAGCACCCTCTCCACGGTAAATACCACCCCCCAGAATACCAAAAAATGACTTGCAAAAAACCAAAGCAAGTGAACTATATCAACAAAACAAAAAAGAGACATTGCCACAAAAAACAGATACCTCAGTCTGAGGCAATCTGAAAGATAATACTCCTGACATAAAAAAGAAAAGGGTTCCAGATCTTTACATATTTGTAAGAGGAACCAGATAAGGGCAATCTAATATTTTGTAATTTAAGAAAATATAGCACATCTCTAATCCAATACATATGAGTAGGCGGAACTGGCGATTTCCATTTTAACATTATCAGTATCCTGGCCAACAGAGTTGTGAATCGTTTCATGTGTTTTTTTGGAGGAAGAAAGATTAGATAAAGAGCGTGACATGACAAACGAAGCAGCAATAGCATTAGGAGTACGATTATTACCAGAGACCTTGGATAAAGTGTCCAAGATCTCAGTCCAATATTTACTTAGAGGAGGGCAAAGCCAGAACATGTGTATATAATTTACTGGGGTTCGCTGACACCCATCACAGGACGGAGACACTTTCTCAAATGTTTTTGCAAGTCGAGCTTTGGTGTAATGGGAGCGGGGTAGAATCTTGCATTGAAGGATACCATTTTTCACATAGATCAAGGATCTGTGGACCCTTTGCAAAAATCTCATCCAACACATCACCTGGAATTACCTCTTCCAGATCTGCCTCCCGGATAGCTTTAATGGAATCAGGAAATCTGAGCAGTGTTTATGAATTTTTGAATAAATAGCTGAAATAGCCCCCTTAGATGAAGAAAGGGGTTCCGGGAAGATGTCAAAATCAGTATTATTAGGAAGGGTGGGGAATTCCGCAAATTAACTGTGGACAAAACTGGGAACTTGGAGATATCTAAAAAGAGTCCTTCAGGAAGTGAAAACTTATCAACTAATTGTTGATATATGAACATATAAATCTTTGCCTCAGTGGTCAACCAAATTGGAAGAGCATCAAGGTTCTCATATCGGAGCCGACAGTTTGTGTGGTGGGTATTCCCTGGCAGGCTTATTGATAGCGAATATCTCACTTTTGCTAAGATTCAGTTTATACCCAGCAATCTTCCTGAAGGATTCCAAGACTCAGAGTGCTGTGAGAATTGAGAGATACATTGCAAACAAATAGCAGAGGGTTGCACATACAAAGGGCAACCTTTAACTCCGCACAATTTCTAGTAATGCCGGAGACATCAGGGTGAGTCCGTATAGCAATAGCCAAATGTTCCTTTACAATGGCAAACATCAGTAAACACATGAGACAACCTGGTCTAGTGGAACGACAGAGGTGGAAATAGTCAGAATTCATGTTATTGGGCCTAACAGAGGCCTGCAGAGATGCATAGAGTAGTTTAATCCAAGAAAAATCTTTTTTTCCCAAAGCCAAATTTCTCTAAAGTAAAAGAAAAAGGTAATTCCATTCCACTCTGTCAAATGATTTTTCAGCATCTAAAGAAATCAAAGCCTCAGGGAGAGTAGATGATGGAGAATTGTAAACAATGTTAAAAAAGGATTTTAAAAAAGGAGTCCCTATTGCGAATAAAGCCAGTTTGATCCAAGGGTACAATAGATGGGAGGATGGTTTCCAAATGCTGGGCCAAAAGCTTTGACAATTTATTAAGATGAAGACATTTGACGCACCTGATGTGCCAATAATTTGCTTGTTCTATGCACTTGTTCATAAAATTTGGACCGAGAGTGAAGTAAAAGTTCGGTGCTGTATTTGTGACGTCACAACATCATACTCAGCTTGTAGGGATACGCATATATTTCTGTAGATTTAGAGACTAAACAAAGACTGTCCAATCATTGTGCTAGCTGGCCCACCTTCTCTTTCCTAAATCTTTTCTTATCTGCTACACAATTATCTCAACCCTGATGAATGCCTTCATGGTTTTCCCACAACAAGGAAGATTTGAGGTCTGGAGTTTTGTCAACTTCAAAAAAAAAAAAGAAAAAAGGGAAAAACTCTTGGATCATATTTGCAACCAGAAATGGATGCAAGGAGTCTGTTGTCCACTAAAAATAAATAAATGTGTGTCAAAGTTTGGTAGACATGTGAAAAAAAAAAAGAAAAAGAACATTCCTTTTTAGACAGATTAAAGAACCACCAGAGATCAACAACATTAAACTCTTTCATAAAAGTTTAAATTATTGTGGCAGATTTGGACTGAGTACTTGGAACAGAGAAATAAAACATTCTAATTATAATCATGCTTTTGTGGTATACACAAATTATAGCTGTGCACCATTTCCATGACTATGAGATGCCTTTTTCCCCTACAGAGCTGCTATATTTAGATGAACATGGATGAGGTGACGTCCAGCGTCTCCCTACATTTTTCTTAATGTGTGTTTTTGATAAATGTATTATTCACTAACTCGGAGATTACCATTGCACTGACATCCCCCACTAATCTCAGTTCTTTGGTGGAAGCAGGGAGTTGCTCTTTCGTCACTTGGGAAACAACTTGTGAATTATTCAATTTATCCGATTCAATACCTGTGCTTTCTGGTTCACACGAGAAGACAACAGTAATAAATACTGACAAAAACTGCAAAAAAACAAAAAAGCTTTTCTGTTTTCACATGTTGATCAGACAAAAATCATTTTCTATTATCCTAAAAGACATTTATGTGAATGGAAAAATCGATGTGTGATAATTGATGGCTCTTTTACAGGAGTTAATGCTCCAAGGAAGTTAAATTAGAGATTTGGTTTCAGTGTGCAGGCCATTTGAGCCTTTAAGAGTCTTCTGTCATACTCATGAGAAATGATTCTTTATGATATTAAATGACAAAAAGAATCTATTCAGGCTGGAATTTATGGCCCATACTTTTTATGGTGGTAAGACGTTTTTACGACAAGCATGTTTTCACAAATGTATTGCCCCATTTCCAAAAGTGTGCGACCCTGAAGACAGCTCTGCACACAGACCGAAAACAGGAGCACACGTGCCTCCATCCAGTTGGATTTTCTCAGCATCAATTAAAACAACATGCCACTGGGCAGCGTTTATAGGTTGGGACATTTAATTTGCGTGTTATTTCAAACCCTCCTCTGGGGAACCATGTCAAATGGCAGGAAACTTGTAGGAAGAAAACATATTAATACGGCAGCCTGCAGTGATTCTGTAGTTCAGGCACCTCTGACAATCATGACTGAACACACAACTGTACAAACATCATGAGCAGGTAATGAGTACTTATTGAACAGACAGTGCATGACAGTAAAAGTCATGGGATGAGACTACTTAAAAGCTGTGTGGAATTTGTAGCAATTGAACAAACACACATGAAGTTACATGCATCGCCATTTCAGCACCATTTTTGTATTTCGATGGATAACCTGCTTCCGGAGCAGGGGCATCAGATTTCTTTACATTTGTCTGAATGAGTTAGTAGTGACATTTATGGCATCAGGTTGAAAATGCCACAGCAGAACTGTTTGTTGTCATTTGTTCTGCAAGTAGACCAAGTTTCAAATTAATCACACAGAGTGATTGGATTATGTGTGTTTAGGTTTGAGGTTGGCGGAGGTCACACCCACAACCAAAGCCATTTGCCTGTGGTGGCCATATTTCTCAGAAAATGTGAAAAATGTGTGTATTTCAAGGGTACCAATAGAAAAAAGCCAAGTTATGCAAATTGTAGAAAATGAAGGCATAAATGAATACAGGGAATCATATGAGATGTGAACTATACAGTTTTATATGTGAAGTCTACCAAGCTTCTTATAAATCAAACCAAACACATAAGCTATGTGTTAAACCTTTTTTAATGGCTTTTAAAGGTGCACTCCAGCAATTTTACACATAAAGTCGTGTCATGGAATGTACTACTAAACCTATGAAAACAGTTGCGTTATACCTTTTTTTTTGACTCTGGATGGGCTCTTATAAAGTCTGAGATGGATACTACTGGGGTGCATTTTGGGAAATGTAGGATCCAGGAGCTTGACTCATAGTAAGGAATAAAAGTCAAGGTATCTTGGCCTCTGTTACTTCAGTTTTGACCATTCTTTTTTTAATCAGTCTCTCACAAGTCCCCGGCTCTATGTATGTGCAAAACTAAATTGCTGCAGTGGCCTTTTAAGGGCCTTTGAGGTCTTTTTGGCCCCTTAACTGAAGCGCCCCATCACGAGCGGTAATTTTATTTGGTTCGACTACTGCTGAAAATTTCAGCAAAGTGCAAGTGTAAATGATTGATGCAACAGTTACACCGCTTAAAACGCAAACCTCTGAATGCTGCAATATTACATATGTAGAACATGCACCATGTATGTAAACAGTTCAACATCATATCACTGGATAAGCGGAAGCAGAACATTAAAAATGCAGGTAGGATCTCTCCTGGTTTTCCCCTGGAAAGTCACTCAAAGAGGGTGACGCTGTTCTGTGTGTTCGCAGCGGGAGAGGTGGCCGGTAAAAACGGCATTCGAGCGGCTGTGGACATTCTGCCCCATCACAGAGCAGCCAGCGGAGAACAACACGCTGCCTCTAGGAACGTGTGAGCGTATGCAAATGTTCCAAAACTGTCATGTGCGGGCTCAGGAGGGAGAAAAAGACAAAGGATCCTTAAGAGGTCCTCTCCCCGCTTTTTCTTTCTTTCTTTCTTTTTTCTTTTTTTTATCAGCTGCAGGCTAATGTTTTCCTGTGCGTGTTGCGAAAAGAAAGACATGACTTAAAATCGCATTGAAATCACATCACGGGTGAAACTTTTGCTATAAATCGCCCCCCTCGGTGCTCGGTGTGAATAAGTGTTGGGCGAGACGTGTACATCTCCTGTACATGGGACGTGGACTCAACCGGCCGCTGTTCCCCGCAGCAGGGTCGTGTTTTGCCAGCCGACGAGATATCAGTCCCCGGTTTACATCGTGTTATTCGCGAGGAAAGACGTGCAAACTGGCCTGGAGGGGTCTCTGTGTTGATCAGCTAGTGTGTCTCTGAGTTGTTTTTTCTTTGTTGTTTTTTTTTTTTTGGCGGGGGGGGGGCAGACACCTCCCTCCCTCTCTGTGTGTAACGCGTGAATAATAGGCTCCGCCGCCGGCTCCTATAAACCCGCTGCTGACGCCACGGCCGGCCAGAGGTACCTGGTCCGTCCACCGCGGCGCGCTCCGGGGCAACAGCATGTTAGTAGAGGCCGGCGACGGCTGCCGCGGCGAGCTGTGCTGAGCGCCTGTGCCTTTAAAGACTTGGAAGTGCGCCTCCATCAGAGCCCGCGGTCAACTTCCCACAACTCCGACGCGCTCGGCGAGTAGAGTAGAGCTACCTTGGCCAGAAAAAGGCACTGGCTCACCTTCCCAGCTAGACCCATGGAATAACAACTATGGAATACCACTGGATACTGCTGTCTGTCTTTTTACACTTGACCTTCCACCCAGGTAAGGCTGAGCTCTTGCCCCCTTGATGCGCCGCTTTACGCAGCCAACTTGTTGCCGTTCACTTTTGAACAACGGGAGGCTCGGCTGTATTTCACTGCCACGGGCATTCGGCTCCCTCCAGCCCAGTAAGACAACGATAATCCCCGTCGGGCTGAACCGAAACGCCTTTCATGATGCATTTCTCCCCACTTTTCTTTGTTCTGGGACGTGGTGCAGTCAGATCCGAGGGCTGCTGATAAGAGCAGCCCGAGGTCCCCTGAAACCTAATGAGGAAAGTGGATGCGTTCGGCTGAAGATCCGGATGCCACTTAAATAATTGATGTTTTATTCAGAGAACAGGGCGCAATTAACGGGGTGGGGGGGTCAAAGTGGAATTAAAGTAGGATGCTGAATAATGTACGGGAGTGCGACGCGCAGAGACCTTCTGGTCGTGAGGGCGACAGGTTCACGCAGTTTTCCTCCTCTTTGAGCCGCACCTAACCGTTATAATGGAAATAAATGGGCAGCTCCTCATTCCTCGGAAGCATGCAAACGAGCCGCTGTTATACCCAGGAACTTTTAGCTCGCCCACGTAATTTCTCACTTCTCGGCTAAATCTCGCCACACGTGTGACTTCCGAGCATTTCTCTTCTCCACACAGCCCGGGTCGGTTTGTTGTGCACTGGTCTGGGGAAATATTTTTGAAAACACATTGCGACTAATGGCTTGGCTTCATCTTCAGAGTCCCGTTGCGGAGGTCAAGTTCTTTAAGCACATACCTATATTTGTATCCTGCCTTTTTGGACACATGGGCCCCACTTCATCTCAGTCTGTTACTTTTTATTGCAGGGTTCGGTTTTAAAGATTCATTTACATATTCTGTTCATATGCCAGTCCATAAGTCAAAGTCCTTTTTTTTTTTGCTTGCCAGAAAACAGAGATGGGGATTTTCCCCCCGGAGATATCTCGCAGATTTATGGAAAGCGGTTTGCTCAAGTCCAGGTGCGTCTGCGGAGCCACCTGACGGACTCTATTCTCTGACATCTTGATAATGTAGAGTAGGACGTGCCCGCGGGAGGCCGTTGATGATCATGCCATGTTGATATCGTCGGGGAATTTGAATGACTGCCACATCTCAAGGCACTGTGCAAAGCTTACCTGTCGTGCGACGCACTAAGGCACGCCATGAAGTTTGCCTGAGGCCACACACCTCATTAACTTTTACCATGTTTTTTGTTATGTTTTCCTTGATGATTTCATAAATATACAAGCACATTAAAGAATCCTTTAAACAATACCTGACCCGGAGAAGGTGTCGAACCTCTTTTTATCTCTCCCCTGCCATGTTGATAGCCAAACCTTAAATTCCACAGAGCATCTGCTAACACAAAGGCTAAATAGGAGCCATCTCTGTATAATGATACACTGCTGTTTGCTGTTCTGTGTGTCTACGAATTGAGGGGTTTCAGATAAATGTAATTTCCCTTCACGGCAGATCTAGTATCTCGTCAGTGAAGTGAAGGCTCTGGGAGTGGGAACAATTTAGGCTACTTCATACATGAAATGTATTTGTTTTTTTTATCGTAACAAAGGAAGGATGGAAGGAGCATCTTTGTCAGCCTGTTTCACACTCCCAATAGAGAAAGTGGGGGTTGAGTACCCCCTCCTCGGTGATGTTCTCTCAGGGGACACAAAAACATTACTCATGTACTTCCCCACACCTGTTTTCAGTTGGTGCAGCAGATTGACCCGCTTCAGAAATTATCCACATGAGAGTAATCATCATGCCCAGCTCATGTTATAAACACATCTACCATGACTGGAGTAATGCAGAAGAAGCTTTCATGTTTACTTGAATGTAACATCCTTTGGTTTCCTTGGCCTTGAGATGACAGAGATCCGCTCAGATGTCTGGAGGTTGAGGGTTCAGTCCCTAACGTCACACCAAGCATCTTTACCTGCATTATAGTGGTTAGAATTTAAATTAAACAGATTATTTTTTCCATCCAATGTACAGGTATAATCAATTTTATCGTTATAGTTGGAGTTGCAGATGAAATAAAAATTATTAAAGAGTTTAAGAATTTTTGTGTCTCTCAAATGATCCTTAAAATCATATCTAAGGCTTTTACAAACATTGCTGATGTAAAGAAACCTTTAACACCGTGGATACCAACCTGGGGGTAAGGACCCTGGAAAGGGTCCCTAGATAAATCTAAGGGGTCACAGGGTTCTTAAAGTTCTATTTGTTGCTTTTTACTCACAGCAAATACAGCATATTTATACCAGTTTAAATTGAATTAAACTGAACAATCTGAGAATGAAAAATAACTCTGAGGCTATAACTTGTGTTGATGGGTCATAAGTAGACTTGTCTTTGCCTCAAGGGGTCACAAGTATAACAATAAATGTTTTGAACCACTGCTTTAAAGGCAGCAGTTTGTGAAAATACCTGTCATTCAATTTGAGAGTTAAAGCTGTTACAAAACCAGTGTTTTGAAGTTTGGCAGCAGGGCTCTCCTGCTGTTTACATGGGGAGCAGGGATTATACCCTTAAGGTCTTCTAATGCACATGAATCTTGTGGGGTTGCAAGTGTCTTGACTTCACAGTGGTGTGGAAATCTTACAAAACCCTTTTGTCTGATACAGCATGCCTCAAATAAACCTCTAAAATATCTCTTCAAAAATCTCAAACTTTAAAAGATCATAGTCCGTCAAGTCTTTTAATCTCATTTCAGTATGTCAAAGCACTCATCCTCTTATTGATTGTAAATATCAGCAAGGTTGCCATGATCATGGGTTATCTTGAGTAAAAATGGGACTACTATAACATTCTGTAACATATAAATAACACAACTTGGCCTATCATGATTTTCACATTTACTGTGCAGTTGAATATCCTCTTTATCCCGTCATAGGCAATGCCAAGCCCATTATCACCCCAACTGAGCAGGACCACCTCGTCATTGATCTCCACAAACCATTCGAACTGCATTGCAAGGGTGAGAAGGAGATGCAGTGGCTGCGAGAGGAAAGGCCGAATGCGAAGCTGCGGGGAGAGAAAAAGATCGAAGGGATGTCTACACTGCACATCCCTAAGGCTCAGCCTGGTCACATGGGCCGCTACATCTGCCTGGAGAAGAGCTCTGGGGAGAAAGCCTCCGTCTACATCTATGTCAGAGGTAGCCGGATTTATCTGTCTATGTGGGAATGAATTGTGGTGATTTGAGACTGTGTGGAGAGAGACAAGAAAGAGGACTGAAATCTAGAGCAGGTGGAAACAGACTGCAGGGTAGAGCAGAAGAAATCTTTTGGCACCTCTCGCTGCGGTGACAGGGAGCAGTATGTGTGGGTGTGTTTGCATAACAAGGTGCATGTAACTTTGCGCTGGACAGGTACAGTAGAGACTGTAGCTATTTCTCGAGTGCAAGACTGAGTTTTGCCGAATTTTGTCCTCTACATGACTCCATTCTCTTGGCCCACTGCCATCACTGCAGGCTTTTATCATGATCATTCCCTCCACAATCCACACTTCTATCTTCGAGTAACTACTTTTTAGATGAGAGGCTGAGATATAGCATTAATAAAAACTATTTAGTCCGCTGATGAACCCGTGCAGGACATAATCCTAAAAGTAATATTTGATTAATCTGATTTACTATTCAAACTGTTACTGCTTTTCACTTCCGCAGGCTCAGAACTGGGGGCAGCAAGCACTCCTTGAGCAGCATTTCTGTCAGATATACAACAAAAGAGCAATTGGTGTATCTGTTTACAGCGCAGCCAAACAAACTCATATGGTTTTAAACAAACCCACATAGTTGTGATCCACTACCAAAAAATACTAGACCTCAATGTTGACTTGTGTTGTTGATTTGTTTTTGTGACAAACACAATACGTTCTCCGTGACCTCTCCACTGTAGAATCACCCCATTTTTTGCTAGTTGAACACTTTTAATGTAATCCAGCAGCGTTGGTGTTTGTGGGCACTTATACGGTGTAAAGAGGGTGAACAGTTAACATTGAGGCTGCAATCAGTTTTCAAAGTGTGCATAAAACAGTTTTTACTCTTGGCTGAGGGGGAAAAGTTGGTGTAGAGATTAAAACACACTGAGTGAGAAAATCATGCCGTACATAAAGCATGTACCTTGCTCGTCCACTGTAGCTTCTGCTCCACTGAGGAGACAAAAAATAGCACCAGACGAAAACATCAGATCTCTGTGGACCGATGAGGAGAATAGAGTTTCCTCAAGTTAATACATGAAACAAACATAAATGCCACATTTCCATCATGTTTCCACATGGTGTTCCAACGTTTAAGTTTTGATTGACACTTTAATTACGCCATCTTGTTGCAACCTCTTCTTCTGAAATGGTTAATTGGCATCAGAGTGGAGAATTAGTGGCACCAACTGACTATCTCAGGTATGTTAATTGCCGAGAACATGGTGTCTGAGAACACGATGAGAATGGAGCTGGTTCATTGGTGCACTGTTTGCGCCTGCGTATTGCTATGTTTCCTCTTTTCCACATGTAAAGATGGCGAACAGCTGGCAGCTCAAGACCAAACATGGACAAGCTAACGCTAGCTAGATGCCAGGCTTCTCATATCAGACAATAGGATTAGGTTTAGGGCTAGCGACAACTCACTATCAAAATGAACAATATATAATGTTTTAAAACCAAAGATTCACAATATTCTCAGTAGTTAACTAGGTAACACTTTTCTTTCTCTTTTCCGTTATTTTTAAAAATCCCGCCATTCAGAGCAATTGGAATTCATCCTGGGAATGGCGGACTCCACCAATAAAAATGAAAAACTACTATATAGAGATTTAATTATTGCATGTAAATGCACTGAATAGCTATTCCTGAAAAGAGTATTGACCAGAAATGGCATCAAAAATGGGGTTTGACTATATGAAATCCTAAGGATTAAAACTTTGAAAGGACATAAAAGAGCTACAGTAGCAAAGTTTCCACCCAAATTATAAACAAAAAAACGACAAAGAAAATGCAAAGTAATATGCGTTTCCGTCCACTAAAGAAACACTTGCTTGCACTAATTCTCCAGTTGAGTACCAATAAATCATTTCAGAAGAAGAGGACCAAGCACCAAGACGACAAACTTCAAATGAACTAAAACAGCGAAGAAAATGCAATTGATACGGCATTTCTGTTTGTTTCATGTAACCATTTGGGGAAGGTTACAGTCTCCTCATTGTTTCACACAGATCTGATGCTTTCATCTGCCCCAAGTTTTCGTCTCTGCAAGAGTCAGTGGACGTTTAAGTCACATGCTTCATGTACATTGTGATTTATTCGATAAGTTTGTTTCCATTGCACTCGTGGATTTTGCTTCCAACTTTTCCACCTCAAAAGAAAATTTCTTTGCAATATTGTGACTTTTGTTTTCTAATCTGCATGCAGGTTTTTTATGCACAAATTGAAAATGTGCTGAATGGAAACGCTCTTACTGTTAAAGACATTGTGCCCAAAAATACATTCTCATCATTATCCATTTCTCCATCCACAAATGATGAATCAGATCAAACCAACCAATCACGTGGCCCATCACACTCAGCGATTATTTGGCAAGAAGTTAAATTAACACTTCCCAAACAGAATTAGTTGGAAAAAATAGTGTACGTTATACAGTGTAGCATTGTTACATAATGGGTGTGACAAACTAAAACTTTAACAACTGAGTGTGCAGCCCTGCTTACACCTCTGGCACCACCTTCCATTTTTTGGCAGATCCTGGCAATCCCTTCAGAAAATCAATGGTGTTCAACATTCTCACTCGTGTGGGAGACACTGTTTCAATCCCTTGCCTGGCAACTGATCCAAGTCTGGACAACCTGCGCCTGGAAACATGTTCCGGTAGAGCTCTGGCCTCTGGTCTCCAATATACAGCGAGCCTGGAGCAAGGCATCATCATCCACAACACTGAAAAAGCCTTTGAAGGTTGCTATGTGTGCACAGGAAAACTCATGGAAAGGCACATCACATCACACAACTACAATCTGACAGTGAGGCCAGGTAAGGTGGTGCAAATGCATGTATGCATTGTTGTAATTGCAGCAAAAGCTCCCTGACATACCACAAATTCAATCTTTTTTTTTTTTTTTTCTTCTTCTTTCAGTCCCCGTTGCTCCTCCTGTGATACAGATGCAGGCCCCAAAAAGAGTGATTCTTACCCGGGATGATAGTCTCTCCCTCACCTGCAACACCACCAACGTCAATGGAGAAATCAAGCTGTGGTGGGTGACCCCACCTGGCTCGGTGAGACCCTTTTTTTTGCTGTTTCCTGTTGCTATAGATTTTTGTTGGTTGTTTTTGTTTATTGAGTTGTATGAAAATACTACAGTTTGAGTATTGAATATTGTCTTGTAAAATCTACTAGAGCTTTGATTACTTAAAGGAAATATTTGACTGAAGCATTAGGAAGAGTCAGCCACTAATTGTCAGCTGTCCTGGGGGTTTTACAGTGTTATTTTTCTAGTTCATAACGCCTAATACTAACTATCTGCCAACTATTTATTGTCTGGAAACTTTTTAAAGCTGTCACAAGTGATGGT
Source organism: Xiphias gladius (assembly GCF_016859285.1). Classification (NCBI taxonomy): domain Eukaryota; kingdom Metazoa; phylum Chordata; class Actinopteri; order Istiophoriformes; family Xiphiidae; genus Xiphias; species Xiphias gladius. The sequence continues at coordinate 23,175,447 of NC_053405.1, read as the reverse complement.
ATTCAAAAACTGGGGTCAAAGTTCATGCTGTCTAAGCTTCAGGATCTTGGCTGTGTGTGCACTGTGTGGACTACCATGTGCATATGCACGTGAGAGCAACCGTGCTTGCATGCAAGCAGATGTGCGTCTGTGTCAGTATTTGTGTGCTTGGCAAGGATAGACATGCAGACGGGGTTAATCTCTAGAGATCTCTGGGCGTTGACAGGGTGCCGTCTGGTATCCACAGCAACCAACAAAGGTTGACGGTGCTTCACGTATCCTGACGGAGCACTTCACTCACGTGCGCAGCTCCACATTGCACATCAAAGCAGTCAGGCCACAAGATGCCGGGAGGTACCGATGTGAAGCTGAGAATGAAAAAGGGGTTAGCACGCAGTCAGTGTGGCTCGATGTTTATGGTGAGTACATGAAAGGATTTGCTTTTAGTTAAAGCTGTAGTTGGAAACTTAATTTTGAGGTTGTAAAAAATTAATGAAATGTGGTACATTTCAACTGAACAATGTTATCTGTCAATCATTCATAGCTGGCAGTGAAGGCATATAATTCTTGTGTTGAATTTCTTGATATTTTCTTTGTCTCCTGAGAAAAACACTGAGTACAGCTTCAAGTTTCCTAATTTTCACAAAAACTGACTGTCAAGAGAATAGTTCAACATTTTAAAATACATGCATATTTGCTTTCTTGCCAAGATTTAGATGCGAAGATTGATACCCCTCTTAAATCTGTACCATAAATGTTGAACTACTGCCAGCAGCTGGTTAGCTTCGTTTACAGACTGACTCTGTATGACGGTAACAATAATCCACTAAAGCTCTAAAGTTTATATATCATTTGTTCTATCTGTAAAAAAAAAAAGCAAGTGTAAAAATGCAATTGCAACAAACTGCTGTTTTAGACTGTGCTAGACTGTTTCCTGGCCAGCCAGATTAACTTCCTGCATGTTGCCTGACATTTGGTAATGATGACACATAACCACGTAAAACAGAGAGCTGTTGTTTTTATGCATCGGTTTTTGTGTGAGATATAACTGGTCAGAGCCAGGCTAGCTGTTTCACCTGCTTCCAGTCTTTATGCGAAGACTAGCTAACCGACTACTTGCAGTACAGACGTGAGAGTCTCACGTACAGACGTGATAGGAGAGTGGTATCGATCTTTTCCTCTGACTCCCTACCAGAAAGTGAATAAGGATATTCCCAAAATGTCAGACTTTTGCTTTAAATGTACATACATGGATTGATTCTGTGTATTATCTTCTTTTGTCTCTTTGTCTGTGAGGTCCTCAAGTGCATGTTTGGTTACATTGTGATTTACCTGTAAGTCTGTAGACCGGCAGAACTGACCCTGATAAATGTGAACTTAATTTTCCCTCTGCAAATCCTTTAACAATATCCCATTTCTCTATTTTTAAGACAAAGGATTCATCAACTTAACACCCATAAACAACAGAACCATCCAAGTCCGCTCAGGTGAGAGTTTGACCCTAGATGTTGACATGGAGGCTTATCCAAAACCACACACCTTCTCCTGGAGCTTCATGGGCTACGAGCTGCGGAACACAACCGACCATGTCATCACCACGCACAGCCATGAATATAGGTTAGACAACACACAAACACACACTTGCTTTAAGTTCCTACTTTCCCCCAGTTTTACCACATAGATGGAAATGTTCTTTACCCCTCGTTTAATGGAATTTAACACCTTTGGTTTGGCTGCAAGCAACAGTTGCACTTCTCACAGCTCCCTGAGACATACAGCTGAAATGCTAAAACTGTCCTGGGGTTACAAGTGAAATGGGAACTGTGAGATTGTAAATGGCTTTCAGGGGAAAAGAAACCATGTAATATCTTCAGTATTACCTCTGTGCTGCAGATAGAATACTACATAATTTTAATCAAGGTTGCATGTTCAGCATAATACATTTTAGCTCGGGCGTCACGGTGTTTGTTCCAAACATTTCTTTTAATATGGGAACAGTTGGACATGGCCTTTAAGCCTCAGTTGGACACGACTCCGTTAAGCAAATGGTACATGGGGGAACACGGTTATTCAAACCCTTTTTACTATGTTCAAAATCAATAAATCAATTTCAATAACAGTAGCAAAAATTATGAAGAAATACTGGTTATAATATAAAATGCAAATGTCTAAGCATTTCAAATTCTTTCTCAGACAGCTTTTGCTGGCTGGAATCAGCTCTTCTCTGTTTATGCACAATTAAATTAAATTAAAGCATTAATAGGAATATTGTTACCATGGGTTTGTAAAAAATCAATAAATGCAATCATGGTAAAAATGTAATGTCTCCTGTCATTGTTTAGGTACAGCAGTGAGCTGAGGCTGGTTCGACTGAAAATGTCAGAAGGAGGAGTTTACACCTTTCGAGCCTCCAACAGTGATGCATCAGTAAATCAGACATTCACTATCTTTGTAATCAGTAAGTTGTGTCATAGATTTTGTTAAAGGTTGTTTGTTCCTTTGAGCCAAATAATGAATCATTACTTTGTTGGAAATGAGGGCTTGCTCTCCGCCTCACCTCACCCTGCAACATCCATACCTGACTAAGGTTCAATACAGCGGAATAAAATGTAAAATAAACTCTCTCCCGCTTATCCTTTATATCGCTCCTGACAAATTGTGACATTAACTTATGTTTGATAGGTAAACCTGAGATTGTATCTCATGAGGGCCCGGTGGATGGACAGGTACGCTGTGTGGCGGAGGGGTTCCCTGCCCCCCAGATCACCTGGTACTACTGTGAGCAGCCGTATATCAGGTGAGATTTTTAAAGGCCCTGAAAACCTATTTTCTCAATGAGCTTCTGATTATCAGTTATCAATACCTACATGAAAATAAAAATGTATGCCCAATTTAGAACCATTTTGGTTTCTTCTGATGAGAGATTTCTGCATTTATGTTTTTGTTTGTCTTTTTCTCACTGATTTAAAGTGGGCAGTGCTAAATTGGGAAATTTGATATCATACCTCCCTGCACCAATCAGAGTTTAGTGATGACAGTTGATGGGTTATTTGCTTATCCTGCCAGGGCACTGTCTTTCGATTGTGATCAAACCACCACCCTCACAGTTCACATGGATTTTTGAGCGTTAAACTTTTAATAAAAAAATAACTGAAGTTGATTATTTTCTAATTTTAACATAGATTGGTGTGAGAAGTACAGTAGATATGGTCCTACCAATCACTAATTTTATTCACAGTTATCAATTTCCATCAGTTGAATATTAAAAAAAGATTGACAAAATTATCCAAAACAGAGTATGTTGTTGCTGTTTAATTTTAGGGGTCAGAAACTGGCAGACTCAAATGACTAAACAAAAGAAAAACTGCCAAACCGAAATCAAAAGCAGCTTTGTGTTTTGTAATCTAACAAAAAAAATGTTCTACAGCAGACAATTATGTTTGCAAACGTGTCATGTTTGCAAAGAGTGCCAGAGTTTTGTGCCATGACTTTTGCAATGGCAGTGACACATGTATTTACAGTAGCACTCTATTAATGATCATTTAGGTTGCGGGAACTGTATTAATATGGGGACTTGTCTTGCAATTCTGTACATTTCTACGTGCTTTATCAGGCAGTTTCCCCTATGTTTGCACATAGCACCATCCATTTATTGTAGTTTAGCTCTTAAATTCAAACTTTCAAAAAAAAAAAAAAAAAAACTCACATGAAGTGCATCTCAAGGGTCTTAAAGGTCACACTAAAGACACATTGGATAGAGGAATGATGATGATGGTGAAATGTGGGATTGTGGGATTTGACGGGGCTGACTTGTAATTGGTTGACAGTGATAAGATGACCCCCATGTGACAGGGGATTGGAAAGAATTGATTTGTGATTGGTAGGGGCCCAGGATATCTGCCCGGATACTACTGGACATGGCTCATCTCGTGTCAAACATAAAGTGTGCTGAAGGAGGAGCACGTGGCTGCTGTAGCAACACCAATCCAAAGCAGCACAGGCAATGAATCATAAGTGATTATCCAAACTTTATCCAGTCATTTTTTAATCATAATCAAATCCACTTAATAGCCATTACATACAGGCACGCAAATGTATGTACAGAAACAGAGAGCAACGTGACCTGAGTTAGCATATGACCAGAGAGCACTGAGATAACAACTGCTCTTTATGGTGCAGTGCTGTGAAATATGCACCCCTGGGCTAATTTTACCTATTTCACCTTTGTTTCATGAGCACGGGAGGCATAACCAGCTATTATTATGACTTCTGGTGAAACTAACACCTGGCAAAAAACTTACAAATAAGGACATGTTTCTGTGGTTCTGCATATTGCATGATGTTATACATACAAGTGTTTTCGTGGTTTAGGAAAGCATTGTGTGTCTCAAGGGAGAGATTCCAGTGTCCGGACGAGAGCAAATTGATGAATAGTTTGTGATCCCGTCACCCTTTCGTCAACAATGTATAATCTTTTGCCTTCAGATGCTCTCAACAAGTGAATGCCACCCAAGAGGAGCACAATGTCATCACCGTCACACTGTTCAGCCCCACGTTTGGGAAGACCGAGGTGGAGAGTCGGGTGAACATCAGCAGGGGACGGTTCAATACTCTGGAATGTGTGGCTACAGTGGAGGGAGAGCAGGCCTACACACTCTTCTCTATCAGTGGTGAGTGAAGCTATCACACAGATGCATAGAAGGATGCAGTATTTAAAAAAGTCCACACACAAGTTGTCTAAATAGGGCCTATGTGTTGCTGAATTGATGTAATCCTCTGCATGTCCTCACCTTCAGGTTAGAATTAATTGCAACAGAGTCAATAGTATAAGAGAGGACACAGCATGTAGATCTCCTCTTTTCAGATTGCAAATCTTAGTCCCCCTGATTTTAGTTCCATTAAAACTTACTAGAGTAAATTCAGTGACGTTAAAAATTCGGTCACTTGCCTGTGACTCCCTGCTCTGTGGACGAAAAAACAAAGTTATATCAGCTCTGCCCCTCAGTAAACCCAATACAGGACTTACCGCTCAGCTCAAAATATTTACTAAAAGCTTGACTTTGGTGAGGATTAACCCATAAATGTGGTTTTACAACTGGAGGTTGGTCCTCAATAATCTGTTAGGTAAACATTAGCAAGGAGAGATACCTCAGACATGATTGGCCACGATAAGAGGTTGTCACTTACACAAAGGAATTAGCGTTAGTCTGTTGTTTACTTTATGACTCCAAATCCGCTCTGTTATAACGGCTTCCCCATCTGCTGTACAGTGTCTTCAAAGTCGTGTTGGTGCAGGAACTGAAAGTACACCAAAGTTTGTCCCTGCCTGAGCCTGGAGACCCAGGTTTATGCAGGAGACGGGGGGCTAACTGTGGCTACAGTGGGTATGTGGGCGAGCATTATGAGGGAGTAGAGTGTTTGCGGCCAGGCAGGACAGGCAGTTGGGAGCGTGTGCCCAGGATTTTTATGCTTCACAGAGTAACAGCAGACCAGGCGGAGGCGCCGAGAGCGTGGAGCACAGTAGGAGTCCTGGCGGTGCTGGGCGTTCTGTGGCAGTGGGTGGCTTGGAGGTGTCAGTGAGCTGTAGCAGAGAATACACAGAGCTTTAGAAACCACTGACAGGTTTACAGGGGATTAGTTCCTGCAGACTCTGCATTCTCAGATTTGAAGTGGAAAGAAAGCTTCTTATCTCTAAAGAGCTTATTACACCCCACTGTACAGAGGAGCAAAACAATAAGGCATCACAAACAGCCAGACACAAAGGAACAGAACACTGATTATATATAATTACTCAGCACCAAAGCTGTAAAAGCAACAGCAACATAGTAAAATACTATATAATCAAAAGGGATTTGAAGCAGTTAAATAAAAGATAATGGCAGAATTTTAAAACAAAGAAAAAAGCTGAGAACCCTACAGTATGTATACACACATAATTGGATTAGTTTTCTGTGTAAGTGTAAACATGGCAAAACAATGAAAGAGTCTCCGATTGACTCTCTGTATTAACTCTGTTCTTGTAACTAACAATATCATTTCCGTCTCCCTGCAGAGAGAACTGTTCCCCATGATCTGTTCACCCCTCTGCTAATTGGCTCTGTATCAGCAGCAGGCATCCTCTGTCTCGTCCTCATCATGTTGTTCTACAAGTACATACAGGTAAGATGGCTCGGCTCTTTTCCTGCAAGGCACACCCTCTCTCACCAAATATTGTTCTTTCTCTTTTCAAGAAAGAAAAAGAGTAGAGCATGTTGAAAGCCCATGAGTTGATTTCTAACAATATTTTTTTTTATGTTGTATCTTTATTGTCTGCATCTATGCCAGAAACCCAAATACCAGATTCAGTGGAAAGTTATCGAGGGCATCCATGGAAACAACTATGTGTACATTGACCCCACCCAGCTACCGTATGATCATCAGTGGGAGTTTCCTCGAAACAACTTGCGTTTTGGTGAGCGCCATGCCCCCCTTTATCATAATCATCTGTGGTGTGTGCCTTATCTAGGCCTCCATAATTCCATTAATCTGTAATTTCTGATACTGTTTACCTCCTGGTTGCCATTTCATAGGTGTATATCATCATAGGAGCAGAGTAGATGTAGAGACAAATGGGAATTTGTCTCAGTCATATTCTCAGTAATTAAGTCTAACAGTGCAGCCTACATGACATTATCACTGCCACCCTCAGGCAAATTCGTGATGTTTGACATACTAGTCTGTTTCCTGAGTATATGAACACAGCATTAAGGCACTGTGTTTCTGTGGTCAATACCAACTAACCAGTTGATGAAATGATGAAACCCCACTCCCTCACGGCAAACATAATATTGTTGACATATTCTGGGTGTTAACAAACCTATTTGAACAGGATCCTGCATGTCCTGGTGCCTACGTAAACAGTCCAGGGGCTAAAACTGGTGTTGTCCTAGGAATGCTGGCATGGGGCCAGTTTATGGGAGGGAAGGAGGATGTGGAATGACAGTTTTGTGTCTGTTTTCTTGCCTTCAGGGAAGACGCTGGGATCTGGAGCGTTTGGAAAAGTGGTGGAAGCCACTGCATATGGACTCTCCAAAGCAGATTCAGTCATGACAGTGGCTGTGAAAATGCTCAAATGTAAGCGCTGTCAACACACATGCAAATGAAGTGGGACAAACACAGCATAGCTATTTTTACTATGTGACAAATTTACATAGTAGCTGTGATCTCTTAAGAAGCTGTAATGAAAAAATAATTTGCCTGCAGGGGTTCAGAGACAGGAGGCTGCCGCATTATTTGGATACTTTTATTTGGTGGTTTGCACACTGCTTCCAAATCAACATACTAACAGGCAAATTTTATTTTAATTTGCCTCAGGGAACTGCCTATTTTTTTAATCCTGCAAACACCAACGCATGATATGTTTTTGTTTGTTTTTTTTCCTCAGCAAGCGCTCATGCCACAGAGAAAGAGGCACTGATGTCAGAGCTGAAAGTCCTGAGTTACTTGGGAAACCACATGAACATTGTCAACCTTCTGGGAGCCTGCACCGTTGGAGGTGCGGCAGCCATGTTGTACTGTAATCATGTTGTGATTCTTGCTGATTCTTGCTCTCAATTAAGTGCTTTCTTTCACCACATTACTCAGCATTTTACAAAAGCTATTTGTTATGTATACGGAGAGATGATTCTCATGAGGCAAGTTTCTTTGTCTGCAGGTCCTACTCTTGTGATAACAGAATACTGCTGCTTTGGAGACCTTCTTAATTTTCTACGCAGAAAGAGAGAATCATTCATCTGCTTTAAGATGGAGGAAGACTGCTACTACCGCAACATCGTGCCGCAGAGAGAGGCAGCTGGGTCAGGTTCTTCTTTGTGTATAAAGAGTGGTTTATTGTGTGTGGCAGAGAAAAGCGAGTACTAGTATTTACTATCCAGAACGTGCGTAGGAGGAAGGTATTTGGACAGCAGCGTGTCTATGTGTGGCTGTGCTCAGCTGAGACCAGACTGCTCCTTTCCTCTTCACAGAGACAGCTTGAACGGCTACATGACCATGAGGCCTTCTGTTGCTGGCAACCCTCCCTTCAGCTCGTCCTCTGAGAAGAGACGCTCACTACGCAAAGGCAAGCAAGCCAGCCATTCATCAAATTTCTCAGTCTTAAAAATATACAAAAAGGCAGTCGAAGTAAGGCTTATACAATGTCAGAAAAATAATCTCCACCCTGTTTGTGCTCTCAGGTGGCTCCTACGTTGAAGCAGATGCAGAGAGTGAGATGTTTGAGGAGGATGGTCTGTCTCTAGACACCGAAGACCTTCTCAGCTTCTCATACCAAGTGGCCAAAGGCATGGAGTTCTTAGCTTCCAAAAATGTGAGCATCTGCCTGATTTTGCAGATTTTTCAAAGCAACTATCATAAGTGATTTCTGGATAAAACTCTGATGTGAATTTCTACAAATGATATCTGACACCCTGTAAACGCAGAGCATGTATCAAGTTTACACAGCTACTAAACGGATATAAAAAGCATGTTGGAGCGTGCTGCTAAAAAATGTATTAGACGTGACGGCAAAGATATTGTGCCCAGTAAGCTCGTGTATCAGTGTCTGTGGTTGTGTGTTACAGATTCGAGTGTGGAAATTCAGTAGCAAACTGCATTAGAAAAAAGCACTTCGTTCACAACTAAGGTTAAATTTATTGATTGGTCATGTATTTAACATGTATCATCAGGTATTAAAGGTAGTGGTGCATTTGTTATCTAGTGTATCCACAGAGACCTGGCAGCCAGAAATATCCTCCTGACTCAAGGAAGAGTGGCAAAGATCTGTGATTTTGGCCTGGCCCGGGACATCACCACAGACTCCAACTACGTAGTCAAAGGAAACGTAAGTCAGTGCTAACTGTGTGACACTCGGGAAGTTGAGATGAGATGCAGGATACATCCAGTGGTGGCCATCATCCTTTGATCACACAACGCTAACTACAAATGTTTCCTAGTAATGATTTACACATTACTAAATGCTTGACTAGCTAAGACATTTCTTAAGTTTTAATTGTACACCTTGATGTAGTAAAGCCTTAGTCTGAAACTAGCTAGTAGTTACTTACATACAAACTTTGTATTGCACTTTCGAAAAGCTAGTGCAATCCAGTCCAGAGACGAGACTATTTTTACACCTGCAGCTATTGCATTGCAAAACCAAAGATCACATAGTGGACATTTAGTGCTCATGCACTGAATTTTTGCTTTGGGACTCGGGTCTTATGTTGTAACTCCAGACTTATCTGATCTACCTGTCTACAAGACAAACTTACTTTTGTGTAAGGCATAGTTTACGATGAACCTTATTTGTGTTTCTTCAAGAGCCAGTTCTGAGATGATTATGTGTTTTATGAGTACTGCTAAAATGTACATTTCCAATACCTCCTCTGACAGGTTGAGGCAGTAATTCACTTTTAACATATTTAGTTTTATCAGTATTTCTGCAGTCGCCTCACATGTACTGTATTGTCTCATCTGCTTGATTGCTAAAAATATAGTACTTAATTTAAAGAATGAGCTTTAAGACATAGCGTAATGCACAGTTACTGTGGCTCATGGCAGCTAATTATTTCTATATGAACAGTTAAAAACTTGGGATGGCAGGGACATCACTGGGGAAAGGTTTCAAATTTTGAATAACTTTCCATCTCACAGAGTGCTTTTCTTTCAGGCACGTTTGCCAGTGAAATGGATGTCTCCAGAAAGTATCTTTGAGTGCGTGTACACGTTTGAAAGTGATGTGTGGTCCTATGGCATCTTGCTTTGGGAAATCTTCTCACTAGGTATGTTCATCCATCCATTGTGTTTCAGTATTTTTCCAGCTATCTGTGTGTTTTCTGAAGTGCTTAATGTAACTGAATCTCTCCGCTGAACGTAGGAAGCAGTCCTTATCCTGGTATGCCTGTGGATGCCAAGTTCTACAAACTGATAAAAGAAGGATATAGAATGGATGCTCCAGAGTTTGCACCCAGTGAAATGTGAGTTGTTGTTGAAGTGAAACAATAGTCTGTGTAAAAGGTGTTGAAATGATATGGGAGTGTTCATAAAAAGATCATAGGGAAGATGGTGCGCTTGGATAGATGGAGGTGGTGAGACTATGAAAGAATGCAATGTGGGGGATTTGAAAAGCAGCCCGTTCTCCTCCTGTTTCATTTGGCTTTTCACAATCATAACTAAAACTGGGGACATTTTAAAACTCTTAGGTGGAATTGAGAATAGAAAACAATATGCACACAAAAAGGAAAGGGGATGTAGTAACTGGAAATAAATAAAAGTGTTTGTATGTTCGTATGCTGCCGTGCAGGTATGAGATTATGAGGTCCTGCTGGGATGCTGACCCCTTCAACAGACCCCCCTTCAGGAAGGTCGTGGAAAGAATTGAACATCAGCTTTCAGATGCCACTAAGCATGTAGGTTGCATCCATTTGATGTTGTTTACTTTCACTTTGCAAGGTTTAAAATAACATTCCTTGAAAATAATAACCCAAGAAGACTTCACAGGCCTTTCAGCAAGATAATGAGTTATCGAAACAGATGCAACTTCAGGGTCCTAAAGTGGTAAAACCTGGTGTGACGTGGTTCATGTGATACCTTTGACATAATTTTTGAGCGCCGACAAATAACAAAGACCGAAAATGTTTATACATATAGGACGTCATGAATCTTAGTATTGTCTTGTATACTAAATGCTAAACCAAGACCAATGGACACCTGGCTTATACCACTATCAAAACTTCTAAAAACCTTTGAATTCTTTGTCCTTTTATAGATTCGGATTTAAATTTACTGAGAGTAGATCATGTCTGAGGCAAACATGATATTTGTGTGACTGCTTCATAACTTATTTGTAGGAAAACAGCTTTTAAAGTCACCTCCCAAGTGTGCAGACATAATTCAGCTAAAGGTCGGGGGTCTCTCATAGCAGATGTGTTTGATCCCTCAGCTCATCTGATTTACTCATGCTACATACAAGGGCCTCCATTTTTCTCACAACTGTCTTACACTTCCTACACCGCAACGGCTTTGACAGTTCTTCAGGACATAAGTTTTAAAGGGATATGCTCATGTTTGTGTGGTAAATATGAAGCAAGATCCAGGAGACAGTTAACTTATCTTGACATAAACACTGTAAACAGGGAAACAGCTAACCTGGTTCAAAGGTTAATTAACACATTAAATCTCATTTGCTTAATCTGTATAAAAACCACAGTTAAAAAATGATAAGTAGTTATTTTATAGGGTATAATGTGCTTGACTATTTCTAAACGACAACTTCTTTTTCACTTAAATTATTGTATGGATTAAACAAACAAGATATAATGTATTAGAATGAACCTTAGACAAGGTGGTAGGACATTTTGTTTTTTGCTCCTCTGCTCAAGGGAGGGCAATCAGTCTGTTCACCGGTCAGTTTTCTTTTTTACTTTGTGTTTAGTGCTAACTAGCAAATTTCAGCATGCCAACATGCTTAACTAAAAAGGTGAAAATATTAAACATTATAGCAGGTAAACTTCAGCATGTTAGCATTGCCATTGTGACAACTCTAGCATGCCTATGTTAGCCTTTATCTCAAAGCACTGTCGTGCCTAAGTGCATCCTTACACAGCTGCTAGAATGTCTGTTGTCTTTTAGTCTTGTTTCACTTTGGACAAAGACAGGCTAGTGGTTTCCCCCTGCTTCCAGTCTTTATGCTAAGCTAAACTGTCTGTCTCCTGGCTCCAGCTTCATAGACAGTGGTTTCAAGCTCATTTTACTCTCAGTAAGAAAGTGAATAAGTGTTTTTCACAAAATGTGACACTGTCACACTTTGTCTACCATGATGTGATGACACATATCATTAAAACCAAAGTTAAAAGAGAGACAAATTGAGCAGATGAGATGAATACTGAAATGTCTGTGATGTTTGAAATTGCAGATGTGAAACAGTTAACAGTATCAGCCCTCACAAACTGTGTACCCTCTGTCTTCTTCTTTTTCCTTATCTTCAGATTTATCTGAACTTCAGCTTAAGGCTGCCTGTGACGCCCAGAGCCCGGGAGGAGCCCAGTTCTCAGAGCAGGGCATTTCAGCATCTCAACTCAGCAGGCACTGAGAGTGCTCCGACCCAGCCCCTTCTGGTCCAGCATGAGGTCTTCCTGGAGGGGACAACCCTCACAGCTCAACGGGTGTAAGGACCCACCCAACCTGTCTGGCTGCCTCATAAAGTGCCTGTAATGATCCACCAAAAACCACCCAACCACTACACCCACACACTGCCCCGGTACCAGCAGCATTTGTTGTCACATGTTGCAGATGGAATGGTAATTGCCATGTATTACAAGAAAGAACAACAAAGGACAACTGGCTTTCAACATTGCTACCACTTTTATTGCCTACTGATTATAGGGAGGACAGTTGGACTAATGCTCCCTGATCACAGCAAAGAACTGTTAACTGTTCACTGTAAAGGCACCGGGGAGGGTGGAGGGACATCAGCCGTTACTCTAAAGCTGTCTTTAATTCATCATTACACTGTTATCTGTTTTGTTATTTTCAGTTTTTTTCCTACACATTTCATAAAGGTTTTTTGTTGATTTTTTAGGCTCTCCATGTATTTTTTTTTTTTTTTTTTTTTTTTTTACATTTTGTGTTTTGTTATTCTTTGTTGTTTTTCTGTCATGAAAATTTATCTAGCATTTCTATTTTTGGTTGGCTGCTGCAGTTTTTGGAAGAAAAAAAAGCACTTGAGGCACTTGATATTCACACCATTCAATACACCATGTAATGTAGCTTTTGTTTTTTTCTTTTTACTCCTTTATTGTCAGTATTATTTCCAACTGTTCAGATCTATGTTTATAAGAAGGAGATACTTTTTGGGGGCCAATTTTAATTGAGATATCACACCGGTGTATAACCTATTAGACAGCATGGTCAGTCATGCTTAGAGTCCATAAGTGCTTCAAGTCTTTTAGGAGATAGATTTCTGCTCTTTCTATGTTGGGTGTCACTACCTTAAGAGCAAAAAACTGTCTTTACTGGATCTGATTAACACATAACATGGATTAGCTCATGATTACTCTACACACAGTTGTCTTCAGAGATATGGTATAGACATGGTACGCTAGCTTTTCATTTTTGTGCTTGTAGACTGTATATGTGTACATATCTGAAGGTAATGATAATAGTCATTGCTATAATATGAGATGGGAAGAGTTCAACAAAGGAGACACTCTGTGAAGCCCGCAACTCTTAGCATTCATCTCAGCTTTGTTACATTAGCAGGTGTATAGTTTCACTTTTTGACAGCTGGAATGCTGGAGAGCTCTCTTGTAACAGGTGTAAATGACTGTTCATGCTTTTATGGTTCCTCTCCTGCCACATCCAGTGTATGATCTTTGTTTACAAGCATGAGACAGGTACTGCCATTCCTGAGATGTGTTTCTATGCTTTTCACTTTCTCCCCCTTTATGAAGGACCAGGAAATGGGAATGGGAATGTTTTGGCTGACAGGCAGCTGGTGTGTCTTTGCCCATGCTAACGCTGCAGTTCTCTCTTGTATAGTGTATATCATGGTTAAAGTCAGTGTGACACTCATATGAAATTCCAAGAAGTGTGCTGCAGTATCCCACGAGGTGACAAGCCAGAGGAAAATGGAGGGTCTTCAAGGCTCTCTGTTCAGATGTCATCACTGGATACAGAGCACAGTCTCAGTGTGTTGGTCATCTCATTGTTCTCCAGCCAGTAGCTGGTTTCCCAGTAGTTCTACTCTTCTTTGTATCCAGCTGTTTCCTCCATCAGAAGGGGGACTTTCAGCACCTCTCAGCCAGTAATCTGTCCAGACTGTTATGATTCCCCTCTTCCCACTGGTGGATGTTGTTGTGAAGAGCACAAGGAAAGTGTCCTGTTTGTGTGTATGAACATGTGTGTGTGTGTGTGTGTGTGTGTGTGTGTGTGTGTGTGTGTGTGTGTGTGTGTGTGTGTGTGTGTGTGTGTGTGTGTGTGTGTGTGTGTGTGTGTGTGTGTGTGTGTGTGTGTGTGTGTGTGTGAGAATGCACATCTACTTGTCTTTGTATGCATGTCTGTATGATTGCTGAGTTAAAAGATTTACTGTTAAGAGGTGCCACTACTAAATATTCGTCAAGTTGTTTAGGCTATTAAAACCCCACAGTCCTACCGCGCTGTCTTTTTGTAAATATAAATGTGTGTATATTTTAAAGTAATGTTGATGCTTTTGCGCTGATTTTGTGTTGATGCTTTACTGTTGTGGTACACTGATGCAAAATTTTAATGTGCTGTATTTTATGATGTGTGCACAGATTTCCAACCATAGATTCAAATGGAAAAGCTGCTTGTGTCTCTGTCACCATGGAAACTTAAACGGAAGAGATTCGCTTTGGCTAATGTTTTAATTTTGGTTAATTCATCATTTCAAGCTGTTATGCCAGTTCACTGGGAAACTGCCGCAGAAACACTGCTCTTAATGGTCATATCTGATCATCAATATTCATAGCAATATCAGTAAAAAATGAAAATACTAAATACAACTAGTATGGAGATGTCTCGGAATAAAAGAGATTGTTTTTCATCTCATTGCTCCCCTCACACTGAAGAGTTTTCCTGCATTTTGCTACATATTTATTAAAGGCTTTAGTGTTACTGCATACATTGGATGTGTTGTTATTACATGTGTCAATGTAAATAAAATTGTGTATATTGAAGTCCAAATTAAACTTTCTTGGTCCATTTCTACATCCTCGCCCCTGGGCATGCATCATGCTCAAAATGTTGTCGTTCTGTGCAGCTTTGCTCATTTGAAATCTCTCAAATTCTGCGTGGTAATGCATGGAAATCTTTTCATGGCTGACATATGGCAAGATTCATATTTTTTCCAAGTGCAGTGCCAGCCATCTGAGTGTGTGTGAATGCTGTAGCAGGTTGTCCCCTGAGGCGGTTGTCATAAGTGATTCATTATCTCTACTTTGCTCTGAAATGGAAGTTAACTGGATCTAAGGTTTGCCACATTCTACTGTAAAGTAAAGTAATGGATGACACGCTATCTTATTTTTTTTAGCCATTCTTCCTGCTCTAACCTGAATCCTTTGGCTCCAGCCCAGAAAGGGACATCTGGTCGTGAGGGGAAAGCCAGGAGGACAGCAGCACTCGAAACGACAGGCCCAGTGCACAAATTTGTGTGGGTAGAGTCCATTGTTTCAGCATCTAGCTGATAAGAGACAAGCAGGAAATCCCACCATTGAAGCAGTGTGGCTGAATGTAAATGTTTGTTAGTCAGACTTAAGGAAGTTTTAAGCGAAAAAAAGAGGAAGGTTGAGATGAATCTTTGCAGTATTACAGTAACTTGTACAATATGCTGTACATAGTCAGTCAAAATAATCACTCGTTTACAGTGTGTGACAAATCTAAATGAGATTTTTACCTGGTTAAACAAAGGATATAATAAAAATTTTAAAAGGCCTGTTGCTCCTTTCATCCTCATGCAGCGATTGTACATGTGAATTAGATATAAGATCTGTCTGCTCATTTCTTGATCCCAATCCCTGTCTCAATGGTCACATTAACTTTTAGTCACCAGGTTTCCTTGAGGGCTAACAGGTATGCACTTTGCTGAAAATCATATTTTCTTGAGTATGAAAAGGTTCTTGTCGAACCAATCATATTAGACACTTATTAACACTGACATTTATACTGTATGTCTTTTTAATCAGACTATTATATATTAGATCCATCATTCATTTCTTGAAGATGATTTTCTCTCTGTCCCTCTGAAAAACTGGGACATGATCTGGCTCCAAAAGAGTAGACTAATTTCAATTTCTGTTAAATCAGAAAGTATAAAAAAGTACAGAACATGTGCATGTAACCCCTGTGTTTTTTGCAACGGGTCCCCTGTCAATATGTGATGGCTGGGATTGCTCAACTTGCTGCGGTTCCTCGATTTGGTCGTAAATTTTCTTAAGCATGTCACTCTCCTTCCGACACTGTTTGTGGTAAATCTGGCAGTTTAATATGAAACACCTCCCATATTTTTTTAAGCTTAAGGTAAGAAGGAAACAGAAAGAATGGTGCACTGTGGCCAGTACAAAGATTATAGGCTATTCTGTTTTTCTGCTCTACAATTGTCTTCCCTTTCCAGATTTCCCAAAATGAAAATATTGTTGCAAATACCCAGGAACAAAATTGCCTTCAGCTTCTTTGAAGTTTCTGAATCACACATTTATTTAGAACAAAGAAACATTAAACACTGTCCTCTATTAAATGACCTTCCTTGGCCAAGTCGAGGAAGCATCATGTGATGCTTCATACTATCCTTTTTCACTGAGCTGCTATGTGAGTCAGTTAAACAAGACTATGTAACCTAATATGTGGCTGGGCCATCCTTTATCTGTTTGCTTCTCTCAAACTATCTGAACTTAAATATACAGTAGTTTAATACAGCCCAATTCCCAGTAAAGCTGTTTTCATTTGAAAGTTTTTCTGCTTCTTTTTTCAGACAACAGAACAAGTATGGAATAGAGACTGAAACCCGGCCCATGCAGACTACATGTTAACCAGCAGTCACTTCCAAGCCATTTCCAAGCTGCTGCTCCACGCTGCTCATATCCTGAAAATATAACCATCGAATATAGTAGTCTGACAAAATTACCATAAACATAAGTTAAAGACAGCGGCTTTGCTGTAGTTTTAGCTACATTTAACTGTAAAAGGATCACTTAGAGAGAAAGTTGGAAGCTCATTCACGTCTGTATCAGCTGCCGTGGGATTAATTAGAATGAGACGCATAGAAACGTTTGTCTCTGGAGGGTAAACTTGACCTCACACACCCAGGACAATACCGGCGAATCTCTTCTACGGAAAGTAGCTAAGGTTTGTTCAGAAAGTCGCTGAATATGGTGCTAGGTCCTTTTGTGAAGAAAACTTGCTAAAGGGTTTTGAAAACTCGGTAAATCTAGCTACAAAGGCGCTAGTTGGCAACACTGCCTTTAAACGCCACTCTCATGACATATTAGAAACCTTTAGCCAGTTCATTTTGAAAGAGCAACCGCTAATGGGGAAACTCCAACACTCGGCTGGCAAACTAGTGGTGTAACTTCAGCACTCAGTCAGTCAGTCAGCAACCTTCGTTAATGTACACCAGAACACATTCCCATACCCACTAGCCTCCCATTACTTTGCTCAGCTGAATACTAGCATTGTCATAGACTGTGTCCTCTATTAACCAACACAGTGTAACTTCAGATCATTTCTTGAAGAATTTCTAAGCAGATAATCTATCTCACAAATAACATATTTTACAAGTAAAAAACTTCACAAATGAGCTAACATAAATTCTTTTTTTTTTTCAGTGTACATTTTTAGCAGTTAAACGATGTGCTGGGGCAATAGAAGAAGGAAACATGGGTGCCACATATGGGTTACTTTTTGGGTCACCACCACTTTCCTTGTTTGCCCAAGCGTCTCAGGAAACATAGACCCCCTGTGTGCCCCCTGACAGGGGATGGTTACTGCTGTGGCCTGCCAGCCAGAAGCTCTGAGATACACAAATCGCAGAGGGAGCAGGCGGATGGGTAGTGTGTGTATGTGTGTGTGTGTGTGTGTGTGTGTGTGTGTGTGTGTGTGTGTGTGTGCGTGTGTTTGTGTGTATGTGTGTGTGTAGAAGGCTGGTAAGGGTGTGCATGTTTTGTGGGTGGGGGTGTTGAAGGGCAACATTTTATCTAAGGTACACTGCACACAGCACTTCCTCATGTGTTAAGAGTGATCCTTCTGTTCCCAGTGCTGTGTCAGGTCAGTAACGGGCTACATTCAGTCCAAGGCAGGGCTCAGGACTCCAGCAGATGGCTGCTTACACTCTATTGGAAAAATTAAAACACTGAGCAAACTCGATAGATAAACATCTATTTCATACTTTGTTTGATTTGTAACAGTTTGTAGAGTTTTCCCACAGCATGTAAAGACAACATGGACCTTGTCTTGTTTGGTTAAAATGGCTTAATGTATAAATGTTATGCAAATTCAAGGGAATAGTTAGACATTTTCAGAAATAGAATTACTTGCTTTCTGGTCAAGAGTTAGATAAGAAAATAAATATCATATGGATGTTTTTCACCCTTGGACAGAGCCAAACTAGCTGTTTTCAGTCTTTCTGATTAGCTAACCATCTTGGTTTGCCAGTTTCATATTTAGCATACAGACATGAAATGGATTTCATTTTTGTAATCCAATTCTCAGCAAGAAAATTCAGGTGTATTTTCCAAAATGTCAAAAGTATTCTTTACAGACTGCCAGGTTGAATTAAAACACTGCCAGGTTGAATTGCTTTCCAATATTCCATTAAATTGCAAGAAGGCAATAAAGCCAATAGCATTTTCCACATATAGTGAGCCTGAAAGAGCTGTAAGTAAAAACCACTGTTCACTTATAGTCTTGATCAAATAAAAGTGGAAAACATTTCCACCTGCTTGTGTTTTTGAACTGCTGACATGATGGGATCTGCCTTCACTAGAATCAAGGACATAAATCAGCAAGTTAGACAAAGTTGTTCACATGGCATCATTTAAACAAGACTAAAGGGTGGTTTAGATGTAGCGTCTTTTGTGTGCACAAATTCATTATGTTCAATGGAGACACGCATCAAGCACACCCACAACGACAACAATCCCGATGTGGCGCACATTTGTTGTTTCCGTGGCACACAGAGATGGAAAAAATCTCAACTTCTTCAAATGCAGCTAGCGCACTGCAGGTCATGTGACAAGAATTAACCAATCAGCTCCACAGGACTTACGTCACCCTTTCCATCCAAGGACCTCACAACATCCAGTTTTGGTTGCTTAATAACGGCAGGTGCAACAGTAGCACGACCTGCTGTGGATGAAATGAAAGCGGCACAGCTAGCGTTTTCCCCGCATTTTTAGAAGCTACATCTGAATGGCCACCACCATGTCCTGTGAGGTTGTACTTAGACAGTGGTGTTTTGAGATAAATACTAACATCTGGATACTAACATGTTCAAAGTTACAACCTGCCGATATTTAGCAGGTATAATGTTTGCCATGTTTACCCTATAACAATATTTCAAGTTCCTCAATACTGGAACACCTTGAAATTTTGACCTGATGATGGCACTAGGTGAAAAGTCAGGAAATAAATGTCTGTACCATGTTTCACGATAGTCCATCCAATATTTGTTGCAATGTTTCTCTCAAAACCAAAAACATCAATCTAACAGTGGGGATCACCAAAGTCAGTAGAATTCATCTTCGGGGCACCATGAATGTCTGTACAAGATTACATGGCAATCCATGAAACAATTGTTATTTTATTTTGGACCAGAGTGGTGTACCAACAGACATTGCTATCCACAGTCATGCCAGTAGCATAGCTGAATATATATATATATAGTATATAATGTATAACATGTATAAAAAATAACATAAAAGTTGTATTAATTTCGAAGGCTATTTTGAAACGTTTAACAAGTCTGAAGTTGCAAGAACCTTATGCTTTTAGAAAGGCCTGAGAAAGCCATGTCAGTGTGTCCACCTCTTTTAAAGGTGAATAGAAATGTAAACATCCTTGTTCAATGCAGGTAATCATTATTTTGGCCGTTTCACTGTTCACCTCAGGCTTGAAGTCAAATTATTTGTGTCAACACACATCTGGGCACCATGGCAATGTAGCTGCCTTTTCTTATTTCTTCATATTTCTGGATATTAGTCAGTCATTTCAGAAATGGATTAAAGGATAACTTCAAACCTGCAGTTAATGTCATGTTGACAGCAATAACTAAACTATATAATTATATTCTGAACTTTATTTCAGACAGTTCTCTTGCCCAACATGAGTCACAGAAAGATGATTTGTTCAGTTAGCCTCTGGAATGCCGTCATAATATCCTCCCACCTGAAAGAATTATGTGTTGTATTGTGTAGCTTTAACAATATTATTTCAATGTAAAACTCCTACATAGGTAATGGTTCTTTACTAAGTTTGGAATGACACAGAATAAACTATCTTCTGTGTATTTGGTACAATATCAACCCCACTATCTCCACAAAAGTCTTAGCTGTTCAATAGGGTAATTTTCTTCTGTCAAACATTTTTCCAAGCCTTTCTGTGTGCTGGAACATTCCATTGGGCAAAAGGATATCACCTGTCCACTCATCAAATATTTAAGTGGTGTTGCAAGGCTGACAAAAGCAAGGTATTGAGTTCATTTTAATCTCCAGTTTCTTTGGATCTGACGCATAGATCATGACGTTTACCCAGAGCTAACTGTGCAACTGAGACATTGTGTAGTCTCGTGCATTGTACATCAACACCATTTTATACACTTAATTGCTCATTTTATTGGAAAGTTAGATTGCCTTTCTTTATTACAGAGAGAATTTACATTTCATGATGCTTATTGATAAAGTTCAACTGTCACATCTTCCAAACCAGCTCATATTTCCTCTGACATTTCAATTTTACATTTATGATACACAAATCCAATGATTACTTAACCTTGACTTTCCCTTATTTACGTACCAATTCTTGCAGGGCTGGATTTCATACTTTGCCATTTTGGAATGCACTGAATTGCAAAAAGCTATGAAGATAAAATCTTTTCTTCTCTTCAGAGCTTTTGAGCTGTATTACCAAACATGCTTTTAACTATGAGTGTAGTGCATTTGTTTGTACTTGTTATTGCATGAATGTTGGCTGTCTGACTTTGTATTAGTTTAACTGTTGTCCTTTTTTCCTTTCTGCTCAGTATCTGGAAGTTATTTAAGGACTGTTTCTAAATGATTTTTTAAGTTCTAAGATCTCTCTTGAAAGACATCTTACTCTCAGTTAGACTACCTGATTAAATAAGGGATCTATTAATATACAATTTTAAAAATTGTTCTACGTTTGATTGAAGCACACATTATAACACGTGTATAATGTGTGCATAGTATATGATGCCATATGTCTCTGTAATTTAGGTGATGAGTGCACTGGACTGTGGAATTTCATGCAAGCTGTTTCTCATAATCCCTCAGCCCCTTCACATATGATGTTGATGACAGAGAAAATCTGGGAGAGCATGCATAACTAGAGTCAGACGCCAGGGTGTTAAGGCCTTCGCTTACATGACACTCCTGTGCAACTCCCGGCTTCAAACCCAACTCAATGATAAATTTAAGAAATTATTTATATTATTATAAATAATTATTTATAATATAATAATAAATTATTATAATATTATTATTATATTACTTTGTTGCGGTAGCCCTCTGATCTGTTTTGTTGTCTATTGTTTTCTCTTCTTTTGCAGGTACAAGTGATTGGTGGGTAGTGTTGTCCACTTGGTCTGACTGGAAGCAACTGGGCCAACTGCACTTTGAACAAGTAATGACACTGGTGAAATTCATTAATTTATTCATTTACTGTACATTAATCTGTACATTAAGTCTGAATGCCCGGTTAACAGCCATCCTAGCAGCTTTGTGAGGCTGTACTCTTGCTGTATCTAAATGCTAATGCCTGCATGCTAGCCCTCTGATGTTTAGAAGGCATGATGTTCACCATTTTCATGGTTTAGAATGTTAGCATGTTAACATTTGCTAATTAACACCACACACAAAGTCCAGCTGAGTATGACAGGGATGTCATTACTTTTGCAGATATTTTGGTCATAAACCAAGAAATTAAAGAAATTAAATTCTTACCTGTTAATATCGCTGGACGAAATGTGAAAGGATTACCAACATTACTACAAATCATCCTGAGGCGGAAATGAATGCCTATACAAATTTTAATTAAAATTCATCCAATTTTTGGCTAGACCGCAACAGCGGGGCCAGCCCCATAAATGCGAATGACCATGAGTGAGTGAGTGAGAGAGTAAGTGAGTGATAAAGTCCCTCCACTGGTCAGCTGAATGCTGCGTGACTGAATGCCGAAGTTACACCACTAGTTGGT
The DNA here is from genome assembly GCF_016859285.1 of Xiphias gladius. Taxonomy (NCBI): domain Eukaryota; kingdom Metazoa; phylum Chordata; class Actinopteri; order Istiophoriformes; family Xiphiidae; genus Xiphias; species Xiphias gladius. The sequence continues at coordinate 23,153,511 of NC_053405.1, read as the reverse complement.
CACCCAAGTATTGGAGTTTCTCTATTTGCTGTTACTCTTTCAAAATGAATTGGCAGTTTCAAAATGAATTGAATTGATGGCTTCTATAGCATCATCAGGGGTTGTTTATGTGCAGTGTTGCCAACGTATAGATTTACCAACTTTTCTTCACAAAAGCACCTAGAGACAAATCTAACGACCTTCTGGACAAACCTTAGCTACTTTCCATAGCAGAGTCACTAGTATTGCCCTGGGAGCGCGAAGTCAGGCTTTCCCTCCACAGGCATATCTCTCTATGTGTGTCAGGATTTGAGCAGTGCAGAGCAGTAGCTTGGAAATGGCTTGGAAGTGAGTGCTGGTTAGTATATAGTCCCTATGGGCCACGTTTCAGTCACTATTTCATACTTGTTCTTGTTTCATACTTATGTGATGTCTGACAACAGAAACAGAAAAACAAGTATATGAGAAAAACTTTATTTGGAATTCAGCTGTATTAAAAAAAAAAATGTATATGTGAGCACAGACAGTAGAAGAGAAGGGTGGTCAAGCCATATACTAGGTTTTGACTTAGTCTTGTTTAGATATCTGTAAGGGCAGACACAGGGAACAGATCGGGACTAAATGCGAGAGAGCTTGAACACAATGGTAACAAAGACAATCTGGCAACGCATGAGAAATGAGGCGGGGTTTAAATACCCAGAAAACAATACACAGGTGAAAGACATTAAGGTGGAGACAGTAATCAACACAGGCGGGAAAGACCAGGAAGTAAAACAAACAGTAACACAACAGAACCAACTTCAAAATAAAACAGGAAATGAATACAGATCCTGACAGTACCCCCCCCAAGGGACGTCCCCAGACGTCCCAGGAATGCCCGGGTTCAGTCTATGAAAGTCCCGTATCAGTGTTTTATCAAGAATGTCCCGAGCAGGAACCCAGGACCTTTCCTCTGGACCGTACCCCTCCCAATCAACGAGGTACTGACGGCTCCGGCCCCTACGATGAACAGCCAACAGTTTCTTTACCGAATAGACAGGACCACCATCAACGAACCTGGGCGGAGGGGGTGGGTCGGAGGGAGGAACCAAACGACTGGTCTTGATAGGCTTGATTCGGGAAACATGGAAGGTGGGATGGACCCTCATGGTCCGAGGAAGACGAAGGCGGACAGCAGCAGGGTTGAAGATCGCCGAGATCGGGAAAGGGCCCACAAACCTGGGACCCAGCTTATGACACTCCCCCCGAACTGGCAGGTCTCGAGTGGAGAGCCATACTTTCTGGCCCACGTGGTAGCGAGGAGCCGGTGTGCGATGACGATTAGAGGACCTCTCGTATCCAATATTGGTGCGTAGGAGGGCTGGTAGCTGGGAACCTGGTGCTGAGGCCTGGGGGGCTGGTAGCTGGGAACCTGGGGCTGAGGTCTGGGCTGAGGCCTGGGGGGCTGGTAGCTGGGAACCTGGGGCTGAGGCCTGGGGGGCTGGTAGCTGGAACCTGGGGCTGAGGCCTGGGCAGACCAGTAGGGGGGCGTCGGGAGACCTTGCCCAGGATGACAGCTAAGAGGAGAGGAGTGCCCCCATTGCAGGACTCGGGAACGGAGCGGGTCTGGAACAAAGAGCCGACCAGGAGGACAGCCATCAGGTATCATGGCCTCCGAAAGGGCGTGCTGGACCTCCTGCTCAATGTCCCAGGTCACCGCTGCGACCACACAGTCAGGGGGCAAAATGGGAGCTGCATCCTGAGGGCGGTCTCCTGCCTCGAACTGCCTTGAAAGGGCATCTGGTTTGACATTACGAGTTCCAGGGCGATGTGGTGTCAAGGATGTGGCACGAACCTTATTAACCTCCTTCAGGTCTAGGTAGACTTCAGGCACCCTGGACAGGTCTGGAAACTCAGAAGAGGAATCAGCAGGCGGGGAAACCGACAGAGAAGACAAACAGGAAGACTGACAAGTAGGACTCCACTGTAACACTCTCCCAGTAGACCAATCCATGAGAGGGTTGTGTTTACACAGCCAGGGATAACCCAGGATAAGGGGGTATTGAGGAGACTCAATAATGAAAAAATGAAATGGTCTCTTTGTGAGTACCTGACATCAACAGAGACAGAGGAGGGGTCTGGTCTGTGACCCAGTTGAGCAGGTGACCATCGAGAGCGCTGGCCCGGCGTGGCTTGGACAAAGGGTGGAGTTGTAGATTCAGCTGGTGGGCCAGGTTCAGATCCATGAAGTTTTCGTCTGCCCCGGAGTCAATGAAGGCTGTAAGGGCCAGGGAATTCTGGGGAGAAGTGATGAGCTGAACAGGGGTCAAGGAGCGTGCTGGTCTAGAGGCAGTCACGGTGTGGCTCACCAGTAGGCCTCCCGTTACTGGTGAGCCAGGCCCTTTTACCGGGCACTGAGCCAGGAAGTGCCCCCTTTCCCCACAGTAGAGGCACAGTTCTTCACGTTGGCGGCGCTGGCGTTCCTGTTGGCTCAGACGGGTACGACCAAGCTGCATAGGTTCCTCCTGGGGACTAAAAGGCGCAGATCCAGGGCCTGTAGCTCCTCTGAGCTGCTCTCGTTCCTGCATCTGCATCTTGTCAATTTTAATAGCAAGTTCCACAAGACCCTCAAAGCTTGTAGGAAGATCAACCATGGTAAGTCTGTCCTTTATATCTTCAGAGAGACTCAGGAAAAAAAGTGTCTGCAAGTGCTTCGTCGTTACACTGACTCTCCGCAGCCAGAGTGCGAAATCTGATGGCATGATCAAATACACGGCTTCTACCTTGCTTGAGATTACCAAGTGCACGGGCTGCCTCACGGCCCGAGACAGGTTGACCAAAAACCCGACCCAAAGCAGCAGAAAAAGTAGCTACAGAGTCACAGGTAGATGAATGTCTCTGCCACTCAGCCGTGAGATTACTGATCATAAAGGCTACTTGAGAACGCTCAGTGGCAAAGGTAAGAGGCTGCAGTTCAAAAGTTAGCAAGCAAAAGAGTCAAAAATGATCGGCACGTTTCAGGAGTGCCATCATACCTTTCGATGGGGAGTGCTCTGGGTTCTGAAAAATGAACTGGAGGATCCCTGGGTATTGGAGGTGGAGCAGGAACAGCTGGGCCTGTTGTAGCAGAAGACATGGAATCCAGACAAGTAACCACTTGGCAAGTCTGGGCAGCCAGGGCTTGTAGCTGCTCAGACAATGACTGAACTCCCGGTCCAAGGCTGGAAACTGCCCACTCCAAATCAGTGAGACGCTTCCCTAGAGCTCCCAGAGCATGACAAAAATTCTCTCCCTCCGCTGGGTCCGACATGGCCAGATTGTACTGTAAGGGCAGGTAGGCATACATTAAAAAGTGTATTGGATTAGAATCTCTGACTATACCTTTAATTGAGATTCCAAACAATTATCACCATCATCAATGATAGGTGTATAGTCGCCCGACTGTTAATTTTCGCATTTATAAAATGTGACGCATTGCACTGTGTGATTGTTAACAGAAAGTGCATGCCATTGACACAAAGTTTTGTACCAATGTGGGAATTTTTTAGGGCAATCTATAGAATATGCATTTCACACTGAATTCGGACACTAAATAAAATGATAAAGGGTGAAGTATATAGTGATTGCAGCTGTGCACTGCTGGAGAAAACAGAGAACTATGGTTCAAAATAACTCCTCTAGAAACAACACAGCATGTGTTTATGTTTCCCTGGAATATTCCACACATGATGGATGGTTGACTGACACTTGTGCTGTATCACACCCTGTATGACAGCTGGTTTGTATCATGACACTCAGGAAGCAACACTGTGCAGCCACGTGTGATGTTGAGACCTTCAAGCTGTAGAGTTTGTGACAAATTAAGTTTATAGCACAAGTTCAAGGTGGAAGACAACTATTAGCCAGCCATATTTTGTCAGCACACTGATGGTCCACCTCTCTACTATTATCCATGATTTCACCGGGATCCAAGTACCTGCTTTCCTATTATCCACTGATAATCGAGCTGAAGAATATTTAAACCACTTTACCTATGTTTCTCTCTCTGTTCCCATTGGAGTCTATGCCAGTCACAATTTCACCAATTCTGTAACGAATGATTCTGTTTTTCTGCCTGATCTTGCTGATTTTCTGCTTCGACCACCTTCACACTGTCCAATTCCGATGAGGGCCTAGCAGACACTGCTAAACATTTAGCCGATCTACCATTTTATTCATCACCTACTGATGACGAACTCCCTTTTCCAGGCAGAAGCCATCATTTACCAACCCTCATCCCAGATGATCACCTCCAACAATCTAATGAAGCCCAGCTGATCAGCCTTTTAACCAACACAGGAGTAAATCCGGCACTTGGCCTGGATTAGCCATTGCTTTGGATTTTCTTGGGCAGTCACCTCCTATCGAGGACTATGACACTCTTGCACCAACTCAGCCGATCCTCCATCTGACCAGCCGGCTCTCCTGTCATCTATCCACAAGCTCACGAACACCTTATCCAATGTGGATACAGGCCTCTGAGTGCTGTAAAAAGCCTAATCTTCCTTGTCAAATCAGCCCCAAAGATATTTAACGGCAACACATCTTCTAGCTGCCTTGATTGGGCATTCCAGTCAAGCACTTCCCATGCACCTTGCCAGCGCCTTTCCTGCATCCGCCACAGGTAGGCCATACATTTCATCTGCCGTTAATACTGTATATCCTCCAGGCAGAGATCAAAAATCCTACAGGCCAAGGACATTAATCTGGTTGGCCGTATTCTGCCTTTATCAGAAAACAATCAACACATCACATTATCTAACGAAATCATTCAACCCCAGATTATCCAAAGATCTATCAATAAGGGGAATTTCAGGTGGCATTCGAGTCTATTGCGATGTTATTTGTTGCATTTATTCTGAACGCAGTCAAAAATTGGACACTTACATGGCATTAATTGGCAATCTGAATCTGAAAAATGGAAAGAATATATTCTACCAATAGCACAAAAGCCTTTTCTAGCAAAGCTGCAATCTACATCGCTCAATTCAACCTGCAACTCGACTGGTCTGTTCTGGACACAGACATCCTTATTTTAGTTATCTGAGGATGCCCACTCATTACCTGTTCAGAATTTGGTCTTCAAGGACACTCCAGTCCAGTATGCCCCAATTATGCATTCAGAACCCCTCATTTATGCTCAACCTGCATGCACCTGAACCTTCTCCTCTGTTGAAACATTCCCTTTCAACAGAGGAGAAACTCAACCGCCATGGCCGTCAGGTGGTCTACCTTAACAAAGTGGCCATCTGCACGAACTTTAAAGGAAATATTTTGCACTTAGCCTAATTGAGTCTTTCGCCATGTGTGTAGCCTATGAAGGGAAGCGCACCCATGGTTAGTCTGCCGTCGCCGAATACATCCTCAAAATCCCTCCCAGAAGCAAGGAAGAAATGTTTCCAAGAAATTTTGAAACAGCATCCATCAATTCCTCGTTAACATTCAAGCACTTGCTGATGATGCACAGTCCCATCCTGATCAGGCCAAAAAAGATCTAGTAACGATCCCCCCTTTCTCTGCAACAGTCCTGAATTAAACTCAAAACCACTATTGACTGCTTTTCCTAATTCAGCCATGGGCTAGCAACGTCAGCTTTAAAGAACTATGATACAGCCTGCAATCTGTATGTCTCATTCTGCGCCACTATCAGCATGCCAGTGAGACCTGTTCTTATCACTCCAATCTGTGCCTACATTTCATACTGTTTAGATGGTTATCACCTCAAACCGCCTTATATCCACGGTCTAGTGGCAGGAATTCAGTTTTACAAGGAATGTTTTGATCCCATGTTCCCCAGTCTGTTCAGCAATCCAACAATATAGTTATTATTTAAAGGCATAAAAAACGCTTCTCCTAGTTAACAAGACTCTGGTCACCCATATCCCTCTCCATCCTGCATCAGATACAAAGAATCCTAAGAGAAGGTTTATTTTCACCTTTCATTGATTCTTATCTTAAAGCTGTAATTTTCCTAGCTTTTGTGAGTTTTTAAGATGTAGTGAATTTTGTACGTCGTCCAGGCCTTTTATGCTTTCTTGTGATGTCACACTCACACTCACTCATGTCACACTGATTTAATCTTTCATCCTGATTTCTATTGTCTCTTTCTCAAACATACCAAGGTTGGGGGGGACTGTCTAATTGTAAGAAAATTGTAAGTCCATGCTAAAATTTTAAAAACTGAGACCTATCATAACTCCCTCCTCTCCTCTATTTCTTCTACCTTATTTGAAATGATGCAACAAACTTATATCCGGTGAGTAACATGCATCTAACTTCACCATGAATCATTCATTCTTTCCCTCACACCCACTCAGTATTTTCCTGCATTTACTTGTACCATAGTAATATATAGCTTTGCAGTGGCTTTCATCTTCCAATACACATTTTATATATTTACTAAGCTTCATCTACCAATACCTATTCAATCCTCTGGTGCTTTTCATAGCGTACCTTAAGGTTACATGCAATCTTACACTTTTGTGTACACTTTTTCTTACAATCTGTTCATCTTGGTATGGCATCAATTGCTGTCCTACTACCCCATCTTTGTTATATCTGAGTAATGTATTACTCTCTTCTAATTTTTCACCTATAAATAATTAAAGGTGTGCTCATTCAAGAATAATTTCTTTGTTTCATTTTAATTATGCTGAGTAAAATCTTATCATCTTATGATAAATATCAACATCATCAACATTTTTTGGCAATTCAAATACATTATTGTGGTTTTGACCGATTCATTGTGAAGTGAACTATACTGAAACACAAACTTGAACAGCTATTTTTCGGGAATTCTTCTACACATGCAGACACATGTCTGTTGAGACATAATGAGCCCTGGGCTAGTCTGTAGGGGATGTTTCCTTTATGAAATATTTACGTTCAATCAAACTGTGTTTTTGAAGGTTAGTGCTCCAATCATTAAAATGGGATTTAGGGTCAGGCTCAACTAAGTCAGTGCTCAGTTTAGGAAAGCACAGTGTCTGTGAAGACTCCTCCATGCCAGTTCAGACTGAGGAAATGATTATCCAACAGATGTGAGAGGGGGACTGTAGTTCTAGGCTATTTTATCTGGTGGTTTATTTCGTATTTTCAGTATCCATGGTTATACTTTTTTGTTTCCTGGGGATTCTGTCATTAGCACATGATTTTTGGGTAAAAGTGAATGTTTTTTGTTCATCTGAGGTGTTTTATAACTGGCTTGTTGGTATTATTAGGTTTAATGCCCCTGAAGGCAGACTTCCCTAGGGATACTCATTGTTATTTTAGGGATCTGGGTAGGGTTAAAGCTATCTGAAACTCTGGAGGATTTTGGGAGGTCATTGACTAGAAACGGCAACTCCCTACTTAATGTTTTAAATCAGGCTCTGTTTACTTGACTTTACTTTGGTTTAGTTAAATAAAATTAGATTTTGGAATCTATTCTAATTTAATATTCCAAGATTCAATAGTCATCCATTTTCACTTATACGCATATCTTTCTAAGGAGGACTCCCGGGCTGCATAACTTTGGACCTAATCAGTAATTTGGTTATTCTTGTAAAAAGAAGGAAAATCAGAATATAACTTTTGCAGCTTTCACACTGACCATGCTGTACACAATGTCTTTATCTCTTCATCTTGCGCAGTGCGCACCAAACATCCTGTTTCTCCATTCATTATTTTGAGTAAGAATATCAGTCTTCCTTCCCTTCCAATCTGAGAGGTTTACAGCTAAACAAACATCCATACACACACATATGCACACATTCTCTCTCTGTCTTACATCCCTGATCTGTCTACTCTCTCTCTGCAGGTGAATAAATCATCGTCCCATTTAAGTTGACTTAGTACAATCTAAACCATACTCTGCTAGAGAGCAATGCTAATAAAAATGCCATTATTTTATATATAAAATAATAATGATAGAAATAATATAAAATTGCTAATAAAAATTCATGTGGTTGATGTGGTTTATGCTCTTTACAGCTATCGCAACTGCTGCTTTGTCAATTAAAAGACGGGGCTTAGATATGAAGCTTATAAATTGATTTCACAACCAATACAGCTAAAAGAAAAGCTGTCACAATTTCAATTCAGCTTGGCTAATTTCAACTCTGGCTACTGTAACAAGCGTTCCGTTTAGCTACATCATAAGTAGTGTAGGTCCATTTTAGCTAAATATCTACACCGTCTCATGAATTGGTCCCATGTGCTAAAACAAATCCAAAAGCAAATTGTTTGATCATGTCGTGGTTATGACAGTAATATTACCTTAGCATAAGGAAAATGGAACCATAAGGCTCTAACGTTAAGGTTAAGTTGGCGCTTTGCCTAAGGAGCTCTACTTATATTGTAATCGTCGGCAAAATGGTAGCGTTAGTAACATTAAACGAGTAGTCCTAGAGCCCTAACATCAGTAACGTTATACAAGTTGAATTTTAGACTCCATGTAAATAATGCTCACACCTAATGTTGCGTCCAAATTGCTAAATCAAAACAACTCAACTTTATCAGGCTAAGTAACAGTCCAAAGCTTGACACATTGTCATCTAAGCCATTTAAGGTTAAACTGACCCCCCGGAGACGGGACCCTTTTCAGTCTTCACTCTTCTTAGGTGCTGCAATGCACCTGAGCCACAGAAGCCAGGAGCATTTTTTTTTGTTTTTTTTTGTTTTGACATCTCAGAAGGCATGGTTCACATTTCATTCCCTCTGGCTCTCAAGTCACATCAGGTCAATTTTAATGATTTGGTGTCAAATCATAAGTTGTTACCTCAGGGCACTTTTCATATAGATCAAGTCTAAACAATGTGTATAATGATAGGAAAGACCCAACATTACTCCATGAGCAATCACTCAGCCACACTGGCAAGGAAAAACTCCCTTTTAACAGGTAGAAACCTGAACAGAACCTGGCTCATGGTGGGCGGCCGATTGCGTCGACCGGCTGAGTTGAGAGAGAAAGAGGTTCTGGATAAAGATGTACAATAATAAAAAGACTAGTAATAAAACCATGAATGATTATAATAGGGCTAACAATAAGACTAATAATGATAATAATGATGATGATGATGATAAGACTAAATAATTATATAAATATTATAATAATAAAAATATTTGAAGCGGGGGGTGTTGAGCATTATTATGGGGGCAGTAGGTGGTTTGCAGTCAAAGATCCAGACTCTGCAGCTCCGGAGGCAGAAATACCTGCAGAAAGAAACAGGAGGAGAGAGGAGAGAGAGCAGAAAACACAAAACTACTGGAGAGAGAAGTAGCCAAGTTAGTTACATGCAATGCAACCCCCAATTTCAAAAACTCATCAGATCCAGAAAAAATCAGAAATTGGTACCGTGAATAAGTCTGGGCATTCGGGCTACTGACTTAGGTGCTTCAATTTAATACATGCAGTGGATGCAGCAAAATCATTCAACCAATCATGGTATAGGAAGATGCCAGTTGGTAAGTGAGGAAGAAATCCCAAGCCGCCTGATTTTACAGGGTTTGTATTCATTCGCTTCTAAACTTCTGGAGAGAATAAACATTTTCAGCTAATTCTCGGCAGCCAAGTCCTTTCTAAAAGGTGGTCAACCACATTAGTACCTGAGAAGCGCAATGAGTGTCCCTCATTAAGGAGTTAACATGACAGCTATGGCTATGTGGCTTTTGTACAGTATATTTACTTGGAACCTCTTGCCAAAATTATATGTTCTTATGATGTTATTTTTCACTACCAATTACCATTTAACCAATTTACCGATTAGACCTAATGAAAGATACCAATTTGCAACACTAATGGCATGTTTACTTACAGTCCATAATGGTTGTCATTGAATTTTATTAGCACTAAATGCTCTCAAAAGGTAAGTGTTGGCCCAAAGACACAAACTTTTGCTCTTTTTTGTAATGAAGACTTCACTCTACTGATACAATAGGACTAACGGTAACAATGTAATTTCATATTTTAGCTGACTTGGTTTTATATCTTTCTTTTGGCTTAAGTTTTAGCTTGTTTTGAGGAATCAGTCAATCAGTGTTGTGTCCCTGTCACTACTGTACAGAAGTTTCCCTGCCATGTTTTCCCGCCGAGGGCAGAGAAAACACACATCTGCACTGGAGCTGGGGAATGACGTGATTGTCCAGTGAGAGCGGTGATAACCTGAGAGGGTCTCTTTCCTGTACAGCTGTGCTTGACCGGCACACCAACACTTGTGAATTAATTATTCATCAAAGACACGTGTGCACACACACACACACACACACACACACACACAAACAAAGAGGTACTGGTGACATAGATACTTCTCTTTTCCTTGGTATGAAGTGTAGCCGCTGCAGTTGGACATTCCGTTTTTCGAAGGAAGGAACCAGCAGTGTTATCATGACAGAGAGAAAAACATCCTGAGGTTTAATACTTTCTTGCCCCCCACCCCCTCCCCACCAGCACTACCGCAGCCACCCCGCTGGCTTTTAATATACAACAGATGAGTGACCTCATGAGAAATTTGTGAATGGACAGTCCGGCCGGTACTCTTATCTGGCTCTGCAGATTTCAGCCCCTTGAAGGAGCAGGAGACACAATACCAGTGAGGCAGCACATCCTGCTTCACTCAATGCATAATGGGTAATTGTGCAATCAACTGTGGTGAATATACAGTGCAGTTGCGCAGGAATCATTTAGTTCATGCCCTGATACCAGCTGCAGATAGTTGTGTTCCACCAACAATGTTTGGCTGGAGCTGGGGCTGTTATTCATGTCCCCTTGCGCCAGGCTCACTTTTCTAAATTTTGTGTTCTGTGTGATTAAATAAAATTCTATTTAATAATCTCCTTACAGTTTTTGGTCACGGTTGTTCTAATGTATAATTTACTGTGATTCATCTGTGAGCATCTTATTATTTATTATCTCTGAAAAATAAGCTCATCATAAATTCAAGGCATCTCACTTAAAATGTAATTTCATTACATCCGTGTTTTTCATTCCTACAGAAGAAAACACAATTTTAAAATCTGCTTTAATATTATTCTGTTAAATTTATGAGCAATATCGCTCTGCCATGTATCTCCAAAAGCCTCTGTAATGTAATTGATCACACATGTTTTTTCATATTGCAGTCTATAATTTTCATTAGATCCAATTCAAATTCCAGCATGTCAATATTTTTTTCCAATTCATTTATTTCCTCTTTTCCTTTTCGAAAAATGGAGAGCATCTTGATATATTCCACCTCCTATTGTTGTGTGACTGTTTCCTGCAAATTACAAAATATGCGTGAACTACAGGCGTGTAAATGCAATTATCGTGCAAAGCATTATCAGTATGGTTCTTCTTAACGCTCATTGAAATTGAACACAGTGTGCATTGTTCAGAGTTTAGTCGAGTGTTTACATGAATAAAACGTGTTTACAACATGCTGGTTTCGGAGCCACATAGCAGTAGTTAAGATACACCCATCAGTATTAAATCCAGTTACTGGCGTAATGTTGTGGCTAATGGATGTAGTTTGCATTTCTAATGGCTGGTGGATTTGGATCTCTGTCGGTCCTGGGTTAAATTATAACTTTATTTCAAGCGTGCTTTGGCAGATGTTTCAAAAATTACTGTCAGGTTTGTTTTCTATTGCACACCTGGACTTAATTGTTCCTGAGAGGAAAAAATTCAGATGGTTTGGAATTACAAGCACGTCGCTCACCAGTCCTTTCCCTCCCTGAGACAAGCCTTTCGGAGGTATTTCTGGCTCCTTTAACTGTGAGATGGACTGCGGAGGTTGACAGTGTCTGTCACCTACCTGATAAACACAAGACACTGACTGATGGGCAGGCAGTGCGGAACACTTTCTGTCTCAGGCTGCAAGATGGATCACTGATTTCTTTATCTGGTTTCAGTGATGAAATAATGACAACAGAGATGTTACTGCATACTGGAGATAAGGTGTTTGATAACAATTCAAAGCTTCCATGCGAACTTTGCCAAAATAGAGATCAGATGGAGGTGATGTAGGATCCACGTGTGCCTATAACAGTCACTAGCTGAGGTGTGCAATGCCCCCTGTGGATGAATCTGAGATCAGATAATGGGGGTCAAGTATTGTGTCTAGGTCCAGAACGTTGTTTATAACTAAACCAACACTTAGAACCCATTGTCACACCCTGTGGACACACTGGTCAAAGGCAACTAGCCTTAAGCCGGAGGCACCAATCATTCACTTGTGAGTGTTTACTGTTGAAACATGATAATGACAAGGACTTATCTTTAAGTAAGGGATAAAGAGTTACAATAGTTAGCTAAAGTAATGAATAAATGGCGAAATAAATGGCAGTTTGATTTAAGAAATGCTTACCAGGCCTGTAACAACCACTGAGGACCTCTGGGTCATGTCCTTTGATTTGTACATCTTTTCTCAATTATAAACCTAATCCAGTAGAATATTGTCCCGTAAATTCAATTAAATTACAACAATGAATGTAGAAAAACGCATTATACTGTACACCAACCATATTAATGTGGCTCTTACAGGCCATCATTTATAACAGAGGATGTGAAATGCAGTTTCAGAGTTTCTCTCCAGTTAACCAAATGATAATTACCCACATCGAATTATCCACATACTGCCAAGCTCACAAACTGTAGATGTAACCTAACTAAGAATCTCCAATCTTCAGAGCATGTATGAACAGCTTTACTGCCAGGCTGCACACAGTCACACACAGATCACGCTTGTGTGTTGGAGGAAGAGCTTCCACGCCACCCAGCAGCGTATCCTGCAGGCGGCTGGCTGGTCAGACTGACTTAATAGGAGCCTTGTTTATTGTCTGCCCTTATTGTCACCCCCTGCTCCTGCCAGACCTCAGCTCCCCTTCCAGACACTACCCACAGTGGAAAAAAATCAAACGCACAGTCAGCCTCTAGCCTCAGGTGACTGCAATAAATCATCCACTTTACTCCACCCTGCACACCATATCGTTATCACTGTTTGTTTATTGTGGTTCCGTTAATACTCTAAGTATTAGGTTTTCTTGGCATGAAATCATTTCAGGTTCTTTTTCCATTTTACTGCTTTTGTCTGAGAATATTTCAGAAGCACATTCGCTGCCAGGCTACTTCTTCCGTCGCCTTCCTCCAAATGCCACAGGAGTTCATTTGCCACTAAATTGTTGTCGTGTATCACAGAAGTCAATCTTGACTGCCAGCAAGTGAGTGACAGGCGTGTATAAGCAGCCTTTAAAAGTCCGGGGCATATGACAAGAATGTGAGATAAAGCTGCTACGGGCCTGTCAGTGAAATAAGTATATCTAGTAAATCAATAGTGTGTGTCTGTGTGTCTGTGTGTTGTGTGGTAGTCTAGTAGAAATTCGGCTCAGCCCTGCGTTGACTGGTAGTAGTTAACTTTCTCTCTCTTTTTTCAGCCAGGTTGGGTAGTCATTTGTGAACTGACAGTCCAATGAGAGAACCTGGTTATAGGAAGTCCCAGTTTGTTATCTCTGAGTGACACCCTGATCTAAATTTGACAGTTTCACAGGTCTATCTCTCAACTCCATACTTGTGTGTGCATGTGTGTGCTTTGGTCTGTAAATGTGTCTTGGATTGCAACTAATCCGTTCTGACGTGATTAGACAGATGTTTGGGAAGAGCAAGGTAGATTTCATGTGCACATGATCCTGCAAGGCACTCGTACCATGTCTCATTCCCGTTCACATAACAAATGTCACATACTATCAGCATTGTTGCTTGTACATTTTAGGGAGTGCCATCACGAGACGTAAGAGATCCTGCTTGCAGTTCTGCCTCTTTGTTAGCTCAGATTTTAGCAGAGCTTGGGGAACTGATGTTAGAGCGTTACTACCACTTAGTGGTGGGGGTTGTTGTTTGAATAAAACAAACGCCAAATGATCCTTCTGCCCCATCCCTGTGTGAGATCATGTGGCGATATTTAAAGTGAAGCTGTACTTTGTGAGAATTTGTGTCGGTTTTAAAGTTTATTCAGTGATCACATCTGTATACTTACCTACACCGCTGTGTTTCCCAGACATCCTCCAAATGTCTTCATTTGATTTCGTTTGAAACCAGATGTTATTTAACACAGCTGTTAGAGTCATGCACCGGCTACCAGATGCATATGTGTTTGTGGGGAGAGTCTGTCTGCCTATTTATCTGTCTTGTGGGTTTGGTGGGCTGACAGCCTGGATGGCTCAGTGTGTACTATTACACTGAAACTGGTGACGTGTGTTTGTGAGTGCCAACTTTTTTCCTGCCGGGGCAGAGATATGCCTCTGGCCTGTTTGTTCATTTCTGAGGAAATTAGACTGAGCTCCTGCAGTGGAAGATTTGTCATTCCTTTGTCCCTGATACAAGTCCTGTGTCTGTGTCTGCCTTCTAAACACACCAGCAAGAAAATGTGACATGAGGCAAGTCTCATATAAGTAACGCTTTCATATTTACCTGACGGCTTCACCTTTTTTTTTTAAAGATATCATCCACTGATCAATTGCCTGACCTGCTGAATTGCGGGAAAGAGGGAAAATGACATCTTTCACACAGCAGAGGTCACTGTTGCTCAGTTATTCCATGATCCATGGGAAAGGAGGAGATATGATCAATACTGAAATCTTTTGATGTGATCTTAATTTTTTAGCAATATTACCCCAGTGATTTTAAAGCTTAACGACCTATTGTCTTAAAATTTACAGGTTGTTTCTCAAGAAAAGTTCCTTCTGTCTGCTATTTATGCTTTTGCTCAAGCTGCAAGTTTTAGTACAAGGCTGCATTAGAAACATTAGTTTTCAAAATCCCCTGTCCTTGTCTTGAATACACCCACAGAGACATTAAGCTGCCCCTCTGGCCTCCTGCAGCGGTAATGGGGTGGGGGGGGGCTTCTAAATTTAACCCCCAGTGTTACGTGTGGAAGTGTGGAAACAATTCCTCAGACGCTGCGAGCTATTTTCTCTCATATGCTATAATTAGCCGAGTTTGTTGTCCTTTGTTTGTAGACAAAATACGCTTTTAGGCCAAGCCTCGGTGGTTGCAGTGACACCCCTTAAACATCTACTGTTTCATAGAACAAGTGAACTTATAACACTACCGCTCTCAAGTGGTAGAGTGGGTGTCAAGCAAGTCATGGAAGTGTTGGAAAAGAGCCTCCAGAATCATATTTGGATGAGTTGTTTTCCTCACACCTGTTTTTTGAAATGTGCCCTTTGCTTTGTTATCATACTGGCCCACACTGGCCTTGGCAGGGCTATTATGGGCACTATGAGTTGAATACAGATAAGAAAATACCCATGGGTGGAAGGGGCATTGTTCCTATAGGACACACACACACACACACACAAAAAGCGAATGACCAAGGCTGCGAAAGTATTGTCTTCTTCGCGTAAGACACAGAGAAAGGAAATGAGAGATGTATGATACAAAGGAACAGACAGAGGATCGTGTTTGTGATGAACATATAGTGATGAGTACGACAGATTTTCCATGTCAAACAAAAAAAACATCACACAAGAACTGCCTTAATCTGTGAGTGTTTTTCTTCTATAAAACTAGTTACATTTATTGCAGGTTTAGTAATACACTTTCAATAAAATACTGTAAGTTATATGAATAAAGGAACTGTACAAATGTGACTCTGGAAACATTGCTCTGATTGAGCTGAGGGAACTGCCTCCTTACCAGCCAACTAAAGAGAGCGTAAAAAGAAAAACGAAAACATTTGCTGATTCAATCATCTAAAAATTCCAGATGCCATTTCCTGCATTAGAGGAAGTGGGTGGATTTTGCCACAGGAAGTAGGCGTGTCCCCGTGTCTCGGCTGCCCCAGACCTTTTACTCGCTGTGTAAACATGATAGCATTCCTCCGGCTGTACGAGGAGAGCTGTGCTTACAAACGTATCATACAACCTTCATTTTTGTCTGAGGACTTATTAAGTTATCTCTTGTAAAAACATCTCAACACCACAGTGAACGGAGCTGTATTGCGTGTGTTGTCATTGTTCTTAAAGTGTAATACCAGCGGAACGTAAACAAATACTGTACAGTGAAAAGACTGAGGGACATTGGGTTTACTGGGGAGGGATATTTGCGGTCAGACAGGTGGCGTGCTGTAGCGGATCTCCGCGTTGAACTTGTCAGGCGTCTTGAGCAGCGGAGGCTTTTTCAGCATGTTGTGCTTCATGATCACCTCCTCGTTAGCATAGATTGGGGTGTCTGTGTCGTCAGAGTGGTACCCTGACTGGTATCCGCTCGTCTGATTGGATGATTCCGAGGCCAGAGACTCTTTACTCTTACAGCGCAGCAGCTGGCTAAAGAGCGAAACCAGGGAGAGGACATTTTCAATGACAAACACTGAAAATTAGATTTACACCAACAAAATCAAGGAATTTTTGGCTCCCAAATATGAGGGATAGTGAGTACAATGTAATGTGGGTTATTAAGACCTCACCTGAAGTTGGGTGTGGTTTGCAGCTGTTGATTCAAACCCTTCACCTCCTCTGGTGAGAAGCCCATACCGCTGTCTGTGTGACCCCCCTGCAGAAGTGCAGATGTTACAGTTGAAATGAACACCGGGGGTTGGGCCTCATTCACATTCTTCACTTTCCACCTTTGTTTGTTTGCAAATTAGAGCTGCAACGATTATTTTCATCATCAATCTAATCTCTTTTTTTGTGTAAAATGTCAGAAAATTATGAAAAAAATGCCCATCACAGTTTGTGCAAAGTGCAAAACCCAAAGAAATTTAGATTCCAATCACATAAGGCTGAAAAAGTAGAAAATCCTCACAACTGTGAGGCTAGAACTAGGAAATACTTGATATTTTTGGCTTGAAAAATGACTGAAAAGATTAATTATCAAAATTTTTGCTGCTTAATTTTCTTTTCTCAGCTAATCAATTACTTATCCGTTACAAAGACTGACTTATTTTACATCATACATCATCTAATATCAAGCAAATCATGTTTCGTTCTTAGTTCAATGAGGCTGTCTTTTCCACTAAGCTACATGACAAACTTCCTTTAAAAAATCATGAAAATAATAGAAGTATTAACTCTATGAGTTAATTTCCAAACTTTCAGCAGGGAATCTTCGGCGGATTAAAAAAATGTAAAAAAGAAAAGAACATTTCAGACAATTTTGCTGAATCGCACAAAAGTAAGATCAAATCTATGTGCATCTGTTTTATGAATGAGGTGTATGCACTGGCTGTCCTGATTCAAGGACGCTCACCACAGGGATGTCCTCAAACGTCTTCACGCTGAGGGGCCGACTGCACCTCTCAGTCTGCTGGGACAGTCTGCACACAGAAGAAGTCAATGAATGACGATTCACCACTGAGCTCTTTGACATTTAGAAAGGTTAGCAAAAGTGCAGAGTGACAGGTGAGATCATCATGCTGACCCAATGGATCGCGGGTTGTCATAGTGGAGCTGAGCCTCCAGGATTTCCCCACTTTTAGGTCTGCTGTAGGGGCTCCTGGGGTCAGGGGCCACAGGAGATCCCTCTGCCTCGCCTGCTGTCAGGGGGATGTAGTCCTTCCCATCCTGCAGACCAAAAAATGATCAATCAGTCATATCAAATATATTCCATTAATTACTTTTCCTTTTGCTCATTATACCAGCTTTTCCTGGTATAATGAGTTTGCATCAGTTTGTTCTAGTTCAGCTTCAGACAATGACTTCCTAAAGTTCCAAGAACAACTTGGCAACACTCAGTAAAGGGGTGTGAACTTGCTGGAATCAGCTGTGCATTATGCGAGTGGATAGGGAACACTGACAGCCTTAACAAAAGCATAATGAAAGATAGGGAGTGAGAGATATTGGCAAGGGAACTGGTGTGCCTTTATTCAAAATTGCATTATGGACCATACGGGCTGCTCGGTGCAGAAACTGGTACATTTGCCATAGTCTGTACGGCAGATGTACCAGATGTGTCTTCTGTATTTATTTTTTATATTCATTTTTTTTGGAGAGCTTAAATGTTTTCTGCTGTTGAACTATAGCTGTGATGAAGATACCTGAAATGTGAATGTTATATATGGACCCCCACACACACCTGTTGAGCACTGGCCTGTAGCAGATTGCCCAGATGTTCAACCAGTTCTGCAAACGTCGGCCTGTCTGTTGGACGATCCAGCCAGCAGTCCAACATGGTCTGGTATCTACGAACACACACGATAAATTGGATTATAATAAGACAGTAGTTTGAGTCATATTTCTGTCATAAGTTTAACTGCATCATGGTGACTTTCCACTCACATCTCAGTGGTGGCGTATTCTGGGGGTCTCATCCTGGTGCCTTCCTTAAGCCTTCTGCAGAAAGACTCGTCGATGCAAACACCCGGATAGGGAGAGGCCCCTGTAATAGATATGACATACAGTAGGTTATATAACAGGTATACAGTGGTCATTATGTGTCTAGTGTTGTGTATACAAGTGACTACTAGGTTTACCTAAAGAGAAGATCTCCCAGAGCAGGACCCCAAAGGACCAAACATCGCTTTGTGTGGTGTACACCCTGTCAAATATAGTCTCAGGAGCCATCCACTTCAGAGGCAGACGGGCCTGGAGCAAGATGAAGATGTACATTTCACTGCTTCACATGCCCTTAACAGTGTGACTGACAGTCTATACATCAGTTTAGGGGACTCACATCTCCTTTGCGGACATAGTCAGGGTCTTTGTAGACATCTCTAGCGAGGCCAAAGTCGCAGATCTTCACCACATTGTTCTCTGAGAGCAGGATATTTCTGGCTGCTAGATCTCTGTGGATACACTAGAGAGAAAACAGAAATAGGAGAATTTACATTCTCGTGGATTTCAGAGTGATTATTATTATCTTTCTAAAGCCAGATCTGCAATTAACTGTAGTTTCACCTTGCGGGAGGACAGAAACTCCATGCCTTTGGCCACCTGGAAGCTGTAGCTTATGAGATCCTCCATGGTCAGATGGTCTTCATCTGAGCTCTCTGTGGTCACATGATGCATTTTACAATCAGAAATGTGTGCCAAGTGTGCACAAGCATTGAAGTGGGTGAAAAAATGAAAAGCATGTCATTCAGAGTTGTCTTCAGCACCTTCTTGAGTGTCCATGTTGCTGCCTGAAGCCTTGTCTCCAGCTGTGGAGCAGACAGCCATTCCCGTGCAGATGTCCAGCCGGGCAATCTTCCCCAGACCCAGATCCCCTTCGGTCACATCCTCCTCAGTAGACACCCACTTCTGGCTATCCACCCGCTTCCTCTGTTGACAACAGGAAAACACAGATATCATTTAAGAAAATTAGGAAAAAGATCATAAAAATATATTCAGGATGCATGTATTGTTTTGCCCATGTTAGATACAATCTGGTGGTCAGCACTGGAGCACATTGCTGTGTAATGGTCTGTGGTCAATGATGTGACTATGTGCAGTATAACCACATCAGAGGGCTGGCTGCGTTTTATGGGCTGCATGCGCGTTACACATCATTTACCTTGTATGGACTGTACTCTCCGCGCTTGCTCTTCAGGTAGCTGGAGAGATTTCCATGTTTACAGTACTCTACAATCACCATCAGCGGCCCTGCGGAGAGAGGGAAGAGGAAGTCAAGGATCAAAGCAAGATCAACAACTCACAACTACACACTACAGGACCACAGAGGACATCTAGAGGCTGATTTAATGAGAAGTTTAAGGCATATTAGAGAGAAAGGAAAATAAATATAAGCCCCACCAAATGAACACAGATAACTGATTGAAGGCGAACTGTAATTAGGTCAGGGAACATATTTAGAGTTCCATCCCTAGCTTTCATAAAGAAGAAAATTAGTCCGGAGCGCTGCATGCTTGGAACACAAAAAGGGAAAAGGTAATGAAGTACAGTACAGACGCGTTTTGTATGATGACTCACCCCCAGGCTTTGTACAGGCTCCCAGCAGGTTGACAACATTGAGATGATGTCCAATATGAATGAGAATTTTCAGCTCTGACATCAAGGCGCGGTACTCACTAGATGTGGCTCCCTCTGTAACACAGAGAGATAAGTTTAAGTTATGTGTTTTTGGAGGTTTTCATTGTCTGTACTGGAGGACAAAATACTCACCCTTAAGCATCTTGACTGCAACAGTGGTGCACGTGGTAGCTTTCTCGATGCCAAAGGCGGCTGCTTCTACCACCTGGCCAAACGCTCCTCGTCCCAGCGGTTCACCTTTAATGCAAAGCATTTGTCATGAAGACACTTGCAAGCAACATCATCAGTGCAGATATTGTTGTCTATTTTTGTCCAATATTTATATCAAAGTGATCCGCCCACCACTTTGGTCTAGACTGGAATATCTCAACAACCACAGGATAGATTGCCATTACATTTTCACATCCATTGTCAACAGATGACACATCCTACTGACTTTGTGATCACCTGACTTTTCCTCTAGCGCAAACAAGAGGTTAAAATTTTTAGTGAGAAGTGTCAACAACTGTTGGATGGATTGCAATGAAGTTTGGTACAGACTTAGTGTTACCCTCACGATGAATTGTAATGATGAACTGTGGCAATACCCTGACTTCTCATCCAGCACCATCATCAGGTCAAAATGTTCATTGTCCAATTCTTTGTGATATTCCCAACAGCCTCAGCTGTCGCATAATTAGTAAACGTTAGCTTGCTAACATGCCAAACTAAGAGGTTGAACATGGCTAACATTATACCTGTCAAAGATCAGCATGTTAGCAGTGTCACTGTGAGCATCTTAGCTTGCTGATGTTAGCATTTAACTGCACCCAAGTAGCATCACAGAGCCGATAGCATGGCTGTAGAGTCTTAGACTATGTCTGAAATCAAGTACTGTAGAAGTACTGTACATGCCGTGAACATTACTTTTTTCGACCCCTTGTGGAATTTTTGCGGTCAATATATATTGTAGATACAGTTACACACTCAGAATTCAGACACTCAAATAAAATAGCGGGCAGTAAATGTAGTACTCATACACTCACTGAGCACTTTATTAGGAACAACATACTAATACTGGGTAAGGCCTCCCTTTGTTCTCAAAACAGCCTCAGTTCAAGATGTTGGAAACGTTCCTTTGAGATTCTGCTCCATGTTGACATTACTGCATCACATAATTTCTGCAGATTTGTCGGCTGCACCTTCACACTGCCAATCTCCCGCTCTTCCACATCCCAAAGGTGTTCTACTGGATTCAGATCTGGTGACTGGGGAGACCACTGAAATCACTGTCATGTTCATGAGACCAGTTTGAGATGACTTTTGCTTTGTGACATGGAGCATTATAATGCTGGAAGCAGCCATTGGAAGATGAGTCAATTGTGGCCATAAAGGGATGCACATGGTCAGCAACAATACTCAGATAGGCTGTGGCATTCAAATTATGATTGATTGGTATTAAGGGGCCCAGGATGTGTTAAGAAAATATTGCCCACACCATTACACCACCACCACCACCCTGGACCGTTGACACGAGGCAGGTTGGGTCCATGGATTCATGCCGTTGACACCAAATTCTGACCCTTCGATCTGCATGCCTCATCAGACCAGGCTACATTCCTCCAGTCGTCAATTGTCCAGTAATGGTGACCCTGTGCCCACTGCAGCCTCGGGTTTCTGTTCTTGGCTAACTGGAGCAGAACCCGACGTGGCCTTCTGCTGTTGTAGCCCATTCACCTCAAGCTTTCGACGTGTTGTGCATTCCGAGATGCCTTTCTGATCAACGCAGTTGTAAAGAGTGGTTATTTGAGTTACTGCAGCCTTTCTGTCAGCTCCAACCAGTCTGGCCTCCTCTGACCTCTCTTATCAACAAGGCGTTTCTGCCTACAGAACTGCTGCTCATTGGAATTTTTTTTTTTGTTTTTGGCACCATTCTGAGTAAAACTCTAGCAACTGTTGTGTGTGAAAATCCCAGGAGATCAGCAGTTTCAGAAATACTCAAACCAGCCTGTCTGGCACCAACAATCAAAGTCAAAGTCACTGAGCTCTCATCTTTTTCCTAATTCTGATGTTTGATGTGAACAGTAACTGACCCTCCTGACCTGTATCTGCAGGATTTGATGCTTTGCACTGCTGCCACATGATTGGCCGACTGGGTAATTGTATCGATAAGCAGGTGTACAACTGTTCCTAATAAAGTGCTTGGTGAGTGTATAAGGTAAGTAGGAAGTGATTTCGGACATAGCCTTAGTTTTGTTCTCACAGAGGACAAAATGATCCTAGAACTGTAGCTGTGGTCAAGTTTTGTTACTGCTTGGAGTGGCAGAAGTTTGATATTTAAACCATTTATCCATCTCTTTTAGCTTTCTATTTCATCTTATCTGCTCATTTGCTAGATAGTTTTTACTCCCCCTCAAGTTTGTGGTGAATGTTACAACTGGCTAATTTTAGTGGGTTCCTATCGAATATTTATATCTTTTTTCTTACTTAATCATAATCTCTAATTTTTCAAATTTACCAAGCTACTCTTTCTACACAACCTCTGGTAACTGCAGAAGTAAGTTACCCACTTGGGTAAAAGATATACTATTTTTGAATCACTGCAGTAATCCTATTGTACGTGAATTTCTGTCTGTTGTTACTTATTTCTTTATTTTCAAGACTACACAGCTATGCTAGCAGCTCTGTGAGTCTGAACTTTAGCTTTGTGCTACCTGCTAATGTCAGCATACTCAAATTCACACAGTGACAATGTTAAAATGCTGATGTTTATCTCATGTTTACTATCTTCACCATCTTAGTTTAGGGTGTTGTTGAGAGTTGTTGAGATATTTCAGTCTGGACCAAAGTGGTAGAGCAACCAGCCATCAGACCGACATTGCCATCCCTAGGACTGATCCACTTGGTTGGCTAAAAATAATTTAAAAAACAGGCATATCACTAAAAGAAAATAACGAAAATAGAAATAAAGAAAAAACTGAAAAATAGAACTATCATTCAGCATATTGTGATGTGATCATTTATAACCTCTTCAGGGATGTGTAGGGATTCAGTGTCTTGCTAAAGGACACTTCAGCAGTGCAGATGCTTGTTGTCACAAGTACAAAAACTGCATACAGTACTTCCTGGATTGAATCAGATTTATGTCTCACCTAGCTTCAGCCTGTCCCGAGGAAACTCCCATTTGTTAGCATCATACGTGAGCCTTTCACACTGCTCGTCCATGGGCATGTCCTCTGAGTCCAGGATCATTGATAGGTAGCCCGTCTTCAGATCCCCACCATTTGGCTGAAACAGTGATAGAGCGATAAAAAATTAGACATAGGCAGAGATGTAATGTGTGAATTAATGAGCTGCTTTTTGTCACGGTTTTCCCCTTTCACTAAATTAAAGACTGTATAGCAGTTTTCCAGTAACTCTGTTGCCCCTCAAGTAAAGGGGCCCCAACCAGTGCTGCGGGTTTACGTGACTTATGGGAGCAGAAAGTGGTCCTGTTGTTTTCTGGATACAAAGGAGAGCAGCCACTGAGAGCCAGACCAGTCGCTTCTAATCAGTCGTACAAACCCACAGTGTGTGTGCTCGTGTATGTGTGTGTCTTCGCTGCAATTTTTCTAGTCATTATCGGGTCCCCTGTGTGTAACTGGAGGGAAAATCCGAGGAAGGAAAAGTGTGACAGAGGGAGGATGAGGATGAGGACTAGGAAGTTCTTACTCTCTTTCTTCCACGGATGACGAAGACGATCAGTAACCAGAAAAACATGGCGATGACCACTGACCCGATAGGAACAATCAGTTCCACATTAGTCTTTTCCTCTGCACCTAGAATAAACACAACAATGTGATTTGCAGAAGTATTCACAAACAACCTTATAATAAAAAGAGTCAAACGAACAGATCATACAATTAATTTGACACATTTTTTGGCTCATTCTTCTTCTTCAAAAAAAAAAATGGGACAGTCACATGGGAAAATCAAGTATAATTTTAATGACATGCCTTGGCAGTGTTGCGTAAAGTTCAGACAGGTTTGTCCTTGTCTTTGGCATGTACA
This sequence comes from Xiphias gladius, assembly GCF_016859285.1. Taxonomy (NCBI): domain Eukaryota; kingdom Metazoa; phylum Chordata; class Actinopteri; order Istiophoriformes; family Xiphiidae; genus Xiphias; species Xiphias gladius. Next base: position 23,129,568 of record NC_053405.1, on the reverse strand, counting down.
AGTGTATGTATATGTCTGTGTTTTGGTTGGAGGAAGGAGACTGTTGGAATCTGGACTGTAAGCAAACTGATATTTTATCTAGTCATAACAAATGGTCAGTAGTCAGCACCAACGACTACTGCCAAAGACAACTTGGAAAAGTTAAACACACCTATCAGAGCCATAGTAATGTGAAACTACATGCTGCAATGAACAATTCAGTTTAGGGACAAAAAATTATTAGGGGGAAAGAGAGGGTCAGACGAGGAGAGGGTGATGTATTTTTTTCTTCTTTTCTCAAAGGTGGGTAGTCTGAATTTTAGGGGAGAAAATGAGGGGCTCTTTAACTTTTTCTAATCACAGATGCATTCTTCCCTCGTAAAATTTATTGTAAAAAAATGTTTTTAAAAAATCAAGTCGTAATGTCACAAAGATGGCTTTCATTTGCCATGCCCGGCCTTGTGCCTCTGGCAGCATGTAAATGATTTGACGGACAGTCAGGCATCTGATCTCATAAATATCAGACTATAACTTCATCTGAGCTAATTCATACATCTTTTTGTTAAGTCCAAAAGAAGCCACAGAGCTACTGCCTGTGCTTGTTTCACTCAAAACTCCTTCACATACAGAGATTTACTTGTCAGTTCACCCAACTCGTTAGCAGAGCAGGGAGCTACTGTAACTGGGTCTGCATTCTCCTGGCGGGGCCCAGGTCACGTAGGCCCTGGTTCTAGTTAGCAAATTTGTTTGTTTGTCACTGTGTCCCTGTTTTCAGGACAGAAAAGGGGGGATAGGAGAGCAGAGGCTGGAGCTGGGGCAGGGCTGGCCTCTCCCTTTGTCCTGAAGCCTCCTCATTGTTTTAGATTTAGAAACTCCCAGGAGGATGTGCGCTAACTGGAACAACTTCCTGTCATGCGGAAGCAAAGTTATTCTTACTCTACATCTTTGATATCAAAAATGTTGTATGTGTGATGTAAAACCTTGAGGCCAGATATAAATATAAGGTCTTTGTGCATATTGTGGGTTTTGCAATGAGGTTAAGACTAAACTCACTTGCATGAACTATGAACTATTCTTTATAGTCAGTCATACTGAACGGACCTATCGGGCACAGGCCCAAAGGCCCAAAGGGTCAGGAGGCCCCCGTGCCAGAGTCACGGTTTAAAGCGGCTGTTAACATTTCTTGTTGGAAAGTCAATCAAATGACTACAAAGTGGAACATAAAGAGAGAGAGACAGAGAGACACAAAAGTACAAACTATGACTACAAAGGATTCGGCCCATACTTTCTTTCGTTTTGGGCGTCTTGCCCTTATGTAAGAGGGTTGGGGGGCCTTTTACATCTCTGTGCCCATTCTTTCATAATCTATCCGTACTATCAGCAAACAGGAAATGTTCCTTCATTAAACATTGCTTTATTTCACTTATAAGTAGCATGATTTGGATCCAGATCAAGCAGGGACTGACCTTCAGTCGTCAAAAAGGCCTGTAAGGTGTCACAGCCAAGGCTGTTACAGGCACTGCAGGTGTATAGACCATTGTCCTCCTTCTTCACACGCTGAATGGTCAAGATGTGGTTGTGCTGGCTCAGAATCACGCCTGAAAGCAACGCACAGTGTTTTTAACAGCGGGGTCAACTCGTGAAAGTGAGTCAGTTTTCTTCGAAAAGCCACGCATGTCTCACCTGAGCCCTCCACCACAGTGTGGTTGTTTTTGGTCCACACCACCACTGGGTTTGGTGTCCCAGCAGCATCACAGCGGAGAGTAATCGTTGCACTTACATTAACTTTTTGGTCGGTTAAATTATTAAGAATCCTTGCCGCCTCAAGACCTAAAATCAGAATCAAACAAGATTCATTTTCATCACACTGAAAAATATTAATGTCATTTTTTTTTAACTTTTTTAAACGTGCTCATTTTAAACATCTGATAGAATCAGTTGATGTTGTTAGACACTGAAATGATCATGTTTTATCATCCACTCTTAATACCTGCAGAATAATACATTACTCATACTTTCTCTTTCTATTATTGCATATTCTTCATGATCTTAATATTCATAGAGTGCATTCTGCCTTTTTTTAAAGATAGTGAAACTTGTCTTTTTACAGCTTCTTAAATGTGAAAACAGTGCAAGTAAAATAATCTCACTCTTCAGGCAATAAACTCCACTTCTGAGATTGAAAATATGACCAAAAAAAGTGTTTTTTTGTTTTTGCAGTGCACAACTCTGTGAGAGATGTGTCCTATACAATTGAATTATGGTTTTTCTATGTGAATAATTGATTTGTAGGTCCTGAATAGCACAATATTTTCAAACACAAAAAGGGAATTGTAAATTTTTGTTACCTCTGAGAGAGAGCCGGCGTAGCAGGCAGGTTCTCTCCCCAGTCTTGATGTTTTCCACCTGACAGGCATACAGACCCTCATCCCGACGGGACGCGTTGGGCAGCGGCAGCTCCAGGGTTACGTTGGTGCCCTGCAGGCTGGACAGCACTGCCTGCGAAAGGGGCCTCCGCTGCAACGGCAGGGAGCGACAGGGCTGCACCGACGGCACCTGCTCTGACTCGGAGATGTTGGCCACACGGAACCAGGTGAGGTTTCTGTAGATGAGCCTGTCTGCCTTACACCTCAAAACTACATGGTCCTCCTCTAAGGGCTCGTTGGATGGTGACACACTTACCTCAAGGCCACCTAACAGAGATGGACACACAAGCAAGAATGAGAACAGACATGAAGAACACTGAAATGATTACGGAAAGAGCCCACATGAAACAAGAAGAAAGAAAAAGCACAGTGCTCACGTGTCACATGGAAAAAGATGATGCGTGAATCCTCTCCTACTTTGTTGGCAGCCATGCATCTGTAGAGGGCATGGGCCTCAGCTTTCTGCATCTTCAAAGAGCTCACAGTTTTCTATGGAAACACACTCTTTGCACGTTAAATACAGATACAATAAACAGATGCAATGCAACATCCACATTTATCTGATAGGATTCTTATGGTGGCTGGCTGCGGGGTAAATGGCATGTAATCAAGAGGAATTATTTACCTTCTGGGCATGATCAGTGTCTGTCGTAATTCGGTCTACAGGGTTGTGACCAGTGCTGTTGCTGATATCTCTCCAACCTGTACACTCCTTCAGCTGTATCTCAGACTTGATCAGCCCTGACCTGTTGGACAAAAATGAACAAAAACCAGCTAAAATATGTCAAACTAAAATATGTCACTATGATACTTTCGAAAAGATTTCCTCACCAACTGTGCAAATTGCTGTATAGGTACCAGAAGTTTCTTTTTCATTCTAATACACCAAATACTTATCACCCCTGACAAATGACAAATAAAGACATTTATTTACTTATTATAGCTATGTACTTGTTTTTCATGCTTCGATTTGCAAAAATAGGTGAGCTTCGTTATTCTTTTTACTACATTTTGCAATTTTTTTTTAGTGGAGACACACAGCAAACTGCTGTCAGTCAAAATCACAGGAAAATATACAGGAAAACTGCGTATTTGGTCGAATAAGACTGCGAAGCTGTGTACGTGATAATGAGGGGAAGAAAGTGTGATTGAAGAGACGTAGTTCCTGCAGGAAGAAGCTCTTTTTTGACAGAGAGCAAGATGAGAACAACAGGAAACGTAGTGCAGGACTGAGGAAGTGCTCTGATGTGAAGGCAGAAGATAAGGGACCTGCTGATGGTGAACGCGGCCATGTACACCGCCTCCTTTCTATCAACACTCGTCAAATCACCGCATACCTGTTGCGTAACCGCTGAGACCTCCTGTCTGTCCTGTACAGTATATTGCACTGACAGAGCTGCTATCTTAAACAACTGATCCAGAGAGGACATGGATTGGAGTACAAATGTCTGATTCTACAATATTAGTAAACACGTTCTGAGTCTGAATAATTGGTTTCCTTCTAAAAATGGACATTGTGAAGACCGTGAATCACATCCGCTGATCTGCATCAGGTCTGAGAGCACCCTCATTGTCTCTTCTCTTGTTTTTGATCAACATCACGAAAGCAGCTATTCCTCTCTAAATCAACAACCTGTTGACAATGCGTGACTGAGAGGCATGTGAACACTGCGTGCATACACAAAAGGAAGTCCCCCCTTTTTCTCTGTCTTTTTCTCTCTCCGTCGCCCACACTCACACACACACACACACACACACACTGAAGAAAGTCGACTTACACAAAGACCTCTGGACAGTCCTCTTTGGACATCCACTGCCACTGGATGTGTGCAGGTGTGGGAAATCCACGAGCGGTGCACCTTAGAATGGGGCTACTGCCAAACGGGTACACATCAGTGTCCACTGCCACTTCCTTCTCAATGATATGAGGAGGCACTGTAGAAGAAGACATCAACAGTTATCGCCACTGTCTCTTGACCAATAGCGTCAGGCAGCTCAAGAAAGAAAAAGAGAAGAGAAAGAAAAGGGAAAACATGCCATTGACCAGCAGCTGGAAGGAGCGTCTGTGTTCCTCTTTAGTAATCCTGTTGGTCAGGACCATTGTGTAATTCCCTGCATCCATTTCTGTGACTCCACGGATGACGAGGGCATCATTTCTCTGTTTTATTCTGTAGTCATCCTTCAGTGGTTGGCCATTCTTTAACCTGGGCAGACAGAGGAAAGTATTTTCACAAAGCAATCCGTAACAGTATCTGGAACGACATGAATGTAAGAAGATCAAGATGGAAAGTTAATTCTGTCTTCAGCATGTGGACTAGAACTTTCTCACATGTCACCAGAGCTATACAGTACGCTGATTAACTGTATGACAAACTGGTACTAGTATTAGTGTTCTACTGTGAACATACCATCTAAAGCTGGGGTCTGGGTAGGCTGAGTACTTGACAGGGATCAGGGTAGTTTGATCTCCCACATTTACCTCCCAAACCTTCATCCATGGCTCTTTCATATCAATGAAGGGCTTTTCTGGAAAAATAAAGTCACAAAACGCTGTTAGGGACACAAATCAACAATATTTCAGTATAAAGTACAGTCAACATGGCTGAAAGGAATTTGCTTTGGCAAGCTCACATAGAAAAAAAACCAACAGAAACCTCAGGACATCACCTAGTAACTACACTGAGACATAAAGCGGTAAGAAAAAATAAATAAATATATGTAAATATATATACATCTCACATAGTGAAAGGAGTATCTATGTATCTAACTCTACAACCAAGTTCCTGTGGATTTTCTGTTGGTTTAATTCATATCCACGTTTTTTTTTAGCTAAGTGAACTGTATTCTTTTAAGGAAGGTAAGGTGATGATATCTTACGTAGCAAACAGGTACCCCAGCATGAGCATTTATGCCATGTTAACGTCATATCATTTGAACTACAGGCAGACGAACGGGAGAAACAGTTCACATCAGCCTCAGAAATTTCTGACACTCACAGTATCTCCCACTTGGTGAAAAGTGCAACAGACAGGTCCACCAACTGTTGGCAAAATGGACATGCACCACCGCTGACAGCTATTTAAAAACAAAATCTAATCTTCACACATATACAATAGAGACAGTTCAGTCAGAACTGTAGGAGCTAGTTTATTTGTATGTGGTTTCACCAGTTCCACTAACAAACTTCTACAAATCAAAAACAAACAAGTCAAAAATATAACTGAAAACATCAATAGATGAGTTATATAAAAAAAATGTATTGTAAAAAAAACTATACTACACTAAACTATACAGCTTTATACATTTCCTTTAACCTCTGATCAGTTGGTTTTTATTCTTTCCTTTACGACCAATCAGTTTACAGAATTAATTAAAAATTTGATTTGTTTGACTTCTCTGTTTATCTCTCTTGCTTATTTTAGCTTTAACTTGGTAGCTAGCGACCTAGCTACGCAGCTAGCCACCAGTGTTTTTACAGTGTTTTCAGCAAAAACACAAGCATAAGGAAAAAGGGAAATTTTGCTTGGGGGAAAATAGGGAATGAATAAATGATCAAATGTGTGCCAAGAACCAAACAAATCGTGGATTTGAAAAATGAAAACTGAGCCAGGGAAAAATAAACAAAAGAATGAAACCAATTTGAATTTAGGAAAGAGAAAAAAATAAGGAGAATGTAAAAAGCTTTTCGCTTTTTTATCAACTGACTGGAGGTTAAATTAAAAGAATAAACCTTGATATTCCTTTTTACAAATGTTTTTTTATTATTCGACTAATAATTATTATATATTGATTGAATCATTTATATTTTGACCTGTCTGATAACCTTCGATTAATCAGTCTCAGGGCTCCATTGGAAACATCCAGGAGGAAAAAAAGTGAGGGGAAAAACTATTTGGAAAAAAAGTTCCAACCACACAGGCGGTCTCTTCATCCACAGTAATTCATGGAAAAATAGCAAATGGTATCATTGCAGCATCGCAACTTACCGGCCAAACAGCAGTTGTCAAACTTTCATAACTTTATATCACGTTCTCGACAATAGCACAGTGTCCGAATACAGTGTAGAACATTCAGTATGTCAGGCTGAATCACAGGGAAAGAATTTATATTTGATATAAAGGTGCAATAGCCATAAAAATTCAGAATGACTGTAGAATGAGTGCAACTTTTCTTGGATCCAGTTAACACATCACAACCCCTAGCTGTCTTTAAAGGGGAAAACCCTATTCCTCGGATTTCTGATGAAGTTTTCATTAGTTATTGCTTTTATAGCATGGAAAAGTTCCTGGATGGGGGGATGTAATTTATCAAAATGTCTTAAGAATGTTATTCACCAACACAACTGTACTCTGAGCACGGACACGGCCGTCTACAACAGCAGCACTGTGTCTTGAGTGCACCTACCATACACTTTAAGAACCGCTGAGGCACTCTTCTCCATCTGCCCACTGGACGCAGTGCAGGTGTATTCTCCACTGTGATCGACCGTCACATTCTCCACTATGAGGGTGTTGGACAGCTCCAGAGAGCTCCACAGCTTCTTCTTGTGGGGCGTCGCGTGGGTCGGCCTCGAACCATTCACTGAGGTCTGGCATTAGGGAGAGACATCAGAAATGAAAGGTGACACAGAGCACATGTGGACACTTCAAAATAACTGTGAAAATGGAGTGTGGAAATTTTTTCTTAGAGACAGAAGTAACCAAATATTGGTGTTAGATCTCCACGCCAATTTTTCTTATGTAAGAAGTCAGCAGATCAAAAACACATCTGCTCATCTTTGCACATTGACCTGGTAGAGAGACAAACTGAAGGATCCCTAAAAGCAGGAAGTGAGGAATATGTGCAAGGTCAACTGGAAGTGGGAAACAGAACTTCTTGCTTCTCTCTGAATCCTTTCACGACTTCTTTAAAGGTATACGAGGACGTTAATCCTCACAGAGGAAGAGCAGAAAGCACCACTGGGCACTGACCAGGGCCTGACCAGAGTGCGTCCAGTTGAATTCGATGCCCACATTGAGCTCGGTGTGGGCAGTGCAGCTGAGCACCAGCCGCTCCCCCACAGACAGCCTCACTTGCGCCGGGGTCAGGGTGAGGTCATATATCTTGTATCCTGCGGAAAAGGGAGGGAAGACACGGCAGTCAGTCGGCGGTGTATTGTTCTCCTGAGACTACAGACTCTCTCTCTCTCTGCACCACCTAGTGTCTCACTCTCTCTCAGACACACACACACAAGCAGAATTACAACTGATATTTTGCTGTGTGAATCTTTTTCCATCTTACCGACAACAGCCACAATGTAGAGAGGGGACTTAAATGTCTCATTTCCAATACGAGTCTGGCAGGACACGACGCCAGCATAGCTTATCAGGTAACTGGGAACAGTGAAACCCGTCTTAGCGTCCCACAGATAATCCTTCCCATCTGGTTGCAGCTCCTTGTTTGGATACTTCTGACAGACACAGAAATGTACTGATTTTGAACAAAGAATTGGAAAAAACACCAATTTTTTCACACGAGCAAGCTTATCTGATTACGTAAATACGAAATCATTACTTTTTCAAACGTCGCATTAGATAAAAGAGTTAGAGTATGTAAACTGGTGTGAGATAATCAGCAGCTGTTACAGATTACAGCGGAACTGATATCACTCCTGAGAATGTTTTTCAGTATGCTAGCTTGAAACTTCATTTTGTCTCACCTCTCACTTCCATGTTTTTAAAGGGGCATTCCACCAGTTACTAAAAATGTACCAAAAATGTAGAACAGAAAGCATGGGCATTGAGTTTGACCAGGCATCAAGGGTCAACTGAAATGATGCTGTTGGTTGCATTTTGGGAAATGCAGGATCCAGTGTTTAGGGAGCTTGATCCGGAGCAGGGACAAAAAAAATCAAAATATCTTGTCGTTTTTCGCTTTGATTTTGGCCATTCCTTTTTAAATCGGACTCTTCTGAGTCCCCTAACTTTATAGAAATGCAACACTATTGCCATAATTGAGGTATAATATTAATTTATATTAATGTGCCCCAAACGTAGGGCCCATTAATATAAAACAATGAAACCTTTTATGATTTAAAACCAAATGGTTTAATGACTGCTACGCCTTGGCAGAAGATGAAGGGAACAGAAGAAACTCTTCCTTACAGTGTGGAGTGTAACGTTGAGATTCTCCACCGAGCCTCGGCACGGTATCACCACCCGCTCTCCTTCACGGATGAACACCACCTCATATTCTTTCTCAGATGGCACAAATGGCACCTTGTAATCTAAGATCAAAACACATACACAAACATCAGATCTGTGTGTAAATTAAATCAGGACAGGGACATAGCAGGGAGGTGGACAGGTTGGAGCTAATTGACCTTTAAATTAGGTCTCTGACTTGAGAGTAGTCTTGTGAACCATAGTGTATTATTTAAGAAAAATAAATATATATATATATATATATATATATATATATATATATATATATATATATATATATATATTTATATCACGTTTATATCATAACCCAGCATCACAACAAAACACAGCACCATATTGTCACCGCTATCACTTCAGCCACTGTATATTTGCCACCCCCAAAATAAGGTTGAAATGAGTTATACCATGGACAAACACATAAGCCGCAGCTGAAGTCTTGCCATCTTCGACTTTCAGGTCTCTGTAGGAACACCGATACTGTCCAGTTTCATTGACAGTTGCGTTGGAGATCCTCAGGGATGTGCAGAAGAGTCCCGATCCGCTGCAGTCACTGATGGAGAAGCGAGTGCTTGTAGGAGGAGTCGACCACCTCAAGTACTGGCGACCTCTGCCAGAAGAGTCGGACAATTATAAATGATCTGTTGATACACTGTGCATGTATGTGCATGTATGGATGGGTCAGTGGATGGAGGGAATGCAGTAAGGTACATTTACACATACCTGCATGTTAGTTCTAGGTTGTCTGATTTGTTCATCCTGTGAATGCCATAGATGTTAAGCGTTGGTGGATCAGGCATAAACCGCAGTTCAATGGCTGCAGGGATCAATAACACAATGACACAAGTCAATCACAGCAGAGACTGATGACAAGCACAATCAGGAGTGATGACGTCAGTCTTATTTGTCCCTAACAAGTAATAACTACATAAAGGGGGGCAGATGTCACATCACTATTGTTTCCGCACACAGTGTGGTTCTGGAAAAAAAATGTAATGGAAAATTTCATGGAAATGAAATCAGATCAAAAGCACAGGGTAAAAACTTAAAGTACAATAAAGAAAAAAAAAAAAAAGTCTCCAGTATGGGATGTGTTTCGTAACTTGCTCTGTGGCTACTACTTTTTCCACTGTTGCAGAAAATGTTGGAGCTGTGTAAAAACAGGAAGCAGGGGAAGATGGGCTGGGTCAAGCTCAATAGCGCTGCACAGTGTGGCGTAGGTGGGGTTCCTGTTTCTGAGGATACAGGCTGTCCACCTCCTCCCTGTGAGGCCCTAAAGCACATATTGTATTGTATGAAAAAAAAAAAAAGCTGACCAAGTGGGCATTATAGGAAATCTGTCTTAATTTAACCTAACGACCCCTAAATAAAATGCCAAACCTTATTCTTCAACTAATACAAACTGGGATTATGACTGGTTGTAACTAATTATTTTTTTGGTCAAAGAGTTCCCTCCTTTTTCTCCACATATCCCTTTGTCCTTGTATGAGAACAGAGATTAGCTGACACTACAGTACTTCTTCATATTCTTCACATTTCAGATTTATTTCAGTGAAGACTCAACTGTTCATAAACCCCAAAAATATCGTGAAAGACCACGAGTCTGTCCCCATGCTCACAACTGAGGACCACATTAAACTGACAGAAAAGTCAAAACTGGCTGGGAGCATGTCCTTTGGCTACGAACTTCTATATGACGAAGCTACTTAATTCTGCCATTCAATTTAGTCAATAGTTAAGGTGAAAGACTTAGATAAGCATTTTTTTTTTTTTTTTTTATCTTACCAGCAACACAACCGATTTTAAGAATAATGCCAAGTATTGGAATGACGGAGACTGCCTGAGCCATCATCCGACCGAAGACATGGACAGAGTCCTCATCAAAGTCCACTGTCAAAAAAGCCTCCCTGCAGAAAGAGTAATCCTAAACGCTCAGTACTAATCCACCGAGCCCTGGTGTTTTCTCCTCCACTCCAGAGAGAGTCTGTCCCGCCGAAGAGTCATGAAAACAAGCAGCGTCGGACGTGGATCAGCAGCGAGTCAAGTGCGGCTCTGTCCGTGAGAGTGTGTGTGTGTGTGTGTGTGTGTGTCCATGGAGCTGGAGCTGCTGCTGAGGATGGAGAGACGCGCTTCGGCCGGGCAGCCTGCAGGGGAGGAGCGTCTCTCTCTCTTACTCTGACCCTGGAGGCACTCGTGGACGCGCTGGAGGGACAAAGACTGAACGTTGACCCGAGTGCTCGAGGGAAGCTTCTGTAGCCCTGCGGTTTTGAATGTTCAGTGTCAGTGGGCAGCGTTGGAGCTGACCTCCCTGCTATGGAGTTGTAAAGGTGCGGAGCTGACACCTTAGCCCTGACTTCTACTGCTCAACTGTAACGTTCAAAATGTATTTGGTGTGGGTCTGCTAGCATCTGAAAAAAGAAACAACTCAACAAGTCAATCTTTTTTTTTTTTTAATAAACCAAGTGATTGTCGAGGTTGTGCATTTTAATTCCATTTTCTTTTAAACCTACAATAACTGTTTTTTTCTGGCCATTTTGGGGCAGTAAAACAAGCGATGAAAACAATGAAATAACCTGCCACTGGTTTAGCATTTAAACTGAAATGGCAAACAAACAGCTGCTTGCCTCCAGCAATACGGAGCAACATTTACGATTCATCTGGAGTAGTATTTTTGCCCACCTGATGAATCCCCATTATGAAGTCCAATACACTCCTTTATGGGAGTGGCATCACGGGAGTTTTACCCCAGCAGCCTTTACCTATAGCAGCATCACCAAGGGATGGTTCAGGGCTCACCTGAGCCAGCCCTAACTAGAAGCTTTATCAAAGAGGAAAGTGTTAGGTCTAATCTTAAACGTAGAGAGGGCGTCTGCCTCCCGAACCCAAACTTGGATCTGGTTCCAAGGGAAAGGAGCCTGATAGCGGAAGGCTCTGCCCCCCATTCTACTCTTGGCAACTTGAGGAACCACAAGCAAGCCTGCATTTTGAGAGCGAAGTGTTCTATTGGGATAATAGGATACTATGAGATCTTTAAAACACGGTGGAGCTTGGTCATTGTAGGGCTTTGTAGGCGAGGAGGAGGATTTTAATTTCAATTCTGGAAACACAGGAGAAATATGATCGCTTTTTTCTAGTTCCCGTCAGTACTCGCACGGCTGCATTTTCCTTACAGTAGAACTGGAGGCCAAGGCAGTGCCATCCAAAATCAGCTATATGCTTAGATAATGTTATTCTGAGTTGTTTAGGGCCCAAGTACAATAACTTCAGTCTTGTCTGAATTTGAACTTTATATCTGTCCAGAGCGTCTGCTGTCCGAGGGTAAGTTAGTTTCAATAAGGGGAAGCAATTTTTATCGTATTATGAAAATACAGGTGGCATATGCTTTCTGTAGTACTGTAGAAAGAGTGACAATAAGCCCGTCAGTGTTTAAATAGGTGTTGAAGCCAAATACTTGTGTGAGCCAAAATCTAAGCCGAGAAGGAGGTTACCCTTTGTATCGGTAACATTAGCGCTAGTAACTTCATCAGTAACAGTAACCTGTACTCTACCGTCAGTGAGACATGGAGAAACGTTGTTTATTTTGAATTTCTGAAAGAAAAAGGAAGATATATCCCATGTTATTTAAATTTTTTTCTTACTATGGTGTAATTCCACAGAAGTGCACATAGGTAACGTTATACAGGTGAATATGTGTAATTCCGGTGGAAATAACTTGAGGTCTGCCGTTGCAAGTGAAGTATTTTTACACCAAGTTGGCAAGGTAATATCTCTGGTGTTATTTAGGTTTCATTACCATCATGGTTTATCTCCGTTCGTCGTGGGCGAGGACGTGGAAGAGGGAGAGTAGCCGACAGCAGACGTCAGAGTGCAACTGGTTCCGGCAGCCTGACCTGTCCCCAAGCAGGAACGCCTCCTGTTGCTGATTACCTGAAAATAGCGTTTGTGGCTCGGTCCGAGCCACTTTATTGGTTTCCTATATACAGAGCCAGGGCTGTGTAGGAACACCGGATTTTTTTTTCAGCGCACACACAGAATGGACAGCTAGCAGACTGTGAGAAGATATTAGCTGAATATGACAAAAAGTGTATTGGATTAGAATCTCTTACTCTACCTTTAATTCATACAGCAAGCAAAGTTTTTTCATGATGTTTAAGGGTGAAAACAACTTATTTCAGTCTACATTTTGGTCTACACTGAACAGCCTGAATGATAGAAAAACTTGATTTCATCTTCATAGTCAACATCTGAATGCAAACGCAGACATATACCCTTGTTATACTATTTACATAAATGTTTAGTAAAGGCCCAAGACACACATACAATATACATATAAACAGTTAGTTGTTATTGTTAGTTGTTAGTTATCCACAAAAAAAAAACCCATAATCCTAGCTTAAAAATTCAGGAGCTAACGATAGCCACTGTTGGAGTAACTACCTTTAAAACAAAAAATAGCCTTAATGTGTGTAACATTTGGTAATTTGCGTGATTTAGATTTACACATATTGATAGTGGTAGCTATTTTGACAGCTAACTTACGGAAGACCCATGCATTCAGACTTTTTTCAGTGGTTTGGATAATTCAAATCAGTCACCTAGAGTTGTCACGGGGCAACTAGAGTGTAGCCAAAACAACCAAAAATGCTTTACGCCTCTTCCTTTGGGGGATGTAACAAAAATACATTTGTCATTTCCTGTCACGACAGTGGAGCTTATTTTTATTATTTTAATTTAATTTAATTTAAAACAATTCAGTACATTGCTTGTACTGAATATTGAATATTGATTGGACAGTGTAGCTGACTTTAGGAGCCTGCGCTGGAAGTGACTCCACACAGGAGCCCTGCAGGCAGACTCTTCTCTTTTTCACAGGAAATTTTACATTTCATGTAAAATGCTCAATGCAGCATTTCACCTGATGAGGTGGAAGAAGTTTGCGTTTTGGAGCTGGCTTGGATTTAGGAGGGTTTGGCAAGATGATGAGGTTGCATGTTATGCGCTACATCCACATGTTTCCTGTCCTGATCACTCCTCCTAACGAACACTTCCTGGAGGGCACTCCACACAAAATGTACGTCTGGAAAGCTGGACACAGAAAAAATTTGCCATTTTAATATCAGCCTTCGTTTTCAAAAATTATGAGATAATTGCTTTGAACACTGGCCCGTTCAAAGACAAAGAGAAATATAAAAGATGATTGTAAAAGTATTTTGGGCTAGGCGCAGGAAAGGGGGAATTTGTCTTACATTTCCAATTACTGATAAAACAAAACATAGTCACAAAGCATAGAGAAAAAGCCGTTAAAAAACTTTACTACTAAATTGTTTTATGGGGCGGTTGTGGCTCAGGAGGTAGAGCAGGTCATCCAATAACCAGAAGGTTGGTTGTTCGATCACCAGCTCCTCCGGACCGCATGTTGAAATGCGCTTTGGCAAGATACCGAACCCCAAACTGCCCCCAATGTATCATCGGTGTGTGAGAGTGTGTGTGTGTTTGTGTGTGTAGAAAGCGCAGTATGTATAGAAAAGAGCACTTTATGAATGTGTGTGGTCGATTAGACTAGAAAAGCGCTGTATAAGTGCAGTCCATTTGTTTTAGCTTTTAATTCTATATCAACTCATAAACCGTGTTTGCATTGAAATCATGTCTGATCATGACTCCTATTCACAAGTCTTCAAAAATAAAAAGCTGTAAATTGTCTTGGCACTGATGTGTTTATGTTCTGAGAGCACAGGAGGGATTTCAAAGGTCAGTGTCCCACAATTCAAAACAGAGGGAGAGAGAGAGGGAGGGGGTTAGTGTTTGTGTGTTCACTCTGCATTGTTGTGATTAACACAGTACAGATGGTATCAGTGGAGAGAAGAACTACATGCAACTCAGCTGAAACAAGAGGAAAATAATGCAGCACTTACAGGACTAATGTTTAAATCAGTACATTAGATTAGATAACTTTATGATCCCCCACAGGGAAACTGGTCTTGTCACTCATGCACATTGAACAAACTATACAGTCAAGTCAGACAGGCCAGAACATACAACATATGACAAGCATGCTGCCGCGACAGTAGCAATGCCGGAAAATATAAACGTCACAAACACAACCTATATCTCAGGAAACAGTATTTGACTGAACAAAGGTTCAAATGACCAAACAGCTGCTTGATAGTATAGTTAGTACAACTTCATAACTGTGACAAATGGGTTGCTTTTCTTTGTATCTTTTTTTCAAACAATTAGACACTTAGATACTCCACTGAACACAAGGCGTTTGAGGGATTAAATTCCACAGTTCATCTACAGCACTTTGCTGAGTGGAAGAAAACAGAAAAAAAGAAAGGAGAGGACACATAAAATTGAAATGAGAAAAAGATGTTAATAACAATACACAGAGAGATCACAAGCACCTACAAGCAGACCGAAAAAGAATTCTTGGCTGTAGAAAAAAAATACAGAAGAAGGGTTAGTTTTGATGCAGTTAAATTTTGGGAAGAGGACATATTTGCTTTCTTGCCAAGACTTAGATGAGAGTAATGATACCCCTAAAATTGGACTATTTCTTGGCTGGAAGTCATTGCACCCGGCCAAGAAAAGGAAAGTCTGGCGCATGAATCACGGTCAAACTACAACTTGTTGTGTTTACTCTTCGGTTTTTGTAAGGAACAAACAAACAAGTTGGAATAAGTAAATGAGCCTTCATTTGGATGAGCTAGTAGGCATTTTTTTTTTACCTTTGAAGACAGCCAGGCTAATTGTTTCTCACTGCTTCAAGTCTTTATGCTAAGCTAAGCTAAGAGTCCCGTCTTCATATTTAAGGGTCAGACATAAAATTGGTATCAGGCTTCTCGGCTAATTCCAATCAGTAAGAGTGTGTTTTTATTTGACTCTAAAAGCATCAACAGAGTGAGAAAAACATACAGATTACAAAGTTTTAGGGATGAACATGAACCTTTGGTCAGAGGATATCAGGTCTTGAACGGTGTGGTATAGCGACAGGAATTGCGAAATATAAGTGGGACAGAGCCATTTAATGTTTTGTTGGACAAATGAGATTTGAAAATCATATTGTCACAGTTTTTATTGTAATTTCTTCCATTCTGCAGCAGTATCTCTGAGTTTTGTTAGTATTAGCACTAAAACATGTAGGTTTTGCCAGTTTACGCACAAGCTTCTGGATATATGCTATACTCCAGCGTGTAAGAAACAAAGGGGAGAGAGTATAGAGTCAACAGTCTCTTTTTTCTATGTTTCTCATTCTTTTGTGCTATATCAAAACTTTCTCTCTGATATTTTTGATTCTTTTTCCTCTGACTGTGTCTGAATCTGGACATACTGATTTGTATTTTCAATTCAGATCTTATTTTTATGGTCCAGTGCCCACAAAGCACCATCTTGTTTGGAAGGCAAGAGGTTTCTGCAATGTTTGGGGGGTCTGCAGAGGGTCCAGGTCTTGGCACAGTAAAAAAAAAAAAAAAGAAGAGGACACTGAGGACAGGGAAGGGAGGGAAGCAGGAAACAGTCCACACTTCCTCAGACAGGATACTGTGTTCCTCTAAGAGGCATCCTGGAATCTAGTGCCTCAAAGGCCTAACCAAGTCTTTCACACAAACACACGTATTTTCCTTTGACACATTACTGCTTTGTAGACAGGAGGAACACACAGAAGACTTGTCAACATCTGCGCAGAAAGCTCAGCAGAAAGTGAGCAGGAGTGAAGCATGGAGGCCATGAGGTCAGTTCAACAAATTGTTTGCCAACACTGGCATTAAGATCAAAGTAGGATGAAGTGATGCAGATTTTGAATCCAGAGAAATGCTCTGAACAATCACACACATCCCAGCAGCAACACAAACACAACTTTCTTTCTACTTCTACTCCACTTCAACTCAGAGGGAAATATTCTTCTTTTTCCTCCACATTTATCTGTTGTTGTAGTTAACAAGTGACTTTGCAGATAAAGGTTTAACATACAAAAAATATGATAAAATCACAAAATTACAATACATTGCTATACATTGTACTGCTTTCATGTTAATTAATCAGTAATAATAATCCAGTAATTGTAAGTCTGTAGTAATATAAACTCTTAATCAGGTCATTTTTTGTAATTAGTGCTTTTACTTGTGACACTTTAAGTTTTGGTACTGTTACTTTTTCTTAAGCAAAGAATCTCAAATACAGCTCATTAGTTGAGTAACTGATTAGTCAATCAACTGAAAATTAACTTTTTAAACTTTTGAAATAATCGATTAATTGTTTAAGTCATTTTTTGAGCACTGTTTCCGGCTTCTGCAAATAGTTACTTGGTTTCTTGTACTTCTATGATATTAGACTAAAGATATTTGTGTTACAGACTCACGGTTCAACAAAACAAACGAAGATTTTGATTTTTTTTTTTTTTTTACCAATCAGAGTTTTTTTCTTAGATTTTATTGACCAAAGATTAAGTAGATAATGATAATAATCAGTAGTTGCAGACCTACTTCTTCCACTACTGTATTTAACTTTTTGTGCTCAGAGCCAAACCGATGCAAGTTTAAAAAGACATGGGTCATGACTGGTGGGATGTATGCCGCACATGGACATAAAGCTTTCGTTAAAAGAGCGTCTACTAAGGTATGACATAAAACATCCGTTTTTTCATTGATCCCTCTCGGTTTCAAGAGTAAACAGTCTGAATATTTAAGAGTGGTCCATGCTTTCCTGTCGGCTCCGCGTTTCATGTGCTGAGCTGGAGGTGCTGCCACCTGCTGTACCAGTTTCCCAGATTGTTAGGTGTTAATGCGAAACCCAAAGCTCCTCTCATGGACCCCGCGTACAACGTATTTCACACAAGTACCTGGCAATTTATCAGATTATTAGGAATGACTTATTCCTTGGTAATCCCATTTACATTTCATCCGGAACTGTTACGACCGTTTTCCGACGGTCTCTTTTCTGTGTTGCAAAAAGACCAAATGTCCGCGACCGGCAGAACTGAGAAATGAGTTGGAGCTCAGTCGGCTTGAGCGCTATTGATATTTTCTGGTCTTTTCTGGCTTTGTGCTTCCTTGTGGCATTTTGTGCTCACAAAATCTCGAGGAGATATGAAACACGTCGCCTTTACATGTTATTCCAGGATCTTATTCGGTACGGAAAAACCAAACAAAACCTCAAACGAGACGACTGGCTGCGTGTGTTTGACGTCCCTAAAAGGTAACTGTCAATTAGGACACAATCTCGCCCAAAAAAAAAGATTTGTCACTTCTGTGTATAATGTATAGATTTCTAGGTGGTAATTTAATGGTTCACATCTTAAAAAGCTAAACGTGTGGATGCTAATTTAGTTGAACATAGACGTTTTTTCCCCTTCAGGTGGTTCTGGCACTTTTATGCCACCTCTGTCTGCTGGAATGGTCTCCTTCCGGCCTTGTACCTGAACTTCATATTTCAGCGTCAGTCACTACCCTCATGGCTCACCGGGATAATAGACATCTTGACAGGTGTACCAAGCACTGATGGTCAGGGTAGGCTTACACCCCTCTGCTCTGCTAAAGCTTGTGTTCTCCTGTTTTATTCATACTGGTGTCTGATGTTAGTCCTGCTTGCAGTCCCACAGCTGTCTACTCTCCTGGTTCAGCTGCTACTCTGGGTCCACTCCCTCAGGAGGCTGCTGGAGTGCCTGTTTGTCAGTGTTTTCTCTGATGGAACCATGCATTTGGTGCAGTATGTCTTCGGTCTGGGGTATTACATCGCAATTGGCTTGACGGTGCTCTGCTCAGATCGTGTGAAAAAAGGTTAGTCTGAAATTAGTCCTCTTTACATCTACTATTCACTGGTTCTACTATGTGGGGTATTGATGTGCTTTTCTGTTTAGGGACTGGCACCCTCCTCTCTCAGCTGGACTGGTTTCACGTGGCTGGATTCACACTTTTCATTGCGGCCTCACTGCTGCAGCACCAATCCATGCTCCTGCTGGCCAGGCTTCGCACCGGAAAGTCAGGTAAGCTTGTGCAGTTGTCTTCCAGTGTTCCTACGTGTTTCGAGTCATTTAGTACAAGCGATGTAAACTTCATTACTGCTGACCATTTCCCAAAGTACCATAGTTATTAGACTCTTTTTGCTAGCTTCAAGACCACAACGGTTTCAGGACCGGCATTCTGGTTTTCAGAAGGGTGGGCTACACACAACAGCTTGCAGAGACTTGAAATGTTGTTATGATGGGAAATCCACCGCAGTGAACATCATATTTGCTTTTGTTGTTGTCAAAGGTATTGCAAATATTATTGAAGGGTCATTTTTTTAAAACAGCACACAAACTAATTTGAAAAATCAGTGAGCATTATACAGTAAATGCAATGTAGTGATGTTCAGAGTGCCATGAAAAGATATCTGCATGGTCCGTTAAAGCTGCATTAATTTTTTTGTTTGTTTTTGGCCATTTGGGGGCAGTAGGAAAAACTGAAAACACAACACTGACATATTATCACTATATAAAGTTGTCATGGGGAGATTGTTAGAAGACAGTAGTGATTTACACACCCAACAGACATGGACAATACAACAGTAGTATTCATTCGGTGGCTATTTTTGTCTCACCTAACTCCTGAGAAAAAATGTTCCGGTTTCAAATACATAGGCCAGACATGGCCATCGAACAGGCCGGGGGGGTCTGGCCCCGTTTAGTTCCTGAGGCACCTCCTGTTTTTGCATTCTTCATATGGGATGGAAATATAGTAACGTTGGTTCAGCACGTTGATCAAAGGTCTGTAGGTGTAAAGCAGAAAGCCCTCCACAATAAGGATGTGAGTCTCCTCCTCCTCCTACTTATGGTCAGACTTTGGGACAATCTCAGTATCCAGGGTGTTATTAACGCCATGCGACTTCTCAAACTCCACTGGGTTCTCCAACCATGCGTAGATCGTGCTCATCATGGCGTCCATGTCCAGAGCAGTAATGACATCGTACTGCTTAGAGCCATCTTCACGAACTTCAATCTGATCTTGGGGCTTGAAGAAGTCATCCTGATGTACCACACAGCAGTTGGGCACGTTCTTGATCAGTCTGTTGGTGCTAAAGACCCTGGGTCTTCCTGCTAGATGCTCTAGTCTGTTCACCTGCTTCACCTGTTCACTGATGTATTTCCTGTTTGTTGTCTTGCAGGAACTGTGGAGACACTGACTCATAAAGTGCCAAATGGAGGCTGGTTCGAGCTGGTTTCATGCCCACATTACTTTGCTGAGCTGCTGATCTACATCTCACTGACCTTGGTTTTCGGAGGCCTGTCTCTAACCTGGTGGCTTGTTGTCCTTTATGTGCTGTTCAACCAGTCACTGGCAGCACAACTCTGTCATGACCTTTACATCAGCAAATATGAGTCATACCCGAGACATAGAAAAGCATTCATACCTTTTGTGTTTTGAATAATTGTCAATGGTGCGTCTTGTTATGCTTTTGGGAGCAGTAAGCTGCCAGACAAATGTCAGACACAACTGAGGTTTTGAACAGGCAGGAGCAAAACTCACCTCTCTTCTCAGCGTTGTTTGACAAGGTGCTCCCAACCAAGTGGCGCTTGCTCAGTAGCCAACAGGACAACATTAGTTGTAGTTGGCAGCTCCCGAGTATGAATGTGAGGCGCATAGCAGTGCTGCTTCTTCCGTGGCAGAAGTCTCTCCAGGTGAAAGCTGAGCTGTTTCTTAGAAACTGGTGAGAAGAAATGAGAATCTTTACTACAGAAGAATGGCTCATTAAAGCTAAACCTGTTTTTGTTATAACAAAGTACTTTCTCGTTAATAACGTTTTATCTATTACATCATACAGATATATGTTATAACATTTAAGATAAGTTATGTTGTGAAAATAAGCAACTTTTAAATGTTTGTTTTGATAAAAAAGATCCCTTCAAAACGTAAGGAAGAATTGGGGAAATTGAGGCTTTGGCTGAATATTTTTCTTGTTAAAGCAACATATAAAATAAATTTGCCAGCTTATCTTGTATAAATAGAGGTTTTTTGTTAAACCAAAATAAGTGGTAACAATATTGTATGTTGTGACACAAGTTGTTTTGTTTTAACAAGAACATTTTCTCAGTTTTTTTGAGAAACTTAGTATTGTCTTGGCAGCAATATGCTGCTGTAGTACAGACATTTGGACTTTGTTTTTTAATACATTTAATCCTGAACTACAATATAAAATCATGTAGTTCGTTTAATTACAAGATGCATGTAATTAAATACTACCCTCAATAAAAAGAAAACTGAGTAAAGGTTGTAATGTCTTTCATGTTTGATTATTATTTGTACACGTATTTATTTTGATTATTGTGTACATAACACAGGTATACACTAGTGTTTGAAGAATCCACTAGATGGCAACGTAACTGATTGTCAACCTTTGGCTGAGAAACTGATTAAAATGACTTACCTGTGATGATTTTTTTTTTTTTTTAAATAGAGCCTTGAGCTGACTTAGATACGTCTGTATGGCCCTGTTACTGACGGTGAGACCGTCCAACCACTGGACTCTGCGGCGCGTACGTCAGCCTACGAGCTCGCGTCATTCCTCTGACGGTCCAATCAGCGCTCTGGTTTTTGTCCTCGATGCGGCAGCAAGCTTCTAACTTGGCCCCAGAGTTGGCTCGGTCTTTCTGATCGTGACGTGTATCACGGAGGAGTCCCTCGTATTGTACGGGTTGCTAATATGAAGTTAGCCAGTCTTGTTTCCGGTGATATCAAGTGAATCGCAGAAGAGAAATTAACAAGCTGCCTTTGTCCAGTGCTTCGGAAGCAATAATGCCTCTCATGGTCGGCGGGGGACATGGGCGGGCTGATAGACATGTAAAATTCGTCCTTTTTCCGATAGCCGCCGTGTTGTTGTTGTCGGTCGGAGTTGCCTCTATTCAAGAGGAGCAGAAACCAGTCCAAGAGCAGCCCCCACAAGAGGTGAAAAGCTTTAACTTCATTATTACCGGTTAAACCTTCTATCGCCGTGTGTAGGCGACAGTTTTTAACGCCGGCGTTTGCCGCTGCCTCCTAGCAACTCCGAGCTAGCCTGCATGCTAACAGATATATGTCACATTGTGTTCCGTTATTTAGCTCAAGTGGGTAAAGTTAGTCTTTCACGCCTAAATGTGACTGGTCAAGCAAATTCGTAAGGGAAAGTGAAGATGAGATAAAGGATGTTCGGGTGTTAGCGTGAGAGTCGCGCTGATAAAATGTCACCCCCAGTTTTGTTTACATGTTCCGCGATGTTCAGTGTCGGGACAGCCGGGATAGACCGACAAGTTTGACGTTTATTACAAACTATGTGTAACTTATCTAACTGTGACTGTGTATCACCGTTTTGATTTTCTTTGCAGAAAGCCACAAGTCCCCATCCAGTGGGCCCAGTAGTGTCTGAAGATGATTCCACCAAGGGGAACCTGGGTTTCCTTCATGCCTTCGTTGCCTCTATCTCTGTCATCATCGTCTCAGAGTTGGGAGATAAGACATTTTTTATTGCAGCCATTATGGCCATGCGTTACAACCGTCTCACCGTGCTGGCGGGCGCTATGCTGGCCTTGGGACTCATGACTTGTCTTTCTGGTTAGTAGAAGTGTATATGTGGTACTGTATTTTAAAATAATTACTTCTTCTCTGAGTTATAATGAAGTAATCATGCCTCCCCCCACCCCACTCCGCAGTGCTGTTTGGCTACGCTACCACCATCATCCCTAGAATCTACACATACTATGTGTCTACTGCTTTGTTTGCCATCTTTGGTGTGCGCATGCTGAGAGAGGGGCTGAAAATGAGTCCAGATGAAGGCCAGGAGGAGCTGGAGGAGGTGCAGGCAGAGATCAAGAAGAAGGACGAAGAGGTAAGTCAAGTTTTTACTTTAAAGCCCAGCAAGACACGAGCATCCCCAGCACATAAAGTCCTACAACTCTGGAGTGACTATAAGTCATTACAAGGAAATATAAATAATATAAATAGTTTATGCAAGTAGGCACATGTAAGCCCACAGTGGTGGCTGATGTTGCTGACTGGTAGCACTGTCTATCTTAGTCACTGACTCACGGGTGGCTCACACTTATCACAAGGAAAGCTCTGCCACAGAGTTGCTTCTCAGGAGAAGATAATGTGGTACTTGCACACACAAGGAGGGGATACAGAAAAGATTGATTTCATCGGTCAGTCTGAAGATTTCAATGTGGAATTATATGAATCTAAAGTTAATGCATTAACTCCTATTTACTACACTTATCCAAGGCATTTACAGAAAGGTTGGAAGCCGTTTTATCCCCATACTACATGGGAGTATGGTGTTTTATTATTTCAAATGCAGCTGTTATTTGTTAAAGTTAAGTCAGTTCTCTTGGGAATCCTACCTGCACACATTGCTTTACTTTCTACTTGTCTGAAATGGCACTATTACATGGTATTTACAGAAATGCAAATGTTGAAGCACGTACATACTGTACCGTAGACTGAACGAAAAATATCCCAAATGACCAATCAGACCTCACATCAAATCTAAAACAGTTTCTTATAAAGTAATTGAACACTGACATTGTTCTCTGTGGCTTGTGGCAGGTACTGTATGTAGGAAAGAGAAACACAATACAGTTAAAAAAATACTCTCCTGTTTCAATAGGTAAATAGAGAATTAGCGTGTCGGTAAAATTATTTTGTCTTCTGCTGTCTGCTCAGCTTCAGCGGTCCAAGCTGGCCAATGGGACTCCAGATGTGGAGGCTGGATCAGGGACTACCCTGCCTCAGGGAAAGTGGCACAGCTTCATCTCACCCATCTTCATCCAAGCCCTCACCCTCACCTTCCTCGCAGAGTGGGGGGACCGCTCGCAGCTGACCACAATTATTCTGGCTGCACGGGAGGTTTGTTACATTTATTCAAAGACACATGTCTGTTTGCTTTAAAGTAAAATATGTTGCCACATGTCAGGTGTCTATGTGTTCACCTTGGGTGGCCCCCAGTGGGAAACAAATCCTTGATTTGCCTTTTTGAGCCACACCCAAACCGCACTGATGTGTTAATACACTGTTAATCAGTTATTTAGGAAAGGCAATGTATAATTTTCTTTCACATCAACATGAAATGCACTTTTTTTTTTTTTGTTTGAAAATTCCCAGGATCCATTTGGTGTTGCAGTGGGTGGTACACTTGGACACTGTTTGTGTACAGGTCTGGCTGTGATAGGTGGGAGAATGATCGCCCAGAAAATATCCGTCAGAACAGGTGAGTTTTGTCGTTGCTGTTGTTTTTTTGAATACACCTGCTTTGTATCTTTTCATCATTACAGCCTTAAGCTTTACAGTACTCCTAATTATATTTGTTTAAGAAGCAAACTCCTTTGACACACAATGGGTGTCCTTCTTGAAATGGAAACAGTTGGGATTTAATTTGTGTGCACATGCAGAATAAGAACTTCTGTCGGGTATTTAATTATTTCCAAAATGTGAGTAGGCAAGAGCAGAATTTATGAGTGGTCAGGACCACTACAAGTAAGTATAAAATACCTAAAGTGTAATTGTTATGATTTTCAAACCATTTATACTAGTTTAAACAATAAAGACTCAATGAGTTGACTGATATCACAGTGTTCGGAAGAGTTGAGGAACATGCTTTCCAGCACAGTGTCTCGGCCATGTCACTCTCCTGCTTCCACCTGAAATGATTATCCGTCCATTCATTTTCGAATCACTTAACAAGGTCCGTGTTGTCGTAGCAACAGGGCGACCAAAGCAGCCCAAACCATTTCATGATGGACTGTCTGGAAAACACATCCAGTTTAAGAGAGAGGAACAGATTTAGAGGAAAGTATGTTAGAAAACATTTAGGAATGAGTGTCTGAAAATCCTCTGACACACTTAATCTTCCAGTTGATCGTTGATAATAAAGTACATATACGTTGGTTGTTTGTCTTATTGGAAGACACCCTATAATTGAATTTGGTTTCTTGTTTTCTTTCCATAGTTACAATCATCGGCGGGATTGTTTTTCTGGCGTTTGCCTTCTCTGCCCTGTTCATCAAGCCAGAATCTGGATTTTAATTGGATGAAAGACTTTCAGGTTCACTCTGTACATATGTGTAAAATTTGGTTCAGTTGCTGTAGTGAGACTTTAGTTTTGACTCTGTATGTGTCCAACAGAACGTGTGAAAAGTTAAACGGAGAGCCAAAGTCCCGTCCACCTTCCCTAGAAAGCCTCTGTTCCACTGCAGTCGGCAGCTCGAAGGGGTTTCTCATAGAGGTTGAAATTAGCATTAAAAAACATTTCCGAGAGTCTTAACCTGAGGCACACACTAAAACCTCATGGGAGGTGTAGTTATGGAATGCTAACAAAATATTCAGAGTTGTATCTTTATAAAACACAGAGATTAACTCCACATTTAGCTTAGGACAGAAAGCGCTGGGAACCTTTCAGAAAGTCTGAGGTAAAACCCTCAGATGTTAGTGGAACGGAGGCAGGCTGGGAGAGAAGGCAGTACTGTGGCTTTCTATAAGCGCTGTATTCTCATCACAAGGTGTTTGAGAGAAGACTGGAATGTTACTGATCGCTGCCCTCCGACCCATCTTTTAGAGGTTCTGTGGCTCGGAAACAGAACCTGCCATGCAGTACTTTCCTCACACTCAGCCATCTCAGAGTCCATTTCCAAATCTTTCCCTTGCCTTTTTATTTTTAAATGTTGAATGATTGATTTTTTTTTTTTTTTTTTTTGGGGTCTATTATATTATATTATATTATATTATGACATGAGCCCAGGCTGCTCAGTTGTTTATTCTGCCTTCCTCACTAATAATGTTGCTTTCCCTACCGTGAGGGAAAACTAAAAACAGAAACCAACAGCACATACTTACGAAACTGCTTTTGCGATCTGATTGAAGTTGAGATTTTATTTGAGATAGATGCCTAAATAAAATATTTCCCTTAGTTATTCCCCCATTTGATTGCAGATACATGGGAGCAGTTTTTCTTTTAAAGAGACGGAGACGGGAACCACTAGAATACCTCTGCGTCCAGGTGTCGCCATACCTGACATACCTGCATTAGGTACAGTGCCCAGAGAGCTACACCGCAGCTTATCCATAGCTTATGTGCACCTCTGGAAAATGCTAATCACATATTGGAGATATCAATCAGGGCTCTTCATATTGACTCCTACCGGTTTCAGGTGCTGACAGTTAACAAACCATGGATCAGGTTGAGAACAGGCCAGTAGTCAGCTTCACAGGTCAACTCTTCCTCTGTGATTAAAGCCATTTCCAGTATGAACCTTGCAGCCTCCTTTGTTACTGCCCCGAAATCACAAAGTCAGTGTGACAGAATGTAATCATGACTACATCAGGTACGGAATAAGTGACAGTTGACACCATGTTATCTCCTACAAAAAAATGATGGGATAAGTCACCTCCATTGCCATAAGCAGCTGTTTTGTAGCTATAGTGACACCTCAACCGGCAATGCAATTTAAGCCTACATTTATCCCTTTATTTAAAATGGTGTGTATTTATTTAGCTTCATTTTCCTTCCTTTTTAGCATATGTGCTGTAGACACAGGAAAGGGTTGGGGAGAGGTCACTAGAAACGAGGAATGGAACTATTTTTTTAAGAGAACAGGCTAAAGCTGCGTTGTCAATATTTGACAGGCTGTGCCCAGCTGTGAAATACTTCTGTTTGTGATACAGGTTGGTTGAAATGACTATAAATCTGAATTGCTCAATCAAAATGTTTCTTGTGTTGTTGTTTTTTTTTTTTAAACCAGCCATTAGTACTGTATTTGAGCTGAGTGGTAACTATAGACACATCTTGAAGAGCAAGGAAATATGAACTGGATGAAACAGAGACATTTAATGCGGATTTATTTTCAGATTGAAGGGGAGCAAACGACTGATACATTTGCCTTAAAGGGTTAGGTTATGTTTTCATTTCTGAATGGTTTGGCTCAAGAAATGAACGCAAGGCAGCACACGTTTTTAGGCATGAAGCTGTGCAATCACTTACAGTGCAGCAAGGGGTAGTTTATTGCGAAATCGCAGCGCACACACACACACACACACACACACACACACACACACACACACACACACACACACACACACACACACAAGTGGACCTATTTCACATTATTCCTTAAAAAGTAATGTTTGATTTCTGTGATTGAGACCAGAGTTGAATTCTGGTGAGAGAGTTCAAAAGCCCTGAACCTAAAAATGTGTAACCTGAAACAGACCTGCAGGTGGCAGTGTTGGATGTGATGAGAGCAGCGCGACACCCCCTGCGCACCTCATGGCAGAGGAATACAAACTGAACATCTTTACATGTCAGAGGTGCATCTGCAGTGGAAAATGGAGAAACATAAAATGTTGGAAACTCAGTTATTGTATTTGCAACAATATAAAAAGTGATCCAGTTTTTATTTATAAGCAGTATACAAACAATACATTATGTATATTTTTATTTTAAGTGTTTATTAATGTATAGTATTCACTAACAACTATGCCTTCTCCTATGAAGACATATTTAGTGTTTTACTCTTTTGTCGCTCATCTGTTTCTACGCCAACCTCCACTTAGAGGTGCCCACAGGAGGAGTTATAGTTGCAGACGACATACCTTAATCAACACGTATACCTGCTTACAACCACATAAGTGTGTTTCAGTTTAAACTATGGATGAAATGATCATGTACTGTGTAGAAGTGCTAAATAAGGAACTTCAAGTGTTACCAAGACTTTGTTACCACTTTTTCTCATAAGGCATCCATTACAAAGGAGTTATAAAGCAAGTTGTGACTAATGGCTTTACTAAAGCTTTATAGAGTAGAGCTGAAGTGATGAATCAATTAACCGATCAACAGAAAATTAATGCGCAACTACTGTGATTATTGATTAATCGTAAATGTTAATCTCAGATTCCACACGCAATCATAGTGTGAAACAAACACCACTGCTAGGGTACAGAGTCCCTCTCTCTTTTTCTCTCTATCTATATCAAAACTCAGGAATGTCGCCCTGTATGGCAGTCTTGGTTATTTATTTTTTTTATTTTATTTAATTTGTTGCTTGATCATGTTTAGATACATGGTGCGGTATTTTAGTTATTTGTTTGCATATTTTGTTCCAGTTGCACAATTTTGTTACTGCTGTATAGTTGTATATATGTTTCTATTAAGTTTTCCTTCTTTCCCGGAAGTCAGCACAGCTGGAGACTGTCAGGGAAAAACATTTCACTGCACCTGCACTATGTTGCGTGTTTCATGTGACATGAAGGTTCGCTGTAAACTGAATATTTTGGGGTTTCGGACTTATGGTCAGATAAAACAAGACACATGAATAAAGCCATTAGTTACAACTTAAAATCTCTTATTAGAAAGTGGCACAAAAACTTTGGAACAATCCCCGGCCGTGTTATCTGGGCTGAGACCTTGAAGTATCTCGCGCTGCTGGCCACACCTGAATCAGTGATGTCACGGCAGGTGTTCACGATCGCCCATCAAACCACACCACCTGCTCTGTCATCACTGGTTAGGCTGTGACAAAAATCTACAGGATTTAGTGCGGATTAACCCTTTCCTTTCATAGCATCAGCCTTTTTTGTCGTCGTGTGGACTGCAGCAGTACATTTCCTGAGCCAAAACAGAAATGCCACACAAATATGAAGTGAGAGCGGAGAGAAAACACTGATAAGACATTCAGAGTTTCTGGTGTGTACATCAGAACTACACAACATTTAACATAATGCAGTGCGTCCTTTCATTGAGGGCTCACCTTCTGGAGTTTCCCTCTCTTTGGATAAAAAAAAATTTTCCTCGGGCTTTTGTGACGTGGAAATGACTGTCTAATAAATTTAAAAGCCAAAGTTATCCTTGAAGATTGTGTATTTTGTATTTTTAACAAAATTGAACATCGCACTGTCTCTTGAAATGTGTCAGTTTCAACCATTTCCCGCATGAAGGAAAACAACTTGACTGGTAGGTAAAGATTCAATATGAACACTGAATCAAAGCTCCTGAAAAAAGAAAACCACCCTTAAATCTGGCCCCAAAGTCTTTGCATAACCATAAACTCAAGAGTACCCAGCTCTTTCTGGGGGGGATCAATAGTCTTTGTGTGTATGTCAGTTAGTTTAGATCCTTCATGTGTTGACAAACCCTTGATTTGGAAATTTATATCTATCTTTGATTTTACGTTTGCACATTTCAAAGCTGTGCTACCGTGTTTGATGTCATGTATGTTCACTCCTTGAGGCTTATTCCAGCAGCCGAAAAATAATTTAGTTTTCTTACTCTTTGTCCTCTCATACATTGTTCAAAGTCTCCCACAGCCACACACCACCTCATGCAATATACTCATGTCAATGACATTTAATTACATTCCTGTAGGTTTATTGCACCACTTATATCACACTCAAGAGTGCTGCTTGTATGCCGCACAAGACCAGGTCCAATCTACAGGTTTGTCAAACATGGTAAGTGTTTAGCAGGGAGCTGTTGTGTGTCTTATTTAAATACCGATATGTGTTGCAGCACTACAACTGATGACAAGGGAGGGATAGAGGAGCGCTGACTAGATGCATCTTTATGTATCAAGGAAACAGCACAGTGGAGAAACAAGGTATTAGGGACTGTATGAAAGAAAGAAACAGTCACAGTAGATATGGATTATTATAGTTAGTAGGGACTGATTATCAATCCAAAGAACATTTTTTCTCTAGCCAACAGTCAGCTTCAAATCATTACAATATAGCTTGTGGTAAAGTTGAATGCATCATACATATAAGTTTAGCACGAGGCAAACTTTGCTACTAATGGGTGAAGCTGCTATGTGGCAGAGCTGCAGCCTGTGCCCTGTTCACTCAGTCAGTGACAGTGGTGATAACCGTTCATTTAGTAGCTCTTGGTTCACAAACAGAGCAGCTGGAATGCTCTGTAGACAGGACGCGCCATTTGTTATGTTTACATTCATTTCAGTAATTTCTCCCTCCACTCCTAAAGTGCGTCTTGGGCGATGAAAAAAAAAAAAAGATTGCTTCATGAATATTTTCAGATTGAAATCAGGGTAGTGTTGAGAAATCAGGGAGGACGCTGGTGCAATTTCTTTCTCAGTCAAGGGCAGGGTCCAAATCAATAATTAATAACCCTGGGGAAGGTTAATAAGGTTAAGCCCCCACTTTAATACTTTTCATAAAGTCCCTTAGATTTCTTAAATGCAATTAGAAAAATGAACGAGTCCAGTGTCCATGCTCAAATATAACACAGACACTGGTTGTAGTGTGTGGCCAACTATAATGTAGGTTGACAGCAGCTCCAGAGGGAACTACACACTCCACATGGTTGTTTATCATAAAATAACCAGATAGATATGGAATGACAACTTCAGCCAACAAAGACAACATAACAGCCACTTAAAGAAAGACCAATTACATAAATATGATGCAAGCAACATGTACTCAGATGTGAGAATTCATGAATTTAATTCATACATTTTGGGAGCAATCTCCAGATAAAGTCACTTACTAAACGTTTGAGACAGACCATGAAAAATTTGGAGTTAAACTTATGCCAAGGTAGTAATTAAGGGTAGAAGCTATTATCAAAACCAAATTTCTTCATGTTCAAACACTCAAACTGAGCTGGGCTTCAGGACATCTCACAGTCGAAACAGCAGCTGTTACATGTGATTTTTAATTTTTCCCCAGACACACCATTTCTTCCCTGATAAACCCAAACTGGGCCACTTTAACCCGTTACAAAGCCTATCTGTGTGTGCCAACTCCTGGGTCCAATACTGGATCCCGAAGCAGTGAGGCACAAATGAGGGTTATTATTAGCCTTTTTCCATTGCCACTCAAGGCTAGGCTTAAACCAAACATGACTTCTATGGCGCATTGCTCTCAGTGTGCACAGTGGGTGAATAATGTTTTACTCATTTAGAGCTTCAAAGTGAGGATGTGAAATGAGATTAATTTGCAATTGAATACAAACCACTGTCTGTAACAAGACAAGATCTCTCTATAAGAGACAATTCAATGTGACAAGGAGGAAAAAGCAGACATAAATAAACTAATGTTATTATGGACTTTTGTGCTAGACGGGGATTGGCCATTATGAGCACAATATTCAAACATTAGGAGATGCATACTCTAAATGCACATGGTATCACGAGACACCTCGGGCCAAAGTTCAAAAATGGACCAGACCTGTGGCAATGTATCACTTCACACAAATGAGCTGTCAGCTTGATACCATCTGGTGGTGAGTAAGATCGGATTGTGAGGAGGCTGCTAGGCAAGCCCGCTAAACCAGAACATGGAGGTCTCTGTCTGCAATGAGAAACCTCTTCCTTTATTTTTTAAAGTGGCTTTAATCAATATTTTTATAATAAAGATGGATCACATAACTACTTGTGTGCGAAACGGGTCGCTGACAGTGATGAACTGACTGAGAATTATCACTCGACGGCAGTTCCCCTCAGCTCTACAGAGCATTAAGCAATTTTCGGCTAGTTGTTTTGGTTTTCCCACACTTCCCATTTTCCTCATGGGCAATGAAAACCCTAGTGGTTAAATGCACTAGTACTGCGTAGCTGGGTAGTTGAAGCTTAAATGGGCCAGTAAGAAATAAATAGGTGTATAATAAAGTTTTTAATAGATTTTATAGACTGGTTGGTAGCTTTTTTATTTTAAGCAAATAATTTTAGCTCAACATTTAGCTCACTGCTCTCATCATGCCAATTTTGGACGCAGCAGGCAACTGTTGGACATTGCCTGTCCAGCACCAATGGGCTGTCAGAGTAAGCCCCTAGCTGGTGAACATAGAGGAGCATTTAGCAGCTACAGAGCAAGATAGTTGGTGGAGACCAAAAACAGAGCTAAAAGAGACTGAATAGTGGATTTACATTCATCAGGTGGCCAGAGACATGACTCTGGCCACAAAAAAACAAAAAAGAAAGGTTGCTCCGTGTTTGCTGGATGTGTAAACAGGCAGCTCCTTGCTAACAAGTTTGCTATACTACCTTAAAAGGTCATAATGTGTCAGTGTTGGTTTCCACTGCCCCGAAGAGGTTATTGCAGGTTTAAGTGAGGATTGAGTGAACATGTGGAGGACTGCAGTAAGCTATATATGAATTAGCTTTACTAGTACTACTGCTTTATCAAAGCATGACAGAGAGCCGAAAACTTCCAGTGAAACAAACTTCATTAAAACCACTAACTTCTTCTGACCACTAAGCACTGGGTAGTAACTACAAGAACAAATGTGCATATATAAGGAGACTGAATGAGGTCTCTGCAGGGGGACTGGCCTCTCCCTTCCTGATAGTGCAAGGAGCTCAGAGGTATGAGCAGAGCTCTATGCTGAGCCACTGCTCCTCCAAGAGCTACATAGGTGATGTGGGGCCATCTCACAGCTGGCACAGGGGTGGCTGAAGGACGACACTGGGGCTGCTCCGCGTGCTGACCCAGATAAATGGCTAAAGACTGGATGGATGATCAGCATGCCAATGAGGGAAACATTTGATTAGACCTATGCTAGCACAAATCATTTCACTCAAGCTTAGTCTGAGAATATTAGCAACAACACTGATTTTGTGTCTTGTAAAATTTCAATATATTTTAAGGGATAAATGTTTATTAATGGAAGTGTCTTCAGATACCATTCAGGCATTATGGATGGCTGTGAAATGGAAGGATCTGAGCAGAAGTGCTAAAAATGAAGAAATAAGTATATGAAGGATTATGCTGGCAAATCTTATAGTTGTATACGTTTAGCTTAACCTTGGTAGTATTTATTTCATTTGCAATATCTGAATCAAGCTGATTTTAGAGTCTTTAGTGTGCAGTTTTTATGCACATCTTAAAAAGCTTAAAAATACTTCGAAACATGTCTACCATTTTAACAGTTTTATGAAATTCTGTGAAAATATGGGTCAAGGATTAAACAAACTGTGACACAACAAGCAGCATTCACATTGTCTGCTATGCAGACACACAAACAAACACATCCCCTAGGAGAAAGGAAGTCTGAAAATATCAGCCACTGAGCATTTTCAGATCTTTTTTTCATAGAGTACTAGAAAAAAAGCATATTCAAGGCTGCAAATAACAGACTACACATTTCATTTCATGCATCATATAAAATATTAGTTATGTCTTTTTCAATATATTTACATTATATATTACACATAATGTTCTGTACAGTAAAAGTTCAATCTACACCACATTCTTAAAAATATTTTCTGACCCATCATCATTTTTACATGAAAAACAAGAATAGGAGAAAACATCCAAAACAAACAAGCCTCTGGCTGTTTTGCAGGACGTCCTTGAAGCTCTGATAGATGCTTCACTGCATTAACTGTTGAGCTCTGCATAAAATAATCCTGTGAGGATGACTAGATCACGCACGCACACACACACACACACACACACACACACACACACACACACACACACACACACACACACACACACACGCACACAGACAAACTAAACACACAAGGAGCGGGCTTGGGGGGGGGTCTATCCCATTAGAGGGATTGTGGCTCCCTGTTTTCTTGGAGAACAGGCTTTGACCCAGAGCCAAAGCCGACTGCCAGAACCACAGCCAGCCCAGTCCTGGGTTCTCTGCAGCTCTTGTGCTCTGGAGTTAAGTGCAAACAGCAAAAGATCCTTGTGAGGGGATGGAAGCCACAGCCTGCCCACCCAATCACTTCTGAGCCTCTGAGGCATGGTCTCGGTGCTGCACTTTCAGCAGAGCTCCTGTTTGACCCCGTCACAAAAACGTACATGCCTGGGTTTGGCTCACTCCACTTCTGATTGGCTGTAGTCAGCTACTGTGGCTGCGTAGTGGAGCGATCACACAAACTATCTGCTCTGTGAGCGGATAGTTGCTGTTGCTGTTGAAGTTGCTGTTTTTGCTGTTGTAACTGCTTCTGCTGTTGTTGTTGTAACTGTTGTTGCTGTTGTAACTGCTGCTGCTGCTGTTGGGTTGTGGCAGTGAAGGTACCTTGCTGCTGCAAAGGGAACGCTGCCTGCAGGATCAACTGGGTGGACTGGTTTCCTTGAAGAAGCCGAGGAGCCTTCAGTGAAAAATTTAGATTTTAGGATGAAAATTAACCAGTTGAGCCCACATTTTACTTAAAACTGCACCAGGCAAAATTTTTGTTTTGGCATTTCAAATGATGAAGCTTTTAATTCACTTTACAGAGGATTTGATATGACACCACTTTTTCAGATGATATTACCCTCCTCACAACCACTGAGTGTCAAAACAAACTCACTGTGATGGGAAATAAAATACGGCCATTTGGAATATAACTAATCCATCTATTAGAGCTGGACCAATTAATCGTCCAGGGCAATATGAGCTTATTGAAGATACAGTATATCAGTTATCAATGTGTACAGAGTGTCAGCCAATGACTAAAGGGTTGTCCACATGAAGAAAGATACCTATAATGATAACTATAATGAATGATAATGTTCTGTAAACAGCGGCACCAAGCATGCGCTGTGCGCTCCAGCTGTGTGGGAGCCCCAAAATGGATATTCGTGACCTGTTACTTCTGTACGCTGCACAGAGGACAAGAAAGAATAGAATGGTGTGGGTTCATGTTTTTTTATGTGTAATTTGCAGCCTAATATTACGTTATATAAGCATTTAATACGTTGTATGCCACAATAGACAAGACTGAGTGATTAGAATAAGAATATGAATAATAAGAGTATACTTTATTGCTGATAGAGTGTATGTTCAAAGACCATTTTACTAATCCACCTTCCTGTGTGGAACAAATGCAATTTTGTAGTGCTACTGTTCATACATCAGTTCACTATTTTATTTTCTCTTTTACATGGGCGGGAAGGAAAATCAAGTCCTTTATAAATGTTGTATGTGCCGTTTCTGAAGCTGAAGCCCTGTAAATTCGGATGTGTTTTGATTGGCTGTGTTTCTATCCCTCTTCAAATCGCTCTGAAAGGGATCCTAAAGTTATCATTCACCACTGTTGCTGTCGTTATAGGAATGGTGTGGACTCCGACATCCACTTGAGTTAGAACAATTTTTAAGACAATATATTTATAGTTATCGTTCTGGGTGATGACAGCCCTTAACAAGAAATTGAAGCACAGAAATGCATACCCAGGCTCAAGTTAATTTAGAAACAGTGTCACCATTACATAGTTTTTCCACCAAACAGCACTGACAAGTTGATTTTTACACTGTAAAGTGTCCAACTCAGTATATATATTTTGATCACAATTACAAAAAAAGGAAAAATCTAAGGGATCTGTATCAAGAAGTTTATGTCAAAATAAATTACTATTTTCCAATAATTTTTAAACTCCTCCAGTATACTCCGGTATCAGTCAGACTGTACCATCCAAATGATGTACCAAAAGTCGGTGGTCTGTGGGTTGTTTGAATGTGGCCAGAATCTGAGTTTCATTAACATTCCACTAAACAACACAGTGCTGTAACTAACGATTATATTTCATTAAAGATTAATCTGACAATTATTTTTTAGATTAATTAATTGATCATTTGGTCTACGAAGTGTCAAAAAAAAAAAATAGTGAAAAATTGGCCATCACAACTTCTCAGAGTCCAAGTTGACATTGTCAGATGTCTTGTTTTGTTCAACCCACAGTCCAAAATCCAAAGATGTCATATACTATGTTATGTGACAAAGAAAGGTAGCAAATCCTCCCATTTGAGAAGCTGAAATCTGATAAGTTGTAGCATTTTTTCCCCCTATTTCTGCTTAACAAATACTGAAAAAAATTTATCGATTATCAAAATAGTTGAAAGTTGAACTTCCTTTGAATTCTGTTTGTGTAGTGGAGGGCACCACATCTTTAGCATTTTACTATTTAATTGGCATGTCCGGTATTTGTTTTTATTCCAAGTGAATGAATGAAAACTGATGTTGATTGTTTTATATGCTACTCAGTGGAGAGTGACAGTGGTGACTTCCATAAACAGTGACATTGCATGCGAAAACTCCATTTCACCAAATAAAATTATGTTAGATATAGTTTGCAGCTCTATGAACGCATGCATAAAAAAACTAAAATTATAGATGGGCACTTGAACAGCTACTTTCACACAAGTTAGTAAACATGAGCAGACTTTGTACAGTTTCCTGATAGCACATTCCAATATTTTATTTAAGTTGCTTTGTAAAAAATTTGTTTCCTTTTGCTGTCATTTGAAACCACCAAAGTGCTCAGTTACCTATCACCTACATCTTCATTTCAATCTGAGTGTTACCTGTAGGAACTGTGTTTGCTGCTGGGCCAGTGGAGCCTGCCCTGGCTGCATGGCTGTGACCTGTGACTGCGGCTGTACCTGCTGCTGCGGCTGTTGCTGTTGCTGCTGCTGCTGCGGCTGTTGCTGCTGCAGCTGTTGCTGCTGCTGCTGTTGCTGCTGCTGCTGCTGCTGCTGCGGCTGCTGCTGTTGCTGCGGCTGTTGCTGCTGTTGCTGCTGTTGCTGCTGCGGCTGCTGGGAAATGCTGATTGTCTGGGTCTGGCCCTGCTGAGGAGCGAAGGCCGTCACCACTTGGCCCATAAACATGGTTGTGGGGACCATGACTGCCCCACATGCCATCTGTCCTGTCACTAGCTTGGTGAGGAGCTGAGGACCGGCAGGAAACCTGAGAGAGACAGGAAGTGAGCAAAGGTCAGGTAGAGGTAACAGAAACACATAGAAATAAGGTCCGGAGATTTCTCTTAGTTTTCACTATTGCACAAATTGCATTGCATTATAGAAACACTCGTAAACTTGAACTTATACTACTGAATAAGAAATTCACCTTGTGTGGAGAAATAAAATGTAACCTTGACAATAAAATCAGGAGTTTTTAAAAGAAATACAAACCTAATCTGAGCAGTTCGGTCCTGTGCAAATGTTGCCACTGCAGGAGTGTTAGGTCCAGTATTCTGTGCCACGCTAGTGGCAATCTGGACCACATTAGTAGGGCTTTGCTGAGGGATCATCATGGTGTTGTAGAGAGACACAGGCAGTGGATTTTGTTGAGGCTGCAGAGTGAGAGATGACCGTTGAGACTGAAATACACAGAACCAGAGTCAGTGACAAGATCTAAAGCATACTGCATGGAATCTATAACAAACGTAATTAAACTATGAATAAAATGTGTCAGTGAGTGCTGTGTTAGATGTGTTTAATGAACAGCATGCTGAAAAGGAGAATTATTTAGTTTGTCTGACCTGTGAGAGTGCTGTGCTCTGTTCCCGTAGGAGTGTTTGTTGCTGGGATTGGGGTTGGACAGCATGTTGTTGCTGTATGCTGTTCTGTAGAGGCCCTGCAGAGACCACCTGGCCTTGCATGCTGAGTGTTCCCCCCTGTTGCACAGCGTTCCCTTGGGCCATCTGAACAGAGCTAAGATTTAATCCTCCTCCTTTCTGCAAGAACATCTGACATATACAGCATACATTCAGACTCCCAAAGCAAAAGATCCATCCAAACAGTCGATGAAATGAAAACAAAAAAAAAAAAACAGCAATTATATTTATTTTTCTGTCCTGTTGTTTCTGCCGTTTGCAGATTTAATCCTCCTCCTTTCTGCAAGAACATCTGACATATACAGCATACATTCAGACTCCCAAAGCAAAAGATCCATCCAAACAGTCGATGAAATGAAAACAATGAAAAACAGAGCAATGATATATTTATTGGTCTGTATGTATGTTCCGTTGCTGACACACTCCTAGCTCCTTTAATCCTCCTCCTTTCTGCAAGAACATCTACACATATACAGCATACATCAGACTCCCAAAAAAAAAGATCCATCCAAACAGTCGATGAAATGAAAACAATGAAAAACAGAGCAATGATATATTTATTGGTCTGTATGTTCACCCGTTTGCTGCACACTCCTGAGCAGCTCTTCAGTCTCACCTGCAGGCTCTGTCCCTGCACCCTCTGCAGCTCCTCCTGGATCTGCCGCAGCTCATCCTGCTGCCGCTGGATGTTGGCCTCAATCATCCTGGTCCTCTGCTCCAACTGCTCTTTCAGGTGCTGCATGGCTTCTAACTGTCTAGAGAACTGCACCATTGACTGTGAAAGAACAATGACATGGAAGCATGGCAGGAAGCAAAATGACAGTTACTGAGGCAGTATCTGAGTGCTTGTATCTGGTGCACGCAATAAAGAATTAATTCAAAAGTGTGGTTCAATGCCGTTTTCAAAGTCTAATGTAGACTGTAGCTGTCTATTTGAAATGTTAAAATGCACACTATATACAATATTTAAAAGTATGTAAGAGTGAAACCTAGCGACCACATAGTAACTATGCCTGTAATGTAACAGTACAAAATGCTTCTTTTTTTGTTCCATTTCTGTCTGTTGGTCAGTATTTGTTATGTACGGGTTCCAGTTGCAGTTTCGACTAGTAACGCTCACAATCAGTTACTTCTTCATGAGTGTTTCGTGACTCCAGAGACCAGAAAAAAAAAAACTTGTAAAGAACAGTAAAGTGGAGGATGACTTGCTGTCAGTCACCAGAATTAGATTTCCCCAGGTGGGTCCAGGTACAGTGTATGTATGTGTATATTTATACACATGCAACCACAGATTATTTTCATTATCGATTAATTATCAAGCTGCCATTTTCTGAGTTTCGTCAGTTTACCATCACATGACTCAGAAGATCAGCAAACGTTCACAATGAGAAGCTAGAGCCAGGAAATTTTAGCAATTTAGAATAAAAAATGTCTAAAAACAGGCAATTGATTATCACAATTGTTGCCAATTATTTTCTAACTGATTAGTCAACTAATCATTACAGCTCTACTAATAAATTTTGCTGTCACATACAATATGTGTTTTCTGGCATATGCTTTTTTTTTTGTTTTGTTTTAAAATAAGAAAGTTTGGTTTGTACAAATGTTTTTTTTCGATTTGGGGATACATTAAATGCTTTATTAGTAACTTAGTCGATAAGCAGAACTAGTAAATGAATTCTTCATATCTTTCAGTGCGTATCTGTATTTATCAAAGGAGTTCAAGTTCAAATTTTTTAATGTTTTTTTTTTTTTTTTTAAATGAATTATAACATGGAAAACTATATTAAAATGATCTTTTAGAATATATAAAATAATGAGGCTCCACTGACAGAATCCGGAAGATTTGGGGTGCACGAAAAGATTGCGATCTGGCACTTAATATAAGATACAAATTAGGCTTTAAAACAAGTGAGATAAATATCTTACTTGTCCGCTGTTCTGAACTTGTTGTTGCTGTTGAGGCTGCTGTTGCTGCTGCTGTTGCTGTGGCTGCTGCTGTTGTTGAGAAACCATGGATGGAGTCATGTTCTGTCCTGTATTTTGGGAGCTCATCGACTGCTGATGGAAACAATACACCAAACAAAAATCAGGATAAAGAGCAGAGAGGGAATAGAGAGTTCAGGGTGATTCAACTCTCTTTATCCCCAATTAAATCATTCATGACCCAGGACACAATTATTCAGAAATTTTACACCAGACTGTTCTTGGCCCTTCACTGACTTGACTGCTGATAGATGATCTTCGTTGTGATGTCATCTCTACAGCAGAGACAGACTGGCGACCCGGTGTACTCCGATCTCCCTGAAGTTTCATCTGTGATGCTGAGGGTGAAACATAAACATGATGCTCATATTTTTTTAAAAAAAGACCACTTAATATAAGATAGTGTCAGTCATGAGGTGTTGGGTGTTTGAATGAACAGCTGTTTGTTATTGGTGCTTACAGGCTGGGTCAGACACAGCGGTGTGTGATGATTTGCGGGAGCTGCGAGACGAGACCGAGGGCGTCCGGCTGTGGTCGAAGCGCTCTAAAACCTCCTTCAGACTGGAAGTGTTGAGCTGGGACTCAGAACCCGAATCCTGGGACTGCGGGGATATGAGGTACACAGTCACTATAGTCAAAATCAGTGTGAGAAAACTGGTTCTGTGTTACTTTAAAAAAGAACCACTAACAAAAAACACAAAAAACAAAACGTGTCAGACAAAAGTCTCACCTTGTCTGCTGTGATCTCAGGTGGCGATTCTTCAATTCCAAGTTCTTTACGCTGTTCTGCTCTTACCTCAGCATAACTATAGAGCAAAGACCGTGAAAAAAATACACATATGCATGTTTATAATATTCTGATTAATGTGAAAGATGTGAAATAGATGCATTTTCTTTACTTTTGTATCTATGAACATAAATATCAGAGGGTAGATCTTCCACATACCTTACAACAGTGTGTGTGCAGACAATAAACTCTGGTCTGGAGTTCCACTGGTGGTAGGTGATGTAGTAGTGGGTCTGAAGCCAGATCCACTGCTGCCCTTTTGTGAGGAATCTGTAGTAGCAGGACTTTCCTTTGCCATATTGCATTACTACAAAGAAGCCATGAGAAGGAGCTGACTGACTTTTACTGTTTGAAATCTCACAAAAAAGCTGACAGCTGTAGACTGGTTCACTTTACTAATGGCTAAGCGAAGTGTACTCACAGTGTTCATGGCATTTGGCCAGTGTCTCCAGGTCATCTACATGATAGTAGTCATATCCTGATGTACCCAGGACCTCAAACGGGAGGTAGCCTATGATAGGTGGAGCTCTGGACAAACACAGCAAATATTACTGAGATCTGGAAACTTTTCTCTCCAGTTAAAGTACATATACTGTAGTGTAAGTTAGTCATACTCACACATTATCATTTAGGGAATAATTATCATAAAGTTTCCACTGTAGAAAAAACAAGCGCAGGAGTGTTTTCCCCACTCTCTCCCTTTGAGAGTTCCACTGACTACAGCAGAGCTGAATGAAAAACACTGTTGTAACATCATGTGATCTGGTATCATTCAATAGCATGTGATTTAATTCCACTGACCCCAACTATTAGACCATGAGGACTTGATCTAACCTGTTGTCTGGTTCGCAGATTTATCTTTAACTAGTCCAGGTGACTATGTCTTAAACCTATGTTTAACCAATCAAGCGAAACAGTCACACTCATAGAGACTTTGAAGCTGTGACCCTCTGTGTCACAGGTTAAGCGTTGAGAAAAATTTGCGGCCGAAAGTCCTGCAGTGTGGCTTTGTTAGCTGCAGGTTTCAGGTAAAAAATATGTTGTGAGTACCACAGAGCTAGGTTGCTTCCACTCTCGTAGTGTGGTTCATTTGCTCCACAGCATGGAAAAAAAAAAGAAACACAGTTGCCTTTTAGTTCCGTTCAGGTTCTGTTCACTATGGTTTATTACAGATGAACCAAGAGGAGTAAACATGACATACAGACTTTCAGGTTACTCATTGATTGGACTGTTTTGCCCATGTCATTCTACATCATCAGTCATACATGGGCTTGGGAAAATCTAATTCTGGTGACTGACAGCAAGTCATCCTCCACTTTACTGTTCTTTACAAGTTTTTTTTTTTCTGGTCGCTGGAGTCACGAAACACTCATGAAGAAGTAACTGATTGTGAGCGTTACTAGTCGAAACTGCAACTGGAACCCGTACATAACAAATACTGACCAACAGACAGAAATGGAACAAAAAAAGAAGCATTTTGTACTGTTACATTACAGGCATAGTTACTACGTGGTCGCTAGGTTTCACTGACTTTTCATTGGAGAACTACTACAATACACAGAGTATGACAAAGGCTCAACACACCAATGGTTTAATACAAGAACCCCACAGTCATGTGCTGATGCACATACATGTTACCATGGTTACAAAATGCAAGATATACAGTACATTGCTTATAAAGACTGGGAGATGGCTAATGTGACAGTTCACAATAAGCAGATGGATTTAATAGTAGTTTAACTACTGAATTAATGCTAAAATCACCTATCTACTCTCACACATTCATATAGTTGGTAATTTTTGTTTTCACACCACTAGCGTACCACACCGGGGTTTAAAAGGGAGGAGAACAAGACCCTCCTATTCAGGTGGTTTTACTGAATTTAAACCAAACCAAACAGGTTAGGCGTTAAAACGTCTGTAATAATGTGATAAATATACGAAAACATATCACACAAACAGCAAAACAAAATACATATTTACATGATGAAAAGCACAAAGAAATTAACACATTTTTTAAGAGCCATTGAAATAGAGAAAAAAAATGTACCTGTGGTCCAAGAAGAGAAATTTCCACTCTAAACTATGCCTGGAGGTGAATTCCTCATTAGGCTCTTCTACAGTGCACATCTCCTATGGGGGATAGGGTTGGAAGTGTTAGAAGAATATATATAAGTGGAAAAGTGTTTGAAGTATAGAGAAATATATGTGTATATATATATATATATATATATATATATATATATATATAAAAAAGTAAAATTAACAGTAGCTCTTAAACTCAGCTGGTAGAAAGATTTTACACAGCGGTCAAGAGACTAAAAGATAAAGTTGTTTTCATCTTTAAACAAAGGAAAAGTGGCAACAGGAGAGGCACAGAATGGTTGACAGGAGTCCAAATGTTGTTTGCCTGGGTTGACTTGGCAACTGTTACTCTCGAGCCCTGCCCTAAATAAAACTACCTTTTTTTTAACCCTGCAGCATGAAACTGAATGTGTGTCAACCAACTAAAAAGGAAAAGTGAGAAGTGGAAGAACACCTAATGACTCTCACCTTGATAAACTGTGGTTTGGCTAGCCTCACAGTTGCTATGAGACAAACTCTGTCTTCAAAGGCAGAGTGAAGTGACCGCTGGATCACTCCTTCGAAACCGTTTCGGGTACAGTTAGGCACTGGTGAAAAGAGAAACACAAAAAAGTTAGACCTTGCATCCAGTAAAACTCACCTCGAGGCTCAGACACTTTTTTAGTGTAACTCACCATTATTCAGGGACTTGAAGTTTCCAATGAACTTGACATATTCGTACACAGGGGGCTCTTTGGGGTC
The DNA here is from genome assembly GCF_016859285.1 of Xiphias gladius. Lineage (NCBI taxonomy): Eukaryota > Metazoa > Chordata > Actinopteri > Istiophoriformes > Xiphiidae > Xiphias > Xiphias gladius. The sequence continues at coordinate 23,087,090 of NC_053405.1, read as the reverse complement.
GATAGTCCCTCTGAGCATGTGGCAACAGAACTCTAGCTGATTTTTTGCTGGAAAATAGATCAGTGTTAAAAAACACAAGACCTCAGTCTAAGAACTGGCCCCTGGCTGACAAAAGGTAACAGTACAATAATATAACAACATAATAAGACAAATGAAAATGCCAAGATACAAATAAAAGATTTCAATGAAAAAGCTGCAGCACTTACTTTTAAGATATTCGGGTGTCAACGTCTCTCCCTCCATGATATGAGAGGACAGAGCCTTGTACACATCTGAATGCTCCCCCATGGGCAGGAAGTTCAACAGGTTCTGATCAACAAGATCAGACTGAAACACATAAAATATCTTTAACACTAATAAATGTCAGAGCATGTATAATCTTTTAACACTTAACTCACAGTTGAAATGTGGCCATTGTTTTAGACCATCAGTAATTAAAGCATATACAAAGTGATGAAAATTTCACTTTCCTCCGAATTATTTTGAGTGTAATATTGACTCTATATTATCATTAATTCAGAACTTGAGCACCTCATACTCACAGGTAAATGTTCTAGTAGAGAGGTCACGCTCTCAGAGACATAGATTATATTCCCATCAGTCATAATTGCAAGGAAAAATCCATCTAACGCCTGTCAGAAACAAAATATATATATATAATTCACTCATATTCTTGCATGTAAATGAAAGCAAATGACATGGAAAAACTACTGGACTCAAAGTTTAGCAGAGCTCCTAGCTCACCTCCAACATCAGCTGAGTGAACTCTTCATTACTAAGAAAAGGAGGCTTCCAGTCTTGTCTGATCTCAGTTGACTCTGACTGAGCAGCGATTTCTGATAAAAGAGACATAAAACATGTTAACACTCAGCTTCAGCTGACGAGTGTGTAACCCCAAACCGATTTCTAGCAATCATGATAGTTTCCTACCCTTGTGTTTGTGCAGAAAGTCGATGCTCTTCTGCAAAATAGTGGACTTGTCCATTTTCCGGGTGTTGCCCGGCAACATGGTACCCAGCTCCTTGATGAGAACATTGAACTGGTCTCTGCGTTTCTTCTCAGACTTATTACGGGACACACTGAGGATTTAGACACAGTTCATACATTTTCTCTTCATTATATACTCTGGGCACTGGTAAAAGCTACGTTTTGCAAAAGCAATTTTGCATCAATATGAGAATTACAAAAGACTGCAGCTGCATTTAACTGGGGCAATAGAGGCATGGGTCAATCTGATGCACCCCTATCTTGCTCTGTGAATCTTTACTAGTCAAACAAAAAATAAAATCCAGCCTCCGGGATCTTACCGTTTTGCTTTGTCTTTTTCATCTTCTTCCATTAACCCATCAAAAATACTGCTGTCATCCCTGCAGAGCAAACAAACCAAAGCTTGAAGCTCATATTCGCCCCCCATAACCTTTTAGGAACACTTTGATAAAAGAGACCCATCTATTCTTAAGTTTTTATTGTGAGTCAAAACCAGAAAAGAATAAAACTGAACACAGAACTTAGACACCGTGTCCTTAAAAAGGACTTGTATCAAGTGCTGAAACTATTAGTCAATTGATCCATCTAAAAATCAATCAAAAGAGAGTTGTGATAAACAACTGTTTTAAATCATTTATCGAGTATAAAGACATTATGAATTGAATACATTGGGCTTCAACTCTATTGGTCAGATAGAAAAAGGTTATTGACATTTTACACACTATATATTTATTAGAAATGAATAATAAAAGAAAAAGCCAAATGCAGGTAACTCAAAACATTTGACTCACCGGTCAATGCTTGAGGTCATTTTGTATCCTGTTCAGGGTCGCAGTGTTGGAGAGGGCTCTTTTAATCGTGAGGTAGACATTTGTGAATGAACCTGTGCAGAAAAGATCACATGACAACTTGTAACAGCTTCATCACCAACCAGTATTTCAAAACAGCCTAAATTCAAATCCAAATCTTACCTTACTGACAGTACAGCCAGTCCTGTGAGAGGATGAGGAAGGGGCTGCTGGATGAAGACAGGGTCTGAGTGGACACACTGTGGTGGTGGAGCTCTGTGAGTCTTGGACAAGAGTCACTGAAAGTGTCCTCGGTCAGAAAGTAGAAAGTTGCCAAAATGTCTTTAATGAGCTGAGTTTTTCGTCTGCTTCGGGCGTGAGTGTGGCACATGGCAGCAATATCTGAGTCTATGAAAGATAAGAAAACATGTATTGTTTGTATTGTAAATGCAATACAAACCAATCAGACAGATGGCAGAAACTTTAGGAGTGGCTAAATCAACATTTTGGTACGTTCTTGAAAAGACGGAGTGCACTGGCAAGTTTAGCAAAGTTAAAAGACCTGGAAGACCAGGGGAAGAAGACTGAAGTGGATGATCACAGAATTCTTTCCTTGGTGAAGAAAAACCCCTTCACAACATCTAATCAGGTCAAGAACTGGAAGGAGGTAGGCGTATCATTGTCAAAGTCTACAATCAAGCGATGCCGTCATGAATGAAAATACAGAGGGTATAACTCAAGATGCAAACCAATGGTAACACTCAAGAACACAGAAAGGCCAGATTAGACTTTGCCAGAAACCGTCTAAAAAAGCCTGCCCAGTTCTTCGGACAGATGAAACCAAGATCAACTTGTACTAGAATGATGGGAAGAGTATGGAGAAGGAAAGGAACGGCTCATGATCCAATGCATACCACATCATCTGTCAAACATGGTGGAGGCAGTGTTATATCATGGGCATGTATGGCTGCCACTGGAACTGGGTCACTGGTGTTTATTGATGATGTGACTGCTCATAAAAGTAGCAGGATGAATTCTGAAGTGTATAGGGCTCAACTATCTGCTCAGATTCGGCCAAATACTGCAAAAAATGCTTGCGTCACTCTCAGAATACTTATGTAACTAACTGTATATGTTGTATACATGCATATATACATTGCATATCCCAGTATTATCTCATTTATTAATTCTAATTACTTAAAAGTATATATATTCATGTACAACATATTTACTATGTCCCTGTCAGCTCAGCATAAGAAAAGGCAGAACGCAATGTACCTAAATGAGGCTGACTGAGGACAAAAGATGGACTCCCATGTAAAGCTGACTGCGCAGTTTGAAATGCGAGACTGCAGGGAATATTTTTTATTCACATGCATGCTTTGCTACAGGTCCAGAAGGCCAGCTAACTCCTGCTGCACTTTGGCAGACCTTTACTTTAGCAGTCAGGCCAATGTGACACCGATGCAGCAGCAAGGGTGAGTTTTTCTAGCTGCATTTGATGTGTATTTCCTCTAATTCTCCAATTTTAGCTAATAACTGCACTAAAAAAGGTAAGGGGTCTGGTTTGGGTGGAGCAGGTCAGTACCCTTTATGTGATGTGATCGCAGTGGAGCTGTGAGACACATGTGACAGAGGTACAGTAGCGAGCAATGGCTTTCAGTTTTCTCTAAAGTATTAGGGAATGGTATTCAAATTTGGCAGGAATTTGGAAGAATATTTTTAAATGTGGTAGCCAGGCTTCAGTCACACAATCAAGAACAATTAAATATCCTGAAATGTAGGAAACAGTTTAATCATATGGTATGAAGAGCCAGCAAATGGCAAGGATAGCTTGGCACAAGACTTAGGGACCCACCAACCATTCTCTGATGTGTAGGGGACGTGACCAGCATCATGATCCCCACCAGAAGTGTATTACATTTTTGACTGTGTTTGACAACTTGAATGCTGACTTGACAGATACACAAAAAAAAAAAAAAAAAAAAAACACCTTAAATGACTTAAAGTAATAAAAACAAAAAAAATCTACCATCCACAGATTAGTCCCCATGTGTTTGTCTCATCAAATGAGTCTACTCTTCCCGTTGCGCAGGTAGGCCTACAATAGATTGTCAAATTAAAATAAGAAGGCCCACTGGGTCTCTAGCCTAAATATTTGACCCTTTTATTTCATGAACCAATTACCGTCACAACCTGTGTGGGAGGTTTTCTCACAAGAATAGCCTATTTGTGTTGGTGAGAAAATCCCTTCAGTGTTGCACTGACATTTACATTTATACCATACATGGGTCTGACTGGTTGAAAATTAATTCATAGTTTTTCCTGAGATTTATAAAAAAAGTCACATTAGCTCATATATACTCACAAACAGTTTAAATGAGGTCTGTTAATTCGAGCAACATTTGGTAAAGGCAAACAGCATAATATACACCTGCACTTATTGATATGACTGCATAATCCCAAATTCACATTCAGGGGAGGCCCCCAAAATATCAAAGCAGCCACTATACACATCATGAAAATGGTGCTCTGTTTACGGATGTAATTTTAATATGTCTGCCTCATTTAATTTTTGAGTTTTTTTCACATTTGACATCATTTAAGACTGCTGTTCCAGATTTAGAAGCAATATGTTTTCAACATGCAGTAGAAAAACGTATTACATAAAAATAATGAAGTAATAATATACATCAAAACCAATCCTAAGGATCTCATTTGAGTTCATTTTTAAAGTCAGATGAACTGGTCAGATTGACCTAGGATCACAGTATATTTAATGGCGGCATGCAGGAGATCTGAGAGGGACACCCCATTCATCACTGACTGTTGCTGTTAAAAAAAAAAATTAAAAAATTGTGTTGGGGCATAAGTGAACTTTGTGCCAGGCTCATTAAAACAAAGGAAGGAAGTCAGCACTGTGAGTATTTACAACTTCATGTTAGGCCACGCAAAGGAAAAAATGACAGTAAGAGGTGGAGTTAGTTTTATCATGGCCAACTGAATATCAGCTATGCAGTGTTATTTCACTGCTCACTGCATGTGACTCACAAATAAGTTACAGAGAATGGCTGTATTATCTAAGATTACTGTTTTGTCAACACAAGTGGCCAGCTACACCTTGTAGCAGCACTATAAAGGGAGGGGAGAGTTGTAGTATAGAGCTATTTCCACAGGCTCTGTACATACTGAATAAACAGAAGCACATAGCTTTTGCATTTCCTCTCTACAGCAGCTAGGGCTGAAAAAAGGCAAAAAGAAACACAGGAAGTCAAAAAAATAAATAAGATATTAGTCAAATGAAAGCAAAATGACAACCACTGACAGTAGTGTATCAACAAAGGTTGCAGCAATAGCTGCAGCGCAGAGCGTGCGTTGTGTAACCGGGAGAGCAGGGGTTGTATAACTGTGATGTCATCTGTGCTTCACTGACCTGCTGGCCCAATGACCTACTTTCCTCCTCCTCCAATCTAACTTAATCACAGCTCCACAGGCATCACCTTCCTGTTCTAACCAACAACACTACACTCCCTGTCAACACAAACCCTTTAAAAGCCGAACATTTTACACAGCAGGTACCTTCACAAAAGGAGTAAGCAGGGTTTCAAAGTCCCTGCATATCACATTTCCTCATTTAATCCCACGATATACAGAGGCATCCTGGCGTTTCCTGAGCCTCAGTGGGGATGGCCGTCAAGGAAAACATAAACGTTGCAGATGTGTAAAGGTGCTGAATTTCCAACAGCAAATGATCAGTTTTTAGTAATGTCAACCATGTGGACTAGCAGATGTTCTCAAATTAACACATCTCAAACACTGTGTATTTTTCACCCTGGAACACATCAAGTCGCAGATTGAAAACTCTCTTTTATCATAATTTTTCTATTGCTCACACAGCATTGTTGAATAACTGAGTGTGTGCATGTGTCTGTGTATGTGGGTGTGTGCATGCATACTCAGATGTAGGGCAGCAGAGCTCTGAGGATATGAGTCACTCTGAAGTGGATCTATGGCGCCGCTCGTCATGCACCCCGCCACACCCCGCACTGAGATGCCAGCTTAGCAACGGTGCCAATGGGCAACACCATAGCAACCGGCCTCACCGTGCAGAGTAAAAATAGCCAGGCTGAATTCCTCCACAGCTGATACTCCCTCCATCATACACCGAGAGTTATTAAACTATAAACAGTTACTCCCTTTGTCATGAACAATGTACAACGCTGACAGATCAACAGCAGTAACACGTGTCATGTAAACATTACTGTGCTGCTCTTTCATGCAGCGGACCTCATTTTACATAATTCAGAGGGAACCAAATATATAAGCAAATATATGCAAGCCCTCCCATCCTTATTATATTATAAAGCAGATTCTCTGCATCAGGGAGAGTGATTTTACTATTAAATTTGGGGACATGGCAAACAGAGCAGAAAAAAAATTAGGCAAAAAATGCATGAAAGAAAGAATACAACAAAGCTAGATTTCTCTAATGAACTGGCTAATATCCAAAAGTAAACTACAGATCAGTCATCAATAACCACCAGGGATACAGCTTTTGTTTTTTACTGTATGCTCCATCAGAGCGGATAATATTACTGCATATTAGACCACTCTAATGAGGGCTGAAACGACTTATTGATATGCAAAGGCTGGAGCAGCAGTACTCAAGGCAGAGGCAGACTAGAGCCTAAACAGCTCTTTTGCCGTATCTCTTTAAAATTTAAATGTCGGGATTAGGGATGCACCAACTTTTTCAGTCCCAATACTGACACCTGGGCTGGGTATCGGGTGATTCCGAGTACCGATCTGATACCAGTGTTTAATTACTAAGCTGTATGCCTCAGTGTGTGAAAGGCGACTGGGGTCATTATTGTGTAATTCAGGTCATCAAGTGATCAGGCTTGACTTAAACATCACTTTCCTAACTTTGGAAAACAAAATGCAACAAATAAATACATATACATAAATTTACTGAATGTTATTTATTACTGAAATAATAAATAATCTTGCACCAGCAACAAAAAAAAAAATATTCAGACTTAAAAAGAATTACAATTCAAGTGTAAACCTTTTCATTCAGCAACAAATTGGTCAGGAAATAAACACAGAATAACAGAATTCAATTGAATAGATTAGTCGCATATATCAGTCCAATTGTCACCTATCCAGCTATTTTGAGTCAGTATCTGGCCGATATCGAGATCAGTATTGGATCGGTGCATCCCTAGTCGGGATGCATAATTTTTTATCCACAGTTCTACCAAATCAAACTTTTCTATTATGCTGAGAACAAACAAATAAATGTGATTTTTGAATAAGATTTTTGCCATTTGTCTTCTGTGTTCAACCCATTTATTCAACTCACTAATAAGTGTAAAGTACATTTCTTATCTACATCAACTTCTATTATTATGTGGCAATGTGATTAGGTCAGATATAGTCGTAGGGGACACTGCCAGGTAGCTCACAAATCAACTAGCTGTTCAGTCAACTTGAATGCTCTTTGAATGCTCAGCTCATCACAAATTAAACCTGAGGAGTGTCCAGACTCTTTGATTTTAGTGGAGAAAATGCAGGAATTTTCCTAGGAGAGTGCATCAATGGAGCTTATCAAAGTAGTCATCAACTAACTGAGTAACTCACTGATCATTGTATCCTATTGAAACTGCTAAATACCTCAAATTACCCAATATTATTGTTAACATTTTCACAAAGGGGCTTTTTTCTGGGACTTTAGACCCTAATTGCAGACATTTCTGTCTGGTGGGTTTTATATCACATGATTAGGTAGACTCTCGTTTCATAGCAACCCTGGTGTTTTCTTCATCATCCACGTCATACCCTGACACCTGAGAGCACAGGATTTGTGAACCCTCAACTATCCCATGTGTCACAACATAGGCCACAACTTTTCCATGATTTCTAAAAAAACACTTTAAATTCAGTCAACCATTTAAAACTTAAAAACTCACTGGTGCTAGAAGACATGACTGTATACTCTGCAACAAAGCAAACTTAGTACTCAGGTTAGTAGGAAATAAGGAAGAGAGGGGTGTTCATTTTGCTTTAAGTGCTGGGAAATATCTAGGATAATGTTAAGCAGTTTTTGACAGCAGGCAAGAGACTCAGTGCCAAATGAACAAAAACCCGTCAACCAATAAATTACTCAGTCATACATCCTGTCTGCGACAGCATCAATGCCTGTACATCTTGAAGGCATCCACACAGCAATAAAATATGTTTTCCCCTTAGTTTCCAGGCATTGCTGTTTCCTGATGACTGGAGTAGAAGACTCAACTGAGGATGGTATTAATAATGTCATGTTCTTTAGGCCCATAAACAAAAAAAATCCACTTCACAAGCCTGTCAACACTTCCCACCAAACTGCTACACAGTTGAACCAACCAAACCCTCAGCGCTGGGCAGCCAGCTGTGTTTCAGCTTGATGCAATCACATCCACAGAACCAGCAGCAAAAAAGGAGCCTTTGTTTTGCATTTTCACTCCACAGCCCACAGACAGGAATGTTTGAGAGGCAAGCAGGAGTGGCTGGCAGGGGCCCCTGGACTGCTGCTGGCCTCCTGTCCCAGCGGAGCAGGAACTCAGCCAGGGACCTCATGCTGATGCCAAGTGGGTCACTGAAGTTCAGGACAACGGGCAGCACAATGGACGCAATCAAGAATGACTTTAGACCTATAGCTCATTATGACCACAGTCTATGTTAAACCATGTTACCGATATATAACATTATATAACATTATATATATATATATATATATATATATATATATACACTAACAGTTAATGTGGTTTAAAAATGCTATAAATGTTAATTATGCTCACTAACCAACCACTCGATTAGGAATAAACATTTTTTTCTCACAATATACAATATGCAGTAGTGCTCTAAAAAAGTTGAACCATTAGTAACACAAATAACTGATACCTTTACTAGACTTTGCTCTATGTGAATATATGGCCTTGTCCTTACCCAGAAGACTTTGCATAACATTATATTATACTCTACAGAATAATGTGTCAGGGCACACCCAACCTACTTTGTCCAGGCCAAAATCATACTTTCAGATAAAGACAGCACTTCCCCAGTCTGTTATAACAGCCGGAAAGAGAGGACTGAACGGTGTATACGTTTTTGGACTTCAGAGATCACAACTAGAAAGTTGAAAAAAAATGACTCTGAAAGAGCATTGGTGAGTTTATGGATATGAGTGAAAAAACCAAGTTAAAATAACGTAACAACCCGTGCTTCTAGTTTTGTCATGCAAACTGAATTTTTTTTATGAACCCACAAAGTAATTTTGTAAGAATGGCTGTAGATTGTTTGGATGCTAAAATTAGAGAAATGCTGTCCTTCTGGCACAAAGACATGATAACGAAAGAGCTTAGTCATTATATCATTATATACGTCTACTGCATGGGTTAGTCTTGTGTGCCAGAGGTCTCAGGCAGTCGTAGTTTTAAACTTTGAATTCTCCTTAAGCCAAAAAAAAATTGGGAGTAAAACGTTGACTGTTGCCGATATAGTATATTTCAGGGCTTATTTTCCATATCAATTAATTAGCTGATTATTTTTTCAATCAATCAATTAATCATTCAGTCTAAAAAATGTAAGAAAAGAGGGAAAAAGTCCAACGTAGTTCCTCAGTGTCCAAGGTTATATTTATTATTTAGTCTTTTTGTCTGGTTGTTATTAGTTATATTACCTTTTGATTGTTAGTTGTTAATACTTCATCTGCTTGGTTTGCACTAGGTTGTATTGTCTGTACTGAAAAAGCTACTGGAGGCCTAAATTTCTCTCAGGATATAAAGTCTCTCTCTCTGACTCTTTTGGTATATCAAGATTGAGTTTAATTCTTAGTTTAAGCATAGTTTGGGTAATATCAAACTGTTAACAGGTTTAACACTAAGGTCAAGATTATGAAGACATTGTTTGGTTAAGGTTTTGCTCTTGGATGGAAAGAGATATATTTAGGCATTATACAGTGTATTTAGTGATCCAGACTTAGCTTTTTTTTGTAGTAAACCTTGGCACTTAGATAAATGCACAGAAGTATACAGAAAGCAACACAGCTGACACAGACACAGCAATATCAGCAATGCAGGGTAATCAATATAATCGACTGATGTACCAAAGAATACTGAACGATTTTTATAGTAGCATCTTATCATGAGACACTTATATGAAATGTTGCGGTGACTCAGACAACACCATTTCAGTTCATATATTCATTATATTCAGAAGAAACAACAGCAGACTGCTAATCAAAAATAGACCATTACTGAGACATGGATGAATAATAACTCTGTAATAGTTCCCAAAGAATTAGGCTTCACAGAGCTTCATTAGCCCAGACTATCCATTTCCCAATGTGACGAATCGTAAAACAATCCACTGCCACAACCGAGAGCAAAATTCAGTTATTTATAACTGAATTGTTATATTCAGGTATTTCCAAGATGTTTTACCTTTTGTCTTTGAGTGATGGTTGTTTAGGTAACCGCTTCACCTCATGACGGATGGCTCTACAGTCAACTCGTCTGAATTCTTCACCTGTTGAACAGAAAGAGAAGAGCTATATTTACAAAGTAGCAGCTTGGAGCAAAGAAACTCACATTACTAAATCAGAACTAATACATCTGGGTCATCATGAGCCTCTCGCAGCACTGCAGAAATAAGAGAGCAGCTCACACATATCTCTTGGTAGTTCAATCACAACCCAAGCCCCTGGCCATCAGCTGGGGGGGGGGGTCTACTTCCAGGCAATGTAAACAAAAGCATCTGCTTTTAGAAGTATGTTCACGTAAACTTGAGTGTTACTTTGTTTCATTATTATAAAATGTGGTGCTAAAGGTGTGAGAGTGTGTATGTGAGTGTGTGTTAGCAACGGAACTTGAGTATTTTATAGCCCTTGTCATGATCAAGGACTTTATCATGCTAGAACTTACAACCTGTCATAAAATGGTGTTAATATGCTACTCGTGATAATACATTGGCCTCATACTACAATATAATTTATGTGAGGGATTCCTGCCATATCTTTACAATATAAATAGTCTTTTTATTTTATTAGGACCTCGAATATCAGTGTAGACAAATTCTCACATTGATTTCTCAAAACCAGCACTAAATTAAGTGTAATGGCTTAATACGAATCGCAGTATTTATTAGTCATTCACACTCTCAATGAATTATTTTTGATTGTAAAAGTAAGAAAATTGATTAAAAAGACAATCAAATTTTCTCTGAACTCAAGGTTAAATCTTCAAATCCCTCATTTAACCTAACAATAATCCACAACCCAAACTTTTGTTAGTTTTGTCATTACTTAAATCAGCGTCAGTATTACCACTTGATAGCTATTGCTCAACTGTTCAGCAATATTTGTGTAGCATTTGCTCTTTTGTCAGGCAACTTTTACTAGTTTCTGGTCTTTCACTGCAGTAAATTCATTTTGTTCTTTTGCGCAACAAACATCTCTCACAACACATCACATCTTTCATTACAACAATCGGTTTCAGCAACCAAAACAGTCAAAATCATTTGCTAATGACTAATTTAAGCGCTAACAAGCTGTTGACAAGAATTTAGATAACACTGATGCATGTCTACCCCCAACTCTTTTTGGGAAAACCCAATGGACTTGACCCACTTTTGCTTGATCATGGTAAAATCAGATAGCATCATTCTAAGACAGTCTTTGATTGCCCCTGATATCAATGTAGGTCAGCTTTTTTTTACATTTGTACAAAAAACAACTGCTGTCTGAAAAACACTAAGCTTGTTTTCTCAAGTATATAGTTAAAGGTGGGTTTCACAGAAATATTGCATTAACCGTTTAGGAATAACAGACATTTTTATACATTGTCTCTCATTTTTAGAACTCAAAAGTAACTGGACAAACCAATATAATTATAAATATAAGCATTATTTTTAATACTTGGATGAAAACCCTTGCGGTCAATGACTGCCTGAAGTCTGGTAACCATGGACGTCACCACATGCTGAGTTTCCTCCCTTGAGATGCTTGGCCGGGCCTTTACTGCAGCAGTTTCCTGCTTGTTTGTGGGTCTTTCTGCCCTCAGTTTTGCCTTCAGTAAGTGAAAAGCATGATCATTTGGGTTGAGGCCAGGTGACTGACTTGGCCATTGAAGAATATTCCATTTCTTTGCCTCGAAGGGCTCTTGGGTTGCTTTCACAGTATGTTTTGCGTCATTATCCATCTGTACTGTAAAGCACCGTTCTGTCATCTTGCAGTATTTGGCCGAATCTGACTAGATAGTTGAGCCCTATACACTTCAGAATTCATCCTGCTACTTTTATCAGTTGTCAGATTATCAATAAACACCAGTGACCCAGTTCCATTGGCAGCCATACATGCCCATGCTATAACACTCCCTCCACCATGTTTGACAGATGAAGTGGTTGCTTTGGATCATGAGTCGCTCCTTTCCTTCTCCATACTCTTCTCTTCCCATCATTCTGGTACAAGTTGATCTTGGTTTCATCTGTCCGAAGAACCTTGTTTCAGAACTGGGCAGGCTTTTTTAGAGGGTTTCTGGCAAAGTCTAATCTGGCCTTTCTGTTCTTGAGTGTTAGCAGTGGTTTGCACCTTGTGGTAAACCCTCTGTATTTACATTCATGAAGGCATCTCTTGATTGTAGACTTTGACAATGATACGCCTGCCTCCTTGCAGTTCTTGACCTGATTAGATGTTGTGAAGGCGTTTTTCTTTACCAAGGAAAGAATTCTGTGATCATCCTCTTTAGTCTTCTTCCCCTGGTCTTCCAGGTCTTTTGGTGGGGTTAAACTTGCCAGTGCACTCCTTCTTTTTAAGAACTTACCAGATTGTTGATTCAGCCACTCCTAAAGTTTCTGCCATCTGTCTGATTGGTCATTTACATCAACACGTCTTTGGATCGCATATTGAGAGTTCTCATGACCAGCTACCAAATGCAAATTCAACACTTAGAATCAAGTCCAGACCTTTTATCTGCTTAATTCTCTTTAAATAACGAGGGAACAGGCCACACCTGGCCATGACACTGATTGTCAGTCAATTGTCCAATTACTTTTGAACCTCTGAAAATGATGAATTATGTATAAAAATGGCTGTGATTCCTAAGTGGTTGATGCAGTATTTTTTTTAAACCCCTTGAATTAAAGCTTGCGTCTACACTTCAAGCACATCTTGATGTCTTTGTTTCAAATCCACTTTGTTGGTGAACAGGGGACAAAATTATGAAAATTGTGTCACTGTCCAGATACTTATGTACTTGATTAGATAGATAGATAAATAGATAGATAGATAGATAGATAGATAGATAGATAGATAGATGCTGGCGCTATATCTTGACACAGATATAGGTGTACAGAACTATTATGTTTTCCAAAAACACCTTAAAAACATAAAAAACATCCATAGTGTTGCATTGAACACTTAGTCCTTCATAACACACATATGAACACCGCCAGTGTAGTTCCTGGTATTAAATGGTCTGGAGGAGTGTTACATTGGCCTTTTGGGCAATTATAAATTATTTTTAACTTCATCAAATCATTTTATACTACAACAGTGTTTAAAGGCAAGCAGGGAAGTATAAAATAGCTTTCTAATAAAGCCAGATTTAACGGGATGTCAGCATATTAATCAGAATAAGAATCAGAAAAAACTTTAATGATCCCCAAAGGGAAACTGCTTTGTTACAATTGCAACAGGAAGTAATAAGTAACTAACTACTATAAGTAGTAATAAATAATAATAATAATAAATACGCGGCAACTGAATAGTAAAATATACAAATGTAAATGTACAAAAAGAAAGATGCGAGGTAGAATCTCCAGGCCTCTTTAACATTAGCATAAAGCAGGTCCAGGGACCTGTCTCCTCTGTTAGCGCAGGCCACAACTGAGTGGGGAGAGTCCTGTCCAACTGAAGTCCTCGGCGATCATAAAGAAAGCACTGGGTTCCCGCAGTAATAAAGTGGATGGCATCACACAAGGTTGCTGGTTTAGCTGAGCTGGTGATGTAAACAACAACCAAGAAAAGCGTTTGAGAACTCTCTGGATAGGTAGTAACAATGTAGCCCCATGGCTAACAGTTCAATGTCTTGGCTGCAGAAACATTCCTTTTCCTTTCCACCCAAACCGTCTGAAAACTGTTGATGGTAGCAATGTGATCCAGACTATCATCCTGTAACCATGTGTCTGTGAAACACATAACATCTCACTCAAGGAAAGTCCCTCCAATTCCTCAGAAGGGCTGCTAGTTCGTCTATCTTATTAGTGATCTTACGTTACCCATGATGACAGAAGGAAGACACTCCTCTCCATCAGTCTCTGATGGCTGGACTCAGCTCTCTTCCCTCATCACTTCTTTCCTCCTCTACATCCTCTGTGTGTCCCCCTGTAATTTCTCTGGGGATGTCCATTGTTCTGGTTGCCATGCCGGCCAGCTTCAGCACAATCAGCTGGTCCCTGGCGTAAACACTTTGACCTTGGAGTTGCTGCACAACGGTAGTGTTACTGAATGATAGCATTCAAAAAAGAAGCTGATGAAGAAATTTCACAGTGAAAAAACAGACCAGATCTCTCTCTACTAGCATATTTAGAAAGAGTGTACCTCAAATAAGTTACTACAAAAAATTTTAAGTATGGCAAAAAGAAGAAAGATGAAAAGTTGGAAAAATAAGAAAATGAACAGGAGCAACTGCAACAGGTTGCGTGCACGTAGGTTCATTCACCAACACACACACACACACACACACAAAAAAAAAGGCTGGGTCACATGCCGTCTCCTAAATCTGCAGAAAGTAACATCAAGAAGACGAAAAAGCTACATTTAGTTTATCTAATATACACAAAGCAATATCAAATACTGAAGTACTAGGACAATAAATTAAAATTCCTCTGTTACATGATTCACTTACATGGAGCCAAAAGTAAAAAATGTCAGCCTCTTGGGTCAAATCCAATCAAAAGTTAAGTCTCATATGCTGCACAAGTTAAAACCCTCTACTACATCTTTTCCCCTATAAAGTGATAAGTAAGAGGGATTCAACTGCAAAGGACTTCAGATGACGTCAAAGTCTGGGTCACCTCTGGCAAAGACTCAAATTATTTTTGTCTATGTTAGAAAACACAACTAAAGGCTTGTAAAGAGTGAAGGTTTTCTGCATATAAATCTGGTATATAAATTGTGTACCACTTTGGTTGCTGTAGCATGTGAAATTTCTCACTAATGTCAGGAGGAAGATGACCCTGAGGATATGACGCTATAGAAGTCATCCTTGAGACACTGTGAATGTAGAGTTTATATCTGAAGCCACTGCACTAGGCTAGAGGCCTTGAGATTTACACATTACACTGAGTCAACTTTTAACTCCACCAAAGCTGCAGAAGCAAAACATGGAATCTACATAACAGACTGCTGCAATTCAATTGTCATTAACAGGTATCTAATTGGTATGTTTCACCCTGCTTCCTATCAGTATCAGCTAGGGATGTAAAGTACCAGTACCAACATTTCTTATCAGTCCACTGAATGATTCAAGCTGCCTGCATTAGTCCAAAGACAAAGATTGTCACATCTGAATCAACACAGGTTCTTCTGTATTGGAAAAGCTGACATGACAGGCGTATAGTAATTACATTATTAGGCGAAGCATGTAGTAATGCAATCTGGAAGTGTTCTCTCCCTTCCTCATTCCTGACAATGTCGTCAGGCCCACCCCCTCCTCTGTTTAAAGAAAACAAACTTGTCAGTGCTCTACTGCCAATTTTGCCCACTAGTTTTTAGAACAATTACATGACCCACATAACACCTATACATTTTAAAACTGTAAATGTATTCACAGTTAGGGTTTCATAATATATTTATGGAAACTTGTCAAACTTGATAAACTTTTAAAAGATTCCAAGCAAAAGTGAAACATACAGGTAGCAATAATCATAACAAGATTTGCAGAAGGAAAATCCCTGTTTCCTCTCCTCACCTTACTAAATCTCTTTTGTACACCTGAAAGGTATTATTAACAATCACCTCTTTAGAAGCATCACTCTTGGATGTGATTTTTTTTTTATTTTTACAATCACTTAGAGCTTGGCAATATTCAAAAAAATATCAGACATGATTTTTTTACAGAGCTGTTTAGCCTAGAAAAAAAAATCCCATTGGGAGTTGTCTAATTATTTTTAACAATTAAACTGGATGATAGTGAGAATTATTTATCGGCTTGCATCCTCAAGTATTTAGGAAATCATTTTGGTTTAACTCTTAATCAAATCAAAAGCTAATACAACCAAGTAACAACTAATACAATACAAGATGATAAATGATAAATACTGATGTATTGCTCTAATATTATCAAATGACATTCAAAAACAGGTGTTAATACAATCCAATATGCAGAAAACCATTTCAATATACTATACTAATTGACCTGTACCTTTGTGTGAAAGATTCCATCTTGCAACAAACATCAGGCTAAAATAATCATTACATTGAACCATTGGCATAACTGAACTTCTTCAAATTATTGCATTCAGGTCATTCAATGTCAAATCAGAAACAGTCAAGGAAAGTTGTTTCAGTGCCGTCTCAGATTTTGTTCAGAGTTTGTCTGTATAATGTTTGGGTCCCAAAACTAAGGCCTGTAAAATATTTTTATTCAGTTCCAAATTTTTTTATATTTGTTTGGCCCTTGGCCCTATTTTTTAATTTGTACACTCTCAAAAATACCTTATCTGGAAAGCCTTGTTATGGCAGTAATATCTTGAAAAGTATTGTTCCTAGCCTCACCAAACTGTATAGGATGGAAGAAAAACATGTTCTCAGTATGACTGAACCACTGAAAGTTAGAGATACCTATTAATTTTCTATAAGGCCCTAGATTTGGAAAAAAAAGTGCAGAATTCCTAAACAAGAGTGATGTTGAGGGTATTATAAACCCATTTCTGCACCCATATGATATCAATCATTATTTTTTCTTCAAATACAATCTTTTATTAATTTTATGCCAATATGTGAGGTCTCAACCACTAATGGACATGGAGATATGAAGAATGATAAATTACTGCCTCACGGTCATATGCATCCGCCAAATGGTCAAGTTGCATTTTACATGCATGTCTGTACGGGCTCATTTAATATATGTAGTTTATTTTGTTATAATATGCATATGAATTCTTGAGTTATGGCCAAAAATGTGTTTTGTGAGGTCACAGTCACTGTGACCTTAAACCTCTGACCACCAAATTCTAATAAGTTCATCCTTGAGTCCAAGTGGATGTTTGTGCCAAATTTGAAGATTTTCCCCTCAGGACATTTCCTGGGATATTGTGTTCACAAGAATGAGAGGGGTTAGTATGTGGGGTAGCTAGAAGGAACATGAATATGTATGTGGAAATAGCTTAATGTATGTTCATTTAGTGTACAAGGTGCCAATGTCCTTCCATGTTCCCTTCATAGATAAATATAAAGATAAGGCATTGTTTTACCTCTAGGAAAAAAAAAAAAATGTCCATAATAAAGAACCAGGATTTCCCCTTATTATCTCTACTTGTGTGTGTCCAGCCTTTGAAATATTGATTGGCGTAAAGAAATTCATGTTTTCTTTGGGCTCGTTTTACTGTAGGTCATTAATAGAAGCTATATTCTTTACCATCAGGGCCTCATTATAGAAAAAGGCATTAACTCTGAGAGATAAAATATTCAATGGAGTGGTTAAATTTATATTCCACCTCCAAAAGAGAACAAGATACTCGATAAAAAATTCAAATAACTTTATTGAAAATGATGTGCAATGTAGCAAATTATGTACTAGAAATTACACTGTGATTAAAACTAACAACAGGACTGAACTGGGTAGATGCTTGGTGTTTTCTTAATGGTAAGGGCATAAACTGATGATTTCACTGCATGGACATGTTTCAGCATGCGTATCGGTAGAATTTCAATATACATCAATGAGCCACAACATTAAAACCAGTTACCAGTTTTAATGTTTTAGCTGAATGGGATAGCTTTCCACTATGCACGCTGTAAAATTACATGTATGAAGATATTCAACCTTTTTTTGTGGAAACATATTTAGATAGTCTTATCTGAGCCTGAGTGAGCCATTTGGGATACCACTTATTCCTCCTTATATGGGAGGTTTTATCAAAATATTTCACTTATTTTCAATATCCAGGACCTTACTGGAGACACAATTCCCATTTCAAATACCCTCTATTCCAATAAACACATGCTTAAAACATGTTTATCCTTTAATTCTTACAATTCCTATGACACAGGAATTCAAAAATCATGGAGATGCTGAGGCAAAAAAATGTCATCCTGAACAGATGGATGTTTTTTTTTCCATAGGTAAAATATCTTTCAAATCTGTGTATATTATTGTATGAAAGAAAGAAGGACACTGGCACTTTGAGCCCTTCATAACCATATATAAAAGCAATTTCAATGTAGATTTTTTGGTTCCTACTAACCACCCCTCATACAATTTCGGTCCAATGAAAACGACCAGAATATGCTACCATGCCTTGTTTCATTCATAACATCTTCATGTCCATTGAGACCTCAAATATTGCCACAAAATTAATAAAAGATTGTATTTGGAGAAAAAATAATGACTGATATCATATTGATGCAAAAATGTGAGTTTGCATTTAGTCTGAATCAACTTGTACAGAATCAAAGGACTTTAAAGGCATTTTATTACTGAGCTCGATACAAATGTGTATTCAACTAGTGTCAGAGGGAGAGATACTCTTCACTAGTACTTGCTTTAATTTACTAATAGAAACTATGAAGTTCGCGTCTGGAGTTTAGCTTGAAAACATAAAATCCGAGTTGCCATCCAAACTTTGAAATATCATGAACCCGATTCAGAGATTCAAAATAGCCATTTATGTTCTGTTCTGATGATATTTTTACGAATCAAATTTAAACTTTATTTAAGCAGCCATTACTCTTACGCATTTAGTCCACATGTATGTGGCTAGTTCACAAATAAGATCATCTTAACAGGTAGCCCATATGAATCTGGTCCAAATCATTCATCCCTAGGACAAGAGGTACAGCGTTGCTGAGACATTTCTGGACACGTCGAACAGTATATGAAGTGACTATGTGATGACTCTCACGTGTGTTGAACGAGGAGCAGCAGAACAGATACTAAGGCGAAAACAAGGCTGGGAATTTGGAGTGAAACGCAGTTGCCACAGATCTTGTAATTAACGCCAGGGAAAACAGACATACCCTTAAAAATAAGCAGTGGACGTGGAAAAAACTGAGCCGGTGAGACGTGTGCGGTTGTCAGGTATATAAAATCACCTGAACGACAGTCAGCCTTGAAGTGACAAGCTCAGATACAGCACATCTATCTGCCTGTCTCCCTGCTGCTGGTGATGCCGGCCGGCAAAACCGGGCAATGATTGCTAGAAGGCTAACGCCACCTAGCCTACTTGCTAACGTCAGTTTCAGAAACAAGACAACAGCTTTATAGTTATCCACACTTACTGTGACATAAGACACACACTGCCAAGATAACTCTATCCGTGAAAAACTGGATAGCCGTTATTTTCCTGCTGACTAGCGACTTTACAGTGTAATGTAGCGAGCATTCAACTCGCCTGCAACAATGTACTGTATGTATGTCAACCCACTTTTAGCCGGAGCTAGCTAGCTAACATGCAGCATTAGATAAGAATGTGGGTCACCGGGCCTTTGGCCAATCTCTGTCACCAAACAAGCAAAAGCAAAACTGTTCCGTTTGCAGCTTTACGCCTGTCAATAGCACACAGAGAGGCTGCAGATACGAGCGATAGGAATACGGAGCTGATCTCACCGGTAGAGTTGTCACACTTACCCCGAACAGTCTCCCCTTTCATCGGGATATCCCTGCACCCAGTGGCGCTGCTGACGGTTGACTGCGCAGGGCTGAGGCAGGCTGTCTGAAGTTGGAACTGGAGCCAAAAGGGCCTACTGCTGGACTACTGATAACACACATGCCTGATAGAGGGAGGTAATCAACGTTTAGATTTAGGCAGATTACCTGGACAATCACACTTAGGCACCGACGTTATACTGTTACAGGGTGTTTTTTTTATGTTTTACAGTGTAAAATCTGTCTAATCAGACTGAACCACTTGTGGAAAGGAGGAATTGAAAAGTACTCCACTGTAACACCCCCCCCTCCTTTGGCAATTGTATAAATAACATAACCTACTATGATCTGGATGGCTGACTGGCCCTATTACCGTAAATACTGCTTTCAAAAGTGCTCTTTTTGTTTGTTCGTACAGTTTTTAACATTAAAAAAAACCAAACATATATTCCGTCTGATTGAGATTTTTTCTTTAATATTTTTAGTTTTTTTTTTTATGTCTATATAATGAATTCCAGACATTCTACAAGAAAAAACATGGTAAAAAACAAAATATTGCATTTCCTTCCTAAATCCCATTCGGAAGATATTTAATAGCATTATTTTGCAGAACATTTTTGCCTTGTTTTAGTTCTATTATTTCATCATTGTTTAAAGTGGCAACACAAATAGACTCTGAAGTTTTACAATGTAGTTCTCACCTCCGCCCTTTAGACGAGTTCCTTTGGATTAAATGAGTATCAGAATGTTTTATTGTTTCCCCCATCTCCGGCGTGGTACTCGTCACCATGGCAACAGCCGAAGTAGCGAAAAGCTGCAATACTATTTTTAGCCACATTGATGGAGTCAAGAGGCTGGTGGCGCTGTTTCGACATTTTGGCAAGGGGAGATGACTGTGGACATGACTGTTTGTGTGTGGAAAAAGGTAATAGTCCATGCATATTTATTAACTTTTGTATTTGTTATATTGTACATATTCCTCAATCAGCCCATACATTTTATTCTGAAGAGGCAAGGACAGAGGTTTGTGTTCTGAGGAATTCTAGACTGTAAACCCAGGTTTAGCATACCACCTCTGTGTTTACTGACAATGTTGAATGATTTGCGTACATCTTATGCAAATTGTTATTGTATGTATTTACACTCACCCGTCCATCTCCCTGGAAGAATGCCAAATGGGTGAATAAAAAAAAAAAAAAATCAAACAATAGTTTTCTATTACTCCAGTTGTGACACAACATTCTTCAGTCAAGCTGTCAACAATCTTACTCTTGTTCTCAGGTAATATGAGTCATATTGAATGGTCACGGGAAACTATTTGGAAGTCAGCCTTACATCAGTGATTGAAGTCCTACATGAAGTGTTGCAGTGGTGTTAGAGTTCTATTGAGTTGGCCAACGACTCCAGTGGTATTTTACACAGTAGCTCATTCTGTGTTCCAAAGGCTCTCAAACTAATTAAAACTTTACTGTGAAAAAAAACAAATGGTGAGGAAATCACAAATTGGTGAAATGCTAGCACTCCATCTTGGTGAGGATATTGGGACACATCCAAGAATGTACTGCTCTGTAAATTGTTCACATTCATTGTGGTGGGTGGTTTGCTGTGGTGCAGCTGAACCATTAAAGAACTCCTGCGATAGATACTGATACTGAGAAAAATGGAGAAACAATACTAATAATTTATCTCTCTTTAAACTTTCTGTACCTGTTTGGAGCTTTGTTTATACTGTATCTGTCATCTTTGCAATTAAAGTGCATATGTCAGAGTTGGATTAGGGTTGTAATGTTGGGTAGAGGTCAGAATTATCCATCAGTGCAGAAATCTCACTACCTCGTCATTAGGATTCACCTGATTATCATGCCAGTAAAATGTCTGTTAAGCTTCTTAGTCATCCAGGTCATGGTTATCCAAAAAGATTTGAATCAATGGCAACTTGACTTGGTTGTAAATACTTAGAGATGTTTCACCTCTAATAAATGTAAATACTTAGAGATGTTTCACCTCTAATCCAAGCAGTTTCTTCAGTTCAGACTGACTAATGGGGAGTCCCAGGTATTTAACTTCTGAGGGGTTGTTATCAAGGCCATTGATGTCACTTGGTTTGTTAGTGCTCACTGCTCTTGTAACGACAGTCATTAGAGTAGTTGGAGTCGCCCGAGGCCAAGTGTGAATGGTTGCTATATCTCCTGGGAAGGGATGAAAGGACAGGTGAGAGATAAGTGGTGTCATAGACACGCTCCTCTGTTGAGGGATGGTTTCTCTACTTTAACGTAGATAGCTTCCTTCACTCTTTCAAACCACGTGTCCTCCCTATCCAAAATATGTAAGCTCAGTGGCCTTTCACTGTTGAACCTAGACACAGGCTGTTTGGTGTGAGTCTTTGTTGTCGGCATATCAGTGTGAATCGTAGGGCGTTTATGTAGTCTGCAATTTTCATGGCTGTCCTTTCATACTCCCGTACCATTCTGAGGACCCTTCAGGCCCATTATCAGCAGCATTAATTCAGTTACGTAGAACATTGCCAAATACATAGCTGCCATCTTTGCTCCTGTGGTCGGTAAATATCCCCACCATCTTCAAAACTCCATGGACTTTGTGAACAAGGTTCAAGGATTCAAACTGGACCCAGAAGAAACCACGGGGTCCTATTATGTGATCTCATTGTTTACATGCATCCCAACTATGGAGGCAGTATAAACCGTAAGGCAATGACTGCTACATGACAACACCCTTAATAATAGAACCAACCTCAGCCCAGACAGATTATGCAAAAAGCTGGACCACTGTCTGAACACCACCTATTTCCAGTACAACGGGGGGTTTTACAAACAAAAGCAAGGCTGTGAAAGGGTTCACCAGTATTTCCCATTGTGGCCAACCTCTACATGGAAGTAGAAAGCAGAGTCATGAACTCCTTCAGATAAAAGCCACTGGCTCAGATACAGTATGTGGATGACTCATGGGTCAAAATTAAAAGCCAGGAATCGCAAGCCTTCACTGAACACATTAACCCAGTAACACCAAGTTCACACAAGAGGACGTCGGGAACAACAGCTTGGCTTTTTTGGACTGTGCCCTACACATTGAAGAAGACAGGAACCTGCACATTGGGGTATACACGAAAACCTACACATACAGACCGATACTTGCTCTTTGACTCTCAACACCCACTGGAATGTAAGTTAGGGGTTACCAGAACCCTGTACCACCGAGCTGATAATGTGCCAACAATTGCCCAGGCCCAAGAGAAGGAGCCAAACACCTGAGGGATTTACTTAAAGCTTGTGGATATCCTAACTGGACCTTTGTGAAAACAGCCACAAGATCCAGGAAGAACACCACCAGTGCGGATGGTGAAGAAAAGAGGAATAAACACAACTTCTTTCAGCAATGCTATCATGTGCAATACAGTGCATCAATACAACTGAAACCACCAAAGATTTTTAAGTAGAAAGAGATCCCAACTTTAACTGGCTGGAAGATGGTGACATCTACTGTTGGTAATAGTAATTACACATTCATGCTCCCAATTTTATAATATCATGAAAAACAATCTTATTAATCACAAGTCAAGAAGAGAAATACAGAACGTAAATAAATTAGTAAATTTAGAAAAACTAAATTTCTTGGTGAGGACAATTCTATGAATCTGTAAGAGACTGCTTTTGTTGGTTTTTTATAATAAGGGAATTGACCTGGGTGTTAATACTTTTAAAAGGGGTGTGATTAGTTAGTTAGGCTTGTTATTTTCAGACCATCTCTCATGTAAAACAACTAAAAACATAGTCAATCCTAATATTCAAAATGTTCTTGTATAAGTTAATGGGCTTCTCTATCAGTTGCATTACTTGTTCAGTGTGTTATTCCCCACTTTATGGGTATAATTGGGAATGGTGACAATACGCACAAAGAACACAAAAAAATTCCATTAATCTAATACAGAAATTGAAAAGGAACTGCAAGAACATACTTTATTCAGTGTTTTTTTTAATCGTATTTCTAATCATTTAAAACAATTAAAATAAAATAAAACTTGTGCTTACATTTAACAGTATGTATACCTTTTTTTTTAGGTATGGCATTTTATGTCAAATAAATACTTTTACTGGGATTTAAATATACCTGATGTGTGGTTAACTTTTCAATTCAGTGCACATTTGTAATGTATCTCCATTCATGTATACACTACATTTCTTATGCTTTTTCCATATGCAATGAAAGATTCCTATTTATACAACACAATGTGATACATATCAAACTTAACACCTGACCACATTGTAGCATTTTAATGCAAATGACAAACATATAACACAAAATAAAATCTAGACAAATGTCTAGTATTTTAATTTTATTCTTTGTGTACATTCAGACATCACTATACAGCAGTGGCAGAGGGCTGTGATTAAATTCTGGATCACTCAGTCGTGGTGCAGCAGCTCGGGTCTCGGGGTCTGTGCCATCTCTTTACACTATGCTTCAGAGGTGGAGACTCTAACACACATTAATATACACAATTAGATGACTACAACAACACAACACACACACACACACACACACACACACACACATCTCTCACAATGTAACCCCATATAAACAGGGTGTCAGCAGCCTATAGTTTTCAATAGTCCTACCAATCACCACTGCCATAGGGATAATGACAAGATTTTAGGGACTGTATGAAAGTTACTAGGGTGGAAAGGGGGATGAACCTTATGGACTACTTTTTAGAAAAGCCAGCATTATTAAATTGATACAACTCACTCAACCATTAATAAATAAAATCGGCATTTAAAATTTTAATATATTAATGTAATAATTTTCACAATAACCACTAATATGCATATTAGAAGTTAAAAAGGAAATTTAAAAAATGACATGTTTGGAAGAACTAGTTCGATCATCAATAACTAACAGGATCCAAGTGTATTCCGTGTTTCTCAAAAACTGGCATAGTGGGTCAGGCAGTTAACTACTTTAACTTAGCTACTTGTTAATTATGATGGGAATAATAAAATCCTGAGGCACAGGACTGCTGTCCTTTGAATATAGTAAATCGCCGTTAATCACCTTTAAATCTTTATGAACCATAGCTCACATGAAAGTTATCTTTTTTGATACTACGTGGTTGTAACTTTTTGTGCAACTATTAACTACATTTCAAGGAAAGTCTGGCATAAAGTGAAATTCTGGGGTAAGAAAATAATCAAAGACCCTAGTCAAAAGAAAAATTATAAATTAATAATTTGTGTACAGTCCTTTAAATTATCAAATGCCATTGTACATGTCTGTTTAAGGCTGCATCCATGGATGTTGAGTTGAAAAGCAACAGACAAAAAAAGTGTCAACAGAGTATTACCTTTAATTTACTCATATTCTAAGGATCGTCTTCCATTTCGTGGCTGCAAGTGCAAACAAAATTTTATTGTATGTTCGTCATGTTATTTGGGGGAATTTTTTTTTCTTTTATTTCCTGTTATAAAAATGTTCATACCCGATAGAGGAAGTAACCTCTGCTCTGGATTCCACCAGGTCCCTGGAGTTCAGCCTGCATAGAAACAAAACTCACAGATTTGAACTACAATTCTCCTCCAAGCGAAAAGACAGCAGCACGCACACACTCAAACACTGACATCTGGATTTTCCAAAACAAACACTCCCCACGTGTCTTGCTCACAATACCTCTGTGTCCACGTTCTGAATGTCAGCGCTTGATAGCAATAAGGGATAAGTTCACCTGTCAGCTGCACTAATTTTAGACCATAATTACTGCCAGCTTGGGAAAGAACAACTAATGTAGACCGAGCTCGTACAGAGAGCGAGGAGAGCTGCCCAATGTGAAACAGTGGTATTAACTTGTAAGCTCAGGAAGGGGAAAACATTCGGTGAAATCAGCTACAGAATGCAGCGCACACATTTCAATATTTGCTACAGGCACACAAAAGTACAATGCACTTCGTCCACTTTGAATGCAGCAATTGTATCATTTTCTATCAATCAGCTCCCTCTGTATTTTCAACCGAGGGTCCTATTGCAGGTGAGAGATTTGAACACATTCTTTAAATCATAATTTTGCATATTTATCATCAGTAATCATCAAAAGAAATCACACAAAATGGGATTTTATGACAGTTTTTATGACTGATTGCATACAGTTTTTACGTATGCTGAAAAACAAAGCATCTTGATTTTCGATAGCTTTGTTTCACTCAATCAGTGGCTATTATATTCATATTCTCTATTTATTAATTATCAAAATGTATATCAACATTTAATTTCCCTCATCGTTAAGTTGAAATATCAAGAGCTAGTCACACATATTTTTGAGTCATACTATTATGTTTCTGCAACTTTTCCCTTGTTTCTTAATGGACATGCGTGTTGGCCAGTGTGAAGGACAGACGGGGGGGGGCAACCTTAATCCAAGTTCTCACGCAGCCAAGAAATAGAGCTGGATGGGGGGGCCATGCTGTCACCTTCCTACACAAAATGTTGCTGGTTTGTGAGAGTAAGCATCTGACATGCAAAGCAAACGAGCACTTAAAACAGTGCTGGGGCAAGATTTCTTTTTGTGTGTGCGTGTGTGTGTCTGTGTGTGTGTGTGTGTGTGTGTGTGTGTGTGTGTATGCATGTCCATGTTTCAGTATTTGTATGAATGCGCACAGTACAGTCATTGTTACATTTATCTGTGGTGGTAAATGAGTCCCTGCATGAATTTTGGTTTGGTGAATGAAGTGTGGATACTTTACAGGGTTTATTTTATTGCCTGACATACAGTAGCTCTGTTAGATTGTTAGATTTACTCGTCTATTGCGCCGCAGGCATCTAAAAGTAGCGCACTTATACATGAAGTGCGTACATGAAACATGAAGGCACTTTCTTTGGTCTAGCAACATATTGTGGCAGTGCAGATTTATCTTTTAACTTACTTACTCTCCCCTGTGACAAGGAAAAACCATTGTGGTCTGGATTAATGGAATACAAACTGCACATACAGTGCATGACATAAACAAGAACGAAGAAACGCACACTTGTACACACACAAACATCAAACACAAATTTGTCATTAAGTTTACTGTCTCTGTGGGTCTAGTCTAACCATTTCAGGGAACAGTTCAGACAGAAAAATAAGTTTTTCTTACCCTTTTACTATTTTCTCGCACTTTTTGCTCCTGAGAAGACAACAAAATGTCACTCTTCTATGTTTCAAAGTCTCATTTCATGTAAAAATCGAGTGTGGATAAATCTGTTTCTTACGTTGCAAATAGCACTTAAACCTCTGAGACTCTCAGTAAAAGAGTATGGAGTGTGAGCTACCTTTGACTTCTGAACCAGCATCAAGACACAGAGATCCCCTAAGACGTCAGATGCCTGGAATAGATACCAAAGAGAAGAACAAAAAAGGGCTAAAATGGTGAAATCATTTTACCCTAAACTTGTAATGCATGTTTAAAGAAATGAAGAACAAGCCGGAAGGAATCACACCTCACTCACCCAAAACTTCAGGTCTGCAGAGAGGTAGGACGAGCACACAGCATCTATCTGTGGAGCATTACAGAGGATGTTGGGGGAGTACGCAAACAGGAATGAGAGAGCAAGAGGGAAAGAAGGAAAAAAAGAAAGAGAGGAGGAAACGGTTCTGCATACCTGGCTGAGCAGCTGCCTCTGATCTGTTGTGGCTTGCTGAAGTTCTGCTGGAGCACCTTTTGTTTTATACAGCACCACAGAAATGAACAGGTGACACAACACAGTTATAATGCTAAGGCTGAAATAACTGTAGACTGCTACTTTAATATCATCCTCACAAATAATTTACATCTGACAGCAATGGGAAGGTTTTATGGACAGAACACTAATAATGCATGATGACACTGTAGAAGCTGCAGGTGTGTAGTGCCTCTGCTGTGCTGTGATGACGAACAGCGTTTCCTGTATGACTGTTTCGTTGACGCTCTGCTTTGACATGATTGTGGTTGATGTCCATTAGCGGAGTTAAAAGCTTGGCTGTAGAACAAGGAGGAAGTTATTGCCCAGCATGGTGATATGAGATTGCTGCCTGGTGGATATTCGCTTTTGAATATATTCATGAATTAAAACTGGATTTTCTCCAACTTTTACACTTTGTAGAGTGTCATGTTTCTGCCGGTAAGCAAGTCAACAGCATGCAAGCTTTGACATCCTATGTCGAATCCCAAAGCTTATGAGCCGTTTTGCCAAATTGTCTCGCCTGTCTATCTATCTACTACCTATTAATTAATTCATACACATTGCTATATTAAAGAATAAGACAAACCGTACAAATATTATGATTGTCAGTTGATATACAGTTAATATTATATCATTATTTTTTTGTGTTTTTTATTTTATACTTTAGAAAAGAACTAATGAGTAGGAATAGATGAAATTAAAAGAAACAATAGCAAGATAGTGACAGAAAAAAAATCCTCAGTTACACGTTATGTCCCTCTGGTGAAAAAGGTCAAATGCTTTTACACATGCAGGACATTTAGAGAGTCTTTTCTTCCAAAAAGCCAAAGATGAAATAAATCAAAGCCTGCATGAGAAGATACAATCGTGCCTCTAACTCACTTTTGCAGACTGGTATGGTGAGGATGAGTAGGGCTGCAAGGGTGATGCTGGCCGTGCTGAGTGGACACATGGCGCTGCTGCTGAGGCTGTGCAGGCTGCTGGAGGCTCCGCGCTGCGCAGGCTGACTTTGGCTCTGGAAGGTCCTCATCTCCCTCTCTGGTTGGCCTTTCTTCTCCCTTTCTGCTTCTGCTTCTGCCTCTGCTTGCGGCTTCTTTGGTTCTGTGCGCTTGACTCCTTGCTCTTTTATGAGAGTTTCTGTCTCACGTCAGATGGGAAATATGAAGGCTCGTGTCACGCACACACCCCATCCTCGCGCGCTGACACTTTGGCTGCGTCATCGGGGGCGCCGCGCGCGCGAAAAGTTGCCGAAGATGCGATCAGCAGGTCGAACGCTGAGGTGAGTAAGGTGTGAAGTCCCGCCGGTAACCGAGAGGAAATCCAGCACACGCCAACTTTGTGAATGTTACATTGTGGGGTTTTTGTTGCGTCTGGGAGATTTTCATTCACGTCTGTGACTTTTTCGGTGGCTGCACTTTGTTTTTTTTTTGTTTTTTTTTTGACTGTATTATATTGTTATAATCGATTTATAATTTATAATCCTTTTCTTGAAAGGCCATTCAGGTACATGCATGTGCTCTCACCATCTGTTTTTACTCTGCTGCTACTGAACCTCAACAAAGAAAAACGTTTTTTATCTGTCAGCAATGTCTCCTATGTTATTGTTGTGATGGTCAGTAAATATGAGGGCAGCGACGTGACACCAAGATGTAGTTTCTCTATAAATAAACTTCCTCAGAAGTTTACTTTCAGTGAACTAAGACATCCTGGCATAAAAACTAGTTTAACTATCTAAGTGATAGTTGGAAGAAAAATAAAACAAAGCATGCAGGCATGCACCAATCAAAAGCACACATTTGGATTGGATCTATGGCTATTATTGTCTCCTGTTACGCACGCTGGGGTCATTTGAATAGCACCTGTCAACAACAATTCAAAGTGCTTTACATAAGGCATAAAAGGCATGAAAACAAGATATAAAAGAAACACAAGGCAATATACAAAAACATACATATGAACAGGATTCAAAAAGAGTAAAATGAAAATAGAAAATAAAAAATAAGATTCATTGGATAAAACTGATTGAACGGGAAAAGATATGAATGAAGAGTCCCAAATTTGATTTAATAAAAGGCAAAGGAGAACACAGAAGTCTTAAGCCTTGATGTCTAAGAACTGAGAGGTGGAGCAGATCTCAGGTTTTCTGTTTGCTCTGAGTTTGTAATGTGTTGTGCATAAAAACTGAACACTGCTTCCCCATGCTTTGTTTTGAACCTGCGGACAGTTAGCCGACCTTGCCGAGACAACCTGAGAGGCCTGGACAGTGCATAACAGCAGCAGATCAGAACTGTGTTCTGGTCATAAATCTTTCAATGGTATTTAAGAATAAAGACAAATTATTTTACACACAGGAAGCCAGTGTAAAGATCTGAGAACAGGGCTGATGGAGTCTACTTTTTTGGTCTTAGTGAGGACTATGAGGACTAAAAAAAATTGTTTTTCTTGTCAAAGCTTTAAATTGTCTTTCTTTTCATGTGGTCATCGGGAAAACATTTCTGCATAATATCTTGTCATCACCTCACCTCACTTGTGTGATGGAAAGTGCTATTTCACGCTTGAGTAATGATCAGTGGTTAGTTGCAATGCAATGTGTTATTTCAGAGACATTCAGAGACAGACAGCTGATTATGGTATTGTCAGATTTATTTCATTAATCACTTATGTTATAAACATTTCGTACTAGCCATCCACCACGGCGCAATACAATTTTTTGCATATGAAGCCAAAATGAAGACCCAATAATGGTCTTGATGGTGTCACTGATGTGGCACACCTAACAACAGAGGCAAAAACGTAATACGTACATCCGCAGCCATGATGAATTTAACATGGCCAAACCTGGGGACTATACAATTACATCAATTACAACATTTATTTCAAAGCAGAATTCGTGCACTCACTTCAGAAAAAAATTATTAGTATAATTGTATAAAGTATGTCATCATAACCAACTTTTGTTCAACTTTTCATGCATTCATACTGTTACAGATATCCAAATCTACTTCATTATTAGAGAGTCTGATTATGGATCATTACTGAATTACCTTTAATCATAAAGCTCTCATAATGTGTTGCTCTTTATCTGAAGCTGTGTGTGTGTGAAGGCATAAATACTGTCGGGCACTGTAATTCATTTGAATCTGTTACAACAAACCAGACAACATAGTAACAAAAACAACCGCTGCCAGGTTTTGTTGGCCAGCAGGATGAGAAACGAGGAGGAGAAATAGATGCTGCTAGAAAGATTTTTGATGATTTTTTTGATTCATGTAGATGTTCCATAAGGATTTTGTACATAGGGAATATCTGAAGCCTTTACATTGCAGTCCTGGATGTAACTGGCACCTTTGTCGCTTACATGCAAAAATAAATCCTGTTGAGAGCAAAATATAAAAGCCTGATTCATCACCTTCATAACCCGGCATGAAAGTAGAGCATTTTTATTTTATCAAATCCAAAAATGAAAGCTATTTTATAAGGGAAATGCTGGGAAAACATGAGACACACTCGACAGAAGACTAAAACAACAGACTTGACCTTATTGCAGCTTTTTCTTTGAGATCTGATCTGACCTTATTTGAGAGCATGAGTAGCAACAAATGAAGCATAGTGATAATTGAGTGACTCCAGGGAATCATCACACTCATCCCCACCCTTGTCATCCTCCCACACTAATCTCTCTGTCCTCCTAAATCCCCCACTTTTCCTTATTATCATGAATTAAGACCCGACAGTGGAGTTCAATGGACAAGCGTAGCGACAGGATGACAAGATGTATTGTTTTTTGCAGCTGTGTCATAGTAACATTCATTCTTCAGGTCCTTTGAGGTGAAATGACACCGTTTGTTAACATCAGAGTTGCTTCAGTAACTGGTCCTGATGTGTTTCTTGTCTCCCAAAAGCCCTGGTGAAAGCTCCACTTGGTCCACCATTCTGGAGAAGTCTGGAAATGTCATGACATTTCAAAAGTTTTCTTTGCTTATGACAGTGACTTGCATTTGTGTTTCCCTGGTCTAATTGGTTTGTCGGAGCTAAAACCCAAAGGTACTGAGGGAAGGTTACTGTCTGTGATTCACACACTGTCGCACCATGAGGACACAACACAGATTACAGCCTGTATTGCGTTGCTCTAATTCTAACCCACATTCATGGACAGACCCAGAAATGAATTATTATTATACATGAACTCTGTTGTAGAATTTGCTCTAATATTCATGTTTTACACATAGATCACAATCTATCTGCATCTTGACAGATCAAATGAATTTCAAATAATTCTCAACACACTTTTTTATTTTGTTTCATTTTGTTGTTTAACCAATTGTGCTTAATCTTGCCTCAGTGGTGAATTTTTTTACATGTTGGGAAATACGTTTCTTCGCCTTCTGGTGGAGCGTTAAAGAAGATGTCTCTCATATCATTTAAATACGAAGCTACCGCTAGCAGCCAGGTTGGCCTTGCCTATCACAAAGACTTGGGACAGGAAAACACAGCTAGCCTAGCTCTGTCTGAGGGAAACAAAAATGTATCTAATAGCACATCGATAAAGTCACTATTGTTTGATACCAAATCTGAAGTGTAAATAACAACATTTCACTGTTTTACAGGCGGGTTTGTCGTTGGACAAAGCCAAGCTAGCCGTTTCCTCCTGTTCTCAGTCTTTTTGCTAAGCTAAGCTAACTGGTTGCTAGCAGTAGCTTCATATTTAATTGACAGAAATTAGCGTGGTATTGAAAATCTCATCAAACTCCACCAGGGAGCAAATAATTTCCCAAAATGCCAAACTTTTGTTTTGAGCACTGGGCCCGATGTTATGAATAATAGTAGAGACTGAGAGCCATCAAAATGCATCCATCCCTTCTTATGTTTCTCTGCATGCTTTGACTGATGTTCATTGGAAACAAGAGGAAAATGAGCAAGGAGAGTAACCTATTAACAAATCACATCCTCCTACAAAGACAATTAATTAACCTTATAAAATATGACAAGCTATGACAAGATTATTGTATTTCCACAATGCAGGGATAATGAAAACCAGTTGTTGTAAACAGCTGCCTTTAGGTCATGTACCAACATCCTGTGAACTGCAATGAAACATTTTATCTTTTTTATCATTTTATCTGTTTTTGGCATCTAAAATGTAACCAAACTCAAGTATTGCAGATATGGCTTTACAAACCCAAAATGCTATACATGTCTATGAAAATATTCTCTTTTGATCATGCTCAGATTATTCTATGTTAATATTCTGCTGCTTAGACTGGGTTGCAGACTAAATCTGAAAATGATAATTTGATATTACATGGTAATAATAAGGGATTATTAACTTCAATCATACAATTACTGTGGAATCTCGGTGACATGGAGATCCTCATCATAAATGTTATCGCTTTCAGTTTAGCATCGGCTTTGAATTTCTAACTCATAACGCTCCTTACGCTGATTGTATCAGGTAACAGAAATCCACTTAGACTTACTCTCATTTTACATGAGGTTTTGTGCAATTATGTTACACTACATGGCTTTAAGTGTCATTACATGTTATCGGTACAATGAGTATCACATTCTATCCAAGCACATTCACAATTTCCTGTGTAGACAGAGTCTGCTAAATGAATGTAAGCATGCATTAAGTAATCCTCTTACCCTCACAAAGATGTACTGTATGGGAAATATACAATGCTGAGATTTCACAAAGATCCTTTCATCCTATCCATTTTTTTTAACCATGTTTGCTGCTCAATCAACTCCATGTTGTAGATTATATAATAATTTACTAATATTAATAGGCATACAATTTAACACTACTGTACTAAGGTACACAAAATGGAATCAGGAGCTACAGATAGTGGTAACACTCACATATACTGCGGGACCTATCATGAATTCCTGTTGATCAATGTTAAGAAATGATCAATTCACTATGAGTTTATGTGATTAGTCAACACTTAATTGATCATCAGTTAAAAATCTTAACTCACAGTCAATTCATACATTAATATATATACCACCAAATTAGCCAGAATCCAGTTATACAGATGAGGGGGATTTCAGACTCGTGGTTTACATTATACATCCTGCAATAAAGGAATAGTTATACATTTTTGGAAATACACTTATTGGCTTTCCTGGCGATAGTTAGATGAGAGGATCGATCTCACTCTCATATATGTCCATTAGCCAGCAGCTAACTGGAAATAGCCTGGAACATACCCTGCCCATAAAACAGTGAACTGCCACTTTTGTACTTTTGTTTTTTTGTGTGGATTTAATAAATGAGATATAACATGTTAATTAATGAGCGTCATAGGTGCTTGAAGATGGATTTTGTTACCTTCAGACAGATTCAGGCAGACTGGATCTGAACAATGAGGAGAATTTTAGTCTTGACAGGGGGCACGATTTTAGCGCATTAAAACAGCAGCTTATGCAAAGGCCTACGACGCAGTCAGAGGACATTTTCCGCTCAGTTTGAGAAAGTTGGCGAGAGAGATGCGACTCATAAATCGGCAGGACTTATATTATCTGTCTACTGCAATTTTTCCCCTAAATCCCCTCAACTTTAGGATTAACAAAGCCTCTTCCCCACTTGCATCACATATATTTTCTCTATGCCTGCAATGTGTACATATTCACCGTTATATTAAAATTAATTATTGTAGAGTTCTTGTACATATCTCATTTTCATTTTTTAACAGTTCACATTAAAATATTTTTTTATTTATTAAAGCCATAGACTCACTTTTCAATCTCCGAAATCTCAAAAAAAATGTAATTTTCATAGTAAAAGTCCAGTTGAAGCTGGTACTGCTTTGTCAAAGATTATGAGGTTTTGATTTTTGATTTTTTTTCTTTTTTTAAATGTGTTTTATCTCAAATCCCATACTGTATTTGGTTTATTTAACGGGGACCATGCACATTAATAAATATTGCTGTGAATGCGCCAGATTTACTGTAGCCAGAAGGCTATTTGGAGTCCCTGGACAGATGTTATGAAGTCATGCTAAAGACGTATACAGAGAAACAATATGGTTTGCGGGGGGGGCATTTTTAATGCATCTCTTAAACAATGTATCAACATGTGGTGTTTAGCAATCAATTGCCACCTCAACAGAGTTAACGAAACATAGGAGTCAGGAAGTGTTAATCAAACTTGTTGTGTACACACCCACATAGTCCTGAGAAGAGGCCTAATTAGGCAACAAGTGAACACACATAATGTGCAGCTGAAACGCCAGCCTCAGTGAATAAACAAGAGGGACATAAATGATGCCACTGCCATTGCTGCTAATAACATCACAAAATCATATGCCTAAGAGCTATTGTTATGCCATGGCCTGTTTGCACTCACAACCAATCTATCCACAGAACCTAGCGTTAAATTTAGTGTTTGTGTTTACAGTGTAATATATTATGGAGAGTTTGAAATAAAAAGAATAATCAGTAAAGAGAATAAAGGTTAAGAGACCCCAAAATAAATGTAAAGGTCCTGAACAAGATAAAAACATTCTCTGCTAAAGGTGAATTTAAAAAGAAAATGTACTTACAGAATGTCAGTAACGTTACAAGCCGATAAAAGAGCTGCCTCCCTTATGTCGCTGAGTGAAGATTAATATAATGAGCCGAGATTTTCTCTAATCGTCAAGTTAATCTACGAGCAGCAACACAAATTATATTTCATATTTTTTCAGTGTTATTCTTTTTCAGATCTGATTTTATTCTCAGCTAATTACCAGTCATCATCTTTCCTTTTTTTTTTTTAACTTTGCCATCAGCATTTTGAATTAATTTTTGTCCTCATATGCATTCATAAAAATCCTCTCACATGCTCTCTCTCTAGCCCTCGCCTAACCCTAACCCTACACACACAAACAGGCTAGCACTATTGCCAGTGCACAGATATACACACTCTTTAAATTACATGATTGCTTTAAAACAAAATTGCACACATGATCGACCCTCCTAACAAGCAAAGAGCTCTACATGGAGCGTTGCTCATGTAATAGCCGCTCTGATGCTTACTTCAGTTTGGAAAAACCAACGTGTTCTTCTTTATGTGTAATTTGGCGGTGATGAACGAACGAAGACCTCACCTTGGGATGAGGTTGCCAAAGTGGCGAGAGCACTCACACAACTTTTCGTATAGGCGCCCATTACTGTGTTGCTCCCACTGGGTGTTTGTACAGATGCAGTCAGGTGTCACTGTCATTTACGTACTTTTTCCAGGATTTACTGTAACTGTGAAAGCCCCATGATGGGAGTCGAGGGAAAATACCACAACAGTAGCAGAAGGACTCTGGAGTCAATATGCGTTTGAACAGGAGCCATGTTTATTTCAGTTTTTTATTTCAGTTTATTTCCTGTTTGAGGCTCAAAAATGTCAAAGCTATGACCTCAACAATAAGCAAAGTAATTCAAAGAAGTTACACTGGTATATTTTGAGTCAGCCTGTACATATGCAGATTTATTCCTTTACAATACAACAAATATGAGCCTAAAACAACACTGATGATGCCATCTTCAAGCGTATTAAAGGCTGCACAAAATGCCATCCAGATAGCAACTCAAACGTTTCTGATTCCAAACAGAAACAGAAAATGCTATCGGCCTGTGATCACCAGTGTGAATGTCAAATGTAGATTACACAGATGTAATCGCCCCCCCATGACGCTGCAGCACTGGCGTGAAAAGCCCTTTTGTTTGCAAGTCACACCTGCATGGCATCCGCCGTGCATATCAGCGGGGCTTCCTCATCACTGTAGTGCCCTCCTGACACAACAAGTTCATTTAGTGGGAACACCTCTCACCCGCAGAGTCCAAAGCAGCAAGTTTGTGTCCCTGTTAATTAACGTTGTATCTTTAAGTTTCATTCACACAAATGTTCTGCACTTACTGCAATCTAGCCAGCGTGAAGTTATTGTTTTTGTGCCAGCATCAGTCTGTTATAGGAACATCAACGTCAGCACAGACTACAGACCTTTGACATTCACAAAATATATAGACATCAAGTGCCAGAATAGCAGAAACTGCGGGTGAATCATGACTAAAGGAAAGCACAACATGTGGCAAAACAGAAATGTTGAAGAAAGATAATTATAGCGTGTGCGTGGGTCTGTTTTGTAATATGTGTGTGTATGAGATGGTGTTTGTTGTTTGGATGTATATTACACATGCTGGGCTGAAAAAGGGGTATTATTTTTATGGACATGCTAACCAAAACACAACAAATACTGCATGTCATCATTTTTGAATGCGATAACATAAAGAAAAATGTTAAAATGTTTACATTTCACTGGAAATACAAGATGATAAAGGTGCCTTCATGAGGTGTAGGTTCCTATAGTCATTTAGGAGTAACGATTTTCCCCAAGTTTGTCTAACAGAATAGATGCCAGTCCAATTTTACACCTCTTGATCATAAAATTAAATTACATTGTATCTTGGTTGTGCCATGTGATGGGTTTTCTTTAAGTTTTCAAACGGATTTGTGTGTCAAAGTCTTGGAAATATGCAACTTCTTCGAGTTACACTGAATATCCATTTTAAAGCTTTATAAAGATGTTTGTTAAAAGACTTACTGTAAATCCTTCCATAATTTTCACAGATGGCAAAAACATAATTTTGCCCTCTGTCTATTTCCATATTAAAGTGATAACTCTTACAGATAAATATTGCAGGCCCAGTATGTTTGTGCAACAACCAATATCCATGAGCTGCAATCACAAAACGTTCATCTTTTCTCACCACCAGAGGAAAGACGATCATGTCTAGGGACATTCAAGATAACGTACGGTACCAGGAGCATGACAGCAACATGCTAAAAGAGTTTAGAGAGACCTGCAATATGATTATACATATCCTACGGCGATGCTCTGTAGGGAGACAAGGAATTTTGAAATATTTCCATTGCGGCGCCATGTTTGGAAGCTTACGTCACAGGCAGCAATAAACCATGAATTTAACTGCTGATGACAGTACACTCCCCAGCTGGGTAATCCTGTGCTGTCTCTGTACAGTAACTTCAACACAGACAGTGTACCTCAAGGCATCGTCTGCAGATCACTTGTTACTCCGTGACTTTCTTTTCCATCACATGTCTGACTCACTGTGTTAACAGTGTTGACATTCTGTTGACTCCTTATCGGTTTGCTCAAAATCTCTTTAAGGCCTCTGTGGACTCTTGCTATCGACCAGGGCCTGGTTTACCATTTGTATTGTTAAAACAAATAACAAGCAGACATACATAGACTATGTGTAA
This sequence comes from Xiphias gladius, assembly GCF_016859285.1. Classification (NCBI taxonomy): domain Eukaryota; kingdom Metazoa; phylum Chordata; class Actinopteri; order Istiophoriformes; family Xiphiidae; genus Xiphias; species Xiphias gladius. The sequence continues at coordinate 23,049,441 of NC_053405.1, read as the reverse complement.
GAGCAGAACACAACACATAAAACAAGAAATTGGCATTTATAGAAATTATGAATATTATGTGGATTAACAATGCCACCTGGTGTTCTACAAAGATCATGTACGTGACGCGACTGTAAACATCATCTCAAAAGGTGATCCAACAGCAGCATGGGAGGGCACATTTTTGAGGCTCTAAATGTAAAAACATATCAACTCAAACACTCCAGAAGAGCTATATACACCCATCAGCCACGACACTGAAACCAGTGACTGGTTTCAGTACAAACAAACAGGTTTTAACAGTTACGGTACATGTATTTTCTATATCACTCACATTGGGTATATATTATTTTGGGGTTGTTTTTTCCCCCCAAATAATTACAATGAGAAGAAATTATAGAGATAATTTGTGGAAAACCGAGGACACTAATGTCTTGTATTGTACAGTTTTTGATGCTAGAATACTAGCTGGACAGAGACTGGGTGTGTGTTAATTTGATTAAAAATATGTACAATGTAAGCAACGCACGATATTTGTTGTAATAATGAAGGTCCTACAACCACATTTCGGAATAAGGGCTCCCTTCAAGACAGGGCTTCAACAGCATGTAATATGCGCTTTAATATACGCAATCCCCAAGTAGAAATCAAATTGTCACACACCAAGTCCCGCACAGTAAATCTGCTTTTCGAGCTTTTTTGGCTTTTTCTTGGACCCTGGGCTCTTCGACCAGCTGGTAACCTCAGCTGAGGTCTGCGATCGAGACACCAGAGGGAACCGCCTGCAGCAGCTCAACTCTGTCCCCGTGTCCGTGGGTGGAGCAGGATGGATGTGGATGTGGATGTTGACAGCGTCGCGACCACATGACGGCTCTGTCTGAGAACCAGGCAGGGGGGAGGGCGGTGCTTCCCAAAAGGCTGGTGGGTTGACAAAGCAAGGTAATAGCGACTTATGAGACATATCTCTGTCAAAATACGAATGGAGTGCGTTTCGATTACAAATTCACAGTGGTTTCGTTGATCATTTCGCGGGTGCAGCGTCAGCCTTTACGTGTTTCGTGAAACTAACTGTGACTGAGCTAACAGGAGCTAGCTCTTTCAAGCTAGCAACAACGTTAGCAGCCAGCAAGCTAACAGACAGAGGGGAGGTCGGTACATTTACTTTGAGAATGGCCTCTGGGTGCTTCAGTACCCTTGGTCCAGTGTTTCCGTGGCCAACACCGGTTTTTTAACACCTTGTCGTGGGCTTTTCTGGTCATCTGGTGGTGGCGTTAACGTCAACAGCCTCTGAAAACCTGTAAGCTAGCTACCGGTAGAAGAGAGTTTGAAGGGCTGAAAGACACATAACCAGTATTAATAAGCATTTAGATAACTTCTGAGAATATTTTCCTACATTTCATGAATATGTCTCCGCCAAGTCAAGAACCCAAAGTACAATGGTTGTAATGTATCTGAAATATAATTATATTAATGTTAGGTGTGGAGGACTTGTCCCTCGTCATTAGCAGGACTGGCTCTCTGCTTTCATACATTTGGAAAGATTGTACAGTGAATAACCAATATGTCAGTAAAATAATGTATATTTTGTTTTCACATGGCTTTGGTTAACTGCTTCCTGCTGTGTTCTGTATTACAGTATCCACCATGACAGCCATCAAGCACGCTCTCCAGAGGGACATCTTCACGCCCAACGACGAGCGGCTCCTCGGCATCGTCAACGTCTGCAAGGCAGGAAAGAAAAAGAAGAACTGCTTCTTGTGTGCAACGGGTACGTGGGTAATAACCACAGAAGCAGTGAGTAGCTTTTAATCAAAAAAGGTGAATGCTTCTGAAGTAAGGCGCTTCTTTCTTCTTCCAGTTACCACCGAGAGGCCTGTCCAGGTTAAAGTGGTGAAGGTGAAGAAATCTGACAAAGGGGACTTTTACAAGCGACAGCAGACCTGGGAGCTCCGAGACCTGACAGAAGTAGATGCCAAAGATGCAAGCAAGGTCAGAGAAATAATGTAGTTCTTCCGTCTTTTTCCTTTATTTCACCCATAACTATGTTCTCGAATTATAATGTTCTTTTTCTCTATCACTCAGATCCAAAATACTCTCTATTTTACTGTTTTTCGCTTTTAGGAAAATCCCGAATTCGACCTTCATTTCGAGAAGGTATACCGGTGGCTGGCCAGCAGCACGGCTGAAAAGAACTCCTTCATTTCCTGCATTTGGAAGCTGAACCAGCGTTATCTGAGGAAGAAGGTGGAGTTTGTGAATGTCAGTTCTCAGCTGCTGGAAGGTGTGGAAACACTCTATCCCTAGCCACCTCTGTGACCGCATGCCTCTTCTCATGATTTGATCACATTTGCTTAAAGGCGTGTCTTTTTCTCTTGAACCAATAGCGTTGACCCTAGTGTGTATTGTTCATTTTCGAGGTATTCTAATTTAGATCAGAAATGAGGATTTTTGTCCGCTTTTTGGTGGTTTGATTTATTAATAGCATGTCTAGAGATCTCTTCCTTGTATCTGGGTTTGTGGTTTGGCTTTCTGTGTTAAATTCTCCTTTATTCTCACTTTTCTCTCAAACTTTCTCTGGCCAGAACTTCCTAAAGCGGAAGGTTGGTAGGACTTAACTTCCCCCTCTCCTCACTCCTCTCCATTGTATGCTCATGACCTCAAACCACCATTCTCATTAGAGACTCACCTTCTTTAAGCTCCTGCCGTTTGAATTATTTTTAAATAAGGATGGGCATGATTCCTTTTTTTTTTTTTTTTCTTTCAGTAATCATAACATACTTTTAGGTCATGTTTTTACCTCTCTTTTGGCTTTTTTAATTGTCCATATCACCTTAATTCATAAGATTATTTACTGACAAGTATTCATTAAAGTAATGTAGTGTTTAATTTTACCAAAAGTTATAGCCCATATTGTTTCTAACTTGTCCAGAGCAACGTTAAGTGTGATGTTTGTTTTACAGAGCAGTCATTTTATCAGGCAGAACAAATATAGAGAAGTACATTTAGCTGGTATAAGCCATTTCAGACTGACATGCTTCTTAACTGTAAACTTCTTTCCACTACCTAAGACTGTTTGTGGTTTTATGGAGTTACGTAACCTGCAGTTAGACTCATTATGGTTTAAAATTCATTTTACATTTTCAGCAGTGGTATTAAATGAGTACACTTTTACAGCTTATTTAAAATGTGTTTCAAGATGTAATTATTTTAAAACAAGTGACGACTTTGTAAAAATATATATCTTCAGTCAATTCAGTTAAAATGATTGAAAATGCCCATCCCTATTACTTAATGTATTTATGTGTGTAGTTGTCCTTTCAAGAAGAGTATAAAACCTGATGTGCTGGAAGTTAGCAGAATGTTTCTTGAACTTTGTGTGTGTTCTCATGCTTTTTCGTCTGTTTTCATGGGTTTAGAGTCGGTGCCTAGCGGTGAGAGCCAGAGCGTTGCTGGGGGTGATGAGGATGCACTGGACGACTACCAGGAGCTGAGTACCCGTGAGGAGCAGGACATTGAGAGCATGATGGAGATGTGCGAGTACGCCATCTCCAATGCTGAGGCTTTTGCAGAGCAGCTCTCCAAGGAGCTGCAGGTTTTAGACGGGGTGAGGGAAGCAACTGCTAAACTAAAAACCAGAATGAAAAGTATTGTTTTTAATTATGATATTATTTTCCTTCTGCGTTTGGACAGGAATATTAACTTTAAAAAAAACATAGAAACATATTAATACCCTCTTCATTGATTCAAGGCAAACATCCAGTCCATCATGGCATCGGAGAAGCAGGTCAATATCCTGATGCAGCTGCTGGATGAGGCACTGGCAGAGGTGGACACCATTGAGGGAAAGCTGAGCAGCTATGAGGAGATGCTCCAGAGTGTCAAGGAGCAGATGGACCAGATCTCCCAGAGCAACCGGCTCATCCAGATCAGCAACACCAACAATGGCAAACTCCTGGATGAGATTCAGTTCTTAGTGGTTAGGAACACATGATGTTTTCAACTGTATATACATGAAATTAAGTGCCATACTTAAGGCACCAGTTGATCGAAATACAGTTATCAGAGGTCATTTTGCTCAAAAAAAGTCGTCCCATCTTGATTTTTAAAGTGTTTTACTTTGCATGAACCTATTTTAGAATATGGATAGTTTTATTTTGAAAAGCTTAAAAGTACTGTGGATGAATAGTAATTTTAGTGCTAGATTGTTGGACTTTATTTGATGACTGTGGTGTGTCTTTCATCCCATAGAACTACATGGACCTGTCAAAGGGACACATCAGGGCCTTGCAGGATGGAGACCTGACTTCCCCTAAAGGTATTGAGGCCTGCATCAACGCCTCTGAAGCTCTTCTGCAGTGCATGAACGTGGCCCTCCGACCAGGTTGGTTTACAAATGATGCTATTGATTACTTGCTGATCAACTAAATAAGTAGTTGTTTTTGTTCTAAGTAATCAGATTAAAGTTATCGTTTTTTCCTCATAGGCCATGACAAGCTGATGGCTGTGAAGCAGCAACAGCTCCTGTTCGCTGAGCTGAGAGACACCTTTGCTCGCCGCCTGACCAATCATCTCAACAATGTGTTTGTTCACCAGGTAACAGGAACACTAATATTACAAGGGATATTAATTGTTTGAATGTAAGTACAGCAGTAGCAAAAGCAAGTAGAGAATACTTTCTAAGTTAAAGTTTTATCTGGTTGATTAGTTGGAAATATCCTTTTAGGTTAGATTTTCTTGACCTTCTGCAGTTTGAGTATTTGTGTGTTTTCTGGTTCTAAATTTTTATAGAAGTTCAACGTGTTGGCGATTATTGGACACTAGTGCAATAACCATCTTCATAGGAATATCTACAGTTTAAATAATCTTTAAATGCTTTGGCCATATTGATCTGTGGAGATAAACAGACTATAAATGACTTTTGTGAAACTTTATGTTTTTGTTAATGCCTTGGCTTATGTTTGCTGATGAAGAATCAAAGGCTGCAAAATAATTTACATGCCCAAACAAGTAAGCATTTCATAATTATTTCTGGCCCCTTATGTATCTGAATATTAAAAGGGAGTAAAGGCAACAAAGTAAAGAGGGACTGAAGAATCAGAGTTTGTATTGTCCTCACACCTTGCCATTGTGAGTTTGCTGCATCATGGAGGACTGTGGTCTCTCCTGCCCGCCCCCTCACCGACTTCTTCCTGCTCAGCTGTGACTCTTTTCCTGGGCTTTCTTGTGTTGTTTCCTTCTGGTAGTGCCCCTCCTACTCTTGACTCTCTGTGTTGCTCACTTTGAATCATCCCACTCTGCTCTCTGTCTCTGTGTCAGTTCAACCACTTCAGTCACTTCAAAATGACCATCCCTCAGTTCTATAGGTCCTCCTGTCTGTCACTTCCAGTGAGTACCCTCACAGCAACCCCCACGTGCCCCCTCTTTGCTAATGTTCGACCTGTCATACCTCATTCCAACTTACATGTCATTACGTGTGAAACCCCAGGCCTTCCATTATTTCATGCATGGGATATGTTTCTAACTACTTAACATTTCTCATCCAACCCAAAGCTGAAGAGGCACCGTTCAGCTTTCTCCTCCTCCACTGAGTCTGCACTCAGCTAAGGGTCTCATATCATAAAATCCTCTGCCTGTCTGCTCTGCGTGCATGTCTTGTAGTAGTAGTAGTAGAAGAACTACAGACTGAACAAGCTAACTTTGAGGGGAAGGGTGGAGACCATCAGTATGGCAGTAAGAGTTCTGCTTTTCAATAAGCTTGTCAATAAATTGACTTGAAGAAGTGTTGGATTTTTTTAGTTGAAAAAATTGTTGTTTACCTTTTGACAACATTTGGTTTTTTGAGGTAACAAATCCTATCCACATATGTTTGATAGGAAGCAAGATAAATCTTCCTTATGTGTGGTGTGTTTGTATGTATACAGAAAGTTGGAAGGAGACTTAATAATAGTAGGTTTGTATATATTAACTCTTCTATTGAATTTACTGCAAATTGTCTCTTTTTGCTCTGTCATCCAGGGCCATGACCAGAGCTCCACCCTGTCCCAGCACACAGTAGAGCTGACCCTGCCCAAACACAGCCCTCTCCACAGGGACCTGCTGCGCTACGCCAAGCTCATGGAGTGGCTGAAGAACACCCACAGGGAGAAGTACGAGGGCCTGTCAAGGGTCAGTGCTATTTCCCAAAAAATACTTAAAGGCACCGTGCGATGTTTTGGGCAACATGCTTATTTACTTTCTTGCCGACAGCTTGATGAGATTGATACCACACTTATATCTGTACCTTAAAGTTTTAATCCTTATGATTTCAATCCTGGCTGATTTGCTGACATTGTGGTTACTGTGGTTACACCAAGTGTAGTTTACATTAAGCATACCTTGACTCCTACTTTGTCATAAATGCAACAGTATTAGTCATAAAAGAGTAATAATAGAGTAAAGCTTTTAATGTGAATTAGCAGCAGAATGAAGTGTTTGGTTTGTATTGATACAAAAGAGATGTGACCTGTTATGTAGTGTAATGTTTCTTTAGCTTTGGAAAGAGCCAGGCAAGTTGTTTCTTAATTTCCATTCTTTGTGCTAAGCTAAGCTAACTGTCTAGTGGCTGTAGCTTTGTATTTACTGTACATACATGAGCACGGTGTTGATATTCTCTTCAAATTCGGCAAGAAAGGAAACAAGTGTATTTCTTAAAAGATCAAATTATTCCTTTAATACTCAACAAGTACTCAAGATGCGGTGTTCTGCATCTGAGCGTCTAAACAAATTTTATCTCTCTTTCTCAGACCTATGTTGACTATATGAGCAGACTATATGAACGAGAAATCAAAGACTTCTTTGAGGTTGCCAAGATAAAGATGGCGGGTACAACCAAGGAAGCAAAGGGCAAGTTTGGTAAGAGCAAGAATTCAGAGACCTGTTAGGGCACAGATATGAAGCATGTTTGTCTAATGCTGTTATGTGTGATTAGGATTTTTTTTTTTAGTAACATCTCTTTTTGTCTCTTTGTCCCTTTTTTGCAACATGTAGTTCACTCAAAGGCAATGTGAATGTCACTGCATCTCTGGAGTATTTTGTCCAGTATATTGTATTTCACTATCACACAGAAATGAATGGAATATTCATGTCTAAATATGGAAAAAAGGCCCTTCACACCATTTTCTACGTCACTTCTTCTACCAAAAGCATTTTTTCCTCAACTAATGTTTGCTTCCAAAGTGTTAAAAGTCCTGCTTCTCATTTTACCTTTTGATAACGGCTCCTCTTCCCTTTGCACAGGGACCTTACACGCTAAAATCTGTAATTTTTTTTTTTTTTTTTTTTTATCTTTAGAATTTGAGTAGAAACCTTGGTTGAGCTTTGGTTTTGGCAGAATTATAGAACTTTGCTTTCTGCACTCTATATGAGCTTTTCCTTCTGAAAACAAAAAAAAAAAGAGAGATTTTGTTTTCCAAAGGTTTGTCCAAAGCTACAAGCATATGTACCTAGGCCACTGCAGCGCACGTCAGCATATATGTAACTTCGTACATCTAACGTCTAGCCTCACTCCTCCCATGCTGCATGTTTTAACCTGTCTCTGTCTTTGATGCCTGCCTTTTTAACTGGCTGCAGCCACGCTTCCGCGGAAAGAAAGTGCACTCAAACAGGAAACAGAAAGTAAGTATGACATCTAGATAGAGCTATTCCACTGTTAACTACTCACTCTGCTTCTTACCACTGTGCCTTACATAACTTCACAAAGAGTTTCTCAAACTCCTTCACTACCCCGATATATACCGTTCCACTTTAAGTGCTACAAACCATTACCTCGCCATGTGCCTGGTGGGTTTGTGATGAATGTTCACAATGCTGCTTAATGCATCATCACATAATCTGATTCTATGATAAATGCCTACGAAAGCTAACCATTGACATCCATGTAATTTTTGATGATTTGAATACTCTTTTTTTCTGTTTTATTTTAATGTCATAATAGATAGACATAAGCCTGCCGTTTGAATGATATTTCCAAAACTTTGGCTCGTTCTCACACAAAAAAAAAAAAAAAAAAATCACACTGTATTTGTTGTGCTGTCTTAGGCCTTCATGGCAGCTCCGGGAAGCTGACAGGCTCTACCTCAAGCCTGAACAAGCTGACAGTGCAGGGCTCCAACAGCCGGCGTTCCCAGTCTTCCTCACTGCTGGACATGGGCAACATGTCCGCCTCTGACCTGGACGTGGCAGACAGGACCAAGTTTGACAAGGTGACGCTGCCAGAGATGCACAGATTTAATCAAATTAGCTGTATGTTCACATGTTGCTCTGTATTGGGAGTTTAAACAGAGGTTTTATTCCGCTCTGCAGATATTTGAGCAGGTCCTCAGTGAGCTGGAGCCTCTGTGTCTTGCAGAACAAGACTTCATCAGCAAGTTCTTTAAGCTCCAGCAGCACCCGACAGTCACACCCCCCCTTGCTCAGGTAAATCTGCGATCACATACTGGGAAAAAAATCCCAAATAATAATGTTACTTCACTTTACGTCAGTAGCTTTATTCGTGCGGTGCTGTCTGAAATTGGAACGTTTTCCTCCCCTGAAAGTGTGAAATAATACAGCAATAACAGATCGTGGCATGTTTTCAGTTACAGCATCATTCATGTAACACATCAGCATATATTTGTCTGGATTTTTCATGTTTTATATCCATTGTCCTGGCAGCCTGAAACAGAGGAACCAGATGGAGGCACGCTGTCAAGAGTGCCTCCCCAGGCAGAACACAGACACTCCTTGTCATCAGAGTGAGTATTCTCACATTTGCCAGCTGTGTGCAAATATCAGCCATCTTCACAGCCAGAAACATTGTTCATTTTTTCTATGTAGCACTCCCTTCTCCTTTTTCTCCAACTTTCTGTTCTTTCTTGACTAAAGGAAAGACATGGTGCGGCTGATGATGAACAAAATCTTCCAGAGCATCGAGACGGAGCTCAACAGTCTCATCGCTCTGGGGGACAAGATTGACAGCTTCAACTCTCTCTACATGCTGGTGAAGATGAGTCACCATGTGTGGACAGCTGAGAACGTTGACCCGGCCTCATACCTCAGCACTACTTTGGGAAACGTGCTGGTCACTGTCAAGAGGAACTTTGACAAATGCATTGTGAGTGGAAACCATATGACGAGAAAAATTCATGCTTTCTCTCCCCTGGTTTTTGTAATCACACCCCTAAATTAAAGTATGTTTTATTTCATTGAAAGAAGGCTTATGCATTTTTTATTTAACGATCTCCTGTTTTCTTACAGTCTGGTCAGATCAGACAGATGGAGGAGGTGAAGATTTCGAAGAAAAGCAAAGTTGGTATCCTACCTTTTGTTACCGGGTTTGAAGAGTTTGCGGAGCTGGCTGAAACAATCTTCCGCAATGCAGAACGCCGAGGGGATTTGGATAAAGCTTATGTCAAACTTATCACGGCCGTCTTCATGAATGGTAAGACCACTGGTCATTCAGATTCAAATACTGATTGGCAGATTGGCCCAGAAACTCATTTCTGAATATTGATTGTCTTTCCAGTGGAGAAAGTAGCTAATGAAAGCCAGAAGACGCCTCGGGACGTTGTGATGATGGAGAATTTCCACCACATCTTTTCTACACTGTCACGTCTAAAGATCTCCTGCCTGGACGCAGAGAGACGAGAAGCCAAGCACAAATACACAGACCACCTGCAGTCGTATGTAATCAACTCGCTGGGCCAGCCTCTAGAAAAACTCAATGTAAGAGGAATTATGATTCAGAATAATCACAAAAGTTAGTCATTGTCACTGAACTGAGTGAGAACATGCAGAATGTGAGAATCCTGAGTTGTATTAATAGCTTGATAGGTAAACTGTTATCTCTCTCTTGCAGCATTTCTTTGAAGGAGTTGAGGCACGCGTAGCCCAGGGTGTTCGTGAGGAGGAGGTGAGCTACCAGCTTGCCTTCAACAAACAAGAGCTACGCAAAGTTATCAAAGAGTACCCCGGCAAAGAGGTGAAAAAGGGACTCGACAACCTTTACAAGAAGGTGGATAAACATCTTTGTGAAGAGGAGAGTCTACTACAGGTGAGAAATTCAGAGTATTAATGGGTGGAACTGCTCAGCAGGTCAGTGGCGTCACATTCCTCATCCGGTCTCTGAACCACTCTTCCTGTTTTACTCCACCAGGTGGTGTGGCACTCCATGCAAGACGAGTTCATCCGTCAGTACAAGCACTTTGAAGATTTGATCGGTAGATGCTATCCTGGATCTGGAATCACCATGGAGTTTACCATCCAGGACATGTTGGAGTACTTCTCCAGCATTGCTCAGTCTCATTAGTGTAGCTGCTATGCACCATCAAATAGTGATTCACTACTGCCTAACACTGGCTGAACATACACTAGCTAATTACAAACTACCCTGAATTGCTTTTTGGACTATGAAACATTTCCTTTATGTGTGTCTGTGTGTTTTAATGAAAGAGATTTGTATATTCGGCGGTGTTGCAGATATCTCTGGATTGTGTGTGTGCCTGTTTCTTTGAGATATAATAACACTGCTCTAAATACTTGTTATATTTTTATTTCTTTATGCCATATGTACATAATAAATTTGCATCTAAAAATCCCGCAAAACTTTATCGTATCTTTGTATTTTATTTTATTATTTAGTTATTTATTTTATGAAGCATATATCATTAAATATCTATCCTACGCTTGAGCTCAATCTCTGTGCCGACCCCGCCCTTCCACCTTCTGCGCGGACAACGCCGGTTCACAAAACATGCTGACCCAGATGTTCCCCAGTGTGTCTCACTTCCATGGTGACGAATCCAAACCGGAGATCACCGGCGCTCTTTTCAAACCCCTTTGCCGCGGAAACGTGTCAACTGGAGAGCTGTTGATTATCTAACTTTACGGAGAACAGGATGTAATGCTATAATGAATGTTGTGCAAGTGATTTGTTCGAGCGAGAAGTTTATGTCGGTGATGTAGAATTAAGTTGACGTTGGTTAAGCTAACGTTAGCTGTCAGCAAAGCATTGTCTTTCCAAGTAAGGCAAGTTGAGGCACACTTCCTGAGATTTAACGCTATTTAAATTGTTAAAGGTGGGCAAACGGTGATGACTACCAGGCTATTGCTACTTATCTCTGAAAAGCGGGTAGCTCAATAGATAAGTACGCAGAATGCTAATATTTGCTTATTAGCTAGCTACTTAACGTTAGCCAACGTCAAAAACCTGGCTATCGTTAGCAAGCTTGATTAGCCACTGCGCGTTCGTCTCTTAACCTACCACAGGTATTAATAATTCACGTTGCGTATTTCACATTGTTTTTAGTATTCTCTGAATTTAGCTACCTTGCTAACCGTTACAAACGCTGCTACGGGTACTTCAGTGCCACACTACAGTGCCATGGACAGCAGCGCAGAGAGGAAATTCGTAAACTTGAGGAAGCGTCTAGATCAGCTGGGCTACCGGCAGCCACTGGGAATAGAGTCACTGCCACTAGTGGAGAAACTATTCAGGTGAAACCTTGAGCGCCTCAACACTACCTCTCCTTCATGCTATAATATCAGCCAGTCAGTCACCGTGGATTAAATGTATTTGAGACAGATCCTCCTTTTGGTTACAGTGACCTGGTCCACACAACTGAGAGCCTGCGCAATGCCAAACTGTCAGCAGGTAAGACCGAGAAAGAAAGCCATAACCTGGATGTTCTTCTGGAGCCGTACAGGACAGAGAATTCCCGGGTGGTCAGGGAGAACAATGAGCTGCACCTTGAGCTCCTGAAGCTGAGGGAGGAGAAGGATCGTGTCACCAGAGGTAGGCTGTGATAAACAGCTACCTCCCTACTCAACACAGTCTGAAATATTTTCTGGAATCCTTGATACCTATACGCAAAAGACTGGTTTGACAACTCCACGCAATCTTGTCTCGTTTCAGAGCTCAAGACCCACATCAGAAAACTGGACCATGAGACATCTGACCTGAAGTTCTTAAACAACCAGTATGTGCACAAGGTTCGCTGCCTGGAGAAGGATAGCAAGGCGAAAGCTGAGCGCATTCAGCAGCTGCAGGAGAAGAACATGCAAGCTGTGGTGCAGACACCAGGTAAACAACGGATGTCTGACAGCAGCTCTTCAGTGCACACTGAAAGTGATATTTGACATTTTGGTACATTTTTTTCAGTTGAACCATATTTGGCTCCACTATTTTTCTTTGTTTTAAAAATGTGTTTTTGAGAAAGCTAGATCAGATCATATTTGACTTTCTGAAGAGCAGTCTAAAACAGTTGTCAATCATGACATTCACAGGTGGAAAGAAGCGCAGTATTCCTTTCAGACGTCAGAGAATGCAGATTGATGAGCTCATACCTCCCTCCTCCACATCAGCTTACCCCGTGTCGCAGCCTGATGATCCGTACTTAGCTGACCTACTGCAGTTAGCAGATGGAAGGTTTGGTTTCTTTTGTAACAGCCGAACTGTATTATTGAGAGAAGTGGTAGATGCTGGATGGATGTGATGACTGTAGGTGTTAGTATGTGCATTATTTCTTTTTCACTCACTTTAATTTTGATTTGCAGAATTCATGAGCTACAGGAAGACGTCATAAAGGTCACACTAGACCTGGAAAATGCTCAAGAATTTATAAAGCACTTAAATACACAGGTAAGAAATAAATTAACGAAGTATATAAAATTCTGACATATTATATATTATTATTGCAGGTCATTAGGCATTGTTTTATTCTTATTTACTTCTATTAGGTGGAGGAGAGGGAAAAAGAGATTGAGCGTCTGAATCGTGTTCTTCATGGAGGACGACCTCATGATGTAATTTCCCTCGAGGCTCAGAACATCAGCAACGAGAAACTGATTTCCCATCTTAACCTTCAGGCAAGCATATCCGTCATATAGGATATTTAGCATCGTTTATCAACACAGGTGGAATATTTTGGAACATGTGCTCTTGAGTCTAGTTCCTCTGGAAGAAATGAAGTCTACATGGTTGCTATCCACCCTCCTGTCTGTTAATTGTTAGCTACTACGCTGTGTTACACAGATTGAGTACCTGCAGGAGACCAATAGGACACTGGAGCAGAAGGTTGAAGGATTGCAACAGAAGAAGAAAGATGCCTCAACTGAAGTAGCTAATCTGTCGTTAAAGAACCTGGAACTGTGTGAAGAGCTTACACACATAGACGACCTCGCAAAGCGGCTGGAAATGGACAAAGAGCGGGTGTTGGAAACTGCTGACATGGAACTACAAGAAACTAAAGTGAGCATATGAGAATTCAGGAATAAAGATATGAAATGAAAATGTGCTGAATTTACAGCCATCATTTATAAGAGCACGAGGTGACAAAGTGAGTTAGTAAAATATCAACCCTTGAAAACTAAAATATGTTTTCTCAACAGAAAGAAATTCAAAGGCAACAGAAAATCATTGAAGACTTTGAGGACATTATCACAAAAATGAGAAAGGTATTTACAGTATATATTCTGTTCTTATTCTTTAGTCTCTTAAACTGAGTGCAACTGAATTTTAGTATGTAATTCTTGAGTGAACATACACTACCACTCCTTGCCAAAAATCTGTCCTATGTTGTAATGTTACACGAGCTAAAAGCATAATCTCTTGCAAATGATTGAATGCAGGAGCAGTCTGAAGGTGACTTTGAAAAAGACCGTCTTAGAGATCAGTTGGTGGAACTCAAAGAGCAGAATGAGAAAATGGAGGGACTGGTGAATTTCCTGGAGGAGGAGAAAATCAGGCTGCAGGAGAAAATGGAAAAAATGATGGCAGCCGGTAAGCAGCAGTTTGGTAAACTTAAATGGTTGAAAGCTATTCTTATAGCAGCTGTGTTAATAGTTGACATTAATATATTACTGACTTTTTACTGTTTCCTAGACAAAGACCTGGTGCTGGAGCTGGAGACCATGCGGGCGAAACATGGTGTTTGTGGAAGGGAACGCTCCCCGTCACGTCTGGACGCATTTGTCAAGAGTCTAGAGGAGGAGAGGGATTACTATCGCCATGAGGCTGAGCGCTACAAAAGAGTCAGAGGGGCTGGTGGTCTGGACTCAAGCCCCAGTCGTAGTCCAGGCAGAGGCAGGAGTCCGAGGTCCAAAGTAACAAGGGTAAGAAACAATGCTAATTCTGTTTACTAATTTGTTTAGTGGAGTCTTAAGTCATTTCTCACAAAACTGATGCAAAAAGTTTACAGTATAATGGCTTCAAATTTTCAGGGAGGTATTACAGAGGCAGAACTGCTCCGTATAGTAAAGGAAAGGGATGAGTTGAAGGCTGCTCTGTTGGATTTTGAGAAGCACGTGGAAGACATCCAAAACAATGTGAAGGCCGTCTGCACTGAGAGAGACAATTTCAAAACCCTGTTTAAACAGGTGAGGTTTAAAAACAATGTTTAATTTGGTATGTACTTAAAATGCCTTATGTAATGCCTTACATCTCCAAAGACCAAATGTTCTTGTTTGTTCAGGCTCAAGAGGACTTAAAATTGGCCAATGGCACAGATATGTCCGCTGACATCTTGAAACTGCAGGAGGAGGTTAAAGAGGCAGAAATCAAAATTGAGCAGATGACCATTGAAAGAGACACACTGATGGAGCGATTAAAAGTTAGTCCCAGAGTAACGACTTTCATGGTGCACATGATTCTGCTGCACCATTGTAGTAATATACATAGATAACTTCATATTTTACCAGTAAATACCATTTCTCCAGTAGGTATTGTGATCTGTAATCTATCAAGCTATAATTGTTAGCAAGGTGATAAGTTATTGATTCTGTCAGTTGTCAGCTTTTGTTAGCAGGCTTACTTTGGTAATGTCAAAAATGCCAAATATTCACTGGTTACTGCTTTTTCAATGTGAATATTTGCTTGTTTTCCCAGTTTTATTTTACAATAAACTGAATATCTTTGTTGGTTGGACAAAACAAGACGTTTGACGATATCATCTTGGACTTGTGAAGGCCATTTTTCATTATTTTCTGACATTTTATAGACTAAACAACTAATCAGTTAATCACAACAATAATCTGCAGATTAATTGACTATGAAAATAATCTTTATTTACAACCCTACCTGAATCTGCCACTTGTTCAACTCTGCTCAGAAACTAAACTGTCATATAGTGCACTAGTTTTATAACTTGGAATCGACACTACTGAACTCACACAAATATTCAAACATTTTTCAGGCTGCCCAGACTTCACCTCTCACAGACAGACAGGGAGAGGAGAGGAGGATTCTCGACCTGGAAAATGCCATTAAGAGTGTAAGAATAACGGACTTTTCAGTGAATCTGCTCAAACATGTTCCCCTGACGAAAGCTTGTTCAAAAGTCCCAACACAGAATTATCATGTAATGTTCACTACTGTAACTTTGGTCCTAAGTAGCTTTGTTTTGCCGTGTCTTTACCTGGCTCATTGTGTGTATTGTGGTGTAGTTGGAGCAGGAGAGACTGGACCTGCGGTCACAGGTGTGTCTGCTGAAGGAGAGCAGGGAGGCTGTGGAGGAGGAGCTGAAGGTTCGGTGTGCTGGTCTGGTCCAGAATGCAGAGGAGGTGGCCCAGCAGAGGGCTGAGTCTAATGCTCTGAGGTTTGTAATTAAACAATGTGGAATAAAAGTTTAAATGTTAATAATATGACTACTGCCGGAAAGTATGTTAAATGCACATTGTAGTGTAAATTTAGCAAATTATATCCAAAATCAGATGGTACTATACTTTTTAAAATGTATGAAGTTCAGCAGATGTTATCAGTGTCTTCTCTCTACCCTTCTTCCCTCTCTTTCTTTGTTTTCCTGACACTTGCTATTGTTCTTGTCGACAAACTGCAAATTGTCAGTGGTTGTTGTGTTTATTGCCAGCATGTTAGAGATGGGCTGATGGACTTTTTCCCTGTCTGTCTATAGGCTGCTACAGGAGCAGATGGAGCAGTCGCTGTCTGACACCCAACACAGGCTGTCTGTGAAGATGAATGAGCTGCATGCTGCCCATGAGCAGATTGAGAAACTGGAGGAGAGAATAGGTGGATATTTGTGGATTTTATGAGGTTCAGGATTGGCTATGTATTGTTCAACAGCAGTTTTTGTTTTTTGTTTTTTTTCTCTGAGGTTGCTTGGCTGTTTGCTTGACTTTGGTTTGTCTGCCAGGGGAGCTGAGCCAGCGGGGCTCCAAGCACAAGGAGGAAGTGGCTGTTCTTCAGAAGTCGATCTCTGCCCTGGATAGAGAAAAAGATGCTCTGCAGGACGAGGTTGATCAGAAGACTGAAAAGCTGGTTGCTGTCCAGGAGGAGCTGTCCAAGAAGGTCGCCATCAGAAATAAACATCATCAATATTACAAGCTTTTATTAAATTTCACATTACTTTCAAGCCTGATTTAAACAGTGCTGACATGCTTATATGTACAGTGAAAATGTTATTGGTCTCTGTAATGATTCCTCCTGTCCATACTGGCTATGAAAAGGTCCCTTCCTAAAGCAATACTAAAGTACAGCGAGTGATGGCGGGCAAAATCCTCTTTGTGTCAGATGAGTTGTGCTTAAAGAAAACTAATGAAGCTTGGTTTTTTTGCATTTTCACAGGAAAATACCCTTGAAGATGTGAGACTCACAGTGACAAACATGGATGACTCATTAGCGTGAGTATCTTGATCTCAAAGCTCTCTGGGTTGGGTTTTAATTCAGCAAAATGTCATGATAAAAGTCTTACACAGTAATGCGTGATCCTTGCAGTCAGCTGCAGGGGGCGTTAAACGGTCGTGAGAGGGAGATAAGCAGCCTGAGGAGACAGCTGGATGCCTCTCACGAGGAGCTGGCTGCACTCAGGAGAGACAAAGAAATCACAATCAGAGAGAACAGGAGGCTACAAGATGACCTGGCCACAATGACCAGAGAAAACCAAGTATTATAATCTGTTGTTTCTTCTGTGTCATATGCAAAGAAAATGAAGAAAAATAAAGGAAAGGACGAAGAAATAACGCCAGCTCCTCTTGCGTCCGTTTGTCCAGGCTGTACATATGGAGATGGAAGAGGTTTTGCATGAGAAGGATGAGCTGAAATTGAGAGTCCACTCTTACATTTCTGAGGTGTCCAGAATCGAGAAGCTGATGGCCACAAAGGCAAGAGAGAACTGTATACTCCAATAGCTATTTAAGATACTGTCTTTGCGATACTTTGGGATGGAAGAGTCTTTCCGCTCAGTCTCACTTAGCTAGGTGTTTTCACCCACAGGAGCAGGAGAACAGGGACTTGCTGGAGCGGTTCAGAATGGCTCACTCTGAAATGGAGGAGCACGAGCAGAAGCTGCAGCAGGCTGAAGGCCTCAATAACTCCATCCGCCTGGAGCTGCTCTCCTCAGACACAGAACGCAGGCACCTCCGCGACACTGTCGGCCAGCAGGAGAGAGAAATCCATCAGGTGAGACATGGGCTGGAACAAGCAGCTGATACATTCACATTAGGAAGAAAGATTCCCAACAGCTATTCTAGGTAATACTAAGATTATACTGGGCTGTTAAACACTCAGATATGCCAATCTTTATGACAGCATGAGATACATGTACCTTTTCCCCTTCTGTTTTCCTAAGCACATGCAGGCCCTGCAGGCTTATGAGGCCCAGGTATCCTCGCTGGTTCGTGGGATGTCCCGACTAGAGGAGGAGCTACACAAAGCTCAGGAGGAGAAGGCAGCTCTCCTCTCGGATCTGGCTTCTGTCAGGGAGCTCTGTGTCAAACTGGACTCTGGCAAGGAGCTCACTGCACGTCAGCTCACCTCCAAGAGCATGGACGTGGAGAGGGTGAGGTGTACAGTGGCTTTATATAGCTTTGAACACACTTGTCTCGGCTGTGAAATGTTGCATTCCACTTTGCATGCACTCTGTTTCACCAGCGTTAGTTATCCGTCTTGAGATATTTATGCTCTCTGTTTATATGTGCGTGTTTTTAAGGTCACAGGAGAGCTGGAGGATGTTCGGTCAGAGGTGGAGCTACTTAAGAAGCAGCTGGCCAGTGAAAGGTTGACTGTCCGTAACCTTGAGACGCTACTCTCCACCAATCGGCACAAGGAGTTCCAAACTCACCTGACAGCCAGCGAAAGAGAGTCGGAGCTGAAAGTTCTTCGTGACAGGCTCACGCTGGCTGACAGCAAAACGTAAACAAATCTGCTCGAACTTGTGACAGTTGAATAAAATGTCATTTAAAAAAAATGTTGAATATTATTTGTATGTGTTCATGCATTCAGTGCGGAGCATTCCAGGGAGGTGTCCCAGCTCCGCGGTAAAGTGTCTCAGCTGCAGACGGAGATGGACGTTCTGAAAAGACAGCTGACCACTGAACGCTTTGAACGGTGAGCTCAACAACTGTTGGTCTTCACACTGATGCTGACTTTTCAACTGTTACCCAAAGACAGGAATCATTTAATGGAGTGGAACCAGAGTTTGACACAAATTAGATTTAGTGCATCACACCTCTGTCAGTATAGATACAAAAGCTAATTTACATTATATCTGTGATGATGTCACTCAGCTAATATGAATGTATAATTTATTCTCTAGCCTCGTAATAACATTGTAGCATAGTTGATGCAACAACAGTGTTCACAAACAAACTAGATTTTTACCCATATTAAACTAGTTTTTCACTTGGAGTTGGCTGCAAAAACAGATGCCCTTAATGTTTCATCTGTGAAGTAGCCTCTTACAGCTGTGTGTGTATATACACACACACACACACACACACACACACCTAACAATTATTTTTATTATCAATTAATGTGCCAATAATTTTCTTGCCTAATTGGAGCCCAAGGTGGCGTCTTCAAGTTGTTTTGCTTGAGAACCAGTGATTTCTGATATTTTTACTTCAAAATGGTGTAAAGAAATCCATTATCAAAATTTTGCTAATTATTTTTTTGACAATAAGCTAATTGACTAATCATTTCTGCCCTACTTAAATATAACTATAGAAACGTAAGAAGCTTTAATGCATGTAGTTACATGGATGTAAACAACACAGTGGTGATAAAGTACATTCTGACCTTGCCTTATCGTCTCTCTGTCCTCAGTGAAAGGGCAGTTCAGGAGATGCGCAGACAGGGTTTGTCGTTCTCATCCCTCCAAAGCTCATCACCCCTCAGCATCTCCAGTGGTCCTCATCACATGTCCCCTGAACGCTCCATCCTCCGAAGTCTTGACCGCTCCACTGACAAGTCAGCAGACAGGTAAGGGTTGGACCTGAAAATGATGAAGCTATTTTTAGGGCTCATTACTCGTGGATTGAACAAATACAGTTAGGTACACAAGTATTTGGACAGTGACACAATTTTGCAATTTTGCCTCGGTTCACCACCATGATGCATTTTAAACGAAGCCATCAAGATGTGTTTCAAGTGTAGACTTTCAGCTTTAGTTCAAAGGGTATTAAGATATATAATACATTAACTGTTGAGGAATTAGACATTTTTATACATAGTCCCTCATTTTCAGAGGCTCAAAAGTAATTGGGCAAACCAACATAATTATAAATATCAGGATTATTTTTAATACTTGGATAAAAATCCTTTACAGTCTGACTGCCTGAAGTCTGGAAACCATGGACATCACCAAAGAAAGAGTTTCCTCCAATCAGATGCTTGGCCGGGTCTTTAATGCAGCCTCGTTCAACTGCTGCTTTTTTGTGGGTCTTTCTGTCTTCAGTTTTGTCTTCAGTAAGTGAAAAGCATGTTCAGTTTGATTGAGGTCAGGTGACTGACTTGGCCATTTGCCATGAGAAGCTCTTGTGTTGCTTTCGCAGTATGTTTTGGGTCATTATCCATCTGTACTGTGAAGCACTGTCTTATCAGTTTTGCAGCATTTGGCTGAATCTGAGCAGATAGTTGAGCCCTATACACTTCAGAATTCATCCTGCTACTTTTATCAGTTGTCAGATTATCAATAAACACCAGTGACCCAGTTCCATTGGCAGCCATACATGCCCATGCTATAACACTCCCTCCACCATGTTTGCCAGATGATGTGGTTGCTTTGGATCATGAGCCGTTCCTTTCCTTCTCCATACTCTTCTCTTCCCATCATTCTGGTACAAGTTGATCAAGGTTTCATCTGTCCGAAGAACCTTGTTTCAGAACTGGGCAGGCTTTTTTAGAGGGTTTCTGACAAAGTCTAATCTGGCCTTTCTGTTCTTGAGTGTTAGCAGTGGTTTGCACCTTGTGGTAAACCCTCTGTATTTACATTCATGAAGGCGAATCTTGATTGTAGACTTTGACAATGATACGCCTGCCTCCTTGCAGTTCTTGACCTGATTAGATGTTGTGAAGGGGTTTTTCTTCACCAAGGAAAGAATTCTGTGATCATCCACTTCAGTCTTCGTCCCCAGGTCTTCCAGGTCTTTTAACGTTGCTAAACTTGGCAGTGCACTCCTTCTTTTTAAGAATGTACCAGATTGTTGATTTAGCCACTCCTAAAGTTCCGTCATCTGTCTGATTTGTTTGTTTAGTTTTTTTCAGCCTAATGGATCACATATTGAGAGTTCCCATGACCAGCTACCAAATTCAAATTCAACACTTGGAATCAAGTCCAGACCTTTTATCTGCTTAATTTCTCATTAAATAACGAGGGAACAGGCCACTACTGGCCATGACACTGATTGTCGGTCAATTGTCCAATTACTTTTGAACCTCTGAAAATGATGAATTATGTATAAAAATGGCTGTGATTCCTAAGTGGTTGATGCAGTATTTTTTGTTTTTACTTTTAAGCCTATGAAAAGTGTGTGTGTGTCTCTCACACACACACACACACACACACACACACACACACACACACATATATATATATATATATATATATATATATATATATATATATATATATATATATATCGTATTTCACTGAAATTTCTTTCCTTTCTCTTTTCAGAAGTGTGAGCTTCAAGGATTAACAACTAGACAGACAGACAGGCAAATGAAGGCACTGATAAGTGAGTCAGAAACCACTAGAAGCCTGTGCTTTAAGTCTTGCATCTGAACATGACATGTGAAGACATTCATCGGCATTATTTTGCCTGTAGCATACATCATTGCCATTTCATTTCCCCGTCTACCCTGAAGCACCTGGGATGAGTTCAATCCTGGGTCCAGCTAAAGTTAAAGACAGTGATAACATTTGAACAAACTGTTACATTACTGGATGCAAAGCATCCTCTGTCATTATGTTGTACAGCCACTTATAGAAGTAGGATTTAATTTCATGAATGACTTAGTGCCTCAGGAATGAATTGTTCTCAGCAACTATAACCTTACACATGAAGCAAGAGAAGTGTTCGTTCAGACCTGTGGTTGTGTGTATTATGCTTAATATTCATGTTTTATACTGATGTCTAAATTATTAAATTATTCACAAAATAAAGCAATTCAAAATTACAGAAACCGCAGTAATGTACATCACAAAACTTGAACTTCTGCTTTTATTAGATGGTATACAGTCGAAAGTAAGTAAAAAAGATGGGAAAGAGGCTGTGACATAAAAAAAAACACAAGCTTGATTTAGACCCCACAACCCTCTGAGTATATGGTGTGTGTTTTAGCCCACTAAACCAATGAATGCCCACTGAAATCATTAACCCCATAACTTTTCCAATGTCTACATGGAAAAAACAAAAACAAATAAAAAGTTTGGTCTTGCAACCTTATTTACATTTCCATCAGTGTATAGTGAATTGATTCATTTACTGTAACAGTGCATGTAACATACGTTTCAATAGATTTTTCCTTTGTCTGCAGCTGATTTCAGGATTTAGTGGTTTTGAAATCAAGTCTTCATCTCTTCCAATAATCAGCATTTTGCAATGATGTAGGACATCTCAAGTAAAAATGATACAAATGTTTCTCTGTAAAAAATAATCTCCAAACTATAAGACATTGCACATTTAATGCCGGCAGTGTTCAGTGGTTGTGTTGGGGAGTGGATAAGTGAAGAGGGAAAAGTCTAAAATGTATTTGGGCAGGAGTTCCCTCAGTAGCTTCTGTGGTAAGCTGCACAGATAATAGTGGAACGTCTCGGTGGTGATCGGCTTGTACCACGTTTGCCTCTCTGGGAAGTGAACGTTAGGAGGTGCTCCGATGCGCTGGAGCACAAACTCTGCATCACTTTCCAGGTGCTCATAGGAGCCAATGAAGTCATAAGACACAGCACAGGGTTGGCATAAGTTGTACATCGGCATCCAGTGCTCATTCATACGCTCCACATCCTCATCCAGCAAGTAACGGACAAACTCTGCAAAGGTCACATCATCTCCTGCTACAGATGCGTCCTTAGCGCGACCCTTTCTGTACCGCTTTATGATCTCAACACCATACTTCCTCTGGTAAGACTCTATCTCCCCAAACTTGTTCCTGTATGCAGAAAGCAGGCGCCCCATAGGCTCCCGCACAAACATGAATTTGAAGTAGTGCTTGAGGCGGTAGCGGATCTCCTCAGGTTTTAGAGAGGATAAAAAGATCAGGTCGCTTTGGTGGTTCATCTTGATGTTGACTTCCACACTCTTCAGCGCTCCGCTTAGCACCTTAAGAACCCTCTTCCAGTTGGAGCAGGCCACTTTGGGGACGTAGCAGTAGAGGAAGTGGTACTCGTCATTCACCAAGATGTGCTGCAGCAGCGTCTTCCTCTGCAGGGGGTTTAGAGACCAAATGCTGTGCGGCATGTTCTTCTGGCTGCACATGGTCCTGATGGTCCGGTTACGGATCTCCTGGAGGATCTATATGTGAACACAAGTCTGTGACTTAACAGAGCATTTTACCAATTTTACACACGGGCATCAGTTTACTTGTTAAACTAGTATTACTCAGCCTGTGAAAAAGGCTGGATGATGTGTTTTGTGGCTCTGGAAGAGCTTCGTCTGAGAAAATTATGGGAGGTGAAGTCCAGTGTTTTTGAAAATTGACCCATATTAGGGAACAAAAGTCAGGATATCTCAGCCTCTGCAGTTTCGAATTTGACCATTTTTTAAATCTGTTTTTTGAGAATCACCCAACTTTGTGTATGTAACTAAATTGGTCGAGTACCCCTGTTAAAAGAGCAGTTATATCGAAGACAAAAGTTCGAAGTAAATATTATACACACTCATCTTAAGGCATTTATTATTATTGGTTGCAGTGGAAGGTAAACCCACCTAGCTGCCAATTGATGCAATGTTTTTTCATCCCCACATATATCACTAATGAAACGGAACTACAGCCTTCAATCCTGCTGACAAATCTAGTAATATTGTGAAATGCCTTGCACGTAGTCACGACACACAAAATCTACATGCTACACTGAGCCTCATGGTGCATTACATTACTGTACCTGGGAGTCCTCGTCCACAGCAGCGGAGCTGTGTTTCCCAGCCTGTCGGATGAAGTCCAGCCGCCTGCCGTTACCCCGGGGTGGAGGTGTATCCATGCTGTTCAGCATTCCTTTCTCTATCATGAGCAGCAGGCCTCCGGATGCTACGATCACCAGGAACGTTAGTACCGACGGCAGCACGGCAGAGCTGCGGCGGACCGAGCCCGATTTCAGCGTTGTCCTAAAGTTTATAACCGAGCCGCTCCGCGCTCCTCCGCTCCTTTTCATCCCGTAGTCCTGCCTGCGAGGAACCATACTTTGAGTCCGGCTGGTCTATTCAACACCTGTCAGCTTTTTAGGGTTTACAGCTAACTACTACGTAAGGGGGGAAAAAAAAAACCGTTGGTAATCTACCACGTACCCATACTTAACTTTTAAACTGCGTGAAGTTAGATAGCGTAAATATAACAATTCCTGTATGAACTGTCAAAATAAAACCAATTTGACGCTATCTTAAACAAATATATACAGTGGGAAAAGTACCTTTAAGAATAAGTCTGAAGTTTGTTAAATGTTCTTGATCCTTTTAATTTCTTCTCACGGGGTATTTTCAACCGATGACACTAATTTCAAAACAATTACTATCTGCGGAAAAAAAGACATCCGGTGAACAGTTTCAAAATAAAATTCTCCCGATACATTTTTTTCAGTAGAGAGAGTATAAACACCTACAATGACTAATATGTAGAAAATTCAGAATCGTTTCGTTTTGTCAAAATACCTTAACGTATGCATATTTGTAGATAGAAAGGTGTGTGTTTGTGTGAGCATTGTGCTTACAACAGGTCCATGCAGAAGGAGGTGCTGTGGGCGCTCTTGTCCCCAGCACTTCCTCTCAGGGGGATCCTGAGGTGCCCCCAGGCCAGCTGGGTGATGTAGTTCGGCTAGTGTATCTGGGTTTGCCTTACAGTCCTTGTTCAGCCATAGCTTAGGAGTCCCTCAAAGAACCATTGAACCTTACCTTCAAAACTTTTCAAAAATGTGACTTTTACTCTACTGTATGGCTTTATGAGCTTTCAGTTCACAGTACTGTTCTTGAATACTCATTGATGGGCCAACAAAGCCTCAAAAGCCAAAGACAGACTCAGCATTTTTAAGTAACTGCGACTGAACAGTAATGAATAGCCCACTCGATTCTATTTTTTAGCCTCTCCTTGACCTAGAAAAAAAAAAATCCAACTCCCCCCATCATTTGAAAATAATATATTATCGGAATTACAGAATATTCCAGCCATTTTCTGTTTTCATTTACAGAAGGAGTGAGCCAAGCATTGGATCAGATTAGCCGAGATGATGCTGCCTGATAGTTATGAGATCAGATATCGGACCATCCCTCAAGTCGATAACATAACGCTTGTGTTGCAATGCTAGGCGTGTTGGGACGTTTCTTCTAGAAAGCTGTTTCAAAAAGTACAGTGTTAAATATCAACAGAAAAGTCCTCTTTGTGGTGCAACCTTTTCTATTTATTTATTTTATTCTTTATTTATTTTACAATTTTTGGACAATAAATCTCACAAGAAAGAATCTGGGATGAGAAGAAGTCAAAAGACACCTTCCCTTCAGCAACAATAAAAATACATAACCCTTCCCCCTTCTCTGACCCCATTTCCCCCTGATAATTGTCGTACAGTCCCTAATATTTTATAGAAGCACAACATCTCTAGGAAATATGAAGACAGATTGAACTTCAGCTCCTATAGCTATAGGCTTATAAATGTGAATTTAAAATATTGTTTTCACTTGGGACCCTTTATTATGGGAGAACCTTTTTTGGAGGGTTGTTAACCAGTATTAAATCAATTGACTGCACACTATAAATCGAAGACAGAATGACTGAGACCCACCAGTGATGGTTAGAAATAGGCCTATGGTAGTGTGATTAGCTCATTACATACTCCCCATACAGTAAGCCACAGGCGCAGTACACCCCAGCGGGATTAACACCTTCAGGACTATGCACGGTGTCGCTTCCCTCGGGCCGGTTACGGCGTTTCCGTTCGGGTCCTCGTTTCTGTAATCACTTCCGAAAAGCGCGAGCTTACGTTCCAGCAACGTGCTCGCATCCTGACAGGAGCTCGTATGGTGGCGGTGCACTGTGCTCCGCCGCCGCCTCTCGCCTTCCTCTGGCGGCCACACCCTCCCATCTCCATCTGGCACGCGTGCAGCTGTGCGGGGCTGACGGTCGGTGCGTGCGTCTCCCTGTCGGGCACCCGCAGCATCAGCAACACAAAAGGGTCGGAGCAGCCGGAGCTGGGCTTACCTCAGCACTGATCGGAGGGAGGACTCACGTTTGAACAAAAAGGTGCTGGGATTTTTTTCCCCCTCCTCTTTTCTTCCCGATTGTTTAATGTTTATGATGTTTGTCTTCCATTTTCACGACGCTGATGACCTTGTCACTGTATCCCACCTCTCATTTCTCATTGACCTGCTCAGATCTTCCGCTCCATCCTTCGCAGATGCGCGCGCGCGCGTGTGTGTGTGCTCTTCACATGGGCTGGGACTTGGAATTTGATCCGACTTGAAATGCGCAAACGCCGATGTCAACAGGCCAAATAGTTATAAATCGTTATTTTTCTAAATCCAAAAATATTCACTTTAACTACATTTGGATTTCATCTGTGACAATATGCGAGGAAAGCAGAGGCCAGATTCTTTGTTCTCCGTGCGCCTTTTAGTCTGCAATTAATAGACTGTAATCCCTGTGCGGCAGCATCCGCTAATCTGTCGATAACGCTTACGTATTGATCCGCGCCTTTAGTTGGTTGGTGTGATTACACTGTGTTGGTGTAAGCTTTCACTACAGCAATCCGCGTATTTCTCCCAACGACACACACGAGGCAGGCCTTTGAAATTTCAGCCGGAAAACCATGCATAGGCCATAGACTATGGCGTGGGCCTTATATGTAGTAAAAAAAAAAAAATTAAATTAAATTACATTTCCACGAGTCATATAAAGGCTTTTAAATCAATGCTGCATTACTGTGATCGTCAATGGATTTTGGGTGCTGAGAGATAAGAGGCAGGGAGAATGGGTGGCAGATTGCCAGAGATTAATTCACAGGCAGCTGTTGTTGGATTTATGGTGCAGGTCTGAGTAAACTGGTCTGGTTGGTGGTTGGCTGCCTCAGCATCTGATTGACAGTGTGGGTTGTAGTATATCATCTGGAAGCTGTAAATAAATAATAGCCTGACTTATGGTTGAGTGATGAGATATTAAACCAAAAAAGCTGCTTGTGTGCCATCCAGCTCTGTGTTTTGCTGGTGTGAACACAACATCACTATCACTGATTCAAGAGTAGTGTTTTTTTTGTTTTGTTTTTTTAAGTACTGCAATGTTTCAGTTCCACATCCAACTTGATGCTCCGGATTCTCACTGTGTAGACGCACAATGATACGACCAAGTTACCATGTCATCACCACCAAAACTGCTACGTTGAACATTTTTCAGAGACATCTGTGCAGGGCCTTTGTAATGCCAGGCAGCGTCCTTTTTATTTAAGTCAGGTGTCACCCTTTGATCTCAGAGAAAGCTGCAACTATGGATTTGATTTTAATCACTGTAAGGCAGGCAAAGAAAGTCTGACTCAATGTTTTCTGGGCATTTAAATGGCAGCTGCCTTGTAGCTGCACATTAAACAAACAGCTAGAAACACCCAGCTTGTTAAAAATCAAACACCTGCATTCAGAATTAACTTAGAAGTATTAGACTGTCGCTACTGTAGGTATAAAAAAGCCTGAATGAACGATTGATGTTGATTATTTAGTCGGTGCATACAAAGATCTATATGAGTGACACTTAGTTATAAGCCCATCAACAGTAAGTACACTATTATCTATTTAATGTGTATCAGCACAGTGTAAGTGTTGCCCTTATCTAAAGCCCGAAATTGTAATTACAACCCACTCAATTTCTTATGAGGTGGTCTGTCCTAATTATTCAGTCTTGTGTGGTGCAAGTTATCAAGTGCAAGTTATTTCTTCAGAAATGTGGCTTCCTGATGAGGTTATGCATGTTCGTGTAACACAACCTGTGCTCCACATAATATGCCCTACGGTGTGTATTCTGTTAAATACTGTTATTGATATCATTTGAATGACATGTTTGAGGCATTTAAGTGACCTCAGAAATTTCACTGTGTATCCAAAATGTAGGTCAAGCGAGAGTCAAACAGATGATTTTGTTACATCGTCACAGAGATATGTAGGTTTTTATATTTTCACGTATTTACACAATGAAAATAATAAGTTTCAAATTAGGCTGTTTTTTTTTTTTTTTCTTATCTCCCCTAAGCGGTTCTTATCATTCTATTAGCTTATGTAGCATCACTTCACACACAGATACATTCATGATTTGTATGGCAGGTAGAATGTCAGTATATTCAGGCATTTATTTTATGTTATCACGTCCATGCAAGTTCAGAATGACTGGTTTCCCTCATTGTCAAGTGCGCTGGCTGCTCCTGTCTCACTGAGAGTAGCTGAGGGTGGTTGATCCCGGCCTCTTTTCACGCAAAGTGGAGTCATCTAGACTCTCTGCTCGTCCTGTGTGTGAATACCTGTGGATGGGTGGGAGAGCGTGTTTATGCTGCTTAACCGAGGGGTTTCCATTTCTGCACAGAGTCAGTCAGAGAGCAGTCTGTCTTTGAAGTGCTATGCTGCTGTAATATAGGCGGCATCCAGGTTGGTAAAGCCCCAGTCATTACCATATCTCTCTGAGACTGCAGTGTGATGATGCCAAAACTGGAGTGTGGGGGAGCTTGCCTTTTACACACTAATGCTATGCTTATACTATCAGCTATTGTGATTCCAGATCAGATTAATATGACATTAAAATGAAGATCTTATTTCGTCATTCAGGAGCTAAGATGCTGTAAAAAGTAACCACTAAATAGTTTGATCAGTCCACCTGTGTTAGTTGCCCTGCAGTCATTTCTGAAGGCTATGAGCTCCACAAAATGGACATTTATGACCACAATCTTATTAAGCAGTTATGGTTCACCACATTACAAACCATTATAATCACACATGTTCATACACGGTTACTGTTAAATCCACAATGAAAGCCTTTGTGTACATCAGCCGGCAGAAATGATGAATGCCACTCTGTTCTCCTGCACTGGCTATCTGGCGGGGAAACAAAGTGTCACTTTGTGCCTCCTCAGCACAGCAGCCCTAACAGACACAGGAGAACGCCTGTCTCTCCTCGCTCGGCGCTCACACTACCCCGATCCCCGCTGACACACCCCCTCCCCTCGGACTCTACGTGCGCTCCGCTCCAACACAGATCTGCACTCATATGAGCCCACACTGACACACGGACGAGTCTTTCAGTCCAGGGTACGTGACTGCGCCTTAGAGGGCCAATCAAATTTTCATCAATGTGAGAATATCAGGGGATGTTTACTCCGCTATTCTCCTGTACACACTCACACACTCACTCTCTCTGACACACAACTAAGCCCTCACTGCATCTGACACCTGACTCCAGGTAATGCCCTAGATCCACAGTGACAGCAGGCAGGTGGAACGGCCGCACACTCATAGATACTCTCGCACACAGATCGACTGCAGGACGGTAGGAAGACATTGTCATACAGAAAGTTGATCAAATATTAGCTTTAGGATGTGAACATAGTTTATAGGTTGACCTTTACTATAGTTTGCGTTTATTCTTTCAGTGTACTTGCTGGCTCACTGTGTCCAAGACCATTATGAGCAGCTCATGTTGTACATAGTGATTTTAGTGAGGTGTATCAATATCACCGTAACTCTGACATTTTGGTGTGTGCCATCTGAACATATCAAAAGTCACCGTGTTTGTGTTTGAGAAGCTCAGGCAGGAGAAGAAGGCCTTTTTGTTGTTTGTTTATACACGAGCATTGTTAGTTAACTGTTGGCTAGAGTGGAAAATAGAACCATGGTCACGTGACGCATGGTGCGTGTCACTCTAAAATCCATTGTTCCTCCACATGTAGCCTTCGGACATCTAGTGTAGACAAATGCCAAGAACACCTCGCAGCATAATGTCTGACAAAGAAAAAAAAATGGAATATTATATAATTCAGAAAGGTAGGGTTCAGTGGTTGCTGGACTTGGAATGTATTTCATACAATGTACTGATCGCCACTACCGGTATTTGTTGAGTATCTCTAACCAGGCTTTTAGCCACTCTGGCAGTGTGGCTCTAGGGATGGCAATGTTTGTCGGTTAGTCAAATGATCCACCCCTTTGGTCCAGACTGAAATTTCTCAC
This sequence comes from Xiphias gladius, assembly GCF_016859285.1. Taxonomy (NCBI): domain Eukaryota; kingdom Metazoa; phylum Chordata; class Actinopteri; order Istiophoriformes; family Xiphiidae; genus Xiphias; species Xiphias gladius. The sequence continues at coordinate 23,019,819 of NC_053405.1, read as the reverse complement.
CAAATATCGGATGGAGTGCCTTGAAATTTTGTAAATACCATAAGTTCATGGTCCCCAAAGAATGAATCCTATCACACCATGACATTGGTGATCCTCTGACTCTTCATCTAGCGCGCCACCATTAAGCTTAAATTTTACTTTGTCAGTGGTAGTTTGTGCTTAGTGCTATTTAGCAATTGTCAGCATGCTAACACTTGGAACTAAGATGATGGACGCGGTAAACGAACCTGATCAGCATGAGCATGTTAGCATGTTGACATTAGCTTTTAGCTCAGAGCACTGCTGCGCTTAAGTACAGCCTCACAGAGCTGCTAGTGTGGCTGTAGAGTCCTTTTAGTCTTGATAATACACTCAGCTCTTACTGAAGTTGACATAGATTTGGGTCAGACATCCTGAACTGAACTTGTTCCCTAACACCTCTGGGACTCTGTTTTCATGGCAACATGAGGATTGCTGCAGTCGCTACCACATATTGGTGCTTTAAATTTGCTTTGCCCATTTGTTTGGTATTTCGCTACCCATTTACAATGTGTATGGTGCAAAGGTGAGAGGAGATGGGACCTGCATAAGAATGAAGCAGAACATGGAGATGTTTGTCAGATGTCTAAGGAACAGGTCAACATCAGCAAGTGAAATGCATGATGGAAGTGTGCAGCAGTTACATAATAATGCAGAATAATGTGAATAAACACTTTGATTAGACACTTTGCAATCAGTCTGTGCATTTACATTAACACCAAAGATAAACATTTATTGTGACTATAGCAAGAAGGCCAGTATAGTAGTCTGTTGTGAGCTGTGGATTTATGGTTGATTCTTATGGGAAAACTTGGTGATACTTGCAGTTTTAGCAACAGTATTGCGGCTGACTGAGCAGATAATGATTAATTACCACGCACCTCTTATATTTATTTTCCACATTTGTAAACACCCAACCCTTTTGATCGTAGGGTGTGCTAAATAACGAGTGCACTTGGATACTCCCTCATTGTCCTTGTGCACACCGCCCGGCACTTTATGGTGGTCAGTCTAGCTGCTGTTAAAACAACCACATCAGCAGAACCAAGAGCAGTGTTTGTGCACGCCAAGTAAACTATTTCAGTCTGTTTGTAGTGATAAGGATTTGTTGTGTGAGTTCTTTGATTCATCTGTCTCCTCTGGCTCTGGCTGCTGCAAATATGTTGCCATGGAAACCAGAGGCTGCTCAAACTTCAGAGAACGGTATAGAATGAGATTGGGAAAAAGAGTTGGGGTTGATGAGAGGCTGTGTAAGTATAATAGACCTTAAGATGATAACAGTGATGGTGAAAACATGTGTTCATCAGGTTTGTCATAGTCACATCATACATCCTGAAAAACCATGTTCTGTTTGGACGTGCTTCCTCATCCACCATTTCCCATGTCGCCCTCCATGCCACGGTCACGTTCCTCCGTCATGTCATCACTCTGAGTGCACCTGATGCTAACAGATCTAACAAACCCAAACCTGCTCTTCTGTCTCTTTTCTGTATTTATTTCACCGTTTTCTCCCAAAGCCACAGCGGAAGCTGCAGCGTCGTTCATCTGGGTAAAACAAGCTTTGTGCAAAAGGGCAGATCGATGTTCCCTAAGGTTTTACTGCAGTGGTGCGCAGCCATCTCAAGCTGTGCAGCTGAAATAGGTAAACTGTTACACGGCTCCACCACTTTCGTCTGTCTGCTTTGTCAGCAAGCTACTTGTGCTGTAAGGTTATGGTACTTAGCCGCTACAGCAACACTAAGCCATGCCATCCGGACTCTGGTAGTTGTTTGGCCTGCTCTGGTGCAGAGCTGTGTCACCATCTGATGATGTTGAGCTGTTGGGTCGTTGGAGAACGCTGAGATGCAGCATCGTGTTATGCCACTGCCATACTGTGATGCAGCTTTATCCTTCTCAAAGGCATTTCTCTGCTTCTGTAGAGCACATGGCTGCTCCTCGTGCTTCTCTCATCCCATCTCTGTCTGCTCCCCAAGTCTGTCCTGTGCAGAAATAGGACTACAAACACACACCAATAGACAGATATTTGCTCAACATTAGGACTGGCAGCCAAAAAGTCACACAATAAAGAAGAAAATCCACAATATCTCTGTTTACACCAGCAGACACAATCACATCCAGTCTCTCTCATAATCACACACAGTCTGTCTGTGTACACACACCCCCCACTACCAAACATGCTTGTTTGCTCCTTGTTCTGCGCTGGCTGAAGTCAGACAGGACAAAGAGCCCTTTTTGGGGCGAGACATTTCTGAGAAAGTCGGTCCAGCGCTGTCACCCTCAGGAAGGAAGCCCACGGCATGCTGATCCCTCAGGAGACAGCGGGCTTCTCTCCAGCTCTCTCAGTACTGTCTCTCTCTGGTTTTATACTGCCGGCCCGGGCGCTTGTGGTTTTACACACAGCACACATTTCCACAGTACATCAGAAAACCTCTGGCTCTGCTCTGCAGCCAGGTGTTGGCTGGAGGACGCAGGGTTCAGGGTTCAGGAAGCAGTCTGTGGTTTGTTTGTTCCTGTCAGTTTATGAGATGTAAATAAGAGCAGGTTCATGTGGTTTTTTGTAATTGTTTTTGCTGTATCTTTATGGAGGATCCTTGATCATTAGAAAGAGCAAAGGATCGTTTGCTGAGAGTGAACATGTTCAACTCAGCTGCTATGGGAGCCTTTTTTAATTATGCTGTGTATTTAGCTGTGTATTTTTAGTTCCACCAATTCTCTACCACCAAGTCACAACAGAGTGGCCTCAGCTGGCTTGTCTTGCTTTTAAAACACAACAGAGGCTTTATCGCTTCCCAGATCACCTCTTTTCCCTAAATTAAAAGCTAATCCTTTCTCCTTCAAAGCAGAAAACAGCATCCCCGTGTTCACTTCTTTCTTCTCTCAACACAGCCAAGGTGTGCAGTGACCATGGCAACGGACGCCGTGGAAACTAAGCATGGCATGCTTTTAGAGGTAACCGAATCCAAAGGCCCAGGTAAATTGGAAAAAATGAGTGCGATTAGTGACATTTTAAAGAGACAGCGTGTTAAAACAGATTAAGTGATCACATCGTGAGGATGAAATTACCTCAGTTTAATTCTGTTTTCACTGTCTCTTTAAGATCTGCATGGTGTGGTGATGGGTTTGACTTGATAGAAGAGATTTGCAGAAACCTTTACTTATGCTTGTGGTGTGCTGTGTCCACATTTTTGATACATGACTTATTTGAAATTTTTAAGCAGTTTTAAGACAGAATCTGATTAGATATTAGATATAGGAGTTCAGGGATGTAAAGAAAAGAGGAATGACGTTAATATAAAAATGTAAAGAAGCCAAATTTGGTTTCAAGAATTACAAGAGACATTGTACAAAAGATTAAAATCCCAAAATTAGTTTGTTTGACATTTTGGGAAATATGCCTTTTCACTTTCTTATACTAAAAGTAAGGTGAGAAAATCGATGCCAATGTCATGTCTGTATGGTAAAGCTAGAAGCAGCGGCTGGTTAGCTTAGCTTAGCATGAAGACTGAAAACAAAGGAAATAGCTAGCTTTGGGTCTGCCAAAATGTCACAGTATCCACCTACCAGCATCTCTAAAGCTCACTACTTAACATGATACATATCTTGTTTTAATCCATTCAAAAACCAAGGTTTGAAAAGGACAGATTGCCTTTGGCCTGGGGCAGTGACTTCCTGGAGTCTCTGCTGGTTGTCACATAACAACCCATTAAACGGCAAATTGTCATTTTACACTTTGGTTTTTGTATGAATCAAACAAACAAGATATAACATGTTAATTCGAATTATCATTACAATTAGTTAGTGTTAATTTTTTAACCCTCTGATAGACCCAGGCTACATATTTCCCCAGTTTCCAGTCTCTGTGCTAAGCTAAGCTAACGGGCTGATAGCTGTAGCTTCATATTGAATGGACGGACATAGGGTGGTGTCAATGTTCTCATTTAACTATCACCCAGAAAGCAAATAAGCATATATCCCTAAATGTCATACTATTCCTCCTTTTAATTACATAGAAAATCCATAAATCACCCTGAATTTTACTTTGCTGACTGTAATGTTGTTAGAATAGTGGGCTGCTGCATCATGTTCATTTTATCTTCGATTTATGGAATTCCAAAGCACTTCTTCTTAGACAGCCTCCTACTTTTTTTTCTTTTTTTTAATTTGCCTTCACCAGATGTGACATATTCACTGTTCACATGGCTCGAGTGAAAAACCAGCAGGGGTCTGAGTCCAGAGGACCTGGGTCAAAACACACTGCCCTAAAAGCACACAGGAAACAAGAGTTAAGCCTAGCATTAGGTTGGGTGGCTGCTCCGTTGAGTACCGCTGAGTCTTCTAGGCTGCAGAAGAAAATGTCCTTCCACGTTTCACGCATGAGCGTGCAAGGATGCCCACAGCGGTGCATTATGGGCTTTGTACCCGAGAAGAAGCACTGGACACACCCTGATGCTGGGAGAGCACGCTGCAGGGAAACAGAACATCAGTGTCGTACTATCATATCACTCGCTGCGCGTAGACAGACTAAGTGGAAATTGGTCTGAAAGAGCTTTGAGAGCATCATCAATTTCACTAGCACTCTGTTCAAACACCAAGTATCTCTATTTAAACAAAACTTGGATTTTTATAAAATTGTGATTGATAGATGATGAGCAAAGCCATTGAGAAAGTCTCACAAAATCTCAAAGATGCACAAATTATTTTGTTTTCAATATATTCTTATTGCAAGAGAGTTAATACATAAAACACTTTCAGATATAACAAAAAAGTAACATATTTATATCCTACCCACCCTTATAGGACAGGGAAAAAAAAGTAAGAATATGCCCTTTTTATGGCTTTTCCCGTTTCATATGATCATGAGTCGAATATTTTCATGGACTGTAGAACACACAGAACAAGCAACTTGCACTGGGCACTTCCTAATACTTACAATATATATATATTTTTTTAATTCAACATTTTGGTAAATCTACTTATGCGCTTTTCTGGTGAGAGTTGGATGGAACGATTGATACCACTCTTGTGTCTCTACAGTAAATATGAAGCTACAACCAGCATCCAGTAATCTTAGTTTGGCATAAAGACTGGAGACGAGGGGACAGAGCTAGCCTGGGCCCTGATCAAAAAAGACAAATTCCTCAAGGTGGCTGCCAAACCACTGATTTTGTTCAAAAACCAAATGGTTTTTACGGTGATTATGCTCTGGCCTATAATCTTGGCTAGGAGCAGTAACTTCTCAAAGCGTCTGCTGGTTTAGTGTGGTATATAACTTCACGTAAAACTGCAACTTGTTCTTTTTACACTTAAGTTTTGTATGTATTTAGCTGTTTTTACCATTGGACAGAGCTCGGCTAGTTGTTTCCCCCTGTTTCCAGTCTGCTAAACCAAGCTATCTAGCTGCTAGCGAGAGCTTCAAATTTAGCATATAGGCTTGAGAGTGGTGTCGATTTTCTCTTCGAACGCTTGGTAAGAAAGCAAACAAATATATATTTTCATAAGCCTTAGTGTATATTTTTTTCATAATTAGCGTATGAATTCTTGAGTTATGGCCAAAAATGTGTTTGTTTGAGGTCCCAGTGACCTTGACCTATGACCTCCAAAATTTAATCGGTTCATCCTTGAGTCCAAGTGAACGTTTGTGCCAAATTTGAAGAAATTCTCTCGAAGCATTTCCTGAGATATTGCGTTCGTGAGAAGGAGACGGATGGATGGACGGACGGACAAACGCACAACCTGAAAAGATACTGCCTCCGGCCATGGCTGCAGCTGGTGCGGAAGGCATAAAAATCATATCTTCAGTCCAAATAAATGAAGTGGAAGGAATAGGGACTTTCCAACCACTTCAAATTTATTTTTCTCATTTCTGTGTGACTGTATCACAGTCACTGGTTAAGACTGAAACTGTATTGACTGTGAGCCATGAGTGACACATTCACTCTTAAAGGATAAAAGCATTCCCTTTCAGTTACACCTGGGCAGTGTATGAGTTATATACTCCGTCAGAGACGGTAATATAACAAATATCTTCCACACTCTACAAGCTGTATAATCATATCTTTGTCGGTAGATATAGTGTATAACTATAAAGGCATACACACCAATTAAACTTGTCTTTACTCTCCCACACAAAAATAAAGACGTAGTTGTGAGGGTCATGGATCTAACTAGGGGAAGTGAGTTTACTGTATGATTTCCCATGATGCCTGTAGTTTAGTGAAATCCCACACCAGTTGCTACTTATAGCTCTGAAAGGGATACTCGCAGATCCCTGAGAACGCCTGTCTGCACAGTGGTGTAGAGTAGCTTTGTAGCTGTGTAACTTCACCCACTTAGTTTATCCAGTGGACCTCCACAAGCACTCAGACACACAAACAGATACACAGACGAAAACAAACCACACAGACAGACGTACGTAAGAAGACAGCTGTTCTGAAGAGATACATTTCAAAATAAAGCAAAGAGAGATCTGTTTACATTATTCAAATGACATCAGGTCAACAAATCACATCTTTGGGATGTTGAAGAGAGAACAGAGGAATTTTTTTCTTTATACACGTGGTAAAGTTTAGCTTATGTGTAAGAGTTTATAACTGATGAGGAAATAAAGATATCAACCAGAAGTTCATAGTTAATTTTTTACTCCCAGCACTAACAAGATTTATTATGTCTTTTTTGTTTAATTGCGCCAGTCAATTGTCGACACATTTTTATCTTTGGCTTTTATTGCTCTAATCTGTGGTTACAGGGATTGGCTCACTGACTGACGGTTTAGGGAGTGTTTCAGAATGATTAGCTTTGATATGTGTCATTAAGTAGCATCGAGCATTGATATCTACTGAAGCTTAAATATTGCAGGTCAGATGTGATACAAGTCACACATTTGACATCCTTGTGAGTTTTCACCTTCTTTCCTTTCTCTCCGGACAAATCTTGGACTTTGCGTTTGCCTGTTTTCAGTCAGTAATCCAAAGATTTGGTCACTATTTCACTGAAGCTGCCATGGCTGTGGGTGCTCTGTTTTTATGCGTGTTGTTTATCTTTTCAACTTCCTGTGAGTATGAACCAAAGAGCCAAGGTTTTCTCCTCATTCCATCTGCTCTTTTGATTTATTTTCCTTTAATTCAATCAAATGCATTTCATTACCTATACACACACATACAAAAAACATGCCCATGGGCACAGTCCTACTCATTATCTAGCCCGAGGGTGAAATATAAAGATTGATGATCTGATAGCATGTAGCTGTGGTTATCATATATTTTCTTTCTCCAACAGAGAGAAGGCGACAGGGCAAATTCCAGCCCTTCAGACGACTGTTTGGGAAGAAGAAGAAGCGGCCGGCGAAAGGGGGCTTTGATGGAGCAGAGTTAAATGCAAGTTTTTCTGCTGGGGAAGTGTGCAATGGAGTTGTACCTGAGTCCAGTCAAAGTCTGAGGTCAGTACATAGATTCAGTTTCGTTTTACACACATTTGTCATGAGGACAACATGAGGACACTGAGCTTTTACTCTTGTGAACTTTCTTTCTGCTGATTAAAGCTGCAACCACAGGTGCTATCATTTATGTCTTGCCACCTTTATTCAGACAGTGAGGGTATTCAGATTTTACATAAGAAACAGCTAGGCTTCTTATTTTTCACAAAAATGAAAGTGTTAAAACAGATTCTCATAAACCCTGATAGTTGTGGTTACACAATCTATGGAAAAAGGGTGAGGCTCTGCTCAATTACAGCTTATAAAAGGCTTATAATTGACATCCTGCAACTGCTGCTGTGTGAAGAGGTCATTCATTTCTTTGCACACAATGATTTACGCAGAACAATGCTGCAGCCCGCTCATGATAAATGAATGAATGACTTACAGTGATGACACGCTGCAACACTGAAGACACTCTGATTCTTCTGCAGGGAGTTGAATCCCTGCGGCTCTCGAGCTCTCTCACACGACAGCATCTTTATCCCAGAGGAGCCATTGACAGAGCCCAGTCTGGATCACACCATGTCCCAGGAAAACGTATCGGATAAAGTTCGGAACCTGCAGGTGGGCCATGTATTAATGTCCATTCACTTAGCCATCGTTTTTTTTCTGTGTATGTGTGTAACTTTTTACTCTTCGTTGATCACACAGAGGCAGATAGCACAAGGTATAAAGTTTGGCCAGAGGCCGCCTTCACTGAGGAGGAGTGAGGGAGACGAGGGAAGTTCGGACGAGGAAGAGGCTCCTCGGAGCCCTCTGAAGGTGCTGGCCCAGGTAGAAGCCGAGGCACCAAAAACAGAGCCAAAGGTAACAACTCATCGACTTATTCAGATGACAGTTTGGTTCCATTTTTAAAGGGGAACTCCACAGATTAAAAACAAAGTCTATACTACTGCATATGTGAAGCCTTTTGTGGCTCAATAGGGAGCTGCAAATATCTGATAAATTGCGTGGAGTTAGTAAGAAATGAGCTCACCAGACCTCTGTACCCGCTCCTTATCAAGAGAACTCTCTGTTGCATTGTGGATAATGTAGGTGCCATATTTGGAGGTTAATACGTGGAATAAAACTTTTTTTTAAGCCCATCAGTGTTTTAGGAGTGCAAAGTTAAACCAGTGGTGTACTCATTTAGGGTATTAAAAAAAATCAGATGTGTTTCAGTTTTAAATTAATGCTCTGTTATTTTGACAAAAGCAGGTCCAAGGGGCCCATGCACACAGCACCCCAGTGAAGTCCCCGAGATCCAAACAAGTTCTTCCACACACTGGTACGATTGAGTCCATCAACCTGGATGCCGTCCCACAGTCTGTTCCTCGCTTAGACAACACCGCCGCCAAGCATAAACTGTCCGTCAAACCAAAAAATCAGAGAGTTTCCCGCAAGCACAGACGGTTCACACAGGTCAGCCAGAGCTATAGTCAAGATATGAGTTGTAACAAATGGGTCTTAGCATGTTGTTGACTGATTTCATGACATTTTTCCACACTTTTTATGGTGAAGAAACCAACTATATTTCCACATTCCCAGGAATTCCAAGAGGTATCCATCCCTGGTGGGGTCCAAGAGGACCTCGAGGCAGCAGGGGTCTCCAGTGATGACCAGCGCAGGGCATCTGTCGAAGAGTCCCTTGAAAACTTCAAGAGACAGAGAATCCACGAGGAGGAAAGACAGGAGACGAGGAGGAAGAGAGAGCTGGAGGAGCAGAGGCTCAGACAGGAGGAAGAGGAGAGGAGGAAGAGGGCAGAGGAGATGAGGCTGCGTGAACTAGAGGAGGAAAAGGAGAGGTGTCGTAAACAGCAAGAGGAGGAAGAGAGAAGGCAGAGAGAGGATGCAGAGAGAAGGAGGAGGGAAGAGGAGGAGAGGAGAATTAAAGAAGAAGAAGAAAGGAGGTGGCGAGAGGAGGAAGAGAGGAAGCAGAGGGAAGAGGAGGAAAGGAGAATGCGAGAAGAGGAGGAACGTCGACAGCTGGAGGAGGATGAGAGGAGGCGACTGGAAGAGCAGATGAGGAAAGAGGAGGAGGAAGAAAGGAGGAAGCAAGAGGAGGAGGAAGAGGCGAGAAGGCAGCAGGAGCTTGAGGCTGAGAGGAAGAGGAAGCTGAAAGAGGAAGAGCAGGAAAGAAAGAAGGAGGAAGAAGCAGAGAGGCTGAGGTTGCAGGATATGGAAGAAAAGAAAAAAATGGAAGCAGAGGAGAGGATGAGAAAGGAGGAGGAGCAGAGAAGGATGTCATTAGAGGAGGCGGATGGCAACTCAGATCCACAGGAGAGGAAGAGGAGAGCTGAGGAGCTGCGCTGGAGGGAGATGGAGGAGAGACAGAGGCCTTTCTCTTTTAAGGTTTCCTCTGGAGAAAAGCAGATTTTGTTCCAGAAGGTCAACCTGACGCCAGTTACACCGACCTCCAGCCACCAGAGTGGTGCTTCAGCTGAACAAAGAGAGGGAGCTCAGGCTTCTTCCTCTGAAGGACCAGACTCCCCCAACCTGCCGGCATCTCCATATGTCCCCCACACAGCCATCTTAGTGACAGGCGCCCAGCTTTGTGGGACAGCCGTCAATGTAGACCAGATCAAGGACACCGCCTGTAAGTCTCTGCTGGGTCTGGGAGAGGATAAAAAGGCCCAGGGGACACCGCCAATCAAGAGCAAGACTTCACCAGATCGCAAGTCCGGCAAAACCAAATCACTAAACGAGTCCGCACTCCCTACGGACCAGTCCAGTGCAGCCGTCCTGGCAGAGTGGGCAAGTATCAGATCAAAGATATTCAAGGGGGTAGAAGAGGGGAAGTATGACGAGTACCCAGACCTGAACAGGAACCAGCCTCAGCCCAGCAGTGAAGACCAGGTTGTGTTCTCCCACACGAACCTCAGGAAGACTATGTCTGCCAGCGCCAAGTTCTCCATCACCCCTGCGAAGAAGAAGTTTGGAGATTCAAACAGGAACTCTGAGGTGTTTGGTGCAGAAGACAGGGAAGGAGGAGAAGAAGCTACTCTGTCTGACAGTCCAACGGCAGCCTCGCCAGCTCCAACTAGTAAACCTCAGAACCGGACAAGTAAAACTGTCCGCATCATAGAAAGAGGGTCGGAGGAATGTATGTTTGCCAAAGACCTCCCCTCTTTCTTGGTTCCCAGCCCCGGAGCCAAACCCGATGGGGCAGAGCTGAAGAGCAGGGCTCAGAGTGAGATGGAGGAGTCTGAGAGTAAAGAGGAGGGAGAGAAGCGGGGCCAGGACAGTGAGGATAAGCCCTCACCTTTTGGCATAAAGCTCAGGAGGACTAACTACTCCCTGCGTTTTCACAGCGAGCAGTCCACCGAGAAAAGGAAGAAACGCTACAGTGCTGGGGACAGCTTCGACGGTGTCCCTTCACCTCTCACCCCCATTGAGCCAGACTCTGACACTTCCTCAGTCTTTTCTGAAAAATCAAGTCCCGCATCGCCCCAGAAAGAAGGTGCGGTCTGCAAGTACTTACATGCGTCCGCCTCCCCCGCCGTCCCGCGGGCTAAACCGGGTAAGTCTACCAGCCCAACCGCACAAAGCGAAGGTGAGAAAGTGCTTTCAAAACCACCGCTCTACCGAAGACCAACCATGTCACCCAAACCTACCAGCACAGTCCCAACACCTCCTCCATCGCCGCTACCTAAAGTGGTCCACGGGCCTCCCAGTGATGCCACGATCCAGAGAACAGGGGGGACAGATTCATCCAGCCAGGAGCAGATGAGCAGGAGTGAGGAAGCTTCAGCGGTGGCTCAATTGCACCGGAGCAGCCAAGGCCAGGTCCAAGGGGAAGAGGAGCCGAAAGAGAAGAGATCATTCTTCCCCTCCATCAACATCCCCTGGAGAGAGAAGGTGGACAGAAAGACAGAGCTCATCAGGAAAGGTCAGTGTCACTTTATCCACGGACCTTGCTCTTAGTGTTAATCAGAACTCCTACTCAAAAGGTAGTCTAACGATGGTGGATCAGTCAACCTAGAGGGGTTTGTCATCCCACTGGTTTTTCTGTCGTTTACTAAAATTGCATCTTCAGAGACTATCTCACCCAATAATGAATTTTGACTGAAACACTAATTTAATTGTACATGAAAAACTAAAAACCTGGATCCTGGAGTAAAATCCTCAAACGGCTTAACATGGCCTTGAATGTTGATGAGGTGTAATATGTGGGGCTGGATGTTGAACCTTAATACCTTTTTGGTCGTGACTGAAATGTATCTGGACCACTGTGAAACCATCAAGTAACAAAAAGTTGGTTTCAAACGTACAGTCGTATATGTATTCATAGTTACTTATTTTTGTTTAGCAGTTCCTTGTTTGAATAAATATTTTGTCAATTTTAGATTTATTTAGGAAAAGTTCTTGTGCACCTTCTTGTGCTCTTACTTCTTACTGTTCATCCACTGTAGCTAATAAAGAGGGAATTTCACACTAACTATGTGACTGTAACTTTGAACGTTGCCCATTTAGTCTGTCTAACTTGGACTGCTGAAGATTCATGTTAGCTTCAGCTGAACCTTGGAATGTATTTTTCACAGAATAAGGGCTGTGGATGTTGTCTGCCATCAATTACATTGAAATTGCATAAGTAAAGGATTTCTTGATGCCCAGTATGGATAGGAGGAATGATAATAACGACCAAAAACGTATTCAATGTAAGCGTTGTATTAATGTGGACTTGAAAAAAATGTGAACCTTTCCTTTAATATCTGAGAAGTTGGGCTTCTTTTTTTTAAATGAAAAAAGGGATATTGTAGAAAAGCACACTTATGCATCTCAAAGTAAAGTACGGAACAGTAGAGTGCCGAGACAAAGTTATTATAAGGTCGTTCAGAACCAGAATCGAAATATCTTGCCCTATTAATATGCAAATAATCATGTGTTCCTCTCCAGAAAAACCGTCACTACAGAGCAGGCACTCATTGGACAGTGCGAAGGTCCAAGAGAAGGAGTCTGGGCCCTTATGGATCACACTGGCTCTGCAGAAGCAGAAGGGCTTCAGGGAGCAGCAGCAGAACCGAGAGGAGCGTCGTACCCAAAGAGAAGCCAAACTGGCTGAAAAACAATCTAAAGAGAAAGACAGCGTATGTGTCCCAGATTGCCTCCTTACCCACTTTCTAATATTTCTTCTGATCACACATCATCTCCTTAACATAGTGTTCTTCCCCTGAAAGAATCACAAATCTCTTTCACAGGTTATGCTTGTGAGCCCCACAGGGAGCAAAGGCAGCGGGAGCACCAGTCCTTCTAAATCTCAGACACAAGAGGAGCCCAAGAGACCCGACAGCCTCCTGGGACGGTTGGAGCGTAGAGAACACCTGAAAAAAGCCAACACTTTACCCAGCTCTGTCACTGGTAAGAGCCTGCATCTACAACAGAAAAGCCAATGTTTGGCTGATAATCAGTCTTTGATAATTGATTCATCGTTTCAGTCATTCATCAAAAAAAAAAGTTAAAAAATGTATTAGTCACACTAAACAAACCCTTTAAATATGGCATCTGGGTCCTGGGAACTCGTGATGGACTTTTTTCACCATGTTTGGCATCATATAGACTAAAGACTGCGATGGAATCAAGATTCAGATCTTGTGCTACTAAAAGTAGTGACAGTAGTAACACCACAATGTAAAAATGCTTTTAAAATTGTTCTTAAGTAAAAGTGCAAAAGTATTCACAGTAAAATGTACTTACTCGTTAATGCAGAATTGCCCCTTTCAGAGTAATACATCATTTTATACAGTATATTATGTATATCAGTATATATTCTTGGCATCGGCCAGTCCAACAGGGCGGACAGGGGGGTCATTGCCACTGCTGGAATTTGATTGGCCAGCCCACATGCCACCCTGCAGGGTGGATGTTTGACCTGCAAGTTTTTCGTACTATAATGTCTTTGAATGGATATATCAAAGCTGGGACAAAAATGCAATTAAAAAATTCTCTCATGTGCACGCAAAAGCAAATTGGGTGTATAAAATCTCTATGATAACGAATAACTATAGCTGTCAAATAAATGTAGTGGAATAAAATTTACAACATTTCTTAAATGTAGTAGAAGAATTAAGTAGCAAAAAATAGTAATAATCAAGTAAGTAAAAGTGCCTCTGTACTTAAGTACTGACTTCATAAACTTACTTGGCTTCTATCCACCAATGAGTAAATCATTTAAAAAAAACTGAATAAATTCCATATAAGATCTGTGACAGTTTGACAGAACATGAATCAATATTGATGATTTTTTACATTTCAAGCAAAAATAAACATTTGATGGTGCCATCTGGTAAAATGTGAGATTTCTTATTTTTACATTATAGTAAATGGATTATTTTGTGGTTTTGGAGCGTTGGTTGGATAAAACAAGGCATATGTTGATGTCGACTTGGGCTCAGGGAAGTTATATAAAAAATGAATCCAAAACATAATCAGATTAATTGAGAATGAAAATTATCATTAGTTGCAGCAATTAGAGGTTAATCATATAATACAGTCTAAGTCAGTTTCATTAAACTTCTGTCTTAAAATTTGTCTAAAAAGGCCGGACGGTTTAACAAAGAGACTGGTAACCGATCTTGTCTGTGATTGTGTCTGTTTCAGTTGAGATTGCAGACTCTACACCGTCGCCACCTGCTGTCAAGGAGGTGTCAAAGCGCTTCCCCTCCAGTGACTCTCCCCAAGTGTCCACGGAGCCGGCCTGGCTTGCCCTGGCCAAGCGAAAGGCCAAAGCCTGGAGCGACTGTCCTCAGATCATCAAATAACGCCCCGTCCCAGCTTCACACCGGGCTCTGGCCTGCACACATCGAGACTGCACACTGCCCACAGAATCTGAAGCACCTCGAGAGTCGGCAGCACCTGTCCCTTCCCACCCAGAACTCCAGATCCCATCTCTCACCATTAGAAGAACCCTCCTGACTGTGAAACAAGTAAAGCCCTCCATCGCCTCGTATCCACACACACTGGCTGGTACTATTATCATGTTAAAGTGCGCTTCACATTCAAATATTCCAATACGATTGCCCAGATATATGTAAACAATTGTTGCGAGCATGCACCTTGCATATACAACTACACCAAGTATATGTCCTGAGAAGACAGAGGTTTTTTTTAGGTTTTTAGGCAACTGTGTCACCATGGTTGTAAATAAATCACCTGCTCAACACAGTATAACACTTCTGTACTAGAAAGGTGAAGCTCTGACATACGACAGTGTTTAATCAACAGAGGGCAACTGTCTGAACCGTGTTTAAAGGGCTACCAGTAATAATAACAACTCGACATGACCCCGTTGAATCTGCTTGTGGACAGCTAATGGAAGTGCTACTGGCACTCGTTGGTAATATCTATGTAAAGCAGCGGATTTATCTCTGTCGAAACGACACTGTATCTCTTCTGAGCCTTTCCCCCCCCCCCTCTTTTTTTACTCATACTGTAAACCTTAACGTAACATTTCTCACTGTGTCCGTGATTACTGTGATAGCTGTGAAGGAAGCTATTGTACAATTTTGCCGTTATAAAATAACAGAATCTGGGTGCACCTAAACACAGCACTGAAGACCACAAGTGTTACTGGGAATTTACAGTGAACTGCACATTATCCTCACCGCTGTGTGATGATGTAACTTGGATTTGCTTGCTTTGCTAATGGAGACAGACACAACACCTGCTTGCTGTAACATACGATTCTTGTAGCTGTCCTCCTGTAACACAATTGTGTTTGTAGGCTTACGCCATCACTTCCTAGTAAATGTGATATGATCTTTCATGATGTAAGCATTTCCTATATGAAAAACAAAAAAAACAAAAAAAACAACAATCTCCAGCATTCTCATTTCCTGCCCCTCACTTAATGATCTGTATGTATGTAAGTATGTACTGTATGTAAGTCAAAAGCGTTACCAGAGCTTCGGTCAGAAAGAGGCCCCTACGGCTGAGTCACTTAGTCATTTGGTTTCTAACTTTGGTCGTGCACAATAGTGTAGTGTACGCAGTGTTAAATGTAACAAAACAAAAACAAAATGTTTGGAATTATTTGCACTTTTTTGTCCCACTTAGAGATATTCATGAGAAAAATTCTTAAAGAGATAAAAATGTAAATTAAATACTGATGTCTGAACCGCAGGTGTGCAGACTCATTATTCCCTGTTCTAGATCTTAAGACTCTGAACTTTAACTAAAATCCTATTTCCCTAAAGTACCCTCTCTGCTCTGACACAGATATAAAGACATCAGTGTTTATTTATAAAATCTGCACAAAAATACATTTAATCCTTCTATGCTTCCTCTTTGACAGTCAGCTTTAAACAATACACATAGTCATTGCGGCACCCGACAACGAGAAACTGTTCATACACCACCGGGGATGAAAATAACTCCCCAGGTAGAGTGTGTGACGCCAGCATTTGTCCACTTTGACCGTCCAGGATCCATACTGTGCCATCTGTAGAGGCCAGGCCCACCAGAGTCCCCCTCCTGCCCACAGTGGAGCCATCAAACACACACGGAGTGGAGTACACCTTGCCTGATGTCTCGAAAGTCCAAACTAAAGAGCCGTCGGCACAGTTTAAACAGTACAGGTGACCGTCGTGGGATCCACAAAGAAGCCTCTGCTGGTCCGGTGTGACACACACAGAGGAGAAGATGGGTCCCTTTGTTAAAAACTGCCACACCTGCAGAAAAATACAAGAGTCACGTTAAGGTATGACTGTATTTTAGAAATGCTTTGGGCTTAATTTTCACAACAGAATCTCAGTTTGCAAAAGTTAAAATTCTTGATAATGGGGTTCTGGTTGATTTGGCAACACCTCTGCCAACTGTGCTAACAGCAGAAGTGATTTAACACTTCAGGTCCTAGAATTCTGGCAGCAAATTCTCCTTTAGCAGCTCAGAAATACAACAGAAAAGCAACAGGAAGTGTCGGGTTAGCATTAGCAGCAACTGCATACAGCTTTCTCCGCAGCTGTAGGAGAGTGAACAGTAAACAGTGAAGCTGAATTACATGCACGCAATGTTTCCTTTGAATCCCTCGTGTGTTTGCAGGCAATGTGAGTCCAGTGCAGGAACGGTGGACTTTGCCAATAAGAATTAAAACCCCCTTATAGAAATATTAATACACAATTTAAATACACCGAAAAAAATAATAATCAATGTGAATATAGTTCACTGCATCGGTTCGCTTCTTCTGTTATGTATCTGCCACAAAGTTTGGCAAGTCAGTTTGGCCTTTTGCATTACAAGTTTTACATACTGAAACTCTTGTGAAAACTGAGCCAACGCAAGTTTAAAATACTGTTACTTAGCACACAGCGGAGAAATACACCGGTCTAAGATCTGCTTCGCACCAGTTTCCCCGTGTTGCTGAAGCAGCAGACGTTTCCATCCACCGAGCCGATAGCAACAAGATCAGAGGAGCCGTTTGGCGATGAGAAGAACGGCATGTCTCTGCAGTCAGACCACAGGACCTCTCCACTGTCCTGGGAAAGAGAAACAGATCAGACAACTACATGTTTGACCCCCTGTCAAAATATCCTTTATTCAACAAAATTACTTAAGTTCCGGATTTTCTTCACTCACAGGGTTGAGACAGAGGAGGTGACCCCCCAGTGACGCCACATACAGCTGTCTGAGCGAGGGCTGGAGGTAGGGGGAGGAAAACACAGCCCCACCGCCACAGTGACGCTTCCAAACACAGTGCCGAACCTAAAAACACAAAGCTTTAACTTGATGAAACCCTGGAGCGGAAACACGTTTGGTCGGCCACCACAAAAGACACATGTCAGAAAGGTCACAGTAGACGACCACACACAAGCTAACGTATACTCCAAGAGGACGTTGGTGTAGCTCAAGAGCACCCCTAGCCACTGATTAAACAAGAGTAGGTCAAAACCTAATATGTGGCTGGACCGCCCTTTGTCAGTTTGCCTCTCTCGCACTCTCTGTTCTCACATACGCAGTAGTTTAATCCAGCTGAATCCCCATTAAAGCTGTTCTCATTTACAAGTTTTTCTGTTTCTGTTGTTAAACAGCGCAACAAGTATGAAACAGTGACTGAAATGCCGCCCATGCAGTCGCTTCCAGGCCATTTCCAAGCTGCTGCTCCGCACTGCTCAAATCCCGATTTTATTACCAGGACGTCGTCTGACAAAATCACCGTACGCATTAAGTTAAAGACAACGGCTGTGCTGTGATTTCAGCTACGTTTACCTGTAAAACGATCCCTCAGAGATAAAGTTAGAAGCTCATTCGTGTCTGTGTCGGCTGCCGTGCAGTCAACTGAAAGAGACGCAGAGAGAGGTTTGTCTGCAGGGGGAAGGCCTGACCTCTCGCTCATGGGACAATACTGACGATTCTCTTCCACGGAAGGTAGCTAAGGTTTGTCCAAAAAGTCACTAGATTTGTTGCTTTTGTGAATAAAAGTCTTGTGACAAAGGCTCTAAATTGGCAACACATTTGAAAGAGCAACAGCCAATGGGGAAACTCCAAGACTCGGCAGGCTGACCAATGGTGTAACTTTATCACTCAATCACTTACTCACTGAAGTCAGCCAGGGGCATTAGGGGCTGGTCCCACTGTTGCAGTCCAGCCAGAAACAATGTATTTAAAACAACTGAGAAATCAATAAATAAAAGGTTGACCATGAAAAATGCACATGAAAAAGGTAGCAATGAAACTGGCAATAAAATGACATGGGCATGAAAGACCTTATAAACTGCTCCGTTGAGCATCGACATCTTTAACCGCTCACTCAACACACTTGTTAGACACTAAAAACACCAAACGTGGGATGACTTTCAAGCTCCTCCAAAAGCTTTTCTAATGAATCCGGAGTCAAACCAGTTATTGAACCTTCCTTTTTAACAAACTTGAAAATCCTGCTCCTATCATTGGCAATTGAAATTAATAAATAAATAAATGAAATAAATTAAAGGCTGTATTGAATGTGTATCGAATCTTGACACCGTATCATCAATCTCAGTTGGAGTAAGTTTTCTGAATCTTTCGAGCCTTAGCATCTCTACATGTCCAACGCACTCACCTTTGGGTTCAGGGCATAAACATGGCCATCGTGTGAGCCCACTATCACCAGACCTGTGTGGGGATCCACAGCAGGACAGCTCTTCACAGCATCTCCTGTCTCAAATATCCACCGTGTCTTTCCGGAAGCAGCGCACAAGAAATACACACAGCCGTCGTAGCAACCTGGGGAAAATACAAAAATAAACCTTAAGGACAATAACTAACAGTTAAATATCACAATAAAATAACAAGCGAGTTGATACTGACCTATAACCACCAGAGTCCCGCAGTGAGATACAGCAGCCGACGCCTCGATTCTGTCCCCGAGGACTCGCTCCCACAGAAGGCTCCCGGTGTCCAGGTCTAAAGCCTGGATCCTGTGAGAATGTGAGCCGATGAACACTGTTGTTGTTTTGGCCACATCTGACTGCCGATCTGTCTGACGGACTAGAAGCACCGGGGAGGCATCCACACATCTGCCTGTGTCTGAGGACCAGCTCAGACTGAGGCCCAGAAGGTCACCGCTCCGTTTCTTACTCGAATCTTTTTCTCCGACTGCATCAGCCTGGAGGCTTTTACTCGTCTCTTCATTTCTGATGCTCAGTTCTATCACCTCACCTGCTCGTCTTATCACTTTAACGGCCCGTCTCTCCCCCTGCAGCCTCTCTGCTGCCGTGGACTGAGACTCTTTGCGTTCTCTCTTCGCTCCAACAACAGAGGGAGCATCGGCGTGCCGTTTCTTGGCCTCAGGAAGTGATGATGCGCTGTTCTCGATTGGCAGCATCAGTGTTACTCTGGCAACATAGCGCAGGAGGTCAGAAAAGGTCCCCTCAAGTATAACCTCCAAAAGCTCTGGTGAGGTGACTCCCACGGCAGTGAGGATGTCTTCACAGAGGTGCAGCGCCTTCAGAGAATCTCCTCCACTCAACAGGAAGTTGGATTCCTCATCAATGGTCACATCTTGAGCAAAACCTAAAGTATCCTGTTGATGGATGGGTCACAATGTTGAGTATAAACATATGCAGACAATGAGGTATTTAAACGTGGGGCTGTGTCATCAAAAGTGGTGAAATACCTGCCACAACGACTGAAGAGTTTGCTTTAGTTTGCCGACATCTCCCTGTGAAGACTCTAAAGACTGTCTCTGTTTTTGGTATATTTTCATAAGTGCCTCCATGTCCACTTTGCCTGCCAAAAGACAAACATTAATTCAGAATTCCTAAAATGCTGGATACATGTCGTGTCTCCTCTGGAGTGCCCTGTGTCCAGCGCTCACCATGTGGAGTCAGGCATAAGGCCGGGACCAGCACCAGTGTGTCGGGAACGCTGTGAGAGGGCAGCAGCAGAGACAGCTGGTTCACAATCAGTCTGCTCAGGTCTCCGTCTGCACCGCTCGTCTCCTCCTGGTGGAGTTTTACAGGAGAAGGCAGGTCTTCCTCCTGATGCCGGGGAAAAGTTGAGGGTGATTTATCCACGTGCTGCTGTACAGATGGGAGAGGAGACGCCGCTCGCTGGTCTCCCGATGTGGACGCCACGACAAAGGCAAGCAGTCGAGAGCCTTCGTACAAACCCACGGCACAGGCCTCCACCTGAGGCAGACTCATTATGAGCTGGGGGAGGGGAAACCAAAACGTGAATACTTCTATGATCCAGATAGTCTGTATATAAACAAAGTATTCCAGATGTTGATCCATGATCCTGTGCTGATGCCAAAAAAAAAAAGACTTAAAGATATTTGGTTATTTTAAGTCCAATGGTCCTCTTTTCCTGATAAATGTAAAACAAGGTATGTTTGGAGTGTTAATTCCAGCTCACCAGTGTTTAAAAGGACTATCAAGCTCTCTTTTTATAGAAAAATTTATTTGCAATTACGAAAGAAGCAGAGATTTTCATGGCTGAAGAGTAAAGCAAGGGCCCCAGCAGGTAATTGTTGAAGTATTTATCAATGCTATTGTTCTGTACTATTTAATACCTCCTCATTTTACTCCTTTTCTCCAATTTTTTTTTTTTCTCCATTCATTTTTAGTTACTTATGATTTTTTAATTATTTTCTTTTGCCTGTTTAGCTGATGCTGTACATAGAGGGCAACAATAAATAAATCTATTAAAAAAATTCAACGTGAGTATTGCTAAAATAGTGGCCATTTAAAACTGAAATAATCAATATATTTCATATCAACAATGGATTGAAGACTAGGTGTGATGTAAAATGGGCCACACCTAGTGATGAACCCACAAACCCAGAAATATCATCCAACCAAAAGCTCAAACTGACTGTACGCCACCTGTTTAGCAGCCAAAGAGCCAGATGTTTCTCTCACAGGAGCTGGTGAGGACCAAAATCAAAATAAAGGGAGAACTTACATTTACGAGCTAGGCCCAAACACGGCTCCAAATGACTGCTACTGTTGCTCCTACTCTGGCTTTATAAGGTTATAATAGAGTATGTCAGTGTTGTCTTTTACAGTTTGTTGCACTGCCCCCAAGTGGCCAAAGAAATCAGTTGTCACTGTTTTAACTTCAGCTAAGGACCACACATCCCTCTCTAGACTGAGAGACATCCACAAGCCTTAAAACTTTATACAAACTCTTTTTTGTCAAGATACAATAGCAAAACCTGCAGGATACTCTGCATGAGAACTTCCTTCAGTGGCTGATGATAGAACATCAATACCTTTTTATTGCCTTTGATTTGTGTATTTTGATGTATGTACACTAAGTGAAAATTATGTTGGATTTATCAAATTTCCTCTCTAGAAAATCTGACAACTGTGTATGACACTGAACACAAATGAACATTTTTCAACAGCATTTATATTTGGCAAAATACAGTGTATGCACACAAAACACCTTACGTGCTGCAAGCTGTCCAGGTTCACCCGTTTTCCGTGGCGTTTTATCAGCCTGTCTCTCCGTCCCAGGTAGTGCAGCTCTGCATCTTTCACATTCACCCAGTCTCCGGTAGCTCTCA
This sequence comes from Xiphias gladius, assembly GCF_016859285.1. Lineage (NCBI taxonomy): Eukaryota > Metazoa > Chordata > Actinopteri > Istiophoriformes > Xiphiidae > Xiphias > Xiphias gladius. The sequence goes on along the minus strand of NC_053405.1, from coordinate 22,998,364 downwards.
TCGTCCCGCGGATAACAACCTCCTCATCATCCAGGAGACACACTCTGTCCTCTCCGCCTGCACCAAGGATCATATGGATTTAGTACACCCAAATCAGATCTGCATGCATGTGTGTGCCAGTGAGTTCTTCCTCACCTATGAACACCTGTCCTTCACCCTCTGTTACAATGTGGCCATGTTCGTCTCTGACTTCCACCACCGTGTCCATCAGAGGAGTCCCGAGAGGCACTGAGGACACCGTGCTGGAAGGTCTGTAAGATTAAATAAGGTTGTGTTAACTGCAGGTTAAAAAAAAACAACGACATGCAGGTTTAATAAATCATTTTAAACAGGTGAACTCACGGGCTGCTGGACTGCAGCAGAGACTGTGGTATTTTGTAGCAGCAGGCCCAGCAGGACACCTCAGTAATGCCGTAGACATTGTAGATGTGGGTTTTGTTGTCCTCGTGCTTCCAGCTCCTCAGCAGAGCTGGCGAGGGACAGGCCTCTCCACCCAGAGCCAACACCCGCAGCGAGGAGCCAGATGACAACACTTCCTGTTTCAGGATACGATGCCCGAAGCGACTGAGCAGAGTGGGTGTCACCTGTGGAAACAGGACGTTATAGTGACCGAGAAGATTGTCTGGGTCGTTCCAAACAAAAATAAGTCTCTAATGAATTGACTCTTGCCTGGAGGACGGTCGTCTTGTGATCCTGGAACAGCAGTTGCGCCAGTCGATTGGGCATTTTCTTGATCACAGAGGGGATAATGAGGAGCTGTGCCCCGGATGATAAGGCCAGGAAAATATCCACCACAGAGGGGTCAAAGGTTAAGGGCGAGGCCAGGAAAACCACATCATCTGCACTCATCTGAAACAACGATCTGAGCAAAGAGAGGTGCAGCTTTGAATATTTATCAAAATAATGCTCCAGAGCAAGACAGGGAGACAAAAACGCATAATTACTGACCTCAGATGAAGTATATTAGGGAGTACACACTTGTGTGGTACCCTCACAATCTTTGGAAGGCCTGTCGTACCAGATGTGTGCAGCACGTATGCCAAGTCCCTGCGCCCCGAGTCCTTTTCCACCACAGCGGCATCACAGAGATCAGCGCCATCTGCCTCCTGCGCTACAGTTTGTTGTGTTTCTGGTTTGTGCTCGGCGACTGGCAGCAGCTCGACTCGTAACAGGGTTAGTTTAAACTCGGGCAACGCCACACACACCTCTGCAGAAATGTGTCTGACGACAGCTGTCTGGAAACGCTTGACGGGATAAGGAAAGAAAATGAAGGTAATTATTCATAGAAAGCACAGATAAAGAGGGAAGACTTTGAACATTTTAAATTTTAAGTTGGTACTGTTAAAAAAACTGCTAATGTACGACGGTAGAATAAGTAAAAATGAAAGGATACGTTAAATGTAAATGCAAAAAGATAAAATATACAGTATATCTTCTTTTATCCTTTTACAAAATCAGTTATGTTATTGCAGGCAGGTTTTTGAGGCACCCACGCACTTTAGATGTTTTTATATTTTTCCAAAGCCCCAGATCCCAAGGGGCCCTGATATACATAGACCCCAGGTGCTATGTATATCAGTTGGTTATAGTAATTTGATCACTTGCATCTTTGTCAGTTAATTTGTACCTCTAAAGTAGAATACCAGCAAAAATGGGTCCTGCATTATTGGCTAATTTTTGTGGCCCTGTCTTACAGAGAGGCCCCGCATAAAAATCTAGATTTATAGACATTTATCATTCAAATTCATATTGTACTCACATAAAGTTGTGTTTAATTAAATAACCACAGACTTACCGACAAACAGAAAACCTGGAGCCAGGTATTATTATTAACATCGTATTATTTCAGCATAGGGGTACTAAATGGGATCTTGGTTTCAGGCTGTTTAGATGCGACAGGGTAAATACACAATGCACGAAGGGCAGGAGGTTTTGCACAGGGTGGGAGTGTCAGGCAGCGCCCAAGAGAAAATGTTTGTCCATAAAGCCATGATTTTGTCTGATGTCTCTGTTAATCCTGAGAGAAACAATATTTCATTTTGCTGAACCCAAACATTTCTTCAGCTACTATTATTAAGTGTGATATATCACGACTTTATATCTATACTTATATTAGTAAAACATGAAAAATGTAACCTGCAGGAGGTCAGTCTTGACAGCACAGTACTTGAGGCCGCACTGCCTCATGACTCTGGCAGAGAGAAGTCCTGGAGCTTCTGGGTCCAGTGGCACATAGGCAGCAGGAGACTGCAGGATCCTGGCAAAGAGCACGGCACAGTGATCCAAACTTGTTAAGGTCTCTCTCTCTCACACACACACACACACACACACACACACACACACACACACACACACACACACACACACACACACACACACACACACACACACACACACACACACTCACCCTCTCTCTCTCACACACACACAAACACACTGGTCAGACGCCGCGTCTCTACACGGCTCAGTACCAACACCGAACTCACCCCAGGATCCACACGGGTATGAACAAATCATCACAACAGTACAGCCCGATGACGCCGTTACCGGCAGAGCAGTGCTTCCGCAATATACGCGACAGTTCACCGGCCAGTCGGACCAGGTCTCTGTAGAGCAGAGACACCAGGCTCCCTGACACCGAGCGGCCGTCGTATGTCACGGCTGCTCTGTCCGAGTACGCAGAGGCAGCGGCGGAGACCAGCTCCCGCAGCGTCCCAGCAGCCATAGTGATGCGCCGTTCACGGACCGCTTGCGCACTCTCTGTCAGTGCCGATTCTGGACAAAACCTTCCGTAACATCTTTTCGACCATGCGTTATTCAGTTCAGGCGGAGGAGGTTTTGTTTATATCCAGACCAGACAGACCACGTTTGTCGACTGAAGATGATGCATTGTGTGAAAGTGACGTCTCAACTAATGGGTTGTTCAGGGCCGTGTCTGAAACTCCGAATTATCACTGTCACTTTAAACAACCATATACAAACCAAAAACAAAACAAAAAAAAAAGCAGGGATTATGTGGTTATTTTTGTTCAACAGCTTCCGATTGACAGAAAGACATAGTGTGTTTAAACGTGCGTGTATGTGATCTTATAACTATTTACCCACTAAAAATTGTTTTAACTATCTGTAAACTTAATATTGTTACACAGAAGCATTTTTGACATGAAAAACATTAAAGCTACGTTATCATTGCTACACATGAGTGCATCCGCTATCAAAATTCAGAGTTTCTCATTTGTATCTCAAACATGTTGTCCTTTAATTGAAATATCCAAATAAGCAATTTCGATAAGCAGGATTTCCTGGTAAATATGAAGGCACCACATGCCCGTTGTCCAATCGCCTCTCGCCATTTTGTGACAGAAGAATTTTGAACCCGAAAGCGCTTTTTTTTTTTCCCCCTTTAGAAGTTACCCTGCTACTTTTAACCATCTAACATCAAGAAAACGTATTTTACATGCAACATGGACGTGTATTTAAAGAAGCAATTGCACGAAAACAGCTTTAGCTACAAAAGATCGCTGGATCGAATCATAGACAAGGTGTGTTGTGCTTGTTGCTATCGGGCGGCGGTAACGTTGACGTTAGCTTAAGTTAGCTTAAGTTAGCTTTGACGATAAACTATAAAGATGTGGAAAAATCGAGCGTGCTAACCTCTGCAGTTGTTTTCAACAGTATTCGAAGCTCTACTACCAAGACGGGGGGGTAGAGGTGGACCTCGACCAGGCAAAACCCCAAAGTAAGTGAACTACAAAGCTATTTTAACATCGCTGTCGCCGTAACGTTAAAACAACGTTACAGAAGATCCGTGCCGATGAATGGGCGACGAATAAAAATAAAACCTTGCTGACGGGCTGAATACGACGTATAACGTTGGCTAAAACTTTCTGATATTTCTTCGACTAAAGATTTTACCCAGGAAATTTGAAAGATAGATCGAAAGTGAAAAATAGTGTTAGCTGCAGCCGTCCTATTTTTCTCGTTTCTGTCTGATTTGCTTCTGTCTCTGGAGTTCAGTGGTGGTCACGTTGCCTGGTCTCATTGTGTATCTTCTCTGTCTTGACTGCTCGCACGGTGAAGCAGTTGAACGCTACATGAAGCTGGCGAAGGTAGAGCTGAACAAGCTGGAATCAAAGGTCTGGGTCGCTCTAAACACACTCTGCAGCCTTAGCTATACATTAGCCTTTTATTTTATTTTATTTTTATTTTTTACCGAACAGTTTTTATGCCAGCAGACATTATAATCTAACACTTGTCTTCTTCTCAGAGCCTGACAGAGTTGAGAGAGGACTCATTAAGAGGTGAGCATCAGTCACCTAAAATGAGAACAGTAATTTACAGAGATGTTTTACGAATCATATATTTCATCTAATTACTCTCATATTTCTTCCACCGCAGCACAGGACATTACAAGACACTCGCAGGTAAATCCACCTTCAGTTACCAGTTTAACAGCTCTGTCTTGAAAATCTAGTATATCTTAAATTTACCATGGTTTGTTTTCCGCAGTTGGACTCTACGCATCAAGACGGTGGAGCTGATGAGACTTGTGTATCCAGCGGGCAGTTTTCTGCAGATGGCGATGGTAAGAAGAAAAAAGCAACAGGCAAAGTTTTTAAACACAACTTGAAAGGACAAGTTACGGCAGACACTGATACGAAGCAAGTTTTATTGATGGTGTAAGTTTAGGTAACGTTTCTTTTCCCCTTTTGCGCCCTACAGGAATGGCTAGAAGTGACACGACTCAGCTGACTGTGAGCTCTTTGGATGAGAGTCAGAGAAACTCTTCTGAAACCGAGCTCCAGCCTGAGGACCAAGACGAGGAACTGGAAATGACTCTTAGAAGTCGTGGCAGCTCTTTTGTGGAGCTCTACCCCAGCATGATCAGTCGAATAGAGAGGGCCTGGCATCGGCAGAATGTCTCTGAGGCCGCTGACTCGGTGCTGCGGAGGTACCGCAGGTGGCGACAGCAGTCAAACAGGAGCAGCCTCAACAACACCTTTATTGTCTCACTGAGGCACCCCAACAGCAACCCAAGAAAGGTGACCATGAAGACGCTGCTCGAGGAGAACTCCAACAGCCCAGGGAAAAGGCAGTTCATGAGGCTTGAGCCTGCCCCTCGCTCTCCTTTGCAGATAGCGACCAATCTGCAGGCTTTGCAAGCACAGCAGCTGTCTCCTGAGAGGGAGAGGGGCTCGCTGAGAAGAGAACAGCACCGGCCTATCCTGGCAATGGACCTATCTGGTCTCTCTGAGATCTCTGAACCAAAAGAGATCTCATTGAATGAGACCTTCACTGTGTCTGAACTGTCCCGCCTGGGTGAACAGCCCTGCCCTTACCCCACCAGTCCTTCACAACCTTACTATCCCACTACAAAAGCGTCCTTGGACCTGTCTCTTAGGTCTAAAAGGCTTTCGCTCTCTGCACACTCAGAGCAGGCCACTGGGCGCTCCACGTATGAATCAGAAATCGCTGCTGTTAAAGAGAGACCTGATACCTACAGCTCCCCAGTCAGGCCGAGTCCCTTAAAAGCAAGGATGATGACCAGCCTCGATAGATCACCTCACTCCTTTTCCAGAAGCCCCAAAGAATATTCTGCGGAAAGCTTTTCCAGAGAGCCTATGAGGCCCAGATCAAAGTCCACTTCTCTGTCCTCCCCGCCACAAAAGCCTCCTGTGCCACTGAGGGTCCTTTACCCTCAAGAGTCCCATCTCTCCCCCCAGCCACAGCTGCGTTCACCTCAGCCAGCCAAGGCAGAAGGTCGTCTCAGGCTCCGGCGGCATCTTTCCTTCGACTCCTCCCTGCCATCGATCCGTGTCTCCTACTCGCCAAAGAAGCTTGATGAGGATTTTATAAAACTCTACCATAAGTTTGTCTGCCAGAACCAATCTTTCTTTAATGGCCCTCCCTGCCGTCTCTGTGCTAGAAGCTCTGAGGCCAGCAGAGGCCACTCTTCCTCAGCTTTGGCAGCTCTCGCCTTGTCGCCTCACCGCTCCGTCCTGAGGAAACGCCACAGGGAGTTAGGCTGGGGCGGCCATCCCCAGTCCAAACGCTCACGGGACGAGTGCTGCAAATCCTCCCCCGGGTCCAAACGCCATGGGAATGAGATGCTGAGGCGCTGTCTCGCTCCATCTGAGCTGTCTCATGATGGCCTCTCCTATAGCTCCAGCAGACACGCCACGTTTAACAAATTCAGCACGCAGCTGCGCTCGGCAGATGCACATCAGGAGGCCTGGATGAGACGGGGCCAGCCTGTATCTGCAGCTGAGTTTTCTGGCCTGGGTAAGCCTCCTCCATGAAACACTTAGGCAGAACTCATTTCTGCCCTGTCTGCTGCTACAATTTATTAAATTATATTTATTTTAACAGGAGTTTCACTCGAGCGCAGTATAGCAAACGGCTACCCCCCCAGGTAATTCAAACAAATTCCTTTGTACCACGTTTTTCATTATTCCTGTGTTCTCTTAATCAGCCTTTCCTCTTCCTCTGACAGTGTGCAGAAAATGGTGGTGAGCACGGATCACCTGTAAGGACAATCCTGCCCACAGGGGTTCTCCAACCAGTGCCAGGGTGGAAAACAATTCACAAGTTTGTCACATAACAAATGGCAAAGTATCGTGTAGCAGTGTTATGTTTCCAGTACAAATATTGGTGAAAAGTCCACAGGATAACCCAATGGGTGACACTGGCAGTGTGTATTTCTCAGCTGGTACAGTCTGAGCTCAGGAAATCATACTAATAAACTGCAATGCCACTGCTGAGATGTTAAAGCTCCAAGTGGCCATTGCTAAGTTGCTTTCTATTCTAGTTATTATTCTAGTTGTTTTCTGTGTTATTTTTTGAGTACTGTTAAAACCATTGATTTGTATGAGTGATATGGTTCATAATCTTGTATGTTCTCTAACTAAATTTTAAACCTTATGTGCTGTGGTACATCATTACATTGGTTAGTACAGCATCATGTTTACTTCTCGTAATATCTGTTGATTATTAAAATAAAATTGTATTTCAACATGAAAATGCCATTTCTGGAAGGGGAAAGAAAACCCAAACACTAAGTTCTTCTCACTGCAATTATTCTGTTTATTATTTGACTTTTCCATTATTCATGTAATGTATAAAGTTGAGAAAACAAAATTTCCTCTAGTCAGACCCAAAACAAAAGAGCATAGTGGCTAAGTTTAGATAAAGGTAAGAAAGTAAACTTGATTAGAGAAATAAAGAACTTTTTGGTCACTAGCCTTGTGCGCTTATCTGACATGGCTAATTCTATCCAGTGCTCATGTTTGTTAAGGCTTGGAATGTGAAAACGTGCAAAACTAGTTTGAAGACTTCTGAAAATACAGTTATGTGGTAAACTTAAAAAAGAAAAAAAAAACAGAGCATCAGTGTTGCGTGGTCAGTTGTGACTTGTAATTGCACCTTTTAGTGACATCAAGATGCAGTAACAGTAGACCTCTATATCACTGCAGCAAGGTAAAACTACAACCACTAGAGGTCATCTAACAACATTTTCAACTGCCATTTAAGGATCTGAGCAGGAGAACGACCCTTTGCAGAAAATGCCAATAGGTGTGTAATTGCAGCAAACTGAAATGTCAGAGCATTTCTTATCCAGTCTATAGAGAACATTTCATTAACGTGGGAGCTTGAAGTGAATCCACAGGGCTGCTGTAATCATGGCTGGTCATGGTGTTGGTACAGCAGTTACCACTCCAGCTCCACTGGATATTTCCCAGTCAGGCAGGCAGTACAGTGGCCCACTCTGTTGCTGGACTTGTTACTGGAGCTGATCATTTTGTCCTTCTCCTGGAGGGAGGCGATTCCCTCCTGGACAGCTGATACCAGGCCCTCCACAGACAGATACTGAACACTGTCCGCACCTATACAACAGGTAAAGTTCAAGCGTTAAATGAGATGCACACTCCACCTTAATTTTGCTCTGATGAGTGGGCTTTGTCAAAGGAACTGTGAGGGATACGATTAGCTAAGTGTGAGAATAGGCCATGTTGACAGTGAGATGTATCAGTGTGTTAGCGCTCACCAATGTATCCAGCAATGTCCTGAAACTCTGGCTTGTTGGCGATGAGCTCCTCCTTGGTTGGAATATTGATGCCCATGTAGCAAGGGAACCTGACTGGTGGAGAAGCCACTCGGATATGGACCTGTCACGGAGTTAAAACAGGTCAGCGATTACGACTCAGTGTCGCATTCAGGTTTGCACAAGTAGCGTGTGCTGTTTCTTGATGCTGGGGTTGGATTTTAAAGAGCCCCCTTCGATCACTGTCCTGCCTACAGAGGCCAACACCTGAATGACTCAGAATGATGGTTGTTCAGTCTAATATTTTTGGCCATAACAAATGGGGTTGTATTCACTGAAAAAAAGACTAAGCTATAGACAGAAAATGGTAAGGTTGAGGGTTTCCCAACTGATCAGACTTTAAATATAGACCGTTTGACTATTTTGGTTGAAAAACATAAATATATAAAAATGTTATAGCACTTGGAAATAGTAATAACACAGATTTACTTGTCTAAACTTTGTGTACTGAAACAGTGGTTCCCAACTTTTTGGGCTTGTGACCCCCTATGTTTATGGGTTATTGTCAGGTCAGCCGGGGATTTTTTTTTTTCCTCTCAGTCACCTGCTGACCTGAGTCAGAGATATCCTGATGTTTCTCATCTCATCAGTATGGTTACTAGATGATGGTTTAAACAGGCCTTTACAGCACAATGTAGCGTCATTGTTCAGTTGTTGTTAAGCCTACAATTCTATTTAATAAAAGTTTCTCTCTCTCTCACTAACTTTAAGGAGGCCTGAAGAGGTTAAATTATCGAGTTACACACAAGAAAAGCAAGATTATAAAAATGTCCAAAAAAAATTGCAACTTTGTGTAGCATAAAAATTGTTTCTGCTTTCCCGTTCATTTTAAATTCTCAGTACCCCTCAGATTGATCCTGCAATCCTTCGTGGGGGTCCCACTCCCCGCGTCAGGAAACACTGTATTAAAACATTGTCTACTGCAGGTCACCAAATATACAAGAGTATGTAACATCCTTAGTCAACAAACCTCTGTTGCACCAGCTTCCTTAAGCAGTTTTATAATGGGGGAGATGGTGTTGCCTCTGACAATGGAGTCATCAATTAGTACCACTCGTTTTCCAGCAAAATTGTCCGTCAATGCCCCAAACTTCTTGGCAACTCCAAGCTGCCTCAAACGGGTATTTGGTTGAATAAAGGTTCTCCCAACGTAGCGATTCTTACACAAAACCTCGATGTATGGCAGCCCAGACTGTGAGAGGGGGGACAACGGAGAAAAGACTGTAAGGACTGAGGTCCATCAGGAGGAGGGTGTGTGAAAGCATTTCTTTACAGAGTCAGAGCAGACAGGTTGTAGACAGACCTGCTGAGCGTAGCCCAGTGCAGCAGGGGTTGCAGACTCTGGCACAGTGCTGACTACGTCTGCATCTGTTGGAGCCTCAATGGCTAACTGCCGACCACAGCGCTGTCTGACAGTATAGACCATCTGTCCTGCAGTGCAGAGATATAAAATACTGATCATGCAGCACACTTTCACTTAAAGTATTTTAAGGTATTTCTATAATTCTACAAGACAGCCATTTAATAAAGAACAGAGTATCAGAAAGAACGATACATATTAATTTACTCATACCTTCAAAAATAGAGTCTGGTCTGGCAAAATAAACATATTCAAATATGCAAAAGGCAGGGAGGTCTCCTTCAGGGCGAGGCACAACACTCAGAGACTTGACTCCATGTCTGGATATCTGGACTATTTCTCCTGGTAAGACCTCTCTGTAATACCTGAGAACCAGGACAGACATGAAAATGGTCATTACCCGCAGTACTACGCTTGCATTTAGAAGATGCTATATTGGTGGTGAAAACATACTTGGCACCGATGGACTGAAAACTGCAGGACTCGGATGACACAACCCACCCCTCAGTGTCCTCCTCTCCAGCACCTAGCCAGAGGGACAAGGTATGAAGTGAATCATTCACCAGCTTACATATCAGACCTCTGACAAAATCGAAGGCCGGCATGTGACATAAAAAGTGCTCCGGCTGGAGCACTGATAACCTCTCGTGATGCCTCTGCTTTACTAACAGAAGAAGTTAGGGTCTTTTACAAACATGTCTGTGTTCAGTACACAGAGTGTTTCTGATGTTACTGTCATGTGTTTAAAAAAAAAAATAATTTTTTTGAATACCTGGACTGTGCAGTTTAGAGATGGGAACGAGCCGTCCAATGCAGAGGGGTCGATTTCCATAAGGGTCACGCACCGCATAGATAACATCTTTGAACATCACCAACAGTGAGTACGATGTTGGGGTCTCAGTCATGAGGTTCTTAATTCTGCAACCCAAAAAAAGCAGTTATTAAAATACTGTGTAGGAAATGGTTAACAGTATATAGAGCTTTATACCGTGGCACAGACCTGGCAACCCAGTCTGGTGCGTCCAGCTCCTCCATAGGCGGAGTAAACGCCAGCAGCTGGGTGATGAGCTCGCTGTCTGAGCTGGTGGAGAGGCCTACACCATGGCGCATTACCTGTAAGGCCGTTTACAACAGTTGATTTAGTATGCATACAGAGGGTTCATTTCAGCTAGTATCCTTTTCCTTGCGTGTGTTTAATGTATTGTTATAAGAAATGAATTATTACACACAGGAAACCCAACCATGTGAACAGATTTTATGCATACTCCATATAGAGGTGATGGTACATGCATTATATATAGAAGAGCACCAAAACAACAGCATCTGCTGGGACATGACTCAACACATAGTACCCAGAAAGGGCCGTTAATATGCATTAAATTCAGTGTGGACAAGCAGAGGGTCGTCCTCACCTTTTTCCGTAAGGCATGAGCATTAACTAGCTCTCCATTGTGTGCTACAGCAATCTTGCCATGCAGTGTATCCACCACAAAGGGCTGGCAGTTCTGCAGCTCTGAGATCCCAGTAGTTGAATAGCGCGTGTGACAAATGCCAAGGTTACCATAGCGCAGTTTCAGAAGAGCTTCGGGCGGGAAAGCAGTGTTCACTAATCCCATTCCCTAAAAAACATGACAAGAGGAATCAGTGAGACATGTTTTCCCTCGCACAATCTGCAGAAATAACAAGGTAGATGGTCATATGCAGCATGCTGTAAAGTGGAAAAGCAGGCAACAATTTGAGTGTGATAAAGCTTTGAAACAAACCCACTGTGCCCTTAACAACCATTATAATGTTCATTGTGTCAAACTGTGTGTTTGTGAGTACATGTGTGTGACTTTTATAGTGTGAGTTAAACTATTACTGAAGGTGCTTCTGCTCAGGATTTGCTGTTACCTTGTGGGCTGTGTATGTAGGTGGACTGGCTCCGTTACTTGTAACAATCCCGGCACTTTCCTGACCCCTGAGTAGACACAAACGTGTAAATTGTAACAGTATAAATATAAAAGTGGGGTGTAAGTTTTATAATGAATGATCCCTCGGTCTCTTTTCTGCAAGTCTAAACATGAATGAACTTGTTCGGTTCTTAAAGCTTGTTTTGAGCCTTTAGGCAAACCAGACTGGTTTGATTGGGTCAAAATAAAGCAGGAATGAAGAGCAAAAAAAAAAAAAAAAAAATCTGCTTCTCTGCGGTGGAGCTGCCATATAGGGAGAGTCGTCTCGCTGCAGTTTCAGCCTATTTACCAAGCTGCTTCTCGGATTACAGTTGGTCCCACCCCCTCAGCACACAGCTTAAGCCAGTGGTGAGGCTGCTTTTCTGCATGGAGGCGTTGCTTTCAGGCTTAACCGCCTGGTTGCCTAGGGAACCGGGCAGCAGAGACAGACGGGCTGGGGAAAAGAAAGCGTTTCCAGGTCAGCTCAAACATGGAGAGAGGAGCAGAGAGACAAAGAGGAGGTGATATGGAGGTGGTGGAGGAAAAAGTCTCAGTGGAGAGGCAGTGGGGGGAGGCAGAGGTGCTGGCTCTCATGTCAGTGTGGGACGAGGTGGGAGCTCAGCACGTAGCTGAGAGCAGAACCACATTTGAGTTGATCTCAGAGCGCCTGAGAAGGCTCAGCGTTGTGCGCAGCTGGTGGGAGTGTCAGGCCAAGTGCAGGAGCCTGGGACTCCAGAACAGGAAGCCAGACGCAGCAGCAGGCACTTCAGCAAACTACAGCCCAGCAGTGGATGGAAGGCCGGTGGAGGGCTGGGAGGAGGAGGTGGAAGATGTGGGTAATCAAAGAGGAATCTACCCTTCCTCAGTCACTATCCCAATGCAGGAAGGTAAATGTAGGTTTAACCCCAACTCTAGCTCCGATGATCACAACATATGACAAGGGCTCAACAAATTTTAGTGTTTAAAATAAAACTAACATCAGAGGATAAAAAAGCATTTCAGTGAAACTATTTTAGGCCTGAAACCGAACCAGAACACTTATTATGGAATATAACTTGTGCTTGCTCTAAAAATTGTAACTGCACTCTAAAGCCAGGTTGAATTAAACATTTTTATACAAAATCCATCTTCTTTTTTTAAAAATCAATCTAAGGATAATACTGTGTGTCCACGTTTGTACAGGAATCAAGGGTCGAATACATCGAGCTCTTCCTTACACTCCGAGTGTGGCTGAAGAGGGGGGACGCCACTGGACAGACGACGAGGTGCGAGCACTGCTTTGCGTGTGGGCTGATCGGCGTATTCGAGAGCGCTTGAAATGCACGTTACGCAACAAGTCCATCTTCCAAGAGATGGCCCGTCAGATGCAAAGAAACTTTGGAGTGGTACGCAACTGGAAACAATGCCGAACAAAATACAAGAACTTGAAATATGACTTCAAGACTGCTAAAAGCGCCCATGCTGCTGGGGGCAGTACCGCAGGAGGCCCGGGGAAGTACATGAAGTTCTTCGATGAGGTGGAAGCCATTCTAATGGACCGCGGACTGGATAACGGGACGATGGAAATGCAGAAGAGGTTGTATGATGGAGAGCTGGCAGCAGGGAGGCTACAAACACCAGCAGGCCACACAGCACAGACGACATCCTCGGAGAGTGAGGTTGTCATAGAAATTGATGATGGTATGTATTCAGTCTGCAACACATATAGTAGTTTGGTATCGAGGGCTAAAAGGACAATCACTTTTTCTACTACTTATTTTATTTCCAGATGACAACAGTGATGATTACGATATGGACGGAGACATGGAAGCAAAATGGAGAGGAGCAGGTTTGCCACATCAAATCACAATGGCTTTTTACAGTATATGTAATTACTTCTTTCCTTAATCTATTTTTATTCTCCGCAGATATCAATCTAACAGATCCATCCAGCTCTGACCAGTTCCACGTGGTCACGGTGTCGGACACAGGTCGAAACTGGAGTGACCAGGAGGTGCGAGCGCTGATTCAAGTCTGGTCCGATGAGCGCGTGTGCAGACAGCTGGAGAGCTCGACCAGAAAGAGAGACATCTTTGTTCAGATCTCCAACAGGTTAATGCAGCAAGGCATCGAACGTGACTGGAAACAGTGCCATACCAAGTACAAAAACCTCAAGTACCTTTACCGTTCCCTCCAAAGGGGCAAGACTGATGAAGCTGACCCAAGACGCCTTATGAGGTTCTACGATGAGGTGGATGCCATTATGAATCGCACAACTAATGGCTCACCACTTGCCACAGGACCTGCAGATCACTCGGTAAATTCAGGAGGACTTGTGATGTTGGAGGGTTGTGAAGAGAGAGATCATGTAGATGTCTATATGAGAAAGGCAAACACAGTGACCACAATGGTGGGGGCGATGGAGGAGAGAACCTGTAGTTCTGATTCTGTCTCACCGATAAGCCTCGATGTTGCGCCAAGCAACGAAGAACCGAGGCTGTATACAGTTAAGGAGCATCGCTTGGATCAACAGCACAGATTAATGGGTGAGCCCATTATCGTTTATTCATGTCTAGTGTGAAGGTGTTTGATGAATTACAAGTTTTCAGAGATTCAACATATTTTGCTGTCAATGTTGAGCGCACTACAAATAGAATTCCATTGACCTTTATTGCATTGAAGGACAGGCAGACACCTCTGACGTAGCTATCTCAAAACCTGTTCAAATAAAAACCAAAGAATCTGCATGACCAGATACCACTTTGGGTAAGTGAGAAAACATGCCTTAAATGATCTTTAATTTAGGTGAACTGACCCTTTAAACTTTAATTTAAGAAAATCCTTGAAATAAGTGGGACATTAAAAAAACCAACATTTGCAAAAACACATACCATTAATTTTCTAGATACATTTCCTTTCAGTGAACTAACAGTGTAAACACACAGAGGTAAAATGGGCTTTAGTTCAGTGTTTTATAAATACTATGAATAAGAAATATCTACCCCTATCCCAGCCTCTAGGTCTGCAAGTTATTCTTTAGCATTGCAGCAGCTCTGAAAATTTTTGTTTGAAGTCACAAGTCTGTCTGTCCCGCTTCATTCAAATCGCACGTGAAAACGTTTTTTGGTGTTTAGAGAATGGCCTGTTGTCTTGTAAGTGTTTTATTTTGTATGTTGTTTGCAGACTCTTCTGAAACTAGGGTAGAAAAAGAGGATACCTATTCAGCAAACAGAGGAATCAAGAGGAAAGCTGTGGATCAAGGTTTGAAATGTGCCTCATTCTGTAATCACTTTGCATGTCACATGATGTTCACAATTGACTGAAGTCTTTGTAATTTCTGACTCAGTCCCATGATTTACCATGGAGCCCCGTAATTAAATTATAGATAAGGATGAGGTTGTTATTGCTAAGAAAAAAAGCACAAGGCATGATGAAGTCCACTGTTAGACCAAAGAGAAAAAAAAACTTTGCTCGACCATGGAGATCCAATTACCTTTTACAAATAACAGCATTCCGGTAATATAAGAATGATAATCTGAAGTTAAACCTGTCTTTATTCTTCTTTCCAGACCCCAAACTCCAGACTAAAATTAAAAAACTGGACACTGGCTCAGTTTTTGCTGATAACGTGGAGGCCAAGTGTAAAGAGGAACAGGATCACATCCCAATAATAAAGATCAAGTCAGTGTGTTCAATGGCCTCCCCTTATCCGTCCCCTGAGAGAAAGGTAATAACCACTAACAAAATAATGTCAAATGTTACACAACCAAGGCGAACTGTGGAAATAATTCTTGAACAGGCTGTAGGAATCAGAGCTGCAACAATTAATGGATCCAAAAAAAATCTAAAACTCTATTCGTTTATTGATTAATAATTTTAGGCTTTCTGTTGTTTACATTTTAAAGCCCGAAGGATTAATCAAGATAATAATAAGCAAATTAATCGAAAAATCAGATAATCGTTAGCTGCAGCCCTAGTAGGAATCTAGAAAAGGTCTGATGCTGCTGTGCTGGAAGAAATAATGTAGATTCAAATATTACACAGCCTCTCTCTGCCTCGAGATACGGTTGGAGAGTCTGGCTGTCATCTTTTTAGAGCTGCAAGGACTAGTCGATGAATCTCTTAGTTGATCATTTAACTTAGAATAACCGGCTCTTCAATCGGCGGGGAAAATAATTGTTTGACATCTGTTATGCTGAATTTGGTGGTAATACAGCAGCATTCCTCCGCTCCGTTATGTCTTTACTTTTTCACGCCTATTGACTTTTCAGTCACATTTTTCCTCAGTGCCAGAAAAACCCGTGCTGCCTCGGGTCACGCGTTCAAAACACACAGTCGAGTTTATGATGGGTTACATTTAAGCGTCTCGCAAGCACACACACTTTTGATGATGGCTTTGCTGTCCTCAGAAATACAAGACTTTCCGCCGTTTGTTTCTCCATCAGTGCCAAAGTGTGACTTGCTAAGCGATTTCAACGAAACTGTCCTCTTCGACTTGACTCGGGTGATAAGATAAGCTACGTCTAATCCATATAATGATCGGTTGGTTGGTTGTTTGTTTGTTTGGTTTTTTTGGACTTAATAAATCAAAAGTAGTTTTGATGCACATTGGATCCCGAACACTCCTTTAATGTAGCTAACTTTATACAAATGGCTTAAACGGACCTTTTATTGTCTTTATCCGTTCCATTCATAAAAGCCATTCACGTTACAAATGTACCCACACCTTTCCGTTACTTACCTGTGCTGTAACGCGACCAGTCCCAGAGTTAAGACCTGGGCCACTTCCAGCTGTGTGGGCCACTCTCCGGCGGCCACACACCCGAAAACCCCGCACTCCTCCCCGATTCCGGACTCCTCAAACTCCATGCCGCAGCCCCTGCCCCGGTCCTCCGTTAACCCTGACCGATTGTCTCGTGCCTGGTTTTGCCTGAGCAACCGGCGCGTGCCCGTGCGCGCCCTGATAGTATTGACCGAACACGTGCCACTATACGGTACAACGTGGCTCGTTAAAACCGCTTGAACTCCGCTGACATTGTTGAGGTGGCCGTGAAATCAGGAATCCGACAGAAAGCAACCGGAGACCACCATAACCGTAGCCACCTAACTAAAGCGGATTTGATCACACATCTTGATTTGACGAAACACACGCGGTATTTGGCGATGAGGAAGACAACAACTAATCTGAGTCAAACGAATCGATTCGGTCAAAAGGCCAAATGTTTTCCTTTGATGAAGTTTTTGATAAAGCTGTCTTCCTGTGAGAGGGAACATAGGTGTAGTTCAGTGGTTAAAACCTAAAAAGTTCTTCGTCTTGCTAATATTTGATGTTGGAGCGTCTTCCCCCCACATGGCGAGCAATGCGCCGCTGTGATTGGTTACCTGAATCAGTTGAGGGATGTGATTGGTCCTCGGAGCACGTAAGACAGACTCCTCTTCCCTCGCCTGCTGCCTCATTACGGAACACCTCTTCAAAAGTTGAGTGGCACGCTAGTTCATCTGTGTCCTGTGTTTCTAGGGCTGTAAGCTGTTAAAGAACACCGCCATGGCCGCCTCACAAGGTACAGTACGGCAACGAATGCGCACTTTTAGAGCTAAAGTGAAATGTGCAGCGTGCGGGGTTGTTAATTGCTTGTGCGCGTGTTTTCAGAGCTGAAGATCGGCCAGAAGCTAAATGAAGGCAAAACGAAGCAGATTTTTGAGCTGGTGGACCAGCCCGGACTGGTTCTGGTCCAGTCCAAAGACCAGATCACTGCTGGGAATGCGGTGAGGAAAGACCAAATGGAGGGCAAGGCTGCCATAGCCAACAAAACCACGAGCTCCGTGTTCAAGCTGCTCCAGGAATCCGGTAAATACATAAAGTAAAAGTTATTGTGTAGTTGGTCCATTGAAAAGAATTGCTGCGAGGCTACTGTGTGGGCTGTAGCGGTGTCATACTAATCCTGAGGCACTTTGCCCACATGTGGAGAAACGTTATTTGCTATTGAGAGTGGAATAAAGCTAGCTACTTTCGAATTAAGGAATTTTAAGCACTCCCTCACATTTTTATTTATTTAGTTATTAGTTTATTTGTTTGTTTGTTTGCAAGAAATTAATCCCACTATACTCTTTCTGGGCTCTTGAACGCATCACCCGTGTGAGCCCAGTATTGTTTGAGAAGACGTCAGTGAAGTGACTGTAGTATTCAGAAAGACAGGAGACATTTGGCCTATTTACCATTTCTCTTACAGCTATTGAATGGAACTCAACCAGTTTCACTGTTTATTTTTTAAAAACATTTTCCTTTTTTTAAACTGTGATTTATTACTGGGTGTGTGTACTTGTACTCTTATCTTTGTGAGGACCAGTTTGTGTTATAGATCTTAGAGCGAGGACAGTTTAGGAAAGTGGACATTCTTGCCGGTCCTTGTAACTTCAAAGGTTTAAGACTTGGTTAGGGGTTAAGTAAGTAAGTGTGTGTGTGTGTGTGTGTGTGTGTGTGTGTGTGTGTGTGTGTGTGTTGGTTTGAATCTTAGTCTAGTGCAGTTCTTTATTTATTTTTTTTAAAGTTGCATCATTACTGCAATTAACAACAGATGCTTTTGAACTGATGCAAGCATGGGCTGAACTGACAGAGCCACACAGAAATGATGTGTGTAAAGGCATAGTGCATACAATAAGAAGACATCGAGTCCAGAAAAGCCCAGATTCCAAAATGACTCTCCACCCTGCTTCAATTTAGGAGTAATTGGGTAACGGTAACCCATACGCCACTCATGAGTGCAGCATGTGTCAGCCGAGCTGTGGTAATGGCTGTCTTGTGACTTGAAACACTGCTGCTTATAATTCACTAGAACGTGACCAACCACATCCCCCTCACTTAACCTTAAATTTCGGGTTAAGCAGATCTGTATCTTTAAATTTCTGTTGTCTTTTTGAAGATCCATCTGTGATCTTCATTTATAAAAAAGGATGACGTTTAAACATTTGGTTGCAGATATGTTACTCTTTGTTCACAGCCTCTGATACAATCAAGAGGTTTGGATTTCGAAGCCCTAAGGGGGACTGTCAGATGGCTGACTTTAAAACCTACACTGTTTTTCAGGTATTAAGACTGCCTTTGTGAAGCAGCACTCGGACACAGCGTTCATCGCTGCCCACTGTGAAATGATTCCCATTGAGTGGGTGTGTCGGAGAGTGGCGACCGGATCCTTTCTCAAGAGGAATCCGGGAGTCAAAGAGGGCTACCGCTTCTCTCCCCTTAAGATGGAGATGTTCTTTAAAGTGAGTCCTGGACCTCCCATGTGTTTCCAGTCTTTTACAGTGTTGTAACTGGGCTCAATAAATGGCCAAATGTCAAGTCGCATCAAACAATAATACATTTGCTTTCTGATATAGGATGATGCCAACAATGATCCTCAGTGGTCAGAGGAGCAGCTGCTGGAGGCCAAGTTCTGTCTGGCCGGCCTCACTATCGGTCAGTGCGAGGTGGACATCATGAATCGCAGCACTGTGGCCATCTTTGAGATTCTGGAGAAGGCCTGGGCCACTCAGAACTGCACATTGGTGGATATGAAGGTATGCAGAGCAGCGCTGCCCTCTGCTGGTTATAGTGGTGTTGTAGTGTGACCACTTTTCTACTGAGCTCCTGCAGCTGTTGCGCGGTTAAAGACAATGATCTCCCTTGCTTATAGATTGAGTTTGGCGTGAATGTGAAAACTCAAGAGATTGTCCTCGCTGATGTGATCGACAACGATTCGTGGAGGCTGTGGCCAGCCGGCGATCGAAGCCAGCAAAAAGATAAGCAGGTCCGGGGCTTCTTTTCTTGTCTTGTCATGTTTTGTTTTATTTCGACACTTTGAAGAATGGATTAAGATAAAAGCTGAAAAAACAACTTTGTTTCCCATCTTCTAGGTGTACCGAGACCTTAAAGAAGTTACCCCAGAGGCCATGCAGATGGTGAAGAGGAACTTTGAGTGGGTCTCTGAAAGGGTCAAGGTACACTGAACCTAGTTTTCTAACCTATTCTTTATCTGGACAGGCTTATGACTTTTGTTTGCCTTTTTAATCAACTGTTTTACTAACAAAGTTCAACATAACCTAGTTATCTGAGCTTTGTTTCTTTCCAGTTTCATTGTTTTTTATTTCAATTCTTTAATGCAATTCTTGAATTAGTTTGTGTGTTTTGCTGGGTGGCTTTTTATGTAATAATAGATTTTTACATTTAAGATCTTCTAGAAACATTTTTAGGGTGACTAAGTTTTGAAAGAAGAAATAACAAGCTCTTACAAATGAAAAGTTGAATTCATAAGAAATCAAATGTTATGTTATGGTCTAGCATTTATCATTGTCCAGTGATTTCCCCCCCCCCTCCACATGTGGCCACTGCTCAGCTAAACTTACAGCCGCACTTTAAGTGGACAACCGGGACTTACATGGAGCTAGTGAGTGCTAATGTATTTTTTTCCCTAGCTGCTGCTGGAGCCCCAGGCCAGCGGGAGGGTGGTGGTTCTGATGGGCTCCACCTCGGACATGGCCCACTGTGAAAAAATCAAGAAGGCCTGCGCCTCCTACGGGATCCCCTGCATCCTCAGAGTCACCTCGGCACACAAAGGTCCAGATGAGACGCTCCGCATCAAAGCAGAATATGAAGGTATACTCTCATCTTTAACATAAGCGGAAACTTCTTCCAAGAGAACTGGATTTTGTCATCGATCATGTCAAAGTATCTATACGCTTCTCCACAGGTGACGGTGTGCCTACTGTGTTTGTGGCTGTGGCCGGCAGAAGTAACGGTCTCGGTCCAGTGATGTCGGGAAACACAGCTTATCCCGTCATAAACTGCCCACCGCTCACTCCAGATTGGGGTGCACAGGATGTCTGGTCATCCCTCCGCATGCCAAGTGGTAAGCATAGCTCTTACTGTATCCTGTGCTGATTTTTTTTTTTATTCTTCATCGTCACGGAGTCTTCCCCTTTCGTTTTTCCCCGCAGGTCTCGGCTGCTCCACAATCCTCTCCCCTGATGCCGCTGCTCAGTTTGCAGCGCAGATCTTCGGCCTGACCGATCACCTGGTGTGGTGCAAGCTGAGGGCCTCAATGCTCAACACCTGGGTGTCTCTCAAGCTGGCAGACAAGAAGCTACAGGCCTGCAGCCTCTGAAGTGGCGCTCAGGAACTCTTAGAGCCTAGTGTGCTCCTTTGGGGCGCCACTGTCTGTCATGCTACGTCTTTGTTTACTGCTACAAGCCCACTAACGGTAGATTTGAATCTACAAGTACTTTCTCACACACATCAATCATTCCATTGAAAGAGAGAAAATAATTAAAAGCTTCTTAATTAAATGCTTCTTTGGTTGTTTAATCCCATTATTTCTGCACACCAATTTTAAAACGGATAAAAAGTTTCAGTTAAAGCAATAGTTTACATTTATTTTCTTTCCACCTATCAGCACCTCTAAAGCTTGCAAGTTATCTTGTTTTGTTTTTTCATCTGTACAAACAAACAAAGCCATGAAATAGCTGATCAGCAAGAAAACTGCTGTCTCTGGCAAACACTATTTTTATCTATTAATCATTTGCGATATTTGGGCCAGGGCCACAGCTATCACCTGAAGAGACGGAGGTCATGTTCTCAGTATCGTTCCTGGGAATGTGGGGTCTTTTAAAAAAAACCTGAGCACAGAAATTTCACGGTTGCTTCCTAAAGGCTCAGTTTGATGGTTCGATTCTACGTATTTAAATTTGATTATTTCTGGCAAACAGCTGAATACATTTTTGATAACCTAGTATTTCTTCACCAGAATTATACCACTGGCAGTGTAGAGAAGGCTTAGAAACAGCATGTAGATCAAATTGTAGGGAGATAAAATGTACATAAAAAAAATATAAGGGAACAGTTGGATAAATAAAAGAACAAAGAACATTTAATTTACTGGCTATTCAAAATGTTTGTGAGGGGAGTTGCAGCAGAGGGATGTGGACCTCCAGTATTTGCTGCAGCCCACTTCACAGTAACTTATGACTCCATCATGAATCTGTGTCTCGGACAGGTGCACTTCCGCTGAGTGAATCTGGTGCTCTGCTAAAGTGACAGCAACTTATGTTCGGAAATATTTCCCTCCTATCTTTCATTTCAACCATATCCATGCTATGTACGGTCGGTATCAGCTCAGTTGCAGGACCTCAACTCGGCCACAAGATGGAGCCTGTAGCCCACGTTGACGATCCAAAATCTTAACCTTTCAATCTGTTCCAGTAGTTTGCAGCCAAGGGAATGAGTCAGAATATCATGCCACCATTTTTATTTTTTTTTCCTTCTATCACAGCGCAGCTCTCCCTTTGATAACAAATGAGGGGTATAACGACCTATGATGTGCTAAATCTTTGTTCTCACGTGGGTGGAAGTGGGAAGATGGAAGTGCTGTGGGTAGAGAGTGATACAGTTGAGTGCAGAGAAGCTGTTATCTGACAGAAATCCTCTGCATTTTAATCTGGAGTTGAATTTTATGCTCAACAAATAAATAAAAGAACAAAGAACATTTAATTTACTGGCTATTCAAAATGTTTGTGAGGGGAGTTGCAGCAGAGGGATGTGGACCTCCAGTATTTGCTGCAGCCCAGGTTTGGGATGAAATGTACTTCACAGTAACTTATTACTCCATCATGAATCTGTGTCTCGGACAGGTGCACTTCCTCTGAGTGAATCTGGTGCTCTGCTAAAGTGACAGCAACTTATGTTCGGAAATATTTCCCTCCTATCTTTCATTTCAACCATATCCATGCTCTGTACGGTCGGTATCAGCTCAGTTGCAGGACCTCAACTCGGCCACAAGATGGAGCCTGTAGCCCACGTTGACGATCCAAAATCTTAACCTTTCAATCTGTTCCAGTAGTTTGCAGCCAAGGGAATGAGTCAGAATATCATGCCACCATTTTTATTTTTTTTTCCTTCTATCACAGCGCAGCTCTCCCTTTGATAACAAATGAGGGGTATAACGACCTATGATGTGCTAAATCTTTGTTCTCACGTGGGTGGAAGTGGGAAGATGGAAGTGCTGTGGGTAGAGAGTGATACAGTTGAGTGCAGAGAAGCTGTTATCTGACAGAAATCCTCTGCATTTTAATCTGGAGTTGAATTTTATGCTCAACAAATAAAAAGAACCGTGCCAGAATCAGCCCGCCCATCTCTGAATCAATATGCAACACAAAGGACGGGGGTAAGGCAACGGCGCTGAAATGGATATAATGTGTAATGTGTATGTCTCAGTGATTCCAGTTCGCCTTGACAACCGTAACATGGCAACAATCACTCTATATACAATCATCTCCGCTCCTTCTCTTACTGCCAAGCTGAGCTCTGTATGTCCACCTTTTCTTTCTTTTTTTTGATACCCTTCTGTTTTCGCCAGCCTTTCACTGCTTTACTGCTTACCTTCCCCACGGATACCACAGTAGCTGAGAGAGAATGAACACAGCGTGAATCATCAGTAACGTCTAACCCGCTGATGAGTTATGAACATGTGTGGTCATGACTTTATCCTCTGCTTGACCTGTGTGTTAAACGTGATTACTGCTTTTCTCTTCAGTAAGCAAAATGTGACACCTGTTGGACCATCAGAGGCCAAGGCAAATATACATGGACTTTGTCAAGACTCAAAAAAGCAATTTATTTAGCTCTCAGAGATATGAGGGTGGCAGTTAGCTATCACTACTACAGTTTATTTACACGTGTTCTAAAACAGTATAATATCCTTCTCTTCTTTGTTGTTTCGTCTTGTTTACAAAATTTGTGTATCATCCTATCGATAAACATCATCACTAACATTGTTGTCATTCCCCCTGTTTTCCACTGCTGGATGCACACGATGATCACCCACAACATTGTCCTGCCATCACTCTGGCACCTTTGCACCCACATCCCCTTCTGTTACTCACATCTTCCTCTCTTGTCCACTAATTGCTGTATCACTCCCTCTTCCTCTCTTCGTTGGTCTACTGCATCACCTCCAGCTACCTCTGTAACCATCAAACTCCCTGCGGCTTCCGATCACAGCGCCCCCAGGTCGTGGCACGAGCGGGACTTCTGCCTCAGGAACTTGCCCACTTCTCGCTCTCGCGGGTACCGGGGCACCAGGCTGGACAGGAAACGTTTGGCACGGGAGGTGATGCTTTCGCGTTGGCCGCCTCCGCTCAGGTCCTCCGCATTGGTCCCCGGGGGCCACGGAGACTGGCCCCTGGCCAGACGCACCGCACACTCCAGGAGCTCCGGGGTACGGTGATCCAGAGAGGCAGAGATCTCCAGATACAGACAGTTGAAGAGGGCGGCGCTGGACATGGCCTCTAAGGGAAAAGATGGAGAGGAGAGAGGACAAGATGAATAAAGGCGACTGTCACGGCTTTTAAGTTTACATTTAATGTGACATCGTGCAGTGTCATCTGTTGCAATGTTACAGTGTCTCTGAATCTTTGTAGCTATTTTGCATTATTATAAAATTTCATATGATACCCCTCCTTTACCACCATGACACGGCGTCCAACACTGAAACCCATTTAAACAGCCAGAAGTACATAATTATACTTTTTTTTTTCTGTCCATTTTAGCAAATAGACAAAATAACAGAAACACCTTTCAATACAACACAACAGCCCTGCAGTCAAAACCAATTTAGTATTTGATCATATTTTATTGATTTTAAACAAAAAAACACAGAGAACAGTACATAACAACCAAATTTTTTAAGATAATTTTTCACATCAAGGAAAAAACTAAAATATAGTCTACAGTCCATTATATTCTGAGTTGAGTTTGAGGCCATATTATGTATGATCCGGTGCTTATAGCTTATAGTAGTTGTGGTTATGTGAGTACGCTTCCACTCAAAGGAGCATTTACCCCTTAAAAGTTATGTTTGCAGGTCTGCAGGTAAGTCATCTACACACTGTGACCAAACCTTCAGGAACCAGCCACTGAATCATCTCATTATAAAAAAGGCCTTTATTCTTTCATCAGAGAGGGTGGTGAAGAGCGCTCTTTAGGCGAGGGTAACACTAGGAGAGGTTCCTTTGATCCAATTGTGCAAAATGCAATTACAAGCAATTACAAGGAGCTTAGTAAGAAGGTTATAGTGTGATAAGGGCAGATGGTTTGGGTTTTTTGAGACTTGCAGAAGGGTTGACACCCAGTGGCCATAAAATCTAGAGGTGCTACAGTATGCTCTGCTGCACAAAGACAACTAACTGTCAGCCACTGTAAACATGCTAATTTTTTTTTTCAAAATGATAACAGTAGCTGTTGCTTATTTAGTCACGAATATTTATTGTTGCAGAGAAATGCTAACGATTTGAAACTGAGTTTTCAGGAGCTTTGAGTTGGGACGTACGCCATATACAGGCTGTAATAGTATATGATTGCCCAGCCCGTGGGTTGTAAAACTTCATGAATGTGAACAGGCCGTGCATTCCCAGTGACTGTAATTGTGGCTCCCCTCATACTCCCACACAGCAATGAAGCTGAAACGCTGATATTTACATTTTCACATATTTCACCTCACGTTAGTGTTGATTGACACAGATAAAGCGCCACGACCGAAGGAAACCGGCGGGGGGAGGCTCATCTTACCTTGAGAGGTCACCTCACGTGTGCGAACAAGGTCACTCTTATTACCAACAAGGATGATGGGAGTTTGGGGCTGAGTCTCTCTCAGGAGAAGTCGGAGTTGAGCAGTGCGGTGGAAACTACGCCTGTCAGTCACCGAAAACACCAGGACACACGCCTCACACTGCAGAGCCGACAGGTCCTGAGGGACAGACAAAGGCAAACGCACTGTGTGTTACAATAATGAGGTGTCATTTAAATATACTATAAGGAAAGTGAAAGCTGAGTCAGTTGTTATGATAATTGTGCTAAACATTATCACGCACGACTACTTCAAGGAGTCATGAAGAGGGAAATTCGAGCCAATTTCAAATTGACTTGTAAACACTCCATGGTATCAGTGTGTCATAAAACACACTCTTATGTCAGACACATAAATACTGTTTTCAAAGGCTTACGTGCAGAATAACAGTGTAAGTGCAGTCTAGAGAAATAGCTGACAACTAAATGCTCTATCTAAAATCCCGAGTGGTTTAGTGAGGAATTACTACTGTTGATGGCAACTGCAATACACCTCCCGTTCTTCGTGACACATCCTCTCCATGCAGCAAAGAGACAAAGATAAAATGTCCCAGAGTGAATTCCTCATAGATTACGGGATAAACCTCATCCTGTCTTTAGTTGGAGCTGCCATGGTCCATCGACTTTGCATTTAATTTTGATTCAATTTAGAACCTAGCACAGACCAGAGGCAACTTTTGCACTCTAAGGAAAGACATGGATGTAACGCTGAAATTATATAAGAAACTTCCTTATAAAGCAACCATTACCGTGTCCCTCACAACAAATACATGACTGATTATACAAGGAGTAACACATATGAATCCCCACATCAAAAAAAGACAGATTGTCTCACCAGTGTGTGTATTCAGTATTTACCACACATCCACCTAAATCAAAAACATTAATGCAGTCATTTGGCACGTCTGCTCTGTGGGCAGCTTTCTCTCTCTCTCTCTCCCTCGCTCGCATCCATCCACAGAAGCCTCTGAACTTCACTCGAGGGAAAAGAGGAAAAAGTGTGCAAAATAACCTGATAATGAGCTTTCCTCAGTCAACCATATGCAGATGCAGCAGAGTTATTGTCCTCTTTTTGCCACAGCGTCTCTGTGTGCTTCGCATCAGTTCTTGTTTTAGTGCTGTCAAGTACAATAAACAATGAAATGTGCTCCAGATATACAATATGAACACCTTTGTAACATGCTGCATATGCAGTAAGCATCTGTTTATGCAATGCAGTTCCTTTAAGTTTCTTTTTCGTTTACCTTTTTTGTGTTTCACCTCTTTCCTTTGATGACATATTTTCCCTTTAAGCTAATTTTTTATTCTGTATGCTAATTGTGTAAGTGACCTTTCAAAGGTGTACCCCACCAACTGCGCAGGGCACACTGGGACACACTCATCTTCCAGTTTATTTATGACTGGATGGATGCTGTCAGTTTTTGTCAAAGATTTCTCTACACACTCAGCTAGAAATCCTGGTACTAATTCCCCTAGTGCAGCAAAGCATTATCCTGTGCAGCACACAAAGTGTTTCAAATAAAGAAAATCAAATGAAGCAAAGTGCTAAAAATCCAAACTGAAAAGGTACATTTTGAGCTTCTGAAAACAGTTCAAGGATTCGGCAGCCTCCGGGCCCTCTGGCAGGAGCAGGTGTATATACAGTATATATACCACAGTGAAATGGCAAAAAGAAGGGCTCTGTGGCCTAAATGAGGGAGCAGGGAACAGGGACTGTGGGAACACTGAAGTGTTGTTTGGCTCACCTGTCTCCAGTTGTCATAGATAATGATGGTGCTCTCCTCGTCATCCACTGTGACTGTGCGCACATAACCCTCCCCTAAGGACAGGGAGAGCAGCAGTTAGGTCTCAGAAGGGAGATGGGTTCTGTGATTTATTCACCCGCTGCTCACTGTGTAAGGCACGGCACTGCGGGCTGCATTTCCCCTGCAATACTGCATTAGTTTTGACAAACAAACAGCTTTTGTACCATCAGAATCCACAGACGCAGTCCGGTCCATGTCCCCGGCGAGGGCGATGGCCAGAGAAGACTTCCCCACGCCGTTCTGCCCCAGCAGGGCGATCCTTAGAGGCCCATCAGGTCTACCCTCCACCGCCACGGTCAGCGTGTCGTCCAAGGCTGGGCTGAAGCTGAGCGGTGAAGCGGAAGGTCCAGCTGCACCTGATGTCCAGTCACAGTCATCATGGACAGCTTCCTCTCGTCTGAGCTGGTGCTTAATAGGCAGAGGAGTGCTTCCTCTGCGAACAGTCGGGGTGCTGGACAGAGTCATACTGTCACACTGGAGGAGGGATTGAGGGACACTCTTTATTACATAACATTTAAATCTAGTCTCTAGTCAGATATGATGTTTCTCATATAATACAAAGAAAGACAGAACACAAATTAGATACTCTGGTTATTTAGCACTGCTACGGTGCTTCCATAAAATAGGGGGATTTGCAAGCGACTAAATGGTGAAAATCTGTGCAGCAGAGGCTGTGACATCCTGGCATTTACTCCCTTATATGAGTCAAGCTTCACAAACGATGACTCCTACAATTCCCATAATACAGCTCAGTAGAATTTGTTATTAAACTTTCACTGCCCCTTAAATACCCTAATCTTTCAGACCTCATGTAACATTGCAAGTTGTCTGTCCAATATTTGGAATATCGAGCCTGATGACATAATCAGGGTTATTTTCTCAACCAGACAAAGGTCTCTCCAAGACCAAAAAAACAAAAATCAAAACAATGAGCTGAAAGATGCTAAAATGCTTCATATGAGCTCAGGTGATAATTCTCTGTAGGCTTGTCAGATTTCATATTAAACATTGTCCCAGAGCCATTTAATGCTGCTCAAGACGCAAAACAATCCCCTAAAAGTTAGATTTAGTCTAACTCGTATTTTGTAATGCATGACACCCATTCCCTTCAGCACCACTTACCTAAAACACACACACACACACACACACACACACACACACACACACACACAGAGGAAAACTGGTTCACTGGCAGTTCAATAAATCCCACCATTAGGATGACAATTTGAACATCAGACATCATCACACTCCACCCTCCACCACGTTGCCCTATAACCCGACTGGCTGGGTGAATACTAGATGTTGGAGCTGTTTGCCCAGACCTCCGTGCAGCCTACCGTGGTCGCCTTCTCCTCGTTGTTGAGCCTGTCTTCGGGCACATCTGTCGGCATCTGCAAACTGAAATTAAGCGATCGGGTATAAAGACTCCAAAAGACACAGGCGCCCCCCCCACTCACTTTATGAACCCCAGCCCAAGTAGCCCGGTATGATCTCTCACCTGTCACGCGGCTCTCGGCAACTACAAAGTAAGCACGGAGTCTCTCCCTCTCTCCCTTTCTCTCTTCCCTCCCTCGCGCGCACTTCACCTCTCTCTCTCGATTTTGCGTCTCTTTCTATCTCTCTCTACCACCACTCTCTCTCTCCCCCTGCCTCCTCAGGGCCCTGGTCCGGGTCTGCAGTCCGCACCGTCGCGCATCCCCGCTCGACACACTGACTGTCACTGGGTGGCTTGACGCGTAGATGCTCTCGCTCTCCAGATCTGGATTTTCCGCAGAGCAGACATGAAGAGTGACCCACCCCGAGGACTCACGCTCTGCACGCGTTGGCAGCAGGTGCGTGCAGCTCAGGCGGGAGGCAGGGAGCAGTATCCTGTAGAAAGATGCTCAGTGGCACGAAGCTCTCACTGACCTCTGGAAGATGGCAGCGATTTGGAAACCGGCCGCTGGGGGGCAGTATAACGCAATTCTTCTCCAAACCAGTTGGCCTTGTTTTTGTGAGTGTGTGTGTCTTTGGGGGATATATGTTTAAAATGTGTCATTCGGGTATTCCTTTAGAAGAAACAGGCATGACAACCCACCAACCTGCCCACCGAGTGTGTCGGTTTCTCGCCTCTTTTCTCTTGCGTCTTGTCAAAGACACACATGACCTTTTCCTTGACTGACTCATATACATTTCATTAAATCAAGTCGTTTCTAGTCCCTGGCCCAAGGAGTGTATATGGACATGTTTTCTGTCAGAATGTGAGTGTGGCCATGAGCGGTGGTGCGTCCCTCCCACACAAAGCCACAATAGGCTCCGGCAGTGAGCAGCCAGGGCGCTATTATAGCCCTAATCCTGCTCCTATTATACAGGCCAGAGAGAGAGCGAGAGACACAGAGAGAGAGGTAGAGCTGAAGATGAGGTCATCCCAAACAGTGCAACACCCAGGGTCACTGCCTCACTATAGAGGGACAGAGATAAAGAGAGGGATGGAGCAGGGGATGGGGCTGCAGGGCGAGCTGCAGAGAAAAGGCCTGCGGAAGACTAAGAGTGGGAGATGCTCAGAGAGATGAATGGAGAGGAGATGAGGTTAAAACCTGTGTGAAAGGTGCACAAAACACACCGCAGCGAGCCAGGTTTGGTAAAGTACTTTGTTTATTTCATATGCATATGAAACCACACTACAACAGGAGCAGGAAACCATGATAATGGCCATCATTTTTGTAATAATGTTAATTCTAATCCCAATTTGATAAAATAATAAACTGTAGGAAAGTAAAAATACACGCTAATGGAATAAAACCAGTAAAATAATTAGAATCAGTACATAAATAAACAATAAATACTGAATAAATAAGTGAATAAATAAAAGAACAGTTTATTTAACCTACACCCAAACAAAATAAATAGCTCTAATGCATTAACCCTGGCAATGATTTCATGGGACAGTTAAGAAGGTATCTCCATGAAGAGATTTTTTTGCATTTTTTTTTTTTTTTTTAATCCCTGCACCGTTAATTTTTCTGTCGCATCCGGTGTAGCCCACAGTACCCGAGTCGACAATGACCAGCTCTGCAGTGCCACATGTTGCATCAATATGGTGATGGTCCCTGTTACAGAGGTGTTCAATCTGCCCAAAAATAGCTTCTCTAGTCTGGAGAACTGGACACAACCACACAAATCATGCCACACTCTTTTTCGCCTGCTGCGATGGGTTTTCTTTGTCTCTTTCACCATATGCAGTCGCTTTATTAAGCACACTACCAGCTCCACTTCTTTGTACTTAAAAAAAAAAAAAAAAAAAAAAAAAAAAAAACATTTTTGAGAGCAAACAGCAAGTCTTTCTGTTATTGGTAATGGCGGAATGTTGCCATTTCCAACTAGATTTCTTTGCTAAAACACAAGAGCAGTATCCCCATTATTCATTTAGCACAATCAATGGAAGATTCCCATGAAAGGTATCCTTGTACATTCTTTAATCTATGATTATTCATCTTACAAAGAATAACAAGTCTTGGTGAGCTTAAACATTTTGGTAGGCAACTGTGAAATATTAGCTGGCAAATACTTAACTGCATGCCGTGGATACTTTATCCAAGCCCATATCACTCCACATCCAGCACCACTGCACTACTCAGACCTCTGCAGCTTTAGCAGCTTATTATAAAAAAAACAAAACTGCAATTTGAGCCTCAAACACTCATTTGGAGAGTACATTGCAGCTATATAATATTGCATAGTTAATATGCTCATCAATGCGCAGTGTCAGGGACTATTGATTCGTTTTAAAGCTTTTTTGATTCCATTTTCATTGTTGTATTTGTCCACTGTTGCACTGATATCACAGGCAAAAGATCTCGAAGAGCTCTCAGCCAGTTTTTGTGCAACTATCATTCACAGTGAAGAAAAAAACTGAGTCCAAGAAGCAGCCTAGAGTCGAGTCTAACCCTATGAATAAACAGTCAATTCCCCTTTAATCACTCAAGGGTGGATTTCACAGTTGTACAGCCCCAAAACTGCCTGCCAATGTCTCTCTCGCATTGTCTTTCTCTCTTGCACACACACAAACACACACGCGCACACACACACACACACACACACACACACACACACACACACACACACACACACACAGACACGCAAGCACGCACGCACGCACGCACGCACGCACGCACGCACGCACGCACGCACACACGCACACACACTCACACACTCACACACATACACATCCTTCTTTTCTTCTGATTACTCATCACTGATTGCTCCATCTTGGCTGGGCTTGCCCCCCCCCACCCCCCACCCCCACTTTTGTGGATAAAACTCAGAGGAAGTAGTCAGGGGGCGGGGAAGGTGGGTTGCTGGTGCGGGTCGGTGGGGCGTCGCCGCTGGTGCCGTGGTTCGTGCTGAGGAGCTTCTCATAGCGAGCCTTGTAGGCGTCTCTCTCCCTCAGCACCCGAGTCAGCTCACACTGTAGCTGTTCCAACTGAGGAGAAGAAAGAGGAGAGGAGATGATCATTCCTCTGTGCTTTGCTGAGACACAGAGCAATGATGCTGGCTTATTTTTCATGGCATATTGTGTCAGGAATGTAAGCTTGGGGAATTTAGGACCGTCAGAATGTCAGACAGTGGCTTTGCCGTCATCACCTGCTTTAGGGGCTTTTTTCAGTGTCAGCATTTCCAAATCAAAGCTTGATATTAGGTCTAGGAGGAAGTTTGGGGTTAGATAAAGCCTGGATGATTATATGCTGGGAGAGCTTCTCAGTGAGAGTCATAAGTACAAACGTGTGTGTGAGCATGTGTGTACCTGTTGCGTGAGCACATGTTTCTCCGACTCCAGAGCGTGGCGGTGCTGTAAGCGCTTGTAGCGGCAGGACTGGGCATAGCCGCGGTTCTTTAGCGTGCGGCGCTTCTGCTTCAAGCGCACCACCTCATCCTTACTCACTCCCCGCAGGTGTCGGTTGAGCTCGCGCACTGAAAGGCTCACCAGCTGCTCATCAGAGAAGCGCTCGTTCACCCCGCACTGCTCAACGGATGAAGGAAACACACAGAGAGAATATGCTGTTCCTCAGTGTTAACTGGATACGGGATACACGCTGGAAATGACTGGAGTGTGTACAGTTAGAGGAGTGTGAAGTGGATTTATCCACACTTAAATATCTCACTACATTATGACTGGTGGACATGTGATATGTCATACTGGGTGTGTGTGCGTGTGTGTATGTGTGTGTGTGTATGGTGTGTCTGTCAGGGGGCACATTTCGGCACCACATGTCCATAATCTGTCATGTAATCTGACTAAGTGTGTGTGACAGTTATCAGGATTACGCACAGCAATAATAGCAGATATTATCATAAGCTCACACTGTGCTCCATATAGAGATCCACCTAGACATCTTGATCGACCAGAACGCAGATTTC
Source organism: Xiphias gladius (assembly GCF_016859285.1). Taxonomy (NCBI): domain Eukaryota; kingdom Metazoa; phylum Chordata; class Actinopteri; order Istiophoriformes; family Xiphiidae; genus Xiphias; species Xiphias gladius. The sequence continues at coordinate 22,966,137 of NC_053405.1, read as the reverse complement.
AACCTTTATTTGCCTGCTGAAATTACATCCAGAACAGAGCATACAAGACTGAGCCTTATCAGTCGCAACTGGTTTTTCCTCCGATCACATTTAGTCATTTAAAGTGTTAGTTTTTAAATAATTCATATTTCATTTAATTGGTTTAAAAAATTAAGAATTGCCTTCTGTAAATGTTAAAAAGATGATCGTAAAATGTGTATGGAAGAACTTTAATACAAAGACACAAGTAATCCCTCCTGTAACTCCTCCTGTTGGTACCAATAAGTGAAGGCTGGGGTATGAACAGATAACGAATGACAATACAGTAAAACACATTTGTAATAATATAAAATATATCTTAATAGTAGAAGTTATACTTGTTATAGATAAATACTGCATATTGAAAGACACTTAAAATGTCTTTCTATCTGCATACAACTGCATTACAATGTGTTATAAACTATGTGTTATTAAGTGTTTATACACTGCTTATAAATGCTAAGAAATGTGTTTCTTCATGGGAAATCAAGGCTTTACGTCCTCAGAGACAAAGATTTCAGTTCACATGTTGGTGCCATGTAGAGAGCAATCCTTAAAGCGATACTTCGGATAGACACAGACATTAATAACCATGTTCTAATGTCCTAATCCTAATCCTCCACTGCACGATCTCCCTCTCCTTCCGCTCAGCCCTCTAATGCTACAAGTGCCTCTGTTTTCTCACTTTGCTTCTTTCACCTCATATAACTTCCCATGGTTTTCATTTCCTTGTGAGTCCCATTATCATAACGAGTGTCGCTCACCTAATCTGGATTGATGTGCATAAGCGTTGCCCCGTGTACCTGATTAACTTGTGGGTGGTGATGATGGTGATGGCTGCCGTGCATGGGGTGATGCGGGTGGTGCTGATGATGGTGATGCTGGTGGTGATGAAGGCGGCCCTGGGGGCTGAGGGGCTGCGGGTAGGGAGCCGAGGCGGAGGCGGCGTTGGGGAGCGAGGGAGGGCCCGATGAGAGGAAGACGAGCGGGCGATGGCACATGTCTGTCCCCTTGGTGCAGGAGATGTCGCCTCCACTGTCGCTGCTGGAGTCGCCCAGGTTGCTGCTCGAACTCTGAGAAAGACCTGGGAACTGCAGAGAGGAGGGCCACAGAAGATGATGAGGAGGCAGCAGAGGGGAGAAGAAAAAAAGTCAACTCTTTCATGGCTACACGTAAAAAGGGAAAAGAATCATAGTCTTAACACAGAGAAGAAATGACAGGTTACCTGTGAGCTGACAGCTGCAGCAGCTGAGTTCAGCAAAGCCTCCACTGCATCCTCACAGCCCAGAAAGCCATTTACCGGCCCCCTCTCTCTGTCCCCTCTCTCAGGTACCCCTCCCAAGGCTCCCAGCAGAGTGGCAGGGCCCGTCACCTCTCCTCCAAACTGTTGCTGCAGCGCTGCCAACCAGATCAGGTCCTCCAGTGAAGCTGGGGTGGGACCCTGAGGCCCGCCGTGGGCTGGGCTGCCCTCCACATTCCCCTGAGAGCCAGAGCTGATGCCGGAGGTGAAGCTGTTGGAGATGGAGAGGGGGAAGGAGATGGAGGAGGATGACGAAGAGAGGGAGGAAGAGCCCGAAGGAGGCGGGTGGGCGTCGCTGAGCGTCGGCGAGGGTGGCAGCGAGTTGTAAGGGCTGGAGCTCAAGCTGGAGTCCTGCGGAGGGTGGCTGGTGTACGGAGAGCTGGATGGGTCGTGGGGCAGGCCAGATTTGGGATATGAACATGGAGGAGGGAGTGGGGGAGTGTCAGATTTCACCTCAAACTTGAGGAGGTCAAAGTCATTCAGGTATTCCATGGCCAGAGGACTGGGGGGGAGAGAGGGCATGGGGAGGGAAGGGGAGGTCATGGCGTCTGCTGCCGCTGCTGCTGGTGGAGCCTCAACAGGGTTTTTCCGTGTGTCAGGATTGTTGGAAAGTCCACTCCTCTGCCTCAGTGCAGCTCATAGACAGCAGCAGTGGTGATGTTAGGAAGTAGACTTGTTGGTGAGTTTCCTCTGTGAGAAATTGTACGTCCCCGTGTCCTTGTCTTTGTTTCTCTTGTCCTGAAGGGAAGAGGCAAAGAAAAAGAAAGGGTGTGGGATACAGGGACAATGGAAAGGAATGGTGTAACATGTTTTCAGGTATAAGTCTGTCAAATCGACTTTTTATAAATAGTTTTTGGTACCACTTTTTAACTAGGCACCCTTTATAAAGGGTTTATATGCTGTAGCAATTTTTTTTAATTAATTGTTATTAAAATAGTACTCCAATGATTTACCATAACACAGTTAATGGGCAGTTTAAAAAAGTATAAAAATCGGTGCAGCAGAAGCAGAGATATCCTCTTTTTTATTCCACGCCTTCTTGTTTCTTGTCAAAACTTGGTGCCTACATTACCCACAATGCAACTTGACCACCAGCACTTCGATCAGAGATTTGGGTATGTTATGTTAGTAGCAGCTAATGTAGCTTTTAGCTACAGAGGTCTGGTAAGCTTATTGCTTTCTAACTCCACACCCCCTGGTGAGTTTTATTTTGTAGTCTTCAGCCCCAACTGATGGTGACTCAAGTGACATCACTTGAGGCACTTTATCAGATTTCAAACAGCTCCCTCTGGAGACACAAAAGACTTTATACAGTGGAAATCCCCAAGACCCGTAAACAGACTTTGAAATATTAAATCAGTGGACTTCCCCCTTAATCTTTCACTAATTCGTTATATTTCAGTTATGAGCCATTAATAAGAGGAACTTCTGAGTTGCCAGGTTGTGGAAAAAACAAGCAATTTATTGACATTAACTTATTAAGTTAATGTGTTGAGTCCATTTAAGGGTATTTCCTAAGGAATTAAAGAGATAGCTAAAAGGACAAAGCGGGTTCTCCAAAATGTAAGAGGATTTAAGGATTTTTGACAACCTGACAAGCTGTAAATTGTTCTCATTAATGGCTTCCAACTGATATATCGAGCATTAGTGAATGATTTATTAACCACTAGTAAAAGTCTTATTTACAGCTTATAAACTCTTAATAAAGACTAGTTGGAAATTGTTACCCATCTTTTATTCTGAATATTTGCTCCTGTCATTGTGTGAATTATTATACAAAGAGCTTCCTATAACTCAAAAAAAGTTCAACATTTTGTCTGAAGTGTTTTTGCTATGTTTGTGCTTGTTGCATGATTAGCAAAAAAGCAGTTTTAAAGATGATCTAACTATAAATGCTTTGAAAAAAAAGGTGGTTCTGACTTTGTTCAACTTGAAGTCAGACTGTGTGGGTCTGTATGAGCAGGTACAGTATGTTTGTGCGTTATATTAAGTAACTTATCTGCAGCACATCCCCCATGCCCACCATCTTATACACACATGTATAGGACTATAAACGCATGCACGCTCACATACACGTGCATGTTTACTGTACGGACAAACCAGGACATCTTGGTTCCAATCAACTTTAACACCGCACTTGAAACTTTATCACTCACTTTTATTCTATAAAACGGACAAATGATGATCCTCACGTTCCCTTATTGTAGCCAATAATTCCAGATCTCATCTCTTAATTTACTGAAAGAAAGACTGTCATTCTGTGAGTGAAAAAATACAGTCAAATGGTTTTGTTTATCCAAATTTAAAAAATGACCTCATCTTCTGCCTAGTGGTTCATTTGTCTTTATGTAGAAATTATTACAGGTTATTGCCCTAATGTAATCACACACACAATGGATATATCATGTAATATTTCTGGAAAGATCTGCCTACTGAACAAATAACCGACTGAAGCGCAAGAATTCAAAGGGCTTAATCATTTTTGACAGAAAGATCCACAAGTCTCAGAGACCAAATCCAATTATCAGCAGGTTCAGACTTTAATCCAGGGACTTTCTAAAATGAATCGAAACACATTTTTATACAGCCAAAGGGATGGAAAAAAAGTTCATTTTTAGCTGAAGCGAAAGTTGACTGTAAATGTTACATTTCAAAATGGAAGAACTTGTTCTTTTTGATCTTTTTTTACTCACATTCAAGAGCAAAAAACTTTTGTTTCATACGGAAACAGACTAAAAGTTATGTGAAAACACTGTAGAGTATAGAATAGTTATCTCTTTTCAAGTTGACAAATAGACTAAACCTTAATCTAGCAAAGTTAAACCATTCAAACACAGCTGAACAAACTGAAAAGACAAAGTATCTCCTCAGAATATCAATGGAAAATTCAGTATTTTCAATATGCTAGAGGTAACTACATCAAAGAAAGCAGTTTCCTCCAACAGCATTAATTATAGGCCTTCAGATAATAGTTATTATGATTAAAATGAACATCTAATTAAAAATCCACCTTTGACTAGTGCCTCTGGTGCACAGCTCATTAGTTTTGCCTCCCGTGGTTCAAAATGGATTGTAAAAGAAAGCAAATAGTGACAGGGCTCCATGGAGGCCTCAGTCTGGCTCCAGACCAAAGTCATGGCAAAAAGCCGGTCAAAAAACAGCGACAACACACACACACACACACACACACACACACACACACACACACACACATGAGAGAGAAAAAAGGAGAATGAAAGCAGGCTGAGATAAAGGCCTGGCATGAGAGATGTGACAGTCAAAGAGAATGAAATGATCTTACCGTCGGTCATAGAGATGAAGGATGGTTACGAGCTCTTTTCTACATCCCCACCAAACACACACACGCACACAAAAATAATCGACTGACTGGTTGACTGACACGTTTGGAAAGAGGCACAGAGGAAACAGAGTGTGTGTGTGTGTGTGTGTGTGTGTGTGTGTGTGTGTGTGTGTGTGTGTGTGTGCACATGTGAGTGTGTATAGCACTCTGTCACTGAGTGCCACTGCCCCCTTTCTTTCTTTCCCCTCTGCTGCAAATCCCTGTTTGCAACAATCCCCTCCTCTCTCTCTCTCTCCCTCTCTCTCTCTCTCTCTCTCTCCCCCCATATCCCTCTCTCAGGGTTCACAGGCATGTTCACACTCTCTGGCAATGTCTGTCTCTCTGTTTCTGTCTCTCTCTCTTTCTCTGTCTCTTTATTTCAGTCTCTCTATTCCTGTTTTATTCCTCTGTTTCTCTCTGTCTGTTTCCTGGAATCTCTCTCTCTCTTTCACACACACACACGCGCACACACACAAACACACACACACGCACGCACCTACAAATCCCCCTCTGATGCCGCATATTATTCCTTGGATAAAGAACAAAAATAGTTCATGCTCCTGCCACGTACATCAGGTATTTCTTGTCATGCCGTTTTTACGCACTCATCTGCACAACAAGTCTTGATCTGAACTGAGACTCAGTTTGCGTGAAAAAATAAGGTTTACTAACTCATCGCGGAGTTAAACTAAGTCTTGACAGCTGTGTTGGTCTGAGCTGGACTGTAGACTCAGTACTGCCTCACGGTGGACACTCACGGCTACTGAACTGAGCCTGTTAATGAGGATGTAATACAGGAGGGATGTAGCACATTATAAACTGCTGTTAACTAGTGAAGTTGTAAATGGTTAGGGTGAACCAGATTATTGAACTTGCTCTAAGGCTCTGAAATCCACAAGTTAACCTCTTTAACCTCACAGTACCTGTCAATGTACCAACCAATCAAATGTTCATTTAATTATTTATTTGGAAAGACATTTCATAAATGCTATGGACCATGACCCTGTGACTTCGACATGAATCTGAGAAAGGAGCCCTCTGCAGAACTTGCCTGTGTCAGAATTATTCATTGACTGCAGCAATTAGGAAGCTGAGCGGTATTTCTGTGCTTGGTTTGCTGTAGATTCAATTATGGTACTTATTTATGAACATGCGCCATTTAGGCTCATTCTAAACCAAAACATTAAACGTCTTAAAACCAGAGCTTGACTCCAGGCTCCATAGGGAGCTCAAAATACAATAATAAATCAGAACCCACCTTAAGGCCATCTTCATTTCATTGCTTCAGGAGTGCTCATTCCCAAACAAAGTTTCAATTTATCTAATAAACCAGCTGGCACCCAATCTCATTGTTAAAGATGAATAAATCAAAACAATACCATAAAAATGCATCAGTATAAACAGCAGTCAGAATGACTTGGCATTTTGTTTGCAGTGAAACTTTTTCAGCTGCTAAACTTCCAAAACACCCAAAACCTTGGGGTGCTACTGTCTTAAAGCATTTTTGTTCTCACAAATTAGCAGCCCCCCATGTCTCCACAGTGCCTTGTCTCTCACAGTTAGACTCAAAATCTGTGAGTTCATTCTTGTTTTTTTTTTCCCCCCCCGACCTATTTAAATCCATCAAGCAGAGAAACGCATAACAAGCATTTCTCAATGCTCCTTAAAAGCTAAACTTGATAATCCGGAGTCTCTCTGTCTTAATAGTGTCTCGTTATGGAATCAGTGAGTAAATTGTGCCTTGACAAATCTGATTTGGATGGTAAACAAGACCTTTAAAGCAAGCAGACACGCTGACTCATGGAAATAGCACAAGACTCACAAACAGGAGTTTCATATTTTTCTACGTTTTACTTCACACTTTGGGAAGAAAATTAGGATCTTTGTTGAGTAGGGCACATTTTGAGGGATGTTGTATGTAAAGCATGACAACTATTCCAGAGACACAGCTTCATATTAAAAAAACCCCAAAAAAAACATATAACAGTATCTAGTCTCTTCTTTCAGTTTCTCTTCCTCTCTTTCTCTATTTTGACCTCTCTATCTGCCCATCATTTGTGTTTCCGGGGAAAGCTTAGCAGCTAAACCAACAGGGCCTCCCATGAGGGTGAGGGACAAAGAGAGGGAGAGAGACACAGAGGAACTTACCTCATACTTCATGCCAAACACACCACCACCACCACCACCACCACCACCCCTCCTGCATCTGCAGCCGTACACAGCCACCTCACATTCAGGTGGGACTTGTTCAACACACAGCCTGAAACTGTTCACTGTTCCTCCGCAGCCTTACTTCCAGGGGTGTATTTAAGTATTTAGCCCTTTAGGATCCAACACCGTGATTATCTATTCGTAGAGGTAGTAGTAGTAGATGCTGTAGCGGTTGAATTCTGATTGCATGTTGTGTATTTCCTATTACTGCACGTATGTTGGATTACTATAGTCAATTTAATTTTACAACCATTCACGCAAATTCCCTGCGCACACGTGCAGAGTTTTTCTTGACAGAAATACTTACAAACATTTTAGGGCCTTTGAGTTGTGGTCGTTGGCTGGATTTTAAAGGAATCGTTTGACATTTAAGGAAACGGTCTTAATCACTTTTCTCGTTTCCGGGAGTCCAGTGATAACATGCAACCTGTGGAGACTCCAGCAAGTCACTGTGCCCACCCAAGAAGTAGTCTGACACGTAACCCCCATAAAACCACAGTGTGTCTTTTTCCATGTATTAAACAAATTAGAAGTAACGAGTTAGTTAGAGAACTTTAGCGTTATCTTACCTTTGCATAAAGACACTGACAAATCTTTCAGGGCCTTTGAGCAGTGGTTTAAAGGAAAGAAATAGGGCTGAATATAACCCCCGCCCCATAATAACACAAGATGGCATTTTTACCCAGAGGTAACTTCTAAAGCTCAATGATATACATATTTTAAATTTTTGAATTGATTTACTTTGTTTAACCTTTTTATGAGCCTGGCTGGCTGTTTCCCCCGTTTTCAGTCTGAATTCAGTGAGCAAACCAGCTGCAGGATGTAGCCTCATATTTAGCATCCAGACGCAAGAATAATATCAATCTTCTCATCCAACTCTCGTCACAAAAGCAAAATAAGTGTATTTCCCAAAATGTTAAACTGTTCCTTTAAAGGCTCACTGCAACCGCAGAGTTTAGTGTTGACAGTTTTATTGGGACAAAGAAATAAAGAAGTCGCAATGAATACTGTTGGTCTGTGAATAATCCAGAGTTACCAGGTGTTTAAATGTAATCTCTCGATGTTGTGACCACCACAAATACATCCATTGTACTGAGGCAAAAATCTCACAGATGAATATGTTGGGTAAATTAAGGCCAAACAACAGGTATCTGCATGGCTAGACACCACCAGAAGTAAGAGAGGAAATATGTTTTGGTGATTTGCTTGAGCTGACACTTTAAGCTTGAGCATCTCCCATCAGTGCCAACCCCCCCCCAATGGGAGGCTGACTGCCCCCGTCACCCTGTTAACCTGGTTTCATGTCCTTCAGCTTTTATCCTCTGAGAAGCTCTAAAGGCAAAGTGGAGTCATGAAAGAGGAGCTGCTCGGGCGGGAGAAACTCAGGGAACGGCTCAGCTACAAGCAGAGGTGAGTGTTTTGGGGAAAAGAAGAACAAGAACAAGAGGTGAATTATAGAATACAGACAGACAGAACAGAGGGAATGGGAGAGTGACAGAGTTGAGGATGGACCTGCATTGTTCGGACAGATGGTGTGAGGTGGAGGCCTGTAGGGTCCCACTAACTCGACCTTATCCCACATATACATGTCCTAATCCCGACTCACTCTGCTACAAGCAGCAGGCTTACACGTCTCACCTCACAAGGGGCCCCCTCCCTGCCTCCCTCCCTCGCTCTGAAGATCTGTCTCCTTCACTCTCTACACACACACACACACACACACACACACACACACACACACACACACACACACACACACACACACACACACACACACACTGAAGCTGTTAAATGACACAGTGGTGAGAAAAGATACAGTATGTGAAGTCAAATAATGTTTTAGTGGTTTGGTTTTACCTGTCTAATCCTTCAAGAAAATACTGAAAAGGGTTGAGCAATGAGAGGCAGAAAAAATGTATCATGCAAACACTTCAGGAAAAAAGAGTTTAAAGGGTCAGTTCACCCAAATTTATGTTTTTACCATACATGCTGATAGTGTTTGTATTATTTATCCCGGTTTTGTGATATCTGTCTCTCAGACTTCTGTCTCCACCCTTAATACAATGGATGTCAATGGAACTTTGTTTGTAGTTGCTCAGAGCACTGAAAAATAACATTTAAAAAATCTTTACAGAGTCAGTCCCCGCTACACTGGATAAGCCACAGAACGCCTTGTCAACAGTTTTCATGGGGACAATTAGAAAGTAGTTCTAATGAAAACTGTTGTGAGTAGTTTGAGTGAACCAGCCCTTTCACTTTCAGGTAAACGACCATTGCAGTTAGGCCATGTTAGGTTGCATGCCAATAATCCTTTTCACAGCAGACATTTTGACTTGTCATAGGAAAAGTACAGGTGTGCTAATAACATTAATAATACCACTGTTCCATTCATTTTGTATGTACAGTTTAGTATATAAAGGTACAGTATATACACTATATACGGTCTGCACTGTATTTGATGTTTAGCACTCAGTCTGTTTCCAAACTGTTCCCCTTGATATATTGAACCTTTTTTTGACCATTACCAGTGCTCCTGCACATTAGATACAGTTTTCCTCTTTTTTGGCTTCTTTGAACTTTGTGCCTCTATGAAAACCGACATATCAAGGTGTTGTAACTTCTAAGGTTTGAGTTTGACCAAGAGACCTTTGTTGCAAGTCATACTCCATCTATTTCTGTCCCTTTCCCCTGATTTCCTGTCAGCTCCATGCTGTATTCTGCCTAATACAGGCAACAATGCCTAAAAGACCTCTTTCATAACTAACAAAGGCCACTGATTAGCATTCAGCCTATACAGGCTCATCTCTGTAGCAACGTTTGTAATTATAATAATGTTAAAAGTATAGTTTGTCACTCTGGGGAATGGGCTTATTTGCTGTCGTGCTGAGGTTTAGATGTAAAGCTAATCAAAAGCTAGCCTGGCTATGTCCAGATTAAAAAGAAAAAAGATTTTAAAAAAGGGCTAATCAAAAATTAATTAATGAGCTTTAGAGGTGCTAATAGGCATTTTCTTTTTTTTTTTCTTTTTTTTTTTTTTTACCTTAGGACAGAGCCAGGCTAGCTGTTTCCCCCTGCTTCCACTGTTTATGCTAAGAAAAGCTAACTGTCTCCTGGCTACAGTTTCATATTTAATGGAATGAAAGGAAAGTGATATTGACTCTAAGCAAAAAAGCGAGTAAGTATATTTCCCTAAAATGTCGAACTATTCTTTTGAGTATTTTGAGGCCTCTGCATTTGCATTATTTTGTCTGCCCACTCTCGCTTGAAACATGACTGTAATAACAGCAGGATGCCTCTCAGCTGTGTGATTTCTCTCCCTTCTGATTGAATTCAAACATAATCTAAACAGAAAACAAACGTAGCATGCTGTGAAGTGTTCATTATGATCAGATCCAGTCAGACACATACTGTTTTATTCTCTGCACCTCCTTAGCAAAAGCCACTATTCCGCATTCGCTCAGCCTTGGGGAACATTATTTATCATTTAACGTCTTTGCTCCCCCTTGTCCCGGCTGCCTCTAATCTCAGTGTTTTTGTAACAGGCATGTAATCCATCACTTCAACTATTAAACTTTAAATTGCCCATTTAAGACTCACTCTGAGCTTGTGCAGCTACACATTTCATACCTCTGTCTACTATTTACTGTCTTTTATTGATTTTCATTCCAGACCATCTTACTCGTGACTGTGTTGTTTGTGTGTGTGTGTGTGTGTGTGTGTGTGTGTGTGTGTGTGTGTGTGTGTGTGTGTGTGTCTGTGAGTGTGTTTACTCATGTTGTGTTGTTGGGGGTCTCATTGTGAGTGGACATATCAGGCTAGTCATGGGATTAGCACTGATTCTCCCCCTAAAACTAGTGTCAGATTAACAGATACCCTTGCCTTCATAAACCGTCTGTAATGTAGACATAAGCTGTCAGTACCCCTGCTATTACCTCACCCACCCGAGCCTCAACTGTCTATCGCCGCCTTAGATGAATAGACACATGACGTTTAGATGTTAAATCATAATCTTTTGGGGAAGTTTGCCATGAAACAGGCTATAATGTGCTATCATTACTGAAGTTCTCACTGATGTTCATGCACATGACATCTGACTGCATGCCATTTATTTGCCATTATATTGATGAAACACCCACTTACAGCATGTTTAGTAAATACACATTAGTAATAAACCCTTCATTTGCTTACAAATCGCACAAAGTTTCTAATAAATCATCATCGCCCACAACCATCTTTGGATAATTCATGCACAGCAACAGTTATGTGAAATCTCTCAGTGGAAGGCTCTAAATACAGACAGACAGCTCAACATGTGCAACCCAACATCAGCACTCACACAAACAAAAAAACATAAAGAATCAGACGACTTTAATCGTAAAAAACACAGATGAACAGAGATGGAAATCACACAAACAGAGAGACAGAGACGGAGGTTAGGGAGGATGAGGAGGAGGAAGAGAGGGATGAACAGATTAATGTGGTCGATACTTTGGCTCCTCTCCCAGACTGAGAGATGACACTAAATCTGTTAATTCGTTCCCCCTCTATACCCCTCCTTCTTTCCTCTCATAGATGCCGTGATTCTTCTTCTTCCTCATCCTCCTGCAGGATTATGATGTTTTACTGTAACAAACTCCTCATGTCCAACACAAAAACTGTATTTAAAGTCAAATTTATTCACAGAATTTTCTCAGAAATCTTCAACAAAATTTGAGAAATATACATTTGATTCCAGATATTTGAAGTGATTACAAAGTTTAGGTGAGGAAGCGTTAACTTCAGGCCGTAACTCCACTGCAGTGCATCTGCAAATACACATAGAAGACTAACTGTGTAGCATTTTAGATTTAACTCATTTATTTACTGATATTTTTGCTGTTATATCACTGTATGTTCAGGTATGCATATATACTGTACATAGGAGAGTGTGTGTGTATTTGTGTGTGATGCATTCCTGATCGCTACTGTTTCTTGCAACTGTGGCATTATGATTATTAGGAAAATTATTATTAGAGTGTATAATAGTAATATTACTTACTATTAGTATTTTCTGTTTTTACATCAAATTTGGATAAAATTGCATATTTAATGAGTCGTTGTTTAAAATAACATGATTTTAAAAAAGCCATTGACTTCCTCCTACAGTTTTAATGTTGCTAAGACGATTCAAATGACAAATTGTGTTTAATTCTTCAGAGATGGGAGCTATGACTTTTCTTATTGATAACTGTTATACATTATAAACAATTCTATAGACATCCATTGTATTTCTATTTCAACCGCTCATTATTATATGCTGATCAGTTTACATAAACTCATTATGCTGACATGTATTATCATTTATAGCTCGCAGTGAAGTCTATGGAGGCACATTCAGTTACACTGCATTTATGAAGACAAACGCCATTGAAATTTTTCAGCAAAATGACTATTGCACACTGATCGACTATACATAAGTTGATTATGACGACATGTACAGTTTTTGAGTTAAATACCGTAATGCATTCAAGTCTAATGCTGAAGTCTTTGTAAGCTCCCATTCACTCCCTCTGCATCTATAATCAAGGTAAATACATTTTCACATGATTAGGTAGTCATCCAAAAATCCCTGCAATTACCTGCAACAGTAATCGCACACGTTTTACTCAGGAAATGCTTCTCAAGTTCTTCTTTGAAACACATTATTTTGCTTTGCGGTCAGTATAAACTACATAATAATATTTGCATTTTGTGGGGTATATTGCCGCATAGGCAAAGGTCATTTTCAACCATACCAGTTGCATGGTTCTGTGGACAGCAAAATGTGTTAGTTGGTCCGAAATATATAAATTCTGTAACTATTCAATGGATTAGTGTGAAATTTTGTACAAAAATTCATGTTCCCCTCACAATGAATTCTAATAACGTCTGTGATTCCCCTGACCTATCATCCCATCATCATCTGGTCAAAAATTTGATCAAAAAATGACCAAATACCTACAAAACTTTCCATCAGCCTCAGCTTTACGTTTAGTCCTAAAGAGCAATTATTAGCATGCTAATACATTAACGCAACTGGCTGTGGAATCTTAGTCTTGTTTAACAAGCATGGGTCAAAACCTAGTATGTGGCTGGACCGCCCTTTATCTCTTTGCTGCTCTCCTACTGTCTGTGCACACATATTAGTTAATTAAAACAGCCTAATTCCCAATAAAGCTGTTCTCATAAAAAAGGCCAACCTCCCGCTCACTGGCCACTTTGTCCTACTGAAAGCAGCTATGGTTTGTCCAAAAAGTCGCTAGATTTGTCGCCAGGTGCTTTTGTGAAAAAGTCGCTAAAGGGGTGTGAAAAGACTGTAAATCTAGCGAAAAACAAGGCGCTAAATTGGCAACACTGCTGGTAAATGACCCCCTGATGGCGCAATAGAAACTGTTTGCGCCAGTTCATTTTGAAATAGCAATGACCAAAGGGGAAACTCTACTAACTTTATCACTCAGTCACAGACGTTTGCCTTTACAGGGCTGACTGCGCTGTTGCGCTCCAGCCAAAAACACTTACACAAGTACTTTCATATTATTTATTTTATGTTTTCATTTTACACAAAATACATTGGTGAAATTTATTTATCTTTATTGTAATTTTTTGTTGATGTTGTTTTTGGACTTTTTCTAAAATAATGTGATGCACATTTCTTTGACTTACTGGTGATGGCACAGGATTTTGTACTATTAAAAAAAAATTATACAAATAATCTCATAATCACTAACTCATTAGTAATACTCTAATTCTCATACGAACACCAATTTTTAAAAATACACGAAGGCTACACTACCCTCTAACTGTAATTACATAATATAATTAGTTTACATAATGCTGATTAGCTGTACAGGTCTGTGTACATGTTGAGTCGCTGTCACACACCTGTGACTGATGCTGTTTGAACTGCTCTTTGTACCAAAACAGGCCGCTGGGCCATAAGGTGACTCCGAAGGCAGCGGCCCCTGTCCCCCATGAGGGAGAAGGTTCCCATGGCGACCTAGCCGAAAAGCTCACTTATGACCTTTTGCAGACGTGGTTGTAATTCCATTATATTACACTGCATCTTATCATTGTCTGCTTTCGGCACAAATATCATCCAGCGGGCCTGAGGAGTCGCATCCAAATAGAAGTCTACAGCTTGTTCATGCTCTGACAGTGTGGAGGACAATGTTATTCAACCTCATTGAGGATAAAATAGTTTTAAAAAGCAATTTTAGTAAATTTACTGTATGTACAAATGAGCCCTTTTCAAGTTTTATTCTGCATTTTTAAAACATGAACTGAATCTAGTCTCAAGTCTCCCAAGTAACAAAGGCCTATTTCTCACACATGGTGGATCCTCCTTCAACCTGGAAGGAAGAGGATTTGGATCTTGGGGGGTATTGTGTGAGAACAGTCGTGCACATTTCCTTGGACTGCCTGCATCCTTTTATTTTCACGCATCTTTCTCCTCTACCCACACATGTTCTCTCTCCGGCTCCTCTCTTCTCTCGGCCTTTAAATGATCATGTTGCTTGGTAACAGCAGAAGAATGATGAGAAGAGTGGGATGTGTTCGGGCACTTCCTGTGTGATGTGATGTTTCTTCACATCAGCTGTAAAGAAATATGGTACAGCATGGCCAAAATAACAGCAAAGTGAAACTTACCATAATGTATTTCTGTTTAGATCTCAGGTGTGAGGATGCAGACGACATCGCATTCTCACTACTTGAATTTACAGTGTAACCTCGTCATTTTTTAGTTTCCGTCACTAGGGAGTGGAAAATTGTTTTTTTTTTTAAATGAAAATAATGATGAGGGTATCATTAAATAGCTAGAAGAAATTCTGGCAGAAATGATCTTTCTGCCTTTAAGAACATTTGTTGAGGTGCCCCTGAGCAACGCACTAACAGACAATCTTTGCATCGGGGAACAACCCTGATACTTAATTTTACAGTACAATGTGAAGCTTAAATATACAGGGAAAAAAAGCTAAAATCTTGCTTGTAAAATGTAAGAAAATAAAACAAGAAATTAGAAATATTAAAAAATCTGAACAAATTTGTTACCAAATTCTTATTATTTCTGTGTTTTTGGACAGTTTGGATAAAAATCTGTGTATTTGGAGTCTCAAAGCTCAATTTTCTGCAGCTGCTCTCCTCACAATTCATCAATTTTACAGTAATTTTAGGGGAATATCATTACATGAGAGGACCCACCACTGTGGATTCCACATTGCATTTGAGGTGTAGTGGGAGTAAAAGCTCTAACCCAACACTAAGGTTATATTTCACTGTCCTGTTATAAAGCCATTGTTGCAAAGACTGCCAATACACTGCCTCTAAACTCACCATAAATCAAAATTTGAGATGTGAATTTGCTTCAGGGGAGACTTAGGCCAGAATGACTGGAAAACTACTGTGATTAATTAAAAGGGATATAGAGGCTGAATGATTACATAGATCAATTTAAGTTCATACATACAGCATCTCCCTCAATTGTCTCCAAGCAGCCATAACATCTGGGGAAAATAAGAGGTGTATGGTAGAGATTCATTTATAAACAAATAATATAGATGTGTAACGTTTAGTGAACGCAGCAATTAGTCTCAGTCAACTGAAAAACCTCCTTAGCATTTCCCCAGAGGTTGTTTGCTCATTAAAATCAATGACTTGGTGTAAAAGCAGCCTCTTTATCTCCATTTCAGCAAACTGCAAGGACTTCCTCACTCCACGGCTTTATTCTAACTCGTATCTGACTCATTACAGTATCTTTAGAAAAAGGTCACGGCACGGTTGCTAATGACAACCTGCAAGACTGCAACTCTACTCTAATCGTGTGTCTGTGTGTTTCTGTGAAGTCCAGTGGCTGCCTCATTTGTAGGGATCAGTCGCCCCCTGCTGTCTCTCACATTCTTTGACTTGGGAATATATGAGGTTGCCATGCCAACCGGAGGGGAAACTGCTGAAGTCAGGAAGTAAATTTAGCATCCACCTGTGATTATGAAAATCAAATCAGTGAGTTAGATGCATGTTACTTTAAAATCATAGCTTTAGTTATTAGCTTAGTCAGATTAATGATTTAACTGGTTGGGATGATCGTGAACTAAGTACAGACGATTTCACTCATTTGGAATAATTATAATGATTTATAGTTTTACGTGCATCAAATTTTCAACTGTATTAATGTTGAGACTGCAATAACACATTTGTGGTAATTTGGGGCTAAGAAGTTACCACAAAGCGGAATCAAGCTCAAAGCACAACACATTATCACCTTTATGTTTACGTGTTGAACTTTTTAGCAAACTAGCTGCCTGTTTACACATTCAGCAGATAACATTATCATAGAACATTCACTCTCCTTTAGCTCTGTTGGTCTCGACCAACTCCAGAGGAAAATAATTCTGGCTCTTTAGCATTAGCTGCTAAAAGCTATACCATGTTCACCAGCTAATCAAGCTTCTAACTTTTTCTGTCTGCCGACTGGTGCTGGGCAGGTGGTGTACAGAGTGTTTTTAGAGATGTTTCGGTGAAAACAGCTGCAGCGCTGCGACCGAAAACAACGCCATGAGAGCCGTGAGAGTGAATCGAAAAAGTCAAATCATTAATGCTGCAAAGCGCCATAAAAATGGGGGGAATTATACAGTCCTCGATGATTCTGTTGGTTTGTTACTACCAGCAAAGCGTTTCACACAGAAGTAGTCTGATTTAAACTGTTTCAGTAAATAATCATTTTAATCATTTTTTTAAAATAAAATTGCCCAAATTTATTGTTTCCAGCTTCTGAAATTTGAGGATCTAAAGCTTTTCTTTGTCGTACATGACAGAAAACCTATCTTTACTTAGTCGCCTTCGGCTTTGGGAAATTTTAACAGGCTTTTTTCCCTATTTTTGACATTTTAAAGAGAAAACGGTTAATTGATAACAACAATCTGCTAACAATAATTTGTAAGAATGAAGCCACAGTAAGAGTCACAGTTGTTTGTGTTTTATTCATACAGTGAGGGTGCTCATACATAATATTTATTTTTTCTATAAAATATATTACCTTTCAGTTCCTGAAGGCAAAACTAGATATAAATCATCAAGTTTTCTTTTAATAAGAAGCAACTCATTTTCAAGTGTCAACCAAGGCAATCAACTGTCAAAAATGCATTGCAAATTTAAGAAATCACATTCTAATAAAGACATTTTTTCTTCTGTCTAGCAAAGCCACAATGTTTGAGCGCTCGGCTCACCATCCACCGACACTTAAGACAATGATCAACTGGGTTTTCTAAAGTAGCAAATACTGTTAAAATACTGTAGCCACAGAAAGAGTTCAGCGGGTTTTCATGTGAGGGGAAAGCAAAGACAGAAACACAGTCAGGGTGAAGCTGAAGAGGGACGAAAGTACATTAAGGAAAGTGAGTGTTGTAACAGAAGCAAGTGACTGATGCTTTATGATGTCTGTCATGTTGCATTTTCTCTCTGGCTTTCCCCTCCACAGATGTTTTTCTTTTTTTTCCTCATTGGATTAAATGCTCCACGGTTGTCATGACAACGCTTCGGCTGGACAGCGGCAGGTGAATTTCTCGGGCATCACAGCAGCTCGCTGTGACCAGGTGCTGAGTTGATGCTGTCTGTAAAGTCAAACAGGACCATTACCAAAAAAATAATAAAAATATCACTACGGTTGATCAATAATAGTATATTCAGCTGTGATCTACAGATATTATCTGTCTACTGTAAAGGTGTCAAAACAGAAAGTTAGTAATGGCATATAGTTTTATACAATAAAGCATCCACTGTATTATTATTATTATTATTGTTGTTGTATTTCTATTTAACTTGTTCTTTTTATATATAGCAATTTAATAATTACATTCCACAACAATAACACAAAATGTCTGATCACCACATGACTCGCACTTTGTAACATCTGCTGCACACACTCAAACATAAATAAGACCAGAGAGACATGTACCAGACAAGTCCAGTGACTTATTTCTGTTTTGGGGTAGTCTAGGTTTTTTCACGGGGGGTTTGCGATTTGGGGGCTTCTCAACGTTATTAGGGCTTTCCCTGTCAGTGCCTGAGTTCAGTGAGGACAGGAGACACAAATTCACAGTTAGATACAGACGCTTTACACACAGATCAACATATATACACATATTCCATTCACAAATATATGCACTGTAACAGCCTGTTGGGTTAATGATAACTGTACACAGTATAGTGTGGAAAAGACTGTGCAGAAATTGTACCTGCGTCACAAGACATGGCCTTTCTGTTTCTCTGTGGTTTCACTGGTGCCTGAGGTCTAAGTCCTTCTTCACCTGAACATGTATGAAGGAAAAACGTTTGTTTACATGTAATGAGAAACAGATATTATGGATTTTTCAAAACAGGTTACAGTGTAATATCTGCGATACTCATGTATATATAAACATGTATATATCATATGTAAATATATATATATTGTTTAAATAGGGAAACATGGTCTGTTGTGTATACATGCTAGAAATTAGTTTATTTAATGTTTTATTGTGCTTTATAAAATAATTTAAGTGCTACACCTTTGAGGAAAATGTCCTTCGTTTATGAGGGGTTCTTTCTTTTTTAGAAAACAACCATTTTGACACATTTTATTCACATTTCACGTTAGAGTTTGAGATAGGAGACAAGGTTTTTTTTGCCATGTAAGTTATGTTCTATTGTTCTGTATTGACCCATACTGGCAAGGCACTTGTGCATGACACACACGCATGCATGCTCACAAACACACGTGCGCGCGCACACACACACACACACACACACACACACACACACACACACACACACACACACACACACACACACGAAGACTAGGTGAAAACCTAGTTAATGGCTGGTCCGCCCTTTATCTTTTTGCTTCTATCCTACTCTCTGTTCTCACATATACAGTAATTTAATACAGCTGAATTCCCATTAAAGCTGTTCTCATTTACATGTTTTTCTGTTTCTGTTGTCAGACAACGGAACACGTACGAAATAAAGACTGAAACATGGCCCATTAAGACTACATGTTAACAAGTCTTTTCCAAGCTGCTCCGCACTGCTAAAATCGGATCTTATAACCACTTCGTCATCTGGCAAAATCACCATACACATTAAGTTAAAGACAACGGCTGTGCTGTGATTTCGACTACATTATCATGTAAAATGATCCCCCAGAGATAAATATAGAAGCTCATTCACGTCTATGCAGCTGCAACGCGGTAAATTCAATGAGACGCACATAGATGTGTGCCTGAAGAGGTCAAGCTCGACCTCAGGCTCGCAGGGAAATACTGGCTACTCTCTTCTACAGAAAGTAGCTAAGGTTTGTCCAGAAAGATGCTAGATTTGTTGCTATGTGCTTTTGTGAAGACAACGTGTTAAATAGTTGTGAAAAGTTGGTAAATCTAGTGACAAAGGTAGATTGATACCACTCTCATGTCTACTTTAAACATGATGCATGTGATGGCAGCCAATTAGCTTCACTTAGCACAAAGACTGGAAAAGGGGAAACAGCTAGCCTGGCTCTGTCCAAATGTAACAAAATCCACCAATCAGCACCTCTTAAGTGCATTAAATAACATGTTACATCTTTTTTTTTTATCTTTACAAAAATAGAAGTGTAAAAACAGTAAGCTGTGGTTTAATTGGGAGTAATGTGCCAGGATTTGTTGCAGGGGGCAGTCATTTCCTGGAGTCTCCAACAACATGAACAGGCTCCAAGTAACAGTTGTTTGACTGAGCAACAGTAAGCTACTCCTGATTCACGGAAGAGATCATCAATAGCAAAAATATAGTTTGAACAAAATATCAAAGTAAACTAATTACTGTAATATCAAAGTCAAACAGGCATGTGAATTTTTCATGAGGGGAATGTGAATTATTTACGCGTCAAAAGTTATACACGCGTCAAAACAATATGAATTCCATAATACATTTAAGGATGTTGTCCCTTATGTAATGATATATTCGGACTCAAACCCTGTTGCTTGTGTGTATTTTCAGTGCAGGTACCTTGACTTGCAGCTCTGTCTGGTAATCCATGCACTGGCTTGATAACAGGAGGCGGCACAGGAGGAGGAGGTAAGTTCCTCTCATTGGCTAATTCTTTTGGAAAAGTCACATACAAGGACGTCTTTGGCTTTTCGTCAGATCAGAAAAGGAAATATGAATAAACAACAAGAACAAAGAGAACATTAGCAATTCGCAAATTTGCTCTTGATTTACAGTAACCAATGGACTTAGTACTGAATACTGTACCCAAGGTATTTTTGTCTTTTACACAGCAAAAAGTGGGACAAACCATGGCTATAAAATACACACCTTTTCTGGAATCGGAGGAGGCTGACTCTCAGAATCTCTTCTTTTTTCTCTCTCTTTCTTTTCCATCTTACCAGGATCCCTCTCTGTATCTCCTTCCTCCTCTGTACAAATTGAAAAAAAGTGGCTGTCATCTTGCTTTGTGGGTTTTTTTTTTTTTTTTGCTACACACTGTAGCAGAGATCTGCATAGCTAAAACCTCCTCTCTAAGAGAGAGGATATTTTAGAGGAGAATGCGAAGTACCTGGTAGAGCATCTGAGCTTTCCAGCTGATGTCTCTGCCTCAGCCTGGACAGGTAGGGTTTACTGCTTTGCGGCGGGGGATCGGGTTTACATGCAGAGGGAGCAGTTCGACCTCCTACTCCGCCTCCCTCTCCTGTGCTGCTTTTCCATCCTTCTGTAAACCCTCCACCAGTGTCGGGACACACGTGTCTGTCTCCCTGCGTGTCCTGCTGATGCAAGTCTGTAGCTGCTGCCTCTGTGCTTTTCAGAGGATCTGTTTCGTGTTTCGGTGAAGGTGTTCTGTCTGATGGGTACGGAGGCAGTGGCCTTTGAGCCAAATGAAGCGCCTGCACTTGTCTGTCCGTCTTTCTGCCCGGATGTCTGCTCTCAGTCCACTGACTGTCCAACTGTATGTCCGTTGGCCTGTTCTCCGACCACGACTTGTCTATCTGCCTTCCGCCCAGCCACTGTCGTTCTATCTTTCTGTCAATCTGCCGCTGGGTGTGTCTATCAACAGTCCACTGTCTGTCCATGTGTCTGTCTGGATGTCTGCTCTCAGTCCAGTGCCTGTCGGTTTGTCTGTCGGTCGTTCTCGGCTCTCCAAAAGTTCTTTCTTGCAGCCTGCCGTCAAACCGCTGTCTCTCTAGGTGCTGATCGTTCTGTCGCGCCTCCATCCAGTGCTTGTCTGCTTGCAGCACCTCTGTTGTCCTCTGTTTATCATCGGCCCAGTACTTGTCTGTCTCCACCGGCTGATCAAACACAGTGTCTCCTTCAGCTTTCTGTCAAAACACAAAAAGAAGAGGCAAAAGAAAGTTTGAATGGTGAAAGCTTTCAGCATAGACAACAACAAAAGTGGGCCACACTGACTGCACCTCTCTGGGAGAATAAAAGGGGTGTTTGCTTCCTCCTACGCCTGGGTGAGGGATGCCTGGCACTGGTGGTGGACTCAGAACCAGAGTATTTTTCCCCTGGTGATCGTTCATTTTCCCATCAGCCACTTCACCAGGAGACCCAGCTCTGGCAGCGGACCTCGGAGGCTGGAGGAGTGTGTACACATTCTCTGTGGCAGTTCTAAAAGTTGGAAGACACCCAAGATGTTAGTCTGCTAATATTTCCACAGATTCAAAATGCAGAATTAAGACTACAATGTAACAAGCTTTGAGAACAGTGTAGTTAAGTTCTGGCAAGAATCGGCGATCTTGCTATCCTAATCTGTAATTCACTTGCAGCATGTTCATTTCTAATCATTTGGATCAGAGTCGGAGCCCCCAGCTGTCACTGACATCTGTGTACACACACTGGTATCAGCCTGCCTGTGCTTTGGCCGCTATCAGCCATTTCTCAAAACTACAAAGAAACGATAGAGATTCAGAGTAATATTTATCGGAGTATTTATGGAGTTCAGTGTTACTGACTGTCCTCAGAAAAACCAAGAAAGAGATAACCAGAAGAAAATGTGAAGACGTCGAGTAGAATATGGAGGGAAAGTCCTTTCCGAGGTGGAATATTGTTATCTGGTTCATCACAAGGGCATTGTGTTGTGTGTTCAAGGCCATGTCTTTCTTAACAATAATGGATTATGTTGTGTGTGTGTGTGTGTGTGTGTGTATACACAAACCCTGTGGGTGCTGTAGCAACAGTGTGACACCCATCTCCATATATCTCTGCTTCAGACTCCTGAGGCCCCTGACTGGAAAGAGTTTGGTGGCGATTTTTACGGAACCCGAAGATGGCCAGCATGTTTCTCCTCTTCTTCCTCCTCAGAGAGTGAGCTTTGTGCAGAGAGGAGAGCTGACTGAAAGAGGTGGGAGAGGTTGAATGTCAAGCACACAGTCCGGTCCAGAACAATCATGTTGTGTGTCCACACACGAGTCATCTCTGTTTGGATGTCATCTGCGTCGGGTGCTTTTCCTCTCTGCTACTGTACTTTGAGCGTTGCTAGGCAACATCTCTCAGTACACAGTGATTTATCTAAAGTGCACTTTTTTATTATAATATAAATGTAATCCTATTAAAAGCACTAACTTAACCTGATGATCTGTGGCATGGCAGGGAACAACATTATTCTGATAAGCTGCGGCCACTGTTCTTGAATTCAGCTCCTCCAAAATAAAGGCTCACCTAACTACTGCTTCTATATTTTAAAGGGTAGCACTGCTGGTTCTGCTTGTTCTAGCTCATAAATTCTAAACTATGTATACTTTATTATACTATGTATTATAAAAAATTCATTTCCAAAGCAGACTGATTACACATTTAATGAAATCACCAGCCACTAATGACCCCAGCCACATAAAAGAAAAACATGTAATTTCTTTGATCAAAAACCACAGACACCAGCGGACAAGTCATGCCCAGAAAGCTCCAAACCACCAGCTTCAACTCCACTAATCATCAAAGAGTGACAAAATGTATTTTTTAATTGATGATCTAAAAGATGATGGATGAAAGAATCAACTAGAACTGCCTCTGAATGCACAAGCGGCTGAGCTAAACAAGCCAAACTTCGCCAGGAGAGTACTTCAAAGACAACATGCTGGTCAGAGAAACATAAGCCTTCTTGAATTAGGAAAAACAAGAACATAAACATAAGCCAACTGAAATAAGGCATCAGTAAAGATGTGTGCACACACAAACTGCCAGAACTCAGCAGGGTTCTGACAACAAATGGGAAAGAATCAGTCATTTATACAAAGTGAAACACAATATTTTTATGCCTTCAGTAAATAATGTGTTTGGTTGCGTGGATGTCATTACGAGTCTCATGTTGCTTGAAGCTTTATTGAATTAAGGTTCAATTTGGAAATTGCATAAATGTATTTTTGTAAATTAATCAGCTTAAATATTTGATAACTTTATGACGAAAATATCACAGTAAGTAGTAAGAAATCATCAAATTAAAATCTAGCCTGATGTATAAAATAGAGACAGGGGTATCCACCTCTGTAATAAAACCTAAAACCCATCCTATTGGTTGGTATGCCCTCTAAAAGGTGTATCTATAAATTATTGCTTTTCTTTTTCTTTTCATTCTGAAGTTGTTCAATATCAACAGACACATTAATAGACACAATATAAAAATGAAAGCCACTAAGACCTAACCATTTAAAAAAAACAGAACTATAACTTTGAATTAGTAAAATTCAGCAAAACAACCAGGCCATCTCTATGGCTCTACGACTACATCTCTACGACTAAACACAAAGCAGGTATCAGAAAGTCACACCACATTAATTAAATCTCAAGGTTCCCAAGATTTTTCCAATGAGGACCGAAATGTTAAGTTTTCCATATGAAAAAATATTACAGAAATCCTTTATTGAAACCATCTTTGGAAACAAGGTGGAAATGTTGTTTCCAGATTTTAAGAGTGGGTTTTCTGGCTTATCGTGTTGTCGTTATCAGAGCTAACTATGTATGAGAAGGGGGAGATGAAGTGTCCTCTGAACCTTGAAAAATTACCTAGTCTTTGTGTGGAAGTATAATTCTTTTACATGCAGACAAACAGTGTGAGAAAAAGTCAGCATTGTTTGGGGATTTTATATTATATTTCCACCGAAGCCACAATTTTCACACTAACTTACTATAACAGTGTAATTTGTCTATTCATATTGTGTCTTTTGTTGTGTGCCTTTCTTGGCTTTCTACTAAAACAGTTTCCCACTCTCTTTTAACACAATCACATAGGAATTTTTATAGATAGATAGATGAAAAATGCTCCTATTGGAGTTTTATATATACTAACTTTTTCCCAAAGCACACCCAACATTTTTTTAATGATTTCCTATCATTGCATTTTAACCTCTCATTTCACTACATAGTACACTATGAAGTACTATGTTTACTGTAAGAGGCTGCTGTCCAGCAGATAATTCTCTTGGACATCCTTGAACAAAGAGAGTTTCAAAACAGTCTCTGTTCACAGCTGCATTACGACGCGACAATAACTTAAAGTAAAGGTGAGAAAAAAATTTCACTGTGATGGATTAGCTATCTCAAGCAAGTCTAAAGTCTGTAAATTGATTTTGAAATGACTTACTGGAACATGGGATCTGAATCTAAAAACTTACAGTATGCTTTGGAAACAGCAGTAATTCAAAGGAAATGTGATTTGTAGTTAAAATAGTTGAGAATTTCAGAAGCAAAAGTGGAAGCAATAAAGACATTCTTACCTATCAGGGAGCACTCTTTTAGTATAGAAGTCTGGGAGTCCATCATCAAGAGGGCTTATTCCTCCATTTTCACTGCAGTGCTGTGTGCACACGGACACACACAAACATTTAAACTCTTTTTAGAGAGGTCAGCTTACTTGCAGTGGATTTCATTTGTTAATGTTCCGCATGCAATAAAACAAATGAATTACATGGCTTCAGTGAGATGACATAATCCAATTGCAACCATCCACTTTGTATAGATTACCTCTGACAAACACAGGAATCAGTGCCAGTGGGCATGAACATTAGGAAATGGGAGAACTACGCATAGATTGATAGATAGTCCAGATTACTTGACATGTAACTACGTAGCTGATACCAAACCTGCTTTACCGTTTCAGCAGAGATGTGCCCTCCTTTGTGCCTCCGCGGAGGTCTTGGGCGAACCCGTGTCACATGATGAAGAGGCAGGCCCTGTGTAGGCAGCTCTGACAGGCCCTCCCAGGATGCGGAGCGGGATAGTGGCGATGAGTATGATGGCACGGAGGGGGGTGGAGAGGAGCTGGAGTCGTCACACAGACCTGATAGCGGTGAAGAGCAACGAAAGGATTATAGAGGTTTCGAGGGCAAGAAACCAAGAAGGCACAGTCAAAGAGCCAAAATGGGGGAATTACAGGGAGCCATCTTTTCTGCTTTGAAATTCATCGCATTTAAAACAATCAGCGACCGCTCTCAGAGAGATACTGACTCAGACTTGGCTCGGATCAGATTAAAAGAGTCATTAACCGACTTCTCAGATGGAGCGATGGGAAAGGGAAAAAAGACTTAACAAAAAACACACTAATGGAGCCCCCAAAGAGACAAGATGGGGTCAGAGCTAGACAGGAAAGAGGGGACAGAGGAGGATGAGAGGATTTAGAGCAGTACTCACTCAGCCTGGTGGAGACAGGTCGTATTCGTCTTGTTCTCGAGCTGCGCTTCTTAATGGCTATTGTGTCCTGGGAGAAAAAAGAAAAAAAAAAGGTATTGGGATGCTGAGAGATAAGTACGTAGGGTCAGACACACAAGCAGGAACAAGTAAACATGTCAAGTAGCACAAATGATACAAGCCATCTTTTAGGCCAATCATTGCTTTTGTGAGTGCAGTTTTGTCATAACTCATGATATTCCAATCAATCTCGGCTGTACTTTATGTCTAGTATCAATTAGCCAATGTTAGCATGCTAACATGCTAAACTAATATTGTGAACATGGTAAACATTATACCTGATACACATCACCATGTTAGCATTGTCATTGTGAGCGTGCTAGCCTCCTCACTTTAGCCTTTAGCTCAATGCACCGCTGTGGCTATGTGCAGCCTCACAGAGCTGCTAGCTTGGCTGTAGACATTGGTAGGAGTCAATTGCCAACTCTGACATGCTCTCGATATAGATAAAAAAATTACGAGCCACTGTCATGAGTCATGTCCTCAAGTCCTTAAGAGTCTTTAAAGAGGAAACATGTAAAGCAAGAAAATGATGGGGCCTAAGACTGATCCTTGAGGGACTCCACAGGAGATACTAGCTGATGTTAATAGTCAGTAAAGAGTAAAATCAAGACCAACGTCGTGCACAAGAGCAGATCATTTGAGACGATCAAAAGGGCTGATTCAGACTGGTTTAAAAACAAGTTTATCAAGGACTTTCCTGAAAGATGTGTTTGGAGATGAAAATGAAAAATGATTTAAAACTGTTTTGAGTGGTTGCACTGCTAATTGTTTGAAACAGGGTGGTAAAACCAGTGAACACTGAAAGCAACAATGTCCAAAATGTATTTTAAGAAAAACTCTGGAGGGCATAATATTCAGACAGGCAGTTGTTGGTTTTGTTGGAGAGACTTTTTCTAATAAATCACAGAGATTAATTGGTTTAAACTTACCTATATTACCAGTATTATCCAGTAAAATACTGGGGTGTTGATCAGGAGAATGAATGAGTGCTCTGATAGTTTCGGCTTTACAAACAAAAATGTTTTGAATTCCTCAATTGTTTTAGAGGAGACATCAAGGCTAGAGGTATATGAGACTGAACTCTTTGTGATGAAAAGGGCCCTGGGCTTATGGCAGATTGTTGAGAGAATGTCAGCGAAACAGTTTACTCCGGCAATTTTACCTGCTGTCTTGTTAATACTGAGCTGCTCTTTTAGTGCGTCTCCAGAGATTTGCAATTCATTCTTTTTCTGGTTCATTCAGCTTCGCTATATTATAGCCATAGAGGTAACATTCAGTTAAGATTTAATTTCAGGTTTTCATTTGATGATAAAGAATAGCTGAGCAGGTGGAAATGTATAGAAAAAATAAGCATTTCCTGTGTGAAAACCAGGAAAGAGAGGGGAGTGAGCATCAAATAATTGCCCTTTGAATAGATAGTACTGCATGGGAACACATAGTACAAGACTAACCAAATCAGGGTATGCTAACTTTACTTACTTTTAGACCAGTGGGTATCACGTATAAAGATGACTTGATTTGTGCAAGTTTAATGTCAGCAGACTTACGGTAGAGGAATTATAGGACTTTTGAAATTTTGACCCTAAATATTGTGCTTTGATCAAGCCAATCAGTGAAAAACTACTAAACGCCAAAACACATTTTAACTGACAACCCATCATCATTCCAAATATTGTTGAAATGTTTCCAGTGGAGGAGCTAGGGCCCTTCAAATTTTGACCTTTAACTGTAGTGATCCTGTCAAGAAAGTCAGTGTAATATTTCAAAAGCCAGAACCCAGAGGAAAAATCCATCATTGCTCAAAGTTTTGCCAAAACTGAACCAGTGTTTGGTTAGTGGTAGTACTCAGGTTTATCTATATGGTAAACAAGCAGAGGAGAGTGAACCAAATTTAGTTAACATATTCATTAATTCAACATATTCATTAATTCCGTACAAGATTAAGGGTGAATATCTAATACCATGATTATACAACAGAATACAAAACTCCAAAACCTGCTCGACTGTGAGAATCAGGCCTGGAAATAACTGAGGAAGATGGGAATAATATATGAGAAAGAAGCTGGAAAGAGCTGGAAGAACTTAGTACAATATCTTGTGACTCCAAGATGAAAATTTGAACAGGGGGGGTTCTAAAGAACAAAACAAATGCCAGAAGCAGTGTGGTACAAAAAAAAGTGGCTGGTGTGTGTCATATTTTCTCTGTATTTCTTTTACATTGGCAAGAGATTGCAAAAGAGATAATATTATACCTGGGCAAAATCCAATTTAATCTCTTTAAAATACTTCTAGCCAGAAAGCCACCACACAGAGAGCGATGCAGGCAAAAACTACAACAAAATATGACCGGACTGCTACTGTCAATCTTAGACTATATCTAATACTATAACATGAACAATTAGTAAAATACTGTAAAAAATTGACTATATACACTGTGTGACTATAAAGATGTGACTGAACGACCCTGTTCCTGTGGAAGTATTGTGCATCATGTTGATCATTAAACCTACTCATTTAATTTAAAAATATTAAAAAAAAAAAAACTTACAGAAAAAAACCTTCATCACAAGCGTCTTAGACAATGATACAGAAACAAGCTAAACACAAACTGTAAAAGAAATGGACAATGACACTGATGTAAGAAAACAAACAGCAGAGCCATATTTGATGGCGGCTCAGATGTTAGAGTTGTCAGACCCAGAAAAACAGAAAACACACATGTCCATACGCCTACACTCACTATGCTGGTGCCGAGCTCCTCATCTGTGATGTCCAGAGAGTCTCTGTGTCTGTTAAATCTCCAACCTGTCCCGTCTTCACATGTCCCATCCCACCGTTTAAGGTGAGACACCTGCCGAGACTGCAAGAGACATCAGTCTTAAACCTTTGGACAAACACTCATTCGCTCTCTCTTTGTCACGCATGCAGTAACTTTTACAGGAAGTGTTTTGAATTTACCAGGGTCTTATGGGTGGCGTAGAGCTCCTGCAGGATTTGGTCCACGATGGAGTTGGTAAGATAGGAAACCACTGACAACTTCACTTCTCTGCAGAAGATTGGGTTAGAGGAAAGGGAGGGACAGACAGGCAAAGGTTTGGTAAAAGTGAGAGCAAATCAATAACCTGCTTATCAAATTCAGACTTAGTGCTGCAACCCTTTACTGCTGTTCTGCCCCTTTTTCCTTCTCCACATCCCTTTCTTACTCTAAGGCTCGGTGAATATCCTGCGCTGCTCTTTCCATCAGGGCTGTCCGAATGGCAGAGCGAGGGATAGACACACGCTCGGAGACGGATGACAGCGGAGGACTCAATCTCTCTGCCGCAGAAGAAGATAAAGGACAGAGCTCGCGACAGAGAGACACCATTGAGTCGACGATCACCTGTAACGGGCACTGGTTATCATTCAGTCACTCCTCTGTTATGGATCACAGTGTGAAAATTAGCTGTTAGGTCTACCTGAAGCTCCTTATCTGCAGCCTTTGCAAGTTCACCAGCCAGAGAGTCCAGTCTCTGCCGCACCGGCCCGTCCACAGACAGCACGTGAGCCAGCTCACACAGTGAAGGGTAGAGCTTGGAGGACCAGAGAGAAAGGTATTAATTCAGAGTCAGTGCAACTGTAAACTAAATACTACACGAATACATTTCACATCACTCACAGCGCGGGAATTCCTGGCCTCTTTTAGCACTTGTTTAGCAGCTTGAATCTCCTCCATCTCCCCGACACCTCGTAACATACACACCTGCTGCTGGACACGCACACAGAGGCGCTCCATCACCTTGGAAATAGACAGGCAGGGGAGTGTGACGAGCGCAAACACATAAAACACTCATAAACGTACACAGAGGTAAGCGCACACAGATGAGTGCTACCTGTTCTGCGGTGCTTGTGACCAGGCCTTGGTGCAGCCGCAGAGCCTGGCGCTGAGAGAAGCGCTGGGTCTGGTTGTTCCTCACCAGAGCACGCTGGATCTGCGCACCAGACAGGCGGAGGAGAGTCACAAACCATGAGGAGCACAGACGGGCAAAAAAGAGAGGATGATGATGCAACAGGCAGACTGTAGCAGAGAGCAATGAATGAATCCATCTAACAAACCTTCTTAAGTTTAATAGATGTCTCCCAAATGCTCTTAGCTCACGCCTCTTTCACACCTGTAGGAGGCTAAAAGCAGGAACCTCTGGAACTACATGGTTTTTAAAAATGCTTTTATTGTTTGTGTTCATTTACTTTTAACCTGACCACTGACACACTCTGTCAAATGATGTTTAAGGTAAAATGAGTGATCGATTTTACATTTGTAAATAAAAGTTATGTAAAACATGCACAAAAAAATAAGCAAATCAACTGAACAGTTGTGTATCCACTTTAAATGTGCCAACCTCTTCTCATCATGTAAGGCTGCCTGTATCCAGACAGAAATAATTACAGTAATGACTGCAGCACATTGATGGAAAAAAGGTGTAGGCGACTGGAAAACCATATTCATATGCAGCAGCAGCAAAGTAAAGGAACTTTACCTAAATCCTAGAGTATTAATCTGCTTTAGCTGAGATGCTACATTCCTAATTTTGTTTTAAAATTTCCATATTGTGTCTTTTCTTTTATATACATTTTATATTTATATACAGTATATATGTATGTTGTTTCAGTTTAAATTTGTACTAAGGAGTGACATCTGCCTCGAGCAGAAGCTAAATCGAATTTACTTTCTTTAACTCACTCAGAAAGAGCAGCAAGCTGAAAGTTCTCACTGTTTACTGCACATTAAGCTTCCTTTTCATCCTGATTTCATGCTGACATTTCTAAGTATAAAACATGTCTACTGTGTCATTTCCAAGACACATGTAAAAATTTAAGAACGTTTGTACACTCAACTTCCTGGGGCCTTGTTTCCCAAAAGCATCTTAAGGCTGAGATGATCTTAGCCCACAGACTTACAGTGTGACTAAGACCATCATCAACAGGCTTTTGGGAAACAGGGTCCTGGTCACTTCTTCATTTGGTGAATAAATCAAACTACTCCACCAATCTGTGCAGATCTGTATTGAGTTCTACAGGGGCAGGATTTTTATGATAAAACGACTCTTTATGATAAAAGTTGGGCCTTTGCCTACCAGATACACATCTCATAGAGCCTCAGATTTGCTCTGTCATTTATCTTTTTGGATACAGTTTCTCTGTCAGAGCCCTAATTTATGATCCAAAGCACTCCATGAATTAATGTTTTAAATGCATAGTACAAGAAAATACAATAGTACAAGTAAAACCTGCTTTTGAAGACGTGAGACAAAATGATGACGATGTTCTATTGCAAACCAGAAAGATTTTGTCTCCAAGATTTTGTTTAATCTCTTTGAATCGAAGTTTTTATTTCTGACAATGACAATGTGACAATGGCTGGTCGCTGATGCTGACCTTAGTCAGTGCCTGCTCTGTCCTCTCAGGGTTGCTGCGGTACGCCTGGCTGATGTCACTTAGGGGAAGAGGCATGTATTGCAAGGTGAAATTACTGAGAGAGGGAAGAGAAGAAGAGGAAGGAAGAACAAAGGACGGGACGAGTTATTGAGGGAGACAGTAAAAGGCTAAAAGGAGAAAATAAAGTGGGTTACAGATTCTAGGGTTAGTTAAGGTTAATATCCCCACTGGACGAGTTCATCCCAAAATATGCCTCCCATGCCATGTAACGACTGAGTAATACTTTGATCTTTTTAATCTTGTCATCCTTAGCCGAAAGGTAAGTGTGGACCATTTAAGATAGCAAAGTGGAAAGCAACAATTTGCTCAGCTCAGGTTGCAAATTTCGATGTTGTTAAATGTTCTAACATAGAAGGTAAATCTAACATGGTTTCTTAAAACAATACAGTTCTTGCAGGTATCCTCTTATTTAGTTAGTGCCTAGGTCCCAGCATACTTATGTAAAATACATGCTTTCTTGCTCTTACTGTTCAAGTGCTCGGGCCACATCAAGAAATCCTGCTGCGGAAGTGTTGTTGCGATCCCATGTCACACTCCTGCAGGGCACAGTTGTGAGTGGCACTGAATACATACCTCCACATGGAGGACAAGTTATACTGCAAAAACACAGAAATATCCTATCTCTCTTAATTATTTCCTTCACCTGAGCGTGGTGTTGATCTGAAGGGCTTTGCTCAGCATCTTGGCTCCGATGTCGTCCATGTTGTTCCCGCTCAGGTCCACTTTTCTAAGGCAGGTGTTGCTGCCCAGGGCGTTGACCAGCACGGTGCCCCTAGAGCGCAGGCGCGAGTCGGTCAGGGACAGAGACTGCAGGGCCTGGAGAGGAGGAGGGGAAACAAGCATGAAACAGGCATGTGTGCTTAAGTGTCTGTGTGTGTGTTGGGGGGGTATTTAGGAATAAATGAGGCTGACGAAGGCACTGAGAAAACTGAACGTTGAAAAGAGAAGAGGGGGAAGCCAAGAGGATAAAGTGCAGTGGTGAAATTTACTGCAGAGCGATGTGACTGCTCGCCAACATGACTTTACATGCTGTATGTATGAATTATTCACAATATGGGTGTGCAGTTATATAGACACTATGCCTGCAAGGGTAACAGTAATACAGTGACACATCTACATTGAAACATAACAGAAAAATAATGTGTCCAAGAAACAACAATAGAAGTGCAAGTCTAAGAATTTTCCTTTTACTTAGGTGCCTGCAAACAGTTAAATTTGCTTTGTACAGTATCTTGTTATAAGTGCAGACTTTTCCTGCGTTATCACTCACACATTCCTCCTCCTGTATGAGTTGAACCAGCTTCTGCAGGACCTCATCCAGAACCCTGCAGACACAAACGATGGAGACAAACACAGAGATGAGGCCGCATGAGTCGGCACAAATCATTACCTGCTGCTAGCGAGCTGTCTGCCCAGGGAGCAGGAGCCGCTTATGAAAGCTGAAGTAAAATCACAGACGCGTATATTCAAGCTGGCGCATGCAGTGCACGCACACTTGAGTTCTCATACACACACATAAAAACTGCATTAAAGCGTGACATAGAGCACTGGACGCACCTGTTTTTGATGTTGAAGTTCTTGCCCAGATGAAGGTGTTTGAGGGAGGGGTGTCTGGAGAGGGCTGGCAGCACCGTGAGCAAGTCTGCATCGAGACCTGCAAACACACAAACACACACACACACACACACACACACACACACACACACACACAAACACAAACACACACAAATATATAAAAGTCAACATGACTTGATCCATTAAGAGCCCACTCAAACCTCGCCTGCCCAGTCAAGGTCAAAGAGAGGTGTGCTGCAGCGTGCCACTGTACCATTGTCTGAGATATCCAGAGTGGCGATAGAGGAGACTCTGGGGAAGAGTTCCTGGATTACAGCAGCTCCTGCAGACCTTAGCTGGAGAGAGAGACAGAAGGGAAAACTAACATGTGCACAGAAATGAATCAGAGTCAATTCAGGTTCAGTCTTTGGGGAATTGTTCTACTTTTCCAGAGTGAGGCAGATTCATGGATGCCTTTTTTATGTCTCTGCAAGCAGTCTGAAGGTTTGTTGAACAGTGAGATTTGCTTTGCTTATGATCTGCAGCAGCTCTGCTCAGTCGTAGGGAAAACACTTTCTGTTACTCATTGGCTAAGCTTTTTTTTTTTTTTTGCTAACAGTAGATTTATACATATCCTAAAAGTCTGGATGAGCTGTTTCCGCATATAAACAGGAACAGAGTGGAGGTTTTAAGTAGTAAAATTAGCACCTCATAAATAAAAACCAGTTAAACCAGTCATCTCTCCTTGGGAAAAGTTTAAAGGTGCATTTTGCTATTTTCAACAGGTGCTGTTACTAAACCCAGAGTTATCCAGTCATCAGTGGTGAAACTTAACTAAGTACATTAACTCGAGTACTGTACATAAGTACAGTTTTGAGACTTCTTGTGCTCTATGGGAAAATTCCATTTTCTGCAATAATAATTGTACTTCATTACATTTCAGAGAAAATGACTGTATTTTCTACTCCACTATATTTCTTTGACTGCTCCTGTTACTTGTTAATGTACAGATTAATATTTTGCAGACAGAACATGTGATGAG
Organism: Xiphias gladius; assembly: GCF_016859285.1. Taxonomy (NCBI): domain Eukaryota; kingdom Metazoa; phylum Chordata; class Actinopteri; order Istiophoriformes; family Xiphiidae; genus Xiphias; species Xiphias gladius. The sequence goes on along the minus strand of NC_053405.1, from coordinate 22,932,495 downwards.
CTCATAAAGTACATTACATAGTTTTATATTAAACTCCCAAACATAAAACTCTCCATTGACCAGCTACAACATTAAAAAGCTACTTACACATTAATGCGTCAGGAATAATAATCTGATACTATGTAATATAACAATGACAGGGGCCTTTCTACCTGCATAATATGTACTTGTAATACTTTAATTGCTTTTTGCTGGGACTAACACAAACTATCTCCTTAACTTAAATGTAACCGCATAACGGTCTCTGTAACAGTTTCACTATAACACTGCCATTAAGAGAAACTAAATGAATGACTACGAGAGACTATGAGACTGAACCAAACCATAAATTTGGGGGCTGTAAAACTAAAACAATGTGCTCAAAGAAGCAAAAACGCTGTGTGGAGCTGAGGGGAACTACAGTCTTAAGTAATAGTTCTCTGTGGGTTTGCCACTACCTTTCACCATTACACATAACCATTTGAATCATTGTTAATATAAAAATATTGATTTTAGCAGCTTTACGTGCTACAGTATAAGGATCTGAATACTCCCACCACTGTCAGTCAGTGAGTTGAGCTAGGCTAAGCTCATGATTAAGGGAGCCATAAAAAAATGTCAATTAATTTCTCCCACTCTGATGAGGAATAAAAAACGAACTACCCCTTTAACTTTAACTTAAAGGCCATTACAGATATACAGATGGACTCCTACCTCACAGCCACTGATGTCCAGATGAAGGTCATTGATATGAGGATTGGAGGTTAACCCTGCAAGGACAGCCCTGTGGGGACCAGGAAGAAGAGAAAACTGAGTGACAGTGAAAAGACAGGGAGAGGCGGCAATAATCACCTTGCTGACTCAGCTGAGGGTATCTATACACTTGAAGTGGGCGTTCATTGTAGAGGAGTTTGGATAAAAGGCAGCAGACTTTGATAAGGTATAAGAGGCGCCATGGCGAGTACCTCAGAACATCAGGGGGCAGCTTCATAGAGGCCAGGCTGACATGAGTGAGGCTGAAGGCCGAGCTGAAGAACTGACGGAACAACGGCAGCGTGTCTTTCACTTTCCTATTGGATTGAAAAAAGAAAACGAGATGAAAGAGAGGATACGTAGAAGTGAAGATATAAAAGAGAGTTGGATGGGGATGAGCCTGGCCACACAGAAGTGATGAAGTCACATTGTTGACATGCTGGGTAAATATGATTGCAGTGCTGAGTGCAGAGTACTGACACAGAATGAAAAATTAAGTGAATATTGCTTTGGTGTGAGAGGGGGGAGCGAGTGGGGTCAAATGATAGATAGCTCTGCTTAAATATTCATGAGTCTTATCTGTGCAGACAGTGCCGAGAGTTCTGGTTTTAAACGGCAATAGACACACCCATAGACAGGAAACACAATGTTCCCACAAAGCTCATTTCTATATTCCCCATTAAGCAAGAGATGAAGATAATGACTGACAAAAAAAGAAAGAAGGAGAAAGAGGGAGGGAGAAAGCGAGAATGGATGAAGCCTTTAAGGTGAAATAAGGATGATATCTTCCCAGATTTGGATTTGCCACAGCCTTCATTGTTTAGCCAATCTTAAAGACATGACTAACCTGTGGGAGAAGGAATTTTTGGAAAGATTCAGAAAGGAGAGATCAGCGCAACAACCCCTCAGAAGAGCCCCAAATAGCTGCATGAGACACAGGGTGGAAACAGTTAATCTGGGCTGAAGATCGTACAGACACAAACGCACCTGTATTTCTTATTATAAACATTATTAAAACATTTGATCATCCCAAGCCATTAAAATACTCACTGAGTCCACAGGGCAATCTGTGCCTGACAGATCCAAATGAACTAGGCAGTTGGGCTGAGACAAGAAGAGATACAAGTTCTGCAAACAGAAAGAGAGAAACAACATATTAAGATGGAAAAACTGGAGTACAAAATTGAACCGTGTGTATTTTTGTTTCCAGATGGGTTGTGCTTTCTGACCGAGGCATCCTCCCCCGAGAGGACCCCGGGGTTCTTGCTCAGGTCCAGGTGCAGGAGAGAGTTGGAGTACTCATCACTGGAGCACAGAGCCTGAGAGAGAGACACCACTCCTGAAACGGAGAGAGAAAGAGGGAGAGAGAGAGAGAAAGAGAGAGAGAGAGGCGAGGGCAGGTGGGTGCATATGGATAAATGGAAAGAGAGAGAAAGAAGGAGATGAGATGGAGGAGGGAGTTGTACAATATTAAAAGACAGAGAACACTCTCAAAACATTTTGTGTCCTTACATTATTCATACTGATCTGCAGCAGTATGAATGCAGGTATCAGTGGATGTAATGGAAAGTGTCTGCCTGCTACAATCTAATATTTAAATTCTCCACTGGGTACATGGTAAGATGAGACAGTAACAGGAGGCATGCTCCCTGCAGGGCAGCAAAGACATCCTAAGTCATTATGGAGTCATAGCAGGGCCACAACATGAAACAGAGCAGAGAATTATCTGGAGCTTTGTAGGTTTTATATTCTCTAACCTACAATATATTCTAAGCTGAGCTCTAAGAGCTGCTCAATCAACTGGAGTTGAATTAACTAATTAACTCATTTCCATTAGATTTTGATGCATTACCTGCATTGTCTTGCATTGTAGGAAATCCGCACACTTTCTTGACATTACTGAGCAATAGAAAGGGGAAGCACAGAGGAAAGGGCCCAAACCTTTGGAGGTGAGTGAGGTCTTGGAGAGGTTGAGCAGACGAAGTCCTTTGCTGAGGCGACACACCTGCTGTATTAGGTTGGACACACCTGCAGCATGTGTACAAGGGGTATAACAGTGGAGTTAAAGAATCATTTGTTACTTGAAAATAACATATTACATTCAACATAGGATCCCTCGTTACCCAAAATTTGTGTTTTGTATGATCTTTTCATTGACCCTGTGACTCTAGACATTACATTTCTTGTTCTGTTGCAAACTTTACTTAAACGGTAAGTACTTATTGTCTTAGAGATGCATGGGCTTCTCAGTTAAATACTGAAGAGACACGAGAGTTAAAATGAGGGACTATTCCAAACTAAACATTTATCTTGGTTTTGTCCTGTCTAGTGTGACTATTTGCTTCGAGTATTGATGGTTTTCTAGGGAACATCAGTAGAAGATAAAACCACATCTGTTCCTGACCATCTTTGGCTGTTTCTGAGATCACAGAGTTTTTTTTATAGCCACCAACGACCATTAATTGGGTACATGAGCCAAAACAAATTAGACACTTAAAATGGAAATCATGAGATACTCTCTCTCCATGTTTGAAAACAGGGTTAAACAAGATGCTTTTTAAAATTCAGGTGGAACAGCTTTGCTAATGTAGGTCTAAAACAAAGACAAGTGTTTTGAATGTTTGGTGGCCTTTCCTAGACTTGCTGGTGAAAATGGGAACCTGTTTTGAGATAGGTCGTGCCTACATTTTTAAGTGTGTATGTTCTTTTTGGTTTACTTCTATTTTATTATGTGTTTCCTAGTGATTTGTGAAATAGGAAAATGGAAAATAAAATATAGATTTAAAAGAAGTACACCCTATTCAGGTAAGATTTAGATCGAGACCAATAAGAGACAGTCAAAGCAGGACTTCCTGACAGCTTTTTGAGTTCTTTTCTTGACCTGAACCTCAGGTGGTTAAAAGCAGCTACAGAATTAGAAAACCGAAGAGAGGTTGATGTTTGATTGTACCTTGGTTGTCCAGTGAGTTGTGGGCCAAGTTGAGCGAATGGATGACAGAGGCAGGGTTCTCAGAAAGTGCAGCTGACATCTTCTGTGGGAAGTCTCTGTGAAGTTACATACAGATAAAGCACATTAGGGCTGCAACTAACAATTTTTTTCAGTATCAGTTATTCTGCTGATTATTTCCTTGGTTAATAGAGCACTTAGTATCTAAGTGAAAACTGCCCATTAAAAGTTCTGAGAGGCCAAAGTGAGGTCTTCAGATGGCTGCTTTTGTTCAACTTACAGTCCAAAATCCAAAAATGTTTAATTTACTAAAACGTAAGACAAGAGGAGGCAGCTATTTCTCACATTTGAAAAGCTGGAATCATTAAATATTTGGCATATTTTCTTGAAATGTAATTCAAGGATTAATCGATTTTTAAAATAGTCACAGGTTAATTTTCTGTAAATCGACTAATTGCTGCAGTAGTTACACATGTTGTAACTACAGACAAGCACTTAAAGGGGCACTACAGTGATTTAGCATTCCCTTTTCATTGAGTTGGGGGACTTACAAGAGAAAGGAAAAAAAAAAGATAGAGGCAGCAGAGGCCGAGATATCCTGACTTTAAAGGTTCCCTGTGGAGTTTTTCACCTCTCGTGGCGCAATGTTGCTGTTTTTCTATGAGCAGGTCCCTGTTTTGCAATGCGCCAGCAAAGGCAGGATAGAAGAAGACAGCTAGCGAGTAAACATGGATTTAAACATGCTGGATTTAAAATACTTAAAACTTTGTCTTTGCAAATGTTTTATCAGGAAGAAAATGCATTCGACTCATTTGTTAGATCTCAAGGATACAGATGGTGCGTTTTGGTGAGTAAAACTGAACGTAAACATAACCTTTTTTTTTTTTAAAAATACGAAAACTCCACAGGGTCCCTTTAAGTCCACGATATGGGTAAAGCTCAAAAAACTCTGACAAATTCTATAATGCAACTCAAAGGCCTCGTTCATTAAAACCTCCCTAACTGGTTAATTCCCATGAGCTTTGATACTCAAGCTCAGTTAAAAGCTTGAAGAGATAATCCTGTTGATAATATCAGGGTTATTTTTCGGACTTTAGAAAGTTCCCTTCAGGGGCCACAGAAAATATTATACAACTGTTTTAACATGCTGAGTAGTACTCCCTGTGATGAGTAAAAACTGATCTTTATGTGTAAAATGTGGCCCTTTAAAAGGAATCAAAACTTACGATTTTAGCCCAGCGTTCTCCAGAGTGATCTCCTCTAGGCTGGAGGACTTGCTGACAGTATGCAGGACCTGCTCTGTGACCTCTGACCCCTGAAGGAAAGAGGAAACACTGAAACGAAACTTCACACCAGTTTTTGCTTAAAGCCTCCACCAGTGACTCAACAGACACAGCAAAGTAAAGCAGAGAAGCTTATACATACTATGCGCAGGTCTTTGCAGTACAGTTTAGTAAACCAGTTGTTGTATGCCATTGATGCGACAATCACCGCTAAATCCCTGGAAAAGATAAATATGAAGGTAAATGAGGTGACATATTTTGGACGTAACAGTGTTTCGCTGCTCTTAGTCCCTCACCTGCTCTCCAGGTGGCTGAAGTCCAGCAGGTTAAACTCTCGGTTGTCCTGGGAGTGATAGATGGTGTCCACATCCTAGGAGCAACATTACGCATGAGCCTGTTTGCTGCAGTATATGACCCCCTCATTTTGTGCACAGTGCTGTAACGTAACACTCTAAAGCACTCACAGCGACACAGGCACAGCCCCACAGCTCTTACCCACTGCACTTCCTCCTTGCAGCTGATGCCATTATAGTCGCACAGAGCGGCGTAGGTCTCTGAGAAGCCTCCTGAGAGAGGCGGGCGGGAGATAAAAACAGGAGGGAAGAAAAAAAAAAAAAAGAATCTGAGATTATGTGAACAGCTGCTTCCTTCAGCGGCAACAGGAGAGAAAAGAGAGGAAAATGCACACATTAACAATTTTCCAAATTATCAATCTTTTATTTGTGTGACAGAACACTTTAAAAAGAACATCTGGAAGACCATTTGTGAAGTGTGTGAACCAACTTCCTCCTGAGTGTGCCAAGTGGTGTGCCTGTGCCCCTCTCTGTGTGTGTGTGACTGCACATGTTTGCAACTGTGCAAATTCCCATGTTTGATGATAATGTCTCTTTTACCACAGGCCCTCTGGGTTTCCACTGACGTCTCTGAGCTGGGTGAATACTTCCTGCTGCCTTCAGAAAGGTCACTGTCTGAATGACAGATGGAAGGGCTGCAAAGATAAAAGACACACAGATACTGTATGGAATCATTTCTCTTCTGATAATTGCATAAATAAAGGTCATTCTTCTTTCAGATAATAGGCCACTGCACAGATATGTGACAATTCATTCAGATTTCCTCTTGTGAGACGGTGACACTTACGCAAAAATGGAGTTGTTGAATATTCGAGACAGAGCGAAATTGATATGGCTGACGACATGATTGAGGTGTTCACGTGATTCAAATCTCAGGGAGTAGCTGGACTTGTCAGTGTCGATGAAAACCTGCACAGAAAACGGAACTGTAAGGGACCTTTGTGGAAAATTATTGTGGGGATGTGAGGAGTCTAATTTCTAGGTTCTGCCTTGTTTTACTGTGTGCTTTACGAACCATAACATTTTGAATACACTACTATAAAATTGGACACAAGTGCAGAACCCGGGACATGGCTACGCCTTAAGCTATGGGTCGTTAAGTTCTTCTCATGGGAAAGGCCTATCTTTGATCTCACATGTGAAGACTAAAGTAAAAATGTAGGCCAAGTAAATATCAAAAGTATTAAATATTATTGTTAAATTTTAAAAACTTCCGAGCCTCTCCCAAAATGTATACTTATCGTCCTTCAGCAAAAACAAAACTATATAACCCTTCCCCTTCTCTGACCTCCTCTCCCTCCCACTCTAATCATTTTCAAACAGTCCTTAAGATGTGTATCTTGTTGCCATCACCATCAAAAGCAGAAGAGAAAAATGTCATAAAAAAGCACCGACTGTTGCTCTGGCTGTTTAGATATCTGTTTTTAAGGTTTAAATGCTTTTGTCAACCCCTTGAAGGCCAAAGTGATGTAACCACTCCATTACACAACGGTACAGGCAATCAATTAGCCGTAACTAATCATACAGAATTCAGTGTTAATGTGAAATTTCACCTGGTGTTCAGGGTGGGAATTCAAAGCTTGAATCTCCAAGAAGTTGAATGTGGATTCTACCTGTTGTCGCAGAAACAGTCGACAAAGTAAAGATTGCAGCCGGCATTGTGAAAGAAAAGCTTCAAGCTGTACATTTACTGGAGAGAGGGGCAAGAGTTACCTTAGCAGGAGTCTTTGCCGCCAGGAAATAGAGACGCCATGTTGTGAGGACCTAAAAAAGGGAATAAAGCAAGTTGAATCAATATTGTGGCAAAGTTCACTGCACAGTCACACTCCTCTTGGGGAGAAAATAGTCTCAGAAGTTTCCATGGTAATAATGAAAGGAAAATAAGGAGTCCTTTCCATATTCATGTATCGATCCAGCTAAAAGCACTGTATGTCAGAGGCACGTTGTCTAACATCTACGGATTAACATACTGCCATACGGGCTGATGAATTTTGCAACGTTTTAATCAAGTTCTCACAGATATGAGATGTCATTTCATTACTTCTGCTGTGGGCAAACGTAAAAAAGTGGCTCATATATTTAATTTGAGATATACAGTGTGGCTTTGGGCTCAGCACACAATACTTTTTGGTCATTCAGCATTTCCCCAGATCTTTAATATAAGAACTTAAAAGGGAAAAACTGCCCATTTTATTTAGTAAAATGTAACTTTCTCTACAGACAGAAATGCAGGTCATGCTGGGTCAGGATGCCAAATTAGCATTTTTGCCACGGTACCATGACTAATTTGGCATTTGCAGTCCAAGATGTGAGGGATCATTTTCAGCGCAAAACAAAGTTGATGGGAGTCTGGACGTGACTTGCAATCCGAGAGCTTATTTGTGCTTCTCCATTTGAACGAGCACACGCTCGCGCATGTACCCACTTATTCTCGGCATGGAAACATTTGTGTCATACGGTTGGTGGATAAATCGGATTCTGTCCCTGATTCTTCTTCGTGAGCAGTCACCGATAGAAAAAAACCCGTCAGTGTCTCTCTCCATCAAAGCAAACAAAGAGTAGTGATTCTTTGGCATTTTCGCTGCTCTCCATCAGCCCCTGAGAACTGCCCTCTGCTCTTTTTCTTTTCCTCTTCTGCTCCGTCGCTCCCAATCATTTACTCCATTCTCTCTGATTGCCCCGCTAAAACATTCCCTGAGGATAAGCCCACCCCCCCGTGTCTCTCCCCAGTGAAAAGCAGTAATTAAATTACATCTCTCCCACTCCACTGTTGTGTTTTTTGAAGAGAGGAGCCTGACACAGGCCTGTCAGAACCAAACACTGACAGCCACTTACACCCACACAACAAGTGAGGTGTCTGAAATGTAGTCACTCAAAATGTGCATGTGAGATTGAGAGAGAGAGAGGGAGGGAGGGAGAGAGAGGAGGCTCTGCATTTCACTTCAAAGACCGTCTAAAGGAGTTGATTAAAAAGACCAGATTCTATCACATTACGGTGATGAGGTGAGGTTATGGGTGGTAGTTAAGAGGGAGTGGTAGAGTGGTAAATCATGCTGATGCAGCAGGAGACAGAGACTTGTTGAAGTATCCCACATCAAAGAGAGACTACACACATACATCATGCTTATTGTGGCGTGTAATTATGCAGCAGTGCTGGAACGGGATACATGTACATATTCTAATCTTCTCTTGTTTGACAGTTTGGGCGAAGCCTCTGTGAGAAATCATGTTCATGTATCCTGCAGTGACAGAGCAAAACCACCGACAACAACCTCAAGCAAACTTCGGCTCATAATCTTTCTGTGAAATACGAACGTAAAACCTTTGACACGTTTAAGCGCCGCTTCCCCCAAAAATGCTAGCCCAGCACGTTTGATCAAACTCCAATCTATTTTTCCCACTTCTATGTGCGCCCAGCAGGAGCGAGAACTGTCTAGCTTTCCAGTTCAGCTTTTAAAAGGAAGCAGCAAATGAGACGTGGACTGGAAAGACATTATTGGAAAGATGTTTCTGGGAGATAGACATATCAAAGTGTCTGAATATCAAAGCCCGTACATGCAGAACTCTCCTAACTGCTCGTCCTTGCCACATGATGAATCATTAAAGCATCCACTGAGTGGAAGCGCTGCTCTGCCAAGGCGAAAAAGACTGTTCGGCTGGGGATGAAAGCTCATTGGCTCAACAGGGGATTGCAGGAGGGGCTATGGGAGTCGGTAGTCTTTTAAACAGTTATAAAAACCACACTGACTTCACTGCAGTTACACTGCGCTTTGTAGGAGATCTTCCTTGTACAGACATGTGGTTTAGTTGCCGCACATAAAGGTGCAGTCAATCAATAAAACCTGTTCTATACTGTATGCATAGGTTACCCGCGTGGACGAGCTCCAGTATACATGGCTGCATATATACAAGTCCACTGCATTCTGCAAACACTGACATTCATCCAGGGTCCAGTGTAAGTTCTGGTCCATAGTGTGAGAGCTTTTTGCCCCAGATTTCACCCAGATAGCTGGCTGAGCTTCACTCACTCAAATAGAAATTTTATATCTCTGTCCCATATTCTCTGATGAAAGCACCCCAGAATCAAAGGCTGCGAGCTGCTCAGCGTCCCACTGTCTCCACGGTGGGGCTTGCAGACACAGAGGAATCCACAGTCGCTCCCATGGATACTATCCAATATTCATCCTGCCAAGCCACCAACAGCAGTCACAGAAGAGGGGCAGTGGTTGTAATGCAGTTAGTAAGTGACCGCAGAATGCAAGACGTTCGCTCTCACTGTTAAATCATGGAGAGCTTCTGCCTCTGCTGTCATGGATATCAACACTGTGGCAGAGATCCAACATGGCAGCGGAGGTTAACATCAAAGACACTGTACATACATGATGCATGCATCAGACTGCTCATGTAGCAGGATAAAGGTGTTCTTCTACATCAGCAACCCAGTGTTGTTGTAACACTGAGGCCCATTAAAAGAGGCCAGCCCTCAGGGAACCGGCTGAGAGCAGCAACTTACCAGTATTCTGTCCTCTGTTTTGCCATTTTTTGTGTCGAGCTTAATGCCACGAACAAACTTGATAGATGATTTATCAATAATCTTCCGTATGCTTTCTGTGGATGAACAGACATAGACATAGACACATATCATGTTAGAAAAATACACACAAACAATGCCCTCATTCTCTCTGTTTTAGTCTTTCAATTGACCCACCAGCATTTTTGCACATTTCATAGCATTCAATAAAAATCCTATTACAGCTAACAAGTTTTCAAACCGTGCTGTTGTCTTTTGGATTTTTGAATACGTGTTCCTACTTTCCCGGTAGCTGCTGGTTCTCCACATTTATTCATATAGAGATATGTAATCCAGCACACATAAAACATGTCTGCATTTATGTCTGTTATGTTACATCGGGCTATCGTCCGTCCGTAATGCAAAGGTACAGTAATCTACACTGATTTGAAAAGTATGCACTGCACTGCCATACAACAATAACATCAGTTTATCGGACATAAAGTCAGGCAGGATGTTCACCGTGCAGGATCACTTGTCTCTACACATTGGTTTTCATACAGTACTGAAAATCCTTACAATCTAAACTTGTTATATGAAGTATTATTGTTGGAACAAATGCAAAGTAGATATATTTCAAAATATTATAGGTAAAAGATGCAAAAAAAAAAGAAAAAACATAAACAAAACTAGTATAGTAATTTTAATTGATCAACTTCTTCCAGATCAAACTTGGCAGTAAACCACCTTGACCTTTGTCTGGACAGGCCTGTATCCACATCTTCATTTAATAACTGAGGGATACGTCAGGCTTGTCATTTAAACAGACCAATCCTGGCATTTCAGATGATAAAATAATATAAGAACTCTGCACCTGTATCTATCCTGATGATAAAGTTAAAAACCTCTTAAATGCAAAATGATATAATCAGCATGCAACGCTGGAGCAGGGTTTAAGGTTGCGCCACAAAACACAGTGGCATTTAGTGGGAACGTACCTGGATTTCGTGTATTAATTGAAGATTGACTATTGAAATACGAGAATTTTTTTTTCCTTTCAGTTCACAATACAATTACAAAGTGACTGCACCTTGTGGTACCATCTGAATGTTTCACAGCATGCTTCAGTGTCATTTCTTCCTCACACGCGTGACATGACACATCCCAGCATCAGTGTCCGTGATTCACCGAGAACTGTTCCTATCGAGCAGCGTCGCTGTCACTGCTGTGACCCCTGACTTGTATACAGCATGTAACCTGCCTGCTGCACCAGAGGAAGCATCTTACTCTCAGGGTGAGAACACACGGCACCGACACACTATCACAGAATCATACAGTGGCTGGCAGGAATTACGTGATTCAGCCTCTCCATTACTGTGGCTGCACTGCATCCCGACCGACAAGTTTATGAGCAAAATCGATACTAAAGCTGGGCACTGGAGTTGATACAGTCACACCAGATAGTGAAGCCATTCTTTCTCTTTATGGAGTGGTGTTAATCCATATTTTTAGGGGCACAAAAGTCTTTGTGAGGCATAGGCCAAGTGGTGTAAAGTACATTTATTCAAGTATTGTACTTACTTTGCTTGAGTATTTCTATTTAATGCTACTTTATACTTCTACTCCACTAAACTTCAGCGAGAAATATTGTACCCTTACTGCATTACATTCATCTGCTGTGTTATACGAATTGTTTTAGATTAAACTACTATCAGTAAATAAAGTAGTTAAGTACCCCATTACTCAAGTAAATGATCCCACTACTTCTTCCAGCACTGTTCAAATGTACAATGCAGTAATATCTGGGTTTTGGCATGTTAAAAGGAAGCTTGGACTTACTTCCCAAGCCCCAAAACACACACATTCCAAAAAAATATAATCTATCATGATTCATATTGGTGCAAGTTTGCTGCATGATGATCATCTCTACATCAGTGAAATCTTTGTTAATGAGAGCCAGAGGCTGAGAAACAGAGGCTGAGAATAAGACTGACAATAGCCTAGGTCCATCCAGAGAAGAGATCGGGACTCATGTCTCATTCAGGTGACCTTGTGCGGCTCGCAAGCCACCGGGGCCACGGTGGCACCCCTGCCAGTCAGGGCACGCAGGGCAGGAGGAGGCGGCGCAGGCGCCCGGCAGGTGACTGAGTGAAGAGGCAGGGATTCCACTGGATTAATCATCACAGTGCGCCTAATAGAGCCATTAGAAGTAATTAACACAGCAGCAGAGTCCCTGCCACCCTGAGCATGTGTGCTCTGGGTTCCTGCGTGTGCGCGCGTTGGCACTCGCGTACGATGCTCAATCCAAGGCTGTGCCGTGACTTTGACATGTGTGAGCTGTTGCTGTTTGAGGAAAAAGGAATAAATATTTGTGCATTCTGTCGCGCTGTCGGGTTTGTCTAGCTCATGCATTTTTTGGTTGGCAGGATACGGTGAACATCTGCCTTCATCAGTGCCCCTTTCGCTTCACTTTCGCACGCGCGCACACACACACACACACACACACACACACACCGACGCGCACGCGCGCAGTCACTGGCTGGTTAGGCTGCCAAAAAACAAAGATAAAATACTCAATGGTTCGGGTTTAAGGGGGGGTTATACTGTGAAATTGTAAAAACGTGAAAGGAACAAAACACTCTCAGACCCCCGAGTACACAGCATTATTTCCACAACGCCCCTTTTCCTCTCTGGCCTAAGGCTGGGGTTTTTTTTTTTATTACCTGATCCTCCCCGAGAGACAGATTTACAACAAGGTATATTCCCCAGCACTGTAAATCTTTCATCTGCACATGCACTAATCCACATGCGCAGAGAGGGGGGAAAAAAAGCCGCCCCGGAAAGCCCCAGGACAAAATGCAAAGGTGTAGCTCATGACAATCATCCTATGCGTCTGTTTGGTCGCAGCCTCCGCCAGACGCGCAGAGGAAAAGCATCCCGAGCCTGAACGCACACACCCCGGCGGGCGACCGCGCTTACAGCCCGCAACAAGACAGGGAGCAAAATAACCAAGCGGCAGTCTTGACCCACCTGTGATATCCTTGCTCACGCTGACGAAACCAGAGGCAGTGATCTCCTTAGAAGCCATGTCTGTTCCTCTCTCCTATCGCCACCCCTCCTCCACCTTCTCTCCGCTGTCTCCCTCCCTCTCCCTCTTTCTCGCTCGCTCGCTCTCTCTCTCTCTCAGACACGGACAGAAAGGATGGTCTCTCTTCCAGGCATTCCAGCAGAGCATCTCACTGCCCGACGCGCTTCCTGGAACGAACCCCGTGAATGTCGGGAGGCTGGCTGTGGGAGCAACTGGAGGTGGAGGGAGGGATGAGGAGGAGGAGGAGGAGGAGGAGAAGGAGAAGAAGAAGGCGGGGATCACTGAGGGATAATGAGGCAGCTTTAGTTACCTGTGAAAGAACAGCGCACACCCAAGTCAAAAATTCACTGAAAACGCACTGTAGTTTGGCTGTAAAAAAAGTCGATGAGGCTCCGCGAAAACTCACACTAGACTGATACCGTTTTACTACACCGTTTTTAAAGATTTTACCAATTTAGATTATGATGAGCAATACTTGCTTCCTGACACTAATGCTGGGGCCTGTGCTGCTCATTGTTATACCGAAAAAGAAGTCAGTAAAACAACACTGCTACGTAAACAGCCATGCTAGCGGCTCTGGCGCCACACGCTAAAGTTAGCATGCTAGCATGTTCACAATGACAGTGCTAACATGCAGGTATAATGTTTACTATGTTCAGTAACTTAGTAAAGCCTGTCAACAGGATAACATTTTCTAATCATCACTAGTGTTCAGTTGGACTGATGGGAATGTCAGTTACACAGTAAATTAGCCTATTTCTTGCACTGAGCACATCATCATGTAAATTTTTGTTGGCATATGATGTTAAAGGCACTTTTTACAACAAAATATCTCTTGTGAAAACAGCTTTTTCTGCTCAAAATCCTCTGTTGGCTTGTATTTAAAAGTTCAGTCAAGTCAAATTCTCTGGCCCCGTCCCTAACTACGAGGAAATAGGCCTTTGAGCTGCTAGTGGCACTAGAGGAAAGGTCATGGGATAACAGAAGTCAGTAGAATTCATCCTTTGGGTGCTGGGGATATGTTATCACATTAAGTTATCACAGGTCATCCTGTGGGGAACATGAATGGGTGTACCAAATTTCATGGCAATCCATCCCATATATGTTGAGATATTTCAGCCTAGACCAAAGTGGTCGACTGTGCCGCTAGCATGGCTAGAAACAAATTGACTGGGGATGGTGATTCCCCTCATTCGATATACCAAAACTTTATTTGATTGTAACTGATTGGATAACACCGAATAAAATGAAATTCTCCCCAAAGAGAAAATAAGCATTAATGTAAGCAAGTGCTGGAAAGAAATAGTAGGATATAAATGGAGCAAAACGAGATATAATACGACAACCAACAACCTGAACAAGTAGAAATGCATAAATAAATAGTTTTCAGCAAAAAAATATGAAAAAAACAATAAATAATTTCAAATTTGCAGTAAGTTTGAGAGATCACAAGTGACTTTTTTACAGAGAAAGTGTAAAACTGCTTGTTGATAGTAAATTGATTGTATTGTGGTTTCCCCTCTCTGCCTGGCTTCTGTTGTCTGATGGCTCCGCCTGTTAACTACTTAACAGAGGAAGGAAAAGTCTCCACCAAGATGAGCATCTTTGTCTGTAATTTGCAGTGATAGTCGGTCGAAACTCCTCGTAAGGGATACTATTATTCTCTGTCTCGTAGCTTCTAAATAAAACCTGCTCTGGGAAACAACACTGGACGTGGAAATCTATAATCATTGTCATTTTCTCTTTTTTTTTTAGTTGGGAGTAGTAGGGAGTTGCACACCTACTTTTGGACATTAAATTCTCAACAGAATGAATGTCGTCCTTATCTCCTCACTGCTGGGTGAGTATCACAGATAAAACCTGACTGACTGATGAACAACTTCAGACAGGTCTCTATCGAGCACACATGCAAGACAAAATCAGTTTGTTCTCATTTAAAAAAAAAAAAAAAAAAATCTAGTAATGGATAAAGCAGTGTCCATGAACTTTTAAGAAGCACCTGCATTGAGCTGTCAGAGCGTTGCTGATGCTTATTTGATGCTATCAGTAGTTTGATATGCTGGGTTATAAATTTTACTGGGCTGTTAGCCTGCAGCTGGGAGATTCAGTTAGTGCAAAACGAAAATGATGTGCACTAGCCAGAATCTGAATGGGGCTAATGGAAATGATATGGACATAGCTGCCAAATCGTTGCGTTGTTTGTTCCATCCTCGACAGCCATGTGTTATGTTCAAAACTATATGCATGTACTGTAGTAGTACGATGTTACACTACTGTATGGTTGTGTATGGTATGGATGCCGAACAAGAAAATACAGAAGTTGTGAGTACATTCCTTCTGTTCCTATGGGGATGATAAAAATCTAAACAGTCTCATTAAGGAATAGGAAGCTCTCCTCTCTGTCACACTGTGTGGCAGTAATATCATTGTGTGTGTTAGGTAAAAAAAAATGTGGCTTGGATGGTCTATTTCTTCAACGCAATGTCTTAGCAGAACAAGGGACAGTTGTTATCTCTAGTTTGTTGGTCTTAGATGTATTGATTCTGCCAGTAGTGATTAACTTTGCTGAAATGTTACTTTATACTGTCTTGGTTATATAATCCAAAATCAGCAGTGGACCATGACTGACTCTCTGGCATGCCGCCATGTGGGAACAAACCATCTGAGCTTCCTCTTGTGTTTGTGTTAGTACATTTACTCCTGATTGGCACAGAAGACAGCAGACTAAAGATACTGTAACGGAAATGAACAGATGTGGCAGGAACAAGTTGTGGTAGAGTATGACCATATGAGTTGTGTTTGTGTAAAATGATTTCCCTGTGTTTCAGGTGTAGCTGCACTTGTTCTCCAAGTTGCTGCATTTAAAGGTACTGGTGGGGATGATAAACACATGAAGAAAGAGCGTGCACCTACACTTGTCTGACACACACTTACAGTACATTTGACACGAGTATGAAAAAGACCATGATGGAGTCTCCCTGTTCCTGCAGAGTCCCTGGAGGTCAGTGTGTCTGTGAGGCCTCCGGGGTCACACATCTACCTCGGCGAGTGTGTGTTTCTGCAGTGCATAGTGGAGTCGCAGTCCCCTTTTGTGAAGAGCTACCGATGGTACAGGTCCAAACCACACACTGCTCCGAACCCCAGGCACCTGGTCTCTGGTGACAGCTACTTCATCACCGCAGTAACAAGGGAGGACGCGGACAGTTACTGGTGCCAAGCCGAGTGTCGGGAGAACAAGACCGTGTTTGTGGTGAAAGCCCAGCCGTTCGCGCTCAGTGTGTCAGGTGAGCAGCAGCAGCTGGGGCAGCTGCACTCTCTGCAGCGTGGCATCAGCTTTCTGCTATATGCATGGGACAACATATGCAAGTGGAAAGGTTGAGTAGCCCAGGACTGACTCCTAACGCGGAGACACATACAGTATCTGCAGCTACTTTTATGTTAGTTTGACCTCAAAATTTGTAACAGCCACTGAAGTCATAATGTTAAGCTATTTTGTATCATGGCCAATACTAATTCTAAATTGTTAATAAATTGTCAGAAGTCCTGTTCTTTTCAATCATGTGTTTATCAATTTTTGTGGTCAATATTATCCGGATAAATGTTGGCTAAGTACTGAATCCTAAAATAGAAATAATACTTACAGTATTACAGCAACCTAAAAACAATTCATATCACAAACATCTCTTTTACAAAACTTACTATATCTTGTCTTACAGCACACAGAAAAATGTGCTATAGGCCAATCCAGTGACTGATGTAGATGTTATATCAATTGTCCCATGTGACCATTCGACATACAGAATGGCCTGTGTTTTTACAGTAATCAGGTACATGAGTAAACTTTCAATATAGAACCATTTCTCAACCCAGGAATCCAATACAATCTGGAAAACCTGCATCTCCAAATGTCTTCTGCTCACTTTCCATTCTTTCCTCCCTCTATCTCTTTTCTCTCTGTCCATCTCTGTCCTCCAGAGCTGCACCCTCCCTCACTGTCTCTGACTCCCAACACCAGGCAGATGCTCAGAGGGGAGCGTTTCACGGTGCGGTGCCCCGCTTTTGAGACTTACTCCCCAGGCTGGAAGCTGGTGCATTTCTCTCCAGACCGTACAATGAGGACCACAGTCTTCAGTGTCCACTATTCACCACCAGGAGGGGGTGTCAGTGCAGACAACTCTGAAGCATTTGTCTTCATTGCTGCCAGTGGGAAAAGCGGACTGTACTGGTGTGAGGGCGCTGGGGGCCGCAGCAACGCAGTCAACATCACAGTAAGCTGTGAGTCTTGTGTAACAGTGATGTTCAAGGACAAACTGAGGAGGAAGCCCCAAAGAAAGCAAAACATGGTCTGGGCAGACGCGGTGTTGCACAGTGTATCAAAAAATCACAGACTGATGGTTTAAATGTGTTGTATGAGTGACTGTATCGAAAAGACAAGGTGATAAGAAGGATTGAGGACTTAATCATGTCTACCATCTTTGTCCCACAGATGGCACCATCATTTTGAAGAGTCCCGCCTTCCCCGTATTTACGGGTGATGAAGTTGTCTTGTATTGTCAGTACCGGAGAGGCAACTACAATAAAACAACCTTCTTTAAAAATGGAGCAGAAATTGATACTTATAGTTCTTCCAGTTCAGACGGACTAATAAAGATGACTATTAAGAATGTGACACAGGAAGACGAAGGCTTCTACAAGTGTGCTTCCCACGACAGAAAGATGGAGAGTCCAGAGAGCTGGTTATCAGTGAGACCTGACAGAGGTCAGCTGTAATGCCTAATCACATTTGAAGATAATATTCATCATTCCGCTGTGTATTATCAGTCAAAGTAGATTAGTGAAAGATGTCAATTCTTTTGTCTTTTAGGCAACCTCACATCATCATCAGAAGGGATACCAGCCTCCACTAGTGGTAAAATTATTTTTGCATTGTTAAGACCTTAATTTACTAGTTTTGTAGGGAATACTCAATGATAACAAGGGGTAACACTTTCTAATAAGTCATTCTTTAACAAGGGCTTAATGGTTGACAAACCATTTATTAATCCTTAATATATCCATAATTGGCTGAGGACAACTTCTTCATTAACACATTAATGAAATGTCATGGGTTCCTCATTTTCTAATAAGCTTTCCAGTTCCAAGGTGTAATAGTAAGTTGTTCATAAATATATTTTGGTCTTGGATGCTTTTCAGCTCTTCAGTCTGTCAGCTAATTACAACTCATTAATCCTTTATAAAGTATGCCTCATGAGAAAGTGGTACCAAGAAAAAAATAAGCTAGCAAACTCTATTTGGTGATTTATACATTTTTTTATATTTGTCTATTGTGATATCACTCACAATATTTCCATTAGGCAGTACATTCACCGACATTGATTATACATATACATACATATATAAATACATACACAGTATATATATATATATATATATATATATATATATTTATAACTGGTTTTGACGTTGTTGCTGATCGGTGTATATAGTTACTGTATCTGTATTTTTTTTTTTTTATCTTAAGACACCGCCCTTTACAGCAAACTGTCCTCAGCAATCATGATACAAAAAGTACATAAAAGAGAATCACAAACATAAAAGTCCTGAAGCTGTTTTTTACATCCTTTCAACGGTCTAAAAAGGTGTCTAGTTGAGGCTTGATATGCCTGTTTATTCTACATCAATGAAACCTAAAGGGACAATTATAAATAGTGTTCAGCTGCTTTTGAAACTACAGTTAACTTTTTGTTTTAGCTGTTTATTGCATTGGGCAATATAACATCAGTGTCTGTTAATCCTATGAGTCAGATTACTGTATGCCACTTTGAAAGGTTTCTTGATCTGATTGCAGCTGTTAATGAGAAATTTGACTATATGATGTAGTGTAGTAGTAATGTAGTTTCTGGTACAACTGACTGATCCTGACAAATATTATTTATTGTCTTCATCAGGTTCCTGGAAATGGATCATTGTCTCATGCGGGGTTGTACTTCTGTTCCTCATTCCTCTCACTGTTTGGCTATTTTGTCACTACAGGTTAGCTATAGTATCTATAAAATCTTCAGCCCTCTTTACTTCTCACTCTCTACTGTACACATGTCTGTAAACATTATATATCCTGGGATGAATGACAAGTCAAATAGATTGTCAAGCAAATGGTTCACTACTTATTGTATTTGTTTGAAGGTACCAGATGTTTTGCACTCATAGCTGCTGGCCAGTTTCCAAACAGGATGTACAAACAGAGGCACTTCCTGCGACCAAGCAGGATGGAACAGAAGTGCAATGGGACCTCTCCTGGATGGAGATGTCCAATCTGTTGGATAAGTAGTTATATCCTGTCACTTAAAGGATCACTCTCACCTGGAGCATATAGAAAGTACTACATAGTGTGAAACCTATGAGATACACCAATCAGAGCTGCATCTAGCACGATGTACGGACAATTTGTAGATTTTTATAGGCACATGGCAAACAAATCCAAGCTTCTTCAAGGGGTGCTGCAAGGATATATATTCTTGGCCAGTTTCTTTTTTAAATTTAAGACAATGACCTGTTTATGATTTATAAAGATGTCTCTGTTTGCTGTTGGTATAGATCTTATGGCTTCACACAAAGACTTGAGTACACTAATACAACATGTTAATACAGAATTGGTGCAAGTCTTCAGATGTTTCAGTTGAACAATTTTACCATTATTTATTAAAAAGACAAGCTTTATAATATTTTCTTTTTAATATAATAAAGATTCAGCACAGATATTTATAAATAATCGTCAAATCAACTCTTTTTTTCCCCACTATTTAATTAGAAAATATTTTCAATGTGAATTTTACAAACAGTCAATGAAAATAGGTGAATTCATGAGAAGTTCATGAAAATGGTAATCAGTTCAAGTAGCGATGACTCATCTGTTATACAGTTTATGAAATTTCATGTATTGACTCATCGTAATATTAATATTCGTTTTGTTAATTATTTCTTTGTACTTATAGGCTCCCTGACGTTATCCAGAAATTTCAAATTCTCAGATCCAAATCCAATTTTCAGTCCTTCATTTATGTTCTACCAGCTCTTCAAAGGATTGCAATTTTACTCATTGTCACACTTCTCAATACCAATATTTCAATGTGGAACGGACTACAAAGTGTTCCGCTTTGTTATGCCTTCAAGACTAAAGACTCAATTAAAAAATATCTTATTTACAGTGCGAAATTACCTTTTTTTCTTCATCATTCCTCTTGTTTTTGATTGAAGTTCTGTCTTGTACGTTCCTTTTAACTGCACTTATTATTTTTGTTTTCTTTGTCTTGTTGTTTAATGTTTATGATAATACTTGATTGAATTGTTTTGTACATCTTTTAGAGACAGGAAACAACTACAAACAGACACAAAACAACTATAGAGATGCAAAATGACTACAAAGACGTGCAGAACAACTACACAGAAAACACATACAAAGAGACACAAAAGAACTACGTACAGACTTAACAAGTCCAAAGAGGGACAAAATCACTACAAACAGGAAAAACACGCTCTGAGACACAAAACAGGTACAAAGAGACACAAAACTATCACAAAGAGACACAAAATGACTACGAAGAAACACTAAACTACAACAAAGAGACACAAAACAAGTATAAAAAGACACAAAAAAGCTACAGACACAAAATGACTACAAAATGACACACAATTACAACAAAGAGACAAAAAACAACCCAATCACAAAGACTTTGTAGATATTGTGTATGTACATAATAGTCTATTTCCCATGAGATGGCTAATTGAGAGACAGGTTTGTAATTTCACAATTCACTGGATGGTAATTTAGGCTCTGAATTTAAATAAGGCAATTTTGAGACCCAAATAGAGACCCAAAACCATTATATATATCTGTCGGGATAATTATGACGGCATGACCCATTGCATGACACATCTTGGAATATACTATATTTTTGTAATTTAAATGAAGCACATTACTGTAAAATAAATACAATTGCATACCACATACAGTATATCTTTGTTTTTGATTGAATTCATTCAATTTTATTTACAGTTTTTATACTTTTTATTGCCTTAGGGGCTGAAAAGGAACCTGGCTAGAATGGATTTATTTATTTATTTATTTTACTATTTTTCATTATGGTAAGCAGTAAATCTGAGATAAAAACAAAGGTACTCATTTCTGATAGAGTTCAAAATGGCCATTGTGTCAGTGAGCAAATATCTTTATCTTTGAGGACTTTACTCTAAGGACTCTTATAAAGAGTAGTATAAGCAGATACATTATACTAGAGGAGACAAACCACTTCAAGCATGGTTGCCAAGCAAACCTTGCACATGCTTAGTAGAATTATAAACTGTCTTTTATCAGATTTAACTGGTGATTATATACATGCAGTTTATACATGCATTTCCCACTGACCATTGAAAGTGAAGTTTTAGCTCTCTCCCCATTCTTTTAGATAGGAAGGGCATGCCCAAGGGCATTGCCCAGTTGGCTGCAGTGTGGCAAGACATGCCTAGAAGGTATAAGTCAGTGTGCAGAGATAAGTATCGGCAAAAAAGCACTAGTGCCATTTTAACTATGCATATAGACACAGTCAGTTTGCCAAAATCCTGTAGAAAAATGTCTTATGGGTTGCAGGAGAATATTTGGTCTAAGTTCCCAAAGATATGCTCGGGTACAGAGAGGTGACAGGGCTGTGGTTAGGACAGATATTAAAATTAATACAGCAGCCCTCCAGCATAGCAAGACGTGCTGAAGGAAAGTCTGCTGCCCTCTGCAAAAACAATACTAAAGAGACCCAGTCAGAGTTCAATCTTACAAAAAATTCACTTACTTAAGGCATGTAGTGTTAACATAGGAACTTAAACTCTCCAGCAAAGAAATACAGGATGAGAGGTTACTCATAGCGTACTTGTTATCACCTTAGCGCTTTGTTCAGTAATTCAACAGAGTAATTAATATTACACAACTGGCAATCCGAATGCTGCGTGACTTCATTGACATTACACCATTGGTCGGCCAGCCAAGTCTTGGTCTCCCCACTGGCCATTGCTCTTTTAAAATGAATTAGCAGTTTCAATTGTGTCAGTAGCGTTTACAGGCGGTGTTGCCAACTTAGCGCCTTTGTCGCCTACCAACTTTTCACACCCTTTTAGCATGTTTTCTTCACTAAGGTCCTAGCGACAAATCTAGCGACTTTTTGGATAAACCTTAGCTTCTTTCTGTAGTAGAAAGTTGCCAGTGTTGCCCTGAGATTGAGGTCAGGCTTTCCCTCCCCAGGCACACCTCTATGTGTCTCATTCAATTAACAACACGACAGTTGACAAAGTAAGTGAATGAAAAGATGTACAAATTCAAATTTACAAAAAGTCATGTGAGGTAGAATCTCCAGGCCTCTTTAACATTAGCATACAGAAGATCAGGATTGTGTCTCCTCTGGAAGTGCAGTCAATAACTAAGTGAAAGTGGGGAGAAGTCCCTGGAGATCACGAAGAAAGCACTGGGTTGCAAAGTCTGAGGTCTCGCAGTAAGAGTGGATGATGTCACATGCGGTTGCCGGGTTGGTACAGGGGATGATGTACCCAACAACCAAGATGGCTTGTGCGAACTCCCTGGGAATGTAGTATGGATGTAGCCCCAAGGCTAACAGCAATATCTGTTCTGCAGAAACATTCATTTTCCTGTCCGCCCGAACCTTCTGAAAGCCATTGATGGTAGCAATGGAATCCATACTATCTTCCTGTAACAATGTCCCTGAAAAACACATAACACTACACTCACAGAAAGTCCTTCCGATTCCTCACAAGGGCTGCTAGCTCGTCCATCTTACTGTCCATTGATCTCAAGTTACCAATGATGATGGAAGGGAGATACGCTCTTCTCCATCAGTCTCTGTTGTCTGGACTCAGCTCTCTTCTCTTGTTGCTTCATTGCTCCTCTGCATCTTCTGTGTATCCTCCTCCTGTTTTCTAAAGGCAGGTTTATAATTCTGCATAGGATCGACATAGAGCCTACGCCATAGCCAACGCAAATCACACCACCAAAATGCTAGTTGGTGGTGGGGTTTTCTATGCCACTGTGTTGAGTTTCCTTATTTACTTCAAACAACGGTGACTGAGTGGCTCATGTTGGAGTTGGAGCTAATAAATGTTGAACTGTTATTTTTTTTACTGAAATGACTGCAATGCAGAAAAGAGAGAAGACATCAGAGTAGTGGGTGTGTACGACCATTCAACCAATTGAGGAAGAAGGAGGGTGAGTTTTCTGTGCTTGTTGGCCACTGACAAGCCACAGTTGTTGTGGTAGTTACATTTCTAGGGAGGTACACATCAGGCTACGGCACAGGCTACAGCATGGGGTACGTGGTTACACCGTACCTAGGCAGTACCTACGGCGTTGATTCTATGCAGAAGTATAAACTGGCCTTTAGCTGTCACTTTGCTGCAGTTTGCGTTAATGTCTCACTGCATACAGTCATGGCTGTGCAAATTGGTGGTAAAATATGTCTAAATACCTGTTATCTCAGAATATTTCTACATCAGGACAGACTTTAGACAGAATTCATCAAGTCTAACCTCTATGCCACAGCGTAGTCTAACAGGTATTATCTTGGCTTTGAAAAGACCAGGACAGACAATGGAAAACAATCTCAGTAAGTTAATCGAGCAACACTGTCAAGCTCAAGTACTCTATCAGCAAGGTTGATATACCAATATAAATGTAGTCCT
Organism: Xiphias gladius; assembly: GCF_016859285.1. Taxonomy (NCBI): domain Eukaryota; kingdom Metazoa; phylum Chordata; class Actinopteri; order Istiophoriformes; family Xiphiidae; genus Xiphias; species Xiphias gladius. The sequence goes on along the minus strand of NC_053405.1, from coordinate 22,908,848 downwards.
ATATAATATTCAAGAGTGTCAAGAAAAACAGAAACACCTCTAGATTGCTATGCAATCAATACAAGTTCTTTATAAATGCTGTTTTTGTGAAAAATGTCATTTTTAGTTGTTAACACTCTAGTGATTTTTTTTAGGCTGTCATTTGTGACATATTGTAGATGTACAGGGTGTCTTTAATATTTTGATGATCAGTTCTGATCCCTGTATTACCAGCTGGCAATATATGCCATGGCAATGTATCTTTTAATTTGCCTCAAAATTATTTGAATTTTCTAAACATGTTTCACAGTTCTAGATTTGTCCCACACTACTGTTATATCTCAGACCCAGTCCCTAAATTAAAGTGATTAAAAAAAAAATGTAAAAGAAAAACTAACAAAATTCCAGGGGAAATACACAGAACAAGTTTATCAGAGCATTCCTCTTGTGTCAGTCATCGAAATCAGCAGAAACATCTGGTGTGATTACCTTGTCACTCCAGTTTTGGTGATTTTCTCAGTTCAACTGAGAGATTACTAGGGATGTCTCACTCACATTTTCTTCACCCCAATCCCAATATTAATTATTTTGTTTATCTGCTGATACAGAGTCCAATATGATACTTAAATATTAATACATTTACCTAAATGTTGATTAAATAGGTATCTGACACACTGAAATTACTGCTGTAACTACTACATTGGACACATCTCATTTTTCATGACTGATTTGATCCAAATACTGCAGGTCCTGATTCAAAACTATTAAGATTATAATCTTATTATTATAAACAATCTTTGGCTGAGTGCAGACATCGGCATCAGAGGACACTTTAACCAGACGACAGGAAGGGCACATTGATAGCGAGGGAGATGCACTAATTGGTTAATGGAAAGACGTGCAGGAACGTGGTACATGACGTAAATTAGACGTTTTAATTTATCTCAGGTCACGCTGGTGCTGGAGAGGATAGATTAAATAGCATGGCACAACAGCAGTTGCTATGAAGTAGATGAACAGACTTTAACCATTATTGAAGAGAAGCAACGGGAGGTGGCTGAAAGGGCGGAAAAGAGACAAAGGAGGGCTGAGGTACAAAGACAACAAATGAAAACACTCAATCCAGGTGAGTGTGACAGTGGGTGAACTCAGACACTTCCTGTATTATATGTTTCTGTATCATAGTTTAAAGCTTCATAATAGTTGCGCAGCAACTGAAGAGTTCTGCAGATAAGTACTAAGCATTCATTAACTGACATTTAACTGTAATTGCTCCATTAATCAAGCCAACAATGACAGATGTCATATAATAGAAAGTGGATTTATCAGTAAATATACGCATAATCTATTAATAGATAAATAAAAAATAAATTAATTTATTTTTATTTATCCTTTCTAACAACTGTCAAATTTATTTCTAAATTCCATTGTTTATTTATATACTCATTATCCAATTATCAACCCATCTATGTATTATTATTTAATTGTTTATCAATACATTTTCATGTGAATCACGCTTTGATTTTAATAATTTTTATTGTATTATTAAATAATAATTACTTATCCTCTGATAATTTAAGAAGGTATTTTGATATTTTGTGTCATGCCCATGACGGCCTCCTACAGTCATAGTCTCTTTCGATGCAAATGCAAGTGTTTGACAGAGAATAGTGGAGATATCTCATGTCTGTCCTTCAACATTTTAACTTTGGTCCTATTTTTTGATCATGGAATCAAACTTTAAGTAATTCTCTCATGCCTATAGTTATAACATCAAACAATAATGTGTCTCTTACTTGAAAAAAAAAGACATGGTTGCCCCACCTCATCTGCCCCATTTGCTCCTGCATTTGAGCCCCTCCTTCCCTTGTAATATCATTAAATGCAAATTACATTTTACTTTATTTGCATAATCCAGTGACTTTATTTTCACCACTATTATCACTTCTAAAAGAGTTTGGTCACTTTTTGGACTGTATCATAAACTGCTCAAAGTCATAAATAATGCCTATTTTCAAAGTCAATGACAAGCAGTTAAAAGTTTAAAATTTTTCTCTTATTTTGGGGTTAAATACTTGGGAATTCGTGTATCTAATCAGGTTGAAGATAAATAAACTAAATCTGTCTCTATGAAATTAGACATCGGATGACTTAAAAATAATTTGTTTCCTGTTTCTTTGATGGTCAGTGTCCTGTCTGGCCACTCTGTACCATTCAAAAGCTGTCACGGTGTCTGCTAATTCATAACATTCATGCTGTTCCTTATCTTGGCGCAACCTCTCTTTCATTCCGGAGTCACTCTCAGATGCCCTGCAGTAACGCTGTGCTTTCCACCATCACCTACATCACCTGACTCCCACACCTGTTCTTCATTCCCTCATTGACCCTGCAGTATATATAGTAAATATATGGCCCACTTCCACTAAATCCCTACCAGATTGTGCTATTGTGCCTCCCTGCCTTAGCGTTCCAGCCTTTTGCTGCCTGATTTCTTGCTTGTCTGTTTTGGGCCCTGGCCTGCCCCTTGGAGTCAGCCTTTGCCTTTCCCTTTCCAATCTATTATTCTTTGTGTATTTTTGCCTGTTTTCTATAGACTTGCATGATTCAACAGTGGTCTGTCTCAGTCATGCTTTTGAGTCCTTACGTGCCTACTGAGTCATCAAGTCCTTACCTGCCTACTGGATCATCTCTCCCCTCAGCCCCTCCCTTATAGCCAGCCAGATAAAGCTGGCTGGCTATAAGGGAGGGGCTGGGAGGCTTTACCCTACCAGTCATGTGCTTTCTGCGTACAACTGCATTAACAGTCACCTTGAACACAAATTCTGCCTGGGTCGTTTGTCTGCATTTTGGGTCCTTTGAAACTTAGGAACTGATCTGCATAGACCTGCTAGATGCCGACTGTCTCATAAGTGCGTCTTGATGGCATGAACAACAGCGGAGTAACTTTGCCTAGACTCTCCAGGATTTGTCTGACCATCACAAAGGAGTGCGCAGCAGCGTTATGCAGAGGTCATGGGAGCTGTCAATCAACCTTCAGCCAGAATCTGCTTCTACAGCACCCGCTGCAGCTCCCAATCAAGCCACCAACAATGCTGTCTCTGTGGTTCATGTGATTTACTTGCCTCCACCAGAGTGCTTCTCAGATGACCCTGCTTTCTTCCGTTCCTTCCTTTCTCAGTGTGCATTGGTCTTTGAGCTCGTATTACCTATGTCATAACCTCACTTGCAGGCAAGGCCTCTTGCTTTCTCTCTTTACTGAAGAAATGAAAGAGGTGTTCAGACACTTTTCACAACAGTCTCTCAAACTAGATTGAAGATGAGCTTGTCTCCTAGGACTTGCCATCCCACTGGGACTCACTCATATCCCTAGCTAGAAAGGTAGTCACCATCATGAACAACGCAAAGAAAAGGGGGCTTTTTCTCTGAAGACTCGGAAGACTTTGGTTTCTGGCCACCTATGTCCTCTTGTCCAACAAAAAACCAGGCTTGCTGGTGAAAGAGGGGGTCCTGGTGAGCAGCAAGTCTTTCTGCTTGACCTCTCGGAATTCCAATTAAAGTCACCTTATTTCTTCAAGACTAGTCTTTTTCAGTGTCAGCTTCATTGATTCAGGGGCTGATGAGTTTCATTGATTCATTCCCTGCACACTGCAACTTTACTCTATGGTAACCTCTAAGGCTCTAGTTTTTGATGTGGAGGAAATGGGTGTTTGTAGTATTTTTAGCGGTGGACAAAATATGGTAAACTCCTTTCATTATAATGCAGTATAATATAATATTGCCACAAAGTACAGCTCTAAACAGAGAACTGGATCTACTTAAAGCAATTAAGATATTTTGCAGCCCCCCCCCCAAAAAAAACAAGTATTTGTAAGTCTTTCAATTTTCTCTTGTCACTCGTTACATTTTCTATTTCAGTTGCATATTTTTATCACAAACCACACAGCACAAGTGATAATGGGAGGGCATGAGTCATTCTCAGCTTATTTTGTTGACCTTTTTCTTGTAGCTTCTAAAAATGTTTCAGGTTTTGTCTGTTATTTTTTCAGACCATGTCTCACAAATGAGTAGGATGAATAAAGTCAAAAATAACTGCCACAAAAACCTCGAGGGGCGACACAAGCACACGTTTACCAGAGGATTCCTTTTGTGTCAGTCATCTAAAGCAACGGAGACATCTGGTGTGAGAACCTTGTCACTTTAGATTTGGTGACTTCCTCACTTCACTGACAGATTGCATTCTCCTCCTCAGTTTGAGGAAATTTTCTGACTTCCCTGTATGAAAGTTTCTACAACAATTTCATCATAACAAAATGCATTATCATCTAAGGAAGCTGTTTCACAAAGTTATTTTGTTAAAATACCATTCTTTATTTATATATCAAGTTTCCCTTTGCTCTTCAGAGGAGAAATAGAGCACTACCATGCCAGAGGTCAGACTCATCCGGATCAGAGGGAGATTGGGTGGTACGAGTTCGTCTGGCAACATCATACTAAGAAAATGAAGGATTGAGTGTGGCTGAACCAGAACAGCTCAGTCTGAAGTGAGACATGAAGCAGTGGAGGGCAGGAAGCTCACTGTGGTCAATGCTCCAGGATAGAGCAGCTCTGTCTCCCTCACATAGATCCCACAGGGGGACAAAGGTTTAAACTTAAGAAGTCGAGGTGTCTGCATTGACCACAGGTTTTTCTCCTTGTAATCCCATTAGAGTCAGCTTTCTCTGTGGAGCAGAGGAGGACCATTGAGGAGCACATGAAGCTCCTGTTGGGGGTTTCCTTGGGGAGAAGACAATAGAGCAGCACACAGAGCAAGGGAGATGCACTGAGTTGTTAATAGAAAGGTGCAGAAACAGATACCACGTTTAATAACAACAGAAAAAGTAACTTACCTCAGGTCACGCTGGTGCTGCAGAAGATAGATAAAATAGCGTGGCACAACAACGTTAGTTACTATGAGATAGATGAACAGACTTTTACCATTGTTAAAGAGAAGCAATGAGAGGTGGCTGAAAGGGCCGAAAAGAGACCAAGGAGGGCTGAGGAACAAAGACATCAAATGAAAACAGTCATTCCAGGTGAGTGTGACAGTGGGTGCACGCAAACAGGCACTTCCTGTGTTATGTATGCATTGTCTACAGGTTTAAAGGGATAGTTTGACATTTTGCGAAATGCACTTACTTCCTTTCTTGTTGAGAGTTAGACGAGAAGATCGATATATCGCTCACATGTCAGGATGCTAAATATGAAGCTACAGCCAGCAGCCAGTTAGTTTAGAACAAAGACTGGATAGGGGGAACAGCTAGCCTGGCTCTGTCTGAAGGTAACAAAATCCAGCTACCAGATCCTCTAAAAGGTCACTAATGAAGACTTTATATCTCGTTCATTTAATCTGTACAAACACTGATTCTAAAAACAACAATTTGCCTTTAACCAGTGACTTCATGGAGGGTCCGCTGGTTGTCGGGCAAATGTTTCTGGCCAAGAAATGTAAGTGAAACGGCAAATTGATCTTTTTCAACCATTTTTGTAGGGGTTAAACAAATAAGGAACAACGTGTTAAACAGTGATCTTTACAGGTGCTGGTAATTGAATTTTGTTACCTTTAGAGCCAAGCTAGCTGTTTCCTCCTGTTTCCAGACTTTATGCTCAGGTAAGATGCCTGCTGGCTCCAGCTTCAAATCAAATTTTCATGCAGAAATTGAAAAAACATAGTTCCCATAATGTCGGACTATTGCTTTCAGCAATACATATGAGGAAGACCTGAAGAGTCTTATAGACAGAAACTAAACATTTATTGAGTGACATTTAATTGGATATTGTAGAAAATATGAGGAACTGATGTACAGCATGTTTCTGTGCCCTCCTGGGCCCCACGTCTTCCTAGTGGCAATAGATGCAGATGCGTCTTTCAATGCCAAACACTTACGTGGCGCGACAACACACGTGGACCTTCTTGGGAGAGGAGTGCGGAGACACACTATGGTAGTTTTCACCAGAGGAGACTGGCTGGGAACACACACCATAGTGGTGAGGGAGGGGCCTTACATTCTCTAGTTGAACAATGTGAAAACAGATATTATGTCATTGATAACAAGAATACCGATGTTTGTACTCAAATCAGAGTTGCTGGAGAAAATCATCGGGACTGTAGCTGGAAATAGTTGTGACCATTTTGTCCGTGATGAGCAGATATTTAGGACAAATGAAGCAAGAAGAAGAAGAGTGGAAGGAAGAGCAAGAATGAGGGAAAGTCAAGTCAAGGCCAAAAGAAAAACTCTCAGAGGTACAGTGTGGTTCAGAGTCATCTAGCATTGGTGTCACAAGTAAATTAACCAAGCATTGTCAGAGCTGTCTCCACACCCTGGCAGAGAACAGATAGCAGGGGCGGACAAAATTACAGAAATGCAATGCAACGGCACTGTATTGCATACCAAGCTGGTGAAACTCATAATGTTCAGCTTTTGTTGCGACTGTTAGAAGTGATCGATGGGCATTTCTAATGCCATAGTGTTTTAAAGATTAATCCCATTTCAGTGTCAGGCAACTAGCCAATATATGGTCTTATATTTTTTTCAGCCAATGTTATCTCACCACATGTATATTAGTGACTGCATAAATATCACCAGAAAAGTAAGAAGAAACTGTAGTATACACTGAAGTGGACACAACTTAAATGGAATAGATTGTATGTTGATGTAGAATATGTACAGGGTTGTACAGTGTATGTAAAATGTTGGGCATCTAGAATCTGAATTCGTCACTGCCCACAAGGAAATACCAAGGTCAGCACGGCAGGGATTGGGGAGTGACGATAAGAAGCCCCCCCCCGCAGGGAATGTAGACTCAAGAGCCGGCAGGTGGATGCTGGGGTGGAGATGAGGCTTAAAAAACGCTACATAAACAGCAGCTGCAGCTGTAGTAGCAGGACATGTCTGTATAGCTTTCAGTTTTTTTTAAATCCGAAATATCTGTATTTATCATATCGGTTGGACTCACTATAATCCTTAAGATTTATATTATATTAAACCCCATTTTTGATACTATTTACAGTGTGGCCCGGATTTTTTCAGAACTTTCTGGAATTGTCTCTCTAACAATTTTCATCATTATTGTCAAAAACTGAACATTGCAAGATTTACCAAATTGTTATTCAGACGTTCAGTACATGTATGAACAATTTTTAACGCCAAATCTTCAAAGTGAAATGAATCACTGACTGAATCAGTAGCTTTTAGCAGTGGAACTTCATTTGTAATTTTGAGCAGGTGACTCGCTTGTCTACCGACTTTTGATAATCTGATTTACACCAGTTTTTTCTGAACTGTAGTTTTATTAAATCTGTTAACTATAACCTGAATCAATAGTTCCTACAGTCTTAACAGAGACTGACCATTATGACACCACTGTTCATTTGTATTATGTGTGCAGCAAGTGATTCTGTCTTTCACCCTGTAATGACAATTGTTTTCTTCTCAGATTCCAGAAATGCGTTACAGGAGCTGAGGACAGGGATGTTTGGTCAGAAGAAATCTGGAAAGAGTAGAACAGGAAATAACCACTTGCATAAAGAAGTGTTTCCCACTTGTCAGAATGAGCACTCTCAGGTGTGGATGGGGCAGTTGCTGGCAGAAGGATCACAGTGATCGACACCCTGGGCTGTTGGCTCCCGCTTCACTGAAGAGATGGACAAATAAAACTGCCGGAGGTCTTTCACTGAGCCAATTAGGGGTCCATGCTGTAATGCTGAGCGTTCCCTTGGATCTGACGTTCAGAGAGGTTCAGCAGGTCGCCCTGGAAGAATACATGAACCTTTTTCTATGCCAGCGTGGGGAAACACACAATGGTTCTGTTCACATACGGAGACAAACCAGCTGATAAATCTGTAGAGGAGCACATTGAAAGGAAGCATAATGCTCTACACTGGTTTAGTAGACAAGTGTGAGAAAAAGCACGATGTCACGAATAATATGAAGAAAACTGATGAGTCCGGTCACTGAGCTAATTGAGAAGATAGAGGAAATGGTGGCAGGGAACAGCGGCCGGCTATTCTACAGGAAGGACATCCACCTGAGAATTGACGAGAAGTTCAGCAGGAGGCAGATCAAACAAGTGCTGAAGCAGCAACTGCAGCGGGAGCAGAAGAGGAGAGAGCTGGAGCTGATGATGCGCTTCAAGGAAAAACTACTTGACCTGCAAGCTGCGATTAGGGGAAGTGTGACCAGCACTAAATCCAAATCACTGAGTGAGTATTAGGCTTTGATGGGGATGATTTACTTGTTTTCCTTCCAACAAAATAGAATTGCTTTAATCTTTTGTTTTGATGATCCTTGTTATTTGGTGACATGACCAAAATCAAAGCCAGGGATATTGGTCAGAGGAAGAAGGATGGAAATGAGGAGGAGGAAAAAATAGATGTGAAAATCAGCCAGGAAATTGAAAAGCTGGATGAAGACATACTGAGATCCAAGATCTTTTTCAGAGCAGCAAGGAGTGCTAACTTTTGACTGTATGTAAAAATCATAATATTATCTCCAGCTTTCACAATAATACTGAGCATGACCATAGTCAAATTTAGTTTTTGTGTCATTTCCAGTGAAAGAAGACAGTCCAGCACCATCAATCGCCGAGTCTTTGCCAGACAGGAAAAAAATCCACCAGCCATTTTGACAAAGCTCTGGGCTGCCTCTCTACACTTCAGATTGGCACCTGACCCTCAAATTCTCTCGGACATCAGAGTACAGATCCGTGCTACCACGTGACAACTTGGACCTGGACACAGAAGCTGATATTCCTCAATGAATAGTCTCAATAGACTGATGTAATAGAAAATGCATCCTAGCAGAGCAGAACTGATTTACACTCAGGGAATTTCAGTGGTGTAAGGAAAGGGCAGGCCTGTGTGAAACATCATGGAAGAATGAATATCATGTAATAGTATGATACGAGGGTAGCGGTGGCCTAAAAGTTAGAGAAGTGAGCTTGTGACTGAACAGCTCAGTCAGTGGTAAACAAAGTTTCTGAATCTGACTTACATGGAGAGAGAGACTTTTTTTTACTGTTATGCAGCCTTATTGTTATTGGCCAGAGAAAGTAATTCAGTGTGAAGGGAAGACAATATGGAAACTGTCTCACTGGATCTGTATTCGTGTGGAAGCTACAGTATTTCCCCACTGAGGTGATAATAATTTATCACATAATATTTGTTTTTTGTTTTTTTCTGTTTTTCAAAATGAAAGATTCAATCTTTGCAATTTAATGTCATAGTGCATTTGGGGTTTTCCACAAACTAACTAAAACTCACTAAATAAATAAGGAAATGAGGCATGGAGTCAAGTTCAGCGGTAATAAAAAAAAAAAAAAAAAATCATGGTCCTCATGATGGTTACTTCATCAGACGGGTAAAACAAATTGTTGTTTAAAGTGTCAGTCAAACTGCTGGGTAATAAAAAAAGATATATTTAGGTGCATCTTCATTAAACTCAGTGTGATGTGATGGAGAAGCTTTGCCCTTTCGTCTCAGATCTAAATATCTATTTCCGATGACAAACCCACCTGAGCCAACAAATCAACACTGTCTCACTGAATTTGTATGTAAACACAAGACTGTTCTGAAACTACCTCAAACATTAATTTCCCCTTTGTGTGCTGCATTTTTTTATTGTATATTATAAAAAACATTATCAAACGTTATATACGCCGACAGTCCTCTGTGATATTGGCTGACATATCAGCTCTATAAATGTATCAGTCTGGGTCCAGCTTTAACACAGAGAGCTCTGCTGTACTAGGGTGAGAAACGCCAACGTTTTCAAACCTTCGATTTGCAGACATTTTTAACCAAACCGCCACAAATTGGCCATTAATTTTTTGTTGCTGTAGGTTTGCGCAACATTTTGCAAACACGCAGATGCCTGCCTGCGTGCGTGCGTGTGTGTGTGTGTGTGTGTGTGCGTGTGTACCACATCTACACAATTCTCACCGGGGTTTAGGGAAATTCGTGTAACTTCTGTCAAAACATAGTTCAGAGACTGAAGACAAACCGATTTTTAGCTAAAGCGACTCACTCTTACCGAGGGCTTTCTAGCGGACACGAAGCCCTTGTCATCTCATTTCCATCTTTTCAGGGAGTCTTAGCGGGATTTAACACCTGAACCACGAACTCACGTTAAAACATATCTGTCCACGTACCAGCAGACTGTGTCCGGTTGTTCGTTTAACCGCAGCTCTGTACATGTCTAGGCTGCTGTTTAGTGTTTTCTCCGCTAGAGAGCTCCAAACCACCGCGGCTATCGGCAGACGAATCTCCGTGACGCAGTTTTCAAGGGCCGGAAGAGAAAAATTGTAGTCGTTAGAAATAGTGATAGTGACATGACGAATCAAACTGCACTGTGAGAAACATACAGCGAGCCGCGTAGAAAACCAGGTGCGTGTTTTATGTGATAAGTAGCGTGGCGCTCAGTGTTTACCTGTGATCGAAATGCAGTTGCTATCGCAGGTTTGCTGTTATTCTGTGCTGCTTTGAATGGAGTGTGAATGAGGCGAGCCCAGCGTCGCTTGCTGACAACGGAGCTAACTAGCAAGCTAACTTCAGACTCAGGCTGTTTGTGTGCAGTGTTTTTGACTTTACCGAGGACTGGATCCACACGTACTGACAATGACCTAGCGGCTGAGCTCATAGCATTGGCGTGTCATAACTTTTGTGTCAGTCTGTCAGCTCTCTTTGCATCTGTGTCGTGTAACCGTTACCAGGCCTAATCCTGAATATCCTCCTTCATGTGCCAGTGTAAACAGATTTTTGGAGAAGTCTCTTTTCACAAACAGAAAGGATGGTAAGAAATGTATCATTTACTCATTTGCGTTTGAAATGTAGGCCTATCCACTGCATTGATACAATGTACATATTGTAAATGGAGTAATTAATGATTTATACTAACCTTTTAGCAGCAGAGTAAACTGTACCCCCCCCCCTCTTTTTTTTCTTTTTTTTGGCTTTTGACAGCATGGACGAGTGAAAATTAAATCTACAGCCCAGCAGGAGGAGGAGAAAAGAAAGGAGCGAGAGAAGAAACTGAAGATATACGTGGCTGCACGAGATGCCTGTTTTTCTAAGGTCTGTTAGAAAGACGCACCATTTAAATGATCGGTCCGGTGATATTCTGTATTTCTGTCATTGTCATCAAATCAAGCAAAAACATCAAAGCCAACAATGAACTGATCCTACTAACCAGTGTTGTCGGCGTAGTTAAAGCCTGATACAGCTTACCACCACACCATTGGTCTGACTGACATGTTCCTTCGTTGCAATGGACACGGGCACTGTGGTTTGTTTTGATTCAATCCCATATACATCATCCTGCTGCTGTTAATACCCACTAGGGCACCACATGGATATTAGTCCGTCTCTGGGAGTAGTCCCCAACAAATGCATTACTTACTCCTGTTTGAGTAATGTTTTCCGAAAATTACAGTGCCCAGATGTTTTAGGAAATTACTGAGCCTTTTTAAAAAGGAGAATCATATACCTTTGACGTGTGGGAACAAATGGGCTTAGGGATGAGTGCAACAGAGAGGGTAGGGAAGTAATAAAGTATGGAGGGACACACAAACACGTTGTCGGTTTTAGTCTTTTAATGGGGTTTTTTTAAGTTAAGAAAAACATAGACTGACACCAGTCATATCCTTTAAATGTCAGTCTTTAAGCTATATATGAGAGTTAAAGCACAGTGTGTAACCTAAATGCCATACTCATCATTTAATGTATAGTTTCATCCACTGAGCAGTGCCTGTTAATCAGGTTCAGCTTTGTTTTGTTCTAGTGCTCATATCTATTATGTCCTTTTCCTGTGTCTGTCTGCCTGTCTACCACTCTGTTTGTTTACCTCACACTCCTCACTTTCATCTGTATGACAGAGGAAGGAGGGTATTTGGGATGACGAGGCTCTCCAGCTGACCCAGCAGCTGCTATCATCCAATCCTGACTTTGCAACCCTCTGGAATTACAGGAGAGAGATCCTAATGCACCTGGAGACAGTGAAGTAAATTAATTAAGTTATTTTGTCACTTGTAGATTTCAGAGTGTAACATTTATAAGATTAGATTTGACAGGAGAATAGTGGTTTTGTTTCTTGATGTCCGCTCCAGGGACGAGGATGAAGTGCAAAAGATTTATGAGGCTGAGCTGTCATTTTTGGAGTCCTGCCTGAAGGTGAACCCAAAGTCCTATGGAAGCTGGCACCACCGAGGCTGGGTTTCAGCCCGCTTGCCCCGACCGGATTGGGCCAGAGAGCTGAGCCTGTGTGATCGCTGCCTCAGCCTGGATGACCGCAACTGTGAGTAATGGAGTAGAAAAAAGAAAAACCAAGCAAAGGGTGCATGTGGAGACATTGTTTTGTCTGTTTATCCAGAGACAGTACATCCCTGACCTATTTTCATGATTTAATTAAGCTTTGTTGCACCTTACTCTCCTGTTCCGACCAGTCCATTGCTGGGATTATCGCAGGATGGTTGTGAAGATATCTGGTGTGCCTGTGGATCAGGAGTTGGAGTTCACTGATCGTCTTATCGGCTCCAACTTTTCCAACTACTCCAGCTGGCACTACCGCAGCACCCTGCTGCCGCTTCTCCACCCGGAGTCCCCTGAGCCCCCGTCACCGTGCCGTAAGCCACCCCAGACCTCCCCTCCACCTTCTCCGCAAACTCATTCCCATCGCGTCTGTGAAGAGCAGTTACTCAAAGGTAAGCCTAACAACAACTCAACACATAAATGACCTGGTTGTGTTGTCGGCAATACCCTATATAATGTGGGCAGTCTGAGGCTTTACACTGACTGCAAATAGCAGCACTTTGCCACTCAACACATTCAGGATCTAACTATAGCCTTTTTTTTTTCTTTTTTCTTTTTTAGAATATGAGCTTGTACAGAATGCTTTCTTCACCGACCCCAACGACCAGAGTGCTTGGTTCTACTACCGGTGGTTGCTAGGTAGAGGTATGTTTGTCTGTATCTGTGTGTATATTCACAAATATGTATGAAAGTACACACCAGTTTTCCTGTGCATGCAGATATTTGCTGTACTTGATCAGGTTCATTTATCAAACGTTACTTGCACAATCCTAAAGTCTCTGTCTTTTGAACAGCGGAACGTGAAGAGATGATAAGCTGTGTGTATGTCAGTCGGGATGAGGAGAGAGTAGCTGTAGCCTTCTCCCGGCCGGTTAATGTGAGCGTGTTTATTTATTCTCATAAAGTAAAGCATTCTCAATTTCACAATTTTTTTTTTTTTTTTAATACAGTTGGTCACATACGTTACCATTGCGTTCACTTTTGAAAACTCTACACACAGTTTTCTCACTTCATACAAACCTCAGGATCAACTCTGGTACCGGAACACTGACAACATTTTGTCTCCCAACAAAGAAACTTGGTCACTCGTAACATGACATGAAAAACACTAGCCACCAGTCGGATTACAATATGTGTCACTATGTAGATTTTGCTTTTTATTTTTCATAAACTAAGAGTAGCCTCTTTTTACTGCCTGTATTCTGCTGGCTTATGGTTTATATTACAGTATTTCCTAATCTACAGTAATTCCAGCAATATAGAACAAACGTGTATATTCACTATGAATACATGTATATGACAACTACAGATATTGATATACAGCTGTGTTAGTCAACCTTGTCTTCTGTCTTGCCCCCTTTTCTGCCTGGCAGTCTTTCATATGGCCCAGGTAGTAGCATTAGCATTTTTATTTTATTTTTTTATTTATTTTTTTTTTTTTAGACGTAGATGTAGCAAATTGCAGTCAAAATTTATGCAAACGCTATATTCGGTTATGAATGTCAATTTAGGAGTTTTTAAAATAGTAAGTAAACATGCAAAATGGAACATTTCAAAGACAAAACAATTCTCGAATTTGAATTGGGAAGATGAGGTCAAAGCCATGAAAAGTGATCCACAGATTATACGACATTAGGTCTCATGCAAGAAGTATTTGTAGGATGAGATTTGTTCTTGTTCTTGCTTGCGCGATTGATTTTAAAAGAACTTGTGGCATTCACCAATTTTCTTGTATTTACAGTTTTCTTTTAGGTGCAAATGAGTCAAGCGAATGGTCCAGATTGATCATGCAAATCATGAACAGTAGCCTGTGAAAGCTTAATGCAGAATTACTGTTCTGTTTACCAGGCTCATCATCATGGGATGCCAATTTACTGAGAGGCTAGTAGATTTTTAGATTTTATGACCTTGGTGTATAGTCCAGCACATAAACTTCTAAATTAGGGCATTTGCTTGGAAAAATGTATTTCCCCACACTCAGCTGCCACTTTATGCATGTCACATCACCGACTGTGGGTTATAATATTATCCCATCTAATATTGTTGTGACTGTCACATGACCGCCTCTAATATTAGTCATGGACTGTTTTGTTTTTATTTACTCTTTGGTATTTTTGTGAATGAAACTTGCACAAACTTGAACAGGTCACTTTTTATATGGCAATTTCAGGGGTGTTGATTATACTAATCTCAGGAACGCACACCTCCTCATGAACAGGTGGCACTCCAAAGACAAGTAGGAGAGGTTTAGTATAAGAATACGAAAACGTTCTTGCATGAGGCCCAATGTTGGCTGCTGTGCTGACTGTGTGAAGAGTTCGAAAAACAACAAAAAATAGTGTAATGTCCATGTAGTACTCTGCTTTGCACAGTGACCTTTCTTCCCGCCTTTTGTCTGTCAGGCGCAGTCGGTCGGCCTGCTCCTGGTCCTTGACGGTCAGCCCCAGAGAGTGGAGTGGAGGAGTGTCCACCCGCGATTTAAACACAGCCCTGTCTGGGTATCCTTTTCCTTTGTGGCTCAAAATTGACAGGTTACCCAACAGACATTAATGTTGACTGTCACTAGGATACTAGTTTAACATTCTGTTCTCGTCATTTTACACATACCACGTGCCGATAAGGCGCTGTGGTATGTGCACCGAGAGAGAGAGTTTCATCACAAAACTTTGATCAATCTACAGGAGTGGACTGTTATCGTTGCCTCTACGACATTAGCGAGACTTCCTGTCTTGTCTTGTCGAGGCATAGTGACACAGAGGACACCAAGTGTAGTCAGAAAGACAGTTGACGTAGATGCATTTTCGGAGGAATCTGTTGTTCCAAAGTGTTGATCAGCAGGGCACTGAATTCAGCTGCAGCAGTGCTGCTTTGTATCGGACCTCACAGGAGTAGCTTCCCTTGGCGGGGAGCCTGCAGTCGTTCCAAAATGTTGACATTCGTGTTTGAAAAACATCAGTGATTCTATTTTCAAAAAGTGATGTTTTTTTTTTTTTTGTTTTGTTTTTTTTTAAAGATTATTTAAAACATTTAATATGGAATAGTGGGTTTTCAATATTTTGAATAAACAATCACAACTCAAGGTCCATTCACTAGCACTACTATCACATGGTCTTCGTCGTTGGATACAGTTTGCTCAGTTGTGATGGAAATTGATCCGTTGACATGAAAGCTCAATAGCTGTTATGATTTCCTCCCTTCATTCATAGGGAATGTTATTCATGGAATTCTGAATGTTCATTCAGAATTCCATGTTAATAGTTATTTTATTTCCAGATGTGACTGTGGCCAGACACTTGTCAGTGGTGTTCACTCACTCAGGGACTGTAGGTGAACACTGTGTGAGGAAGTTGCATCAACCTGCAGACCGCCTTAAACTTTACTGAATCAGACAGATGACTCTTCCCTTTGGCTTTATTTTGCTCTTTGCTTCAGTTTTGTTTAAGACAAAGACAAAAAGGTCTGTTTAAGACAAAACTGAATTTTTTAGTGTTCACTGATGATGTTTAACTAGTATGTGCAAATCTCAATTAATTTATTAAAGCCTACTTTTTCTAAATTAGTGTTAGGCATTCCATCAAGGATGTTATAATTTAGTCACGCTGCCCTGCTCTACTAGTCTGCTTTACTGGCACTGGAAAAGAGCCATGGATTTAACGCGTACACTCATGCTGTTCGTTTTGTTAAAGGTGGGGAATTTATGTCGGAATGAAACTCCTTTTTGCGTGTGGAATAAATAATCTTGATTTTGTCCTTTTTTTTTTTTTTTAACCTTAACACTATCTCAGATTTGTGATCTTCCTCCTGGAACAATAAGTGACATCACCAACGAACACAATCTGACCGTGCACTGGACTGAAAAACACACTCACAGAGACTGTGCTCTTTACACAGGTGATACATAAAGTGTGTCTTTGCATGTCATGCTCTGTCACTGTCTGGATGATCAATATATATTTCCTCAAGCTTCATTATGGTTTTCTAACTTCCTCAGGTCGGACTGAGAGTTATTGTCGTGACTCTGCTACGGATCAGGAACTTTTCAGGTAATATCTTGGCACAATAGCAGCACATTGTGTAGTTGTTTTTTTTTGTTTGTTTGTTTTAAAAAAAATTTTTTTAAGGAGTAAGAACTGAGTGCTGCTGTTTCTCTATAGGAGTGAACTCTCAGTAGAGAAGACCTCTGTGTTACAGTCGGAACTACAGTCATGCAATCAGCTACAAGAACTGGAGCCGCTCAATAAGTGTAAGCACTTTTAGATTCATTAGACAGAAATTTCTCCACATTCTTTACAGAGTGAGATCGTCAACTTCACAAATAAGTACATAATACTTCAATTTATTTATTGCTGATCATGATGTTTTCATGTAGCCACTGAACCACTTTCGTTGCCTTGGCAGGGTGCTTACTGACCATTATCCTCCTGATGAGGGCACTAGACCCTCTGGGATATGAAAAGGAAACACTTGCTCATTTCCAAACACTGAAAGTGAGTAGCAGCCATATATAGTCTATGCTGCAGCCCAAAAAAAAAGGCAGAGATCACTGACTGAATTCTCTCATTTTCTCCCTCAGAAAGTGGATTCCATGCGCTCTGCTTATTACAGTGACTTGTGCAGCAAATTTATGATTGAAAACACCATCCTGAAAATGGAGTATGCTGAAGTACGCGTCTTCAGCATTTCTGACAGGGTTGGTTGCAAATTACGACAAGAAATCATATTTGCTTATCTTGAATCCAATCTGCTATTTAGGGAAGTTCTGAAAAGTCATTCCTCCTGTTTTTTTGTAACAGAACCTGACCACCTTATGCCATCTGGACCAGCTGCTATTGGTCACCCATATCAATCTGTCTTCTAATCAGCTGCAGCGGTTGCCTCCACAGTTCGCTATGTTGCAGTGCCTAGAGGTGATAAAGCTGCAATTCTAATCCAGTTGTGTCTCTTACATGGACAGTGTTTATTTTCTTCTTTTGTGTGTCCCACTGTTGATAGACAACAGCAGCAAAGATAAATATTGATTCATTTTTTTTCTGCAATTAAATGACTTCCTCACGCTTGCAGGTCTTGGAGGCTGATAACAACTCCATAGAAAATCTGGAGGGACTGTATCACCTTCCCAGACTGGAGGAAGTCCTCTTGAGAAATAACAGTATCCTTAAATCAGACACTCTTATTCATTAGTCTGCCTGTTGGAGAATGTCCTGTTCTGGATCTGTGTCAATCCTGCAGCACCAGTCTCATAGGGATCAGTTTATATTATATCTCTATACTCCTCTCGCAGTGTACTAGGGACTTGAGAAATGTGTGAATGAGCTCTGAATGTTGAAGGCTCAACACTGCAAAACAAGATATTTCTGTAACACAATACATAGACATCTTTGACATAGTGTCAACAATGTTATTACTTCACATTCCGTTGATAATCTTAGTTTTAATTGAATATTTATTTGGGAATTTTTAAAACTTTAATACTTACATGTATACCCTTTTAATAACACATCATCTACACAGACTCCAACCCCTTCGTGCTTCACTTCCCCTGATGCACTTGAGAGCAATTATGCAGCTGAGGCTTTGTTCAGTTTTTGTTGTTTTTTTGTTTTTTTTTCAGTATATACCTGTCTAATGTAAATTTAGGCTTCCATTTTTTTTGTATTTAGAAAAATTAATCCATATCTCAGTGTCTCAGCGACACTGGATCTTACTTTTACACTAGTGTTGGGAATATCTGAGTCATATCTCCTTCTATTCAGTGCTACTAATGTTACTCACCACAGCACACAGGAAGTCTTTTTCATTAACCCAAATGCACAGAAATCTCTACACTGGCAGATCTTCAGCCGCTGGCTTCCTGCCCCAAGCTGAAGCACCTCGATCTCCGTGGCAACCCTGTCACTCAGACGGCCAACATCGAGTCGGAGTTAGCAGAGCTGCTGCCCTCAGTCACAGATCTCCTGCTCTGATCAGACGGAGGGCAGAAATTACTGCCACCATCGTCCAATTGTTTAATAGTCCTTCACTTTCCTATTGTGTTTGTTTGTGATAGAGCAAGTGGGCATTTTGTGACTCTATTTGTTCCACTTGTTTGGCACAATGTCAATCACAGCAACCCCAGAGGGTCCAAAAGCCTGGTTCTTCAGAGCATATGTCAGAAACCTCTCTAACACCTTCAGTGAACTGTCTAGATTTATGTGTGTGTGAGTGCTTAATAACCAATGTTGCTTTTCTTCTATTGTGTGTGCGTACAGATTTCCTTAATACAACGCACCCAAATGCATGCAGAAACACTGATAATGGAGTAAATTGACTGTATGGATTGGCGTGCAGCAATGCTGGCTTATTGCTTCTGTAAGCTTTAAAACGATTGAATTAGAAAAAAAGCTTACAACGGATCATCAGATCATCACATAGTTCTCATGCGCATTTTTTTTTTTTAAAGGTTGTGTAAAGCATTTAATATATGACCATATACTGTTGCACAGTATGTCACAGATCCAGTAATAAAACAGCACACATTGTGTCACTGCCTTCCAATAAGCTTCTTTTGTGGTTTTTCTATGGTGAAAGAAAAAATAATAATAATAAATATCAAAAGATCTGCCAAAGCCACCAGGAGTGTGTCACCTAATTCAGCCTTTAGTTACACCACTATCTATTTGATAGATTAGACTGCGATATATCAGTTGGATGTTTCCTTTACTGTGATGTCATGGCATTTTCAAATGGGAAACCTTGTTCCTTGGGAGTGTCTAAGCTAACAAACTGAAGTCAAATGGAACACGAAAAATACCACACCTTTCAACTCATAACATAAAAGAATAAACAACATAAAAATAATTCCACTTTCAGTTTCTCCCACATCTTTTAATTGATTAGGAAAGAGATTAGGGAGGCCATACTAACTGTGTCATGTCATATCAGAGTTATAGTAATTACGAGTTTCCGACCTGTAAATGGCATTCACATCAACTTACAAGTTGTAATTAAAAAGCTTTGATATACATTTAGATACACAAGTATTTGGACAGTGACGCAATTTTTGTAATTTTGCCTTTGTTCACTACCATGATGGATTTGAAATGAAGCCGTCAAGATGTGATTGAAGTGTAGACTTTGAGCTTTAATTCAAAGGGTTTTCACAAAAATAGTATATAGTCCTTTTTTTTTGTTTTCAGAGGCTGAAAAGTATCCGGACAAACCAACGTAATTATAAATATCAGGATTATTTTTAATACTTGGATGAAAACCCTTGCGGTCAATGACTGCCTGAAGTCTGGAAACCATGGACGTCACCACATGCTGAGTTTCCTCCCTTGAGATGCTTGGCCAGGCCTTTATTGCAGCCACCTTCAGTTGCTGCTGCTTTTTTGTGGGTCTTTCTGTCTTCAGATTTGTCTTCAGTAAACGAAAAGCATGTTCAGTTCGATGGAGAAGAAGAATATTCCATTTCTTTGCCTCGAGGGGCTCTTGGGTTGCTTTCACAGTATGTTTTGCGTCATTATCCATCTGTACTGTGAAGCACCGTTCTGTCATTTTGCAGCATTTGGCCAAATCTGAGCAGATAGTTGAGCCCTATACACTTCAGAATTCATCCTGCTACTTTTATCAGTTGTCAGATTATCAATAAACACCAGTGACCCAGTTCCATTGGCAGCCATACATGCCCATGCCCATGTTTGCCAGATGATGTGGTTGCTTTGGATCATGAGTCGCTCCTTTCCTTCTCCATACTCTTCTCTTCCCATCATTCTGGTACAAGTTGATCAAGATTTCATCTGTCCGAAGAATCTTGTTTCAGAACTGGGCAGGCTTTTTTAGAGGGTTTCTGGCAAAGTCTAATCTGGCCTTTCTGTTCTTGAGTGTTACCAGTGGTTTGCACCTTGTGGTAAACCCTCTGTATTTACATTCATGAAGGCGAATCTTGATTGTAGACTTTGACAATGATACGCCTGCCTCCTTCCAGTTCTTGACCTGATTAGATGTTGTGAAGGGGTTTTTCTTCAACAAGGAAAGAATTCTGTGATCATCCACTTCAGTCTTCTTCCCCTGGTCTTCCAGGTCTTTTAACGTTGCTAAACTTGCCAGTTCACTCCTCCTTTTTAAGAACTTACCAGATTGTTGATTTAGCCACTCCTAAAGTTTCTGCCCTCTGTCTGATTGGTTTGTTTAGTTTTTTTACAGCCTAATGATGCCCTTCTTCATTTACATCAACACGTCTTTGGATCGCATATTGAGAGTTCCCATGACCAGCTACCAAATGCAAATTCAACACTTGGAATCAAGTCCAGACCTTTTATCTGCTTAATTTGTCATGAAATAACATGGGAACAGGCCACATCAGGTCTCCCTGGTAGAGATTTTCAAATAAAATTCCTGTCTTTGTGGATTTTTCCATTTTCAATGGCATCCCAAAATATTTATTTAACACTCCCATTGAGACTTGACGCATGTTCATTGTCCCCCTACGTAATGCAATAGAATGAGGCAGCTCTAGTTCAGAGTTGAACTATAACACAGTTGAGAAATCCTACTCAACCAGTCAGTGTGGACACCCATTCCTTTACAGAGCCTAATCGTCCTGTGAACAAGTTGTGGGCCTACCATGCAGTGGGTGAGGCAACTTTGATTAAATCTCACCACTGAGGGGAATTACAGGCCTTTTCCATAGCAGACATTCTGACATGTCACAATAGGAGAATGACAGGGTATGAATAATGATGGCTAAATTCCATTTAGCTGCCTCAGTCCGAGTAATGTTCATGCTGGCTCAGAGTCACACTGTCATGGCTTATTCTGACACTCGAATAGAACTGAGTTTGTTTAATGAATGAATAAATTAATTGATGATTGAATGACAAGGAATGGGACACAAGCCAAAACAGGTTTGGACTCCAATACTACTAGTAATGTCTCCTGTCTGTGCATCCGGAGGCGTGTCCTCTCTGTCTTAGCTCACAAGTATTTAAAGGAGGCCTGAACAGAAGATTTAGCAGCAATCAGAAGATTTCTTCCTCCAGTCTGCACTGTCACATTTCTTCTACCACTGAACTGAGTGAGTTTGGATTAGCTATTTTAAATGTAGCTCTTGTCTACATATACCCTGGTAGTTAAGCCTTTGATTAATATGAATTTAT
Source organism: Xiphias gladius (assembly GCF_016859285.1). Taxonomy (NCBI): domain Eukaryota; kingdom Metazoa; phylum Chordata; class Actinopteri; order Istiophoriformes; family Xiphiidae; genus Xiphias; species Xiphias gladius. The sequence continues at coordinate 22,887,395 of NC_053405.1, read as the reverse complement.
ATTGTTAGGAATGTCTTGTTAGCTCAGATTCATTTGCATTCAAACTGTTCTCCTAACACTTTACTGTTGGATTTCATGCCCATGTAATTCACTTGATTTATAGGAAAAGGAGAATTGCGAATTAAGTTCTGTATTGCTGTCTTTCTACCCTGCCAGGATTATACATATAATAGTCCAAGAGTTCAATTACTGGCATTGCTTGCATGATTAACTCTTTTAGACTTAGTTTTTAATGTCCGCTTATTTCCTGAATGAATAGTCCTTCTTCACTCAAACCTGCATGAAACAGCTACAGTCAATTTTGATGAATAGCACGCGGGTATATCTGCTGTTGACATCACGGGAGTGAACTTAAACCCACTTCATCTGACATCTGACCAAATTTACTTGGCCTATATGTATGATTTAGTTGTATATATATATATATATATATATATATATATATATATATATATATATATATATATATATATATACACAATATATATACTAGTCAAGTGGGAGTCAGAGAAAGTCTGCTTTGAGTCACTGGGATGTAGCACAGCAGATAATGAAGTGATGAGAATCTCATAGCAGGTTCAGCTGTCAGGCATCTTGTCATCCATGTTTCACACAGTCTCACTCTCACTGCTATGCAGGAATGGTGAGGGTTGTACCTCCTCATCTCACTGTGTTAGTTTACATTGGACTGCAAACATTTTATGTTTTATTTAACAGATCAATAGAAGCAGCAGCAAGGATGTTTTTGTTCATCCACGTCTGCAGGTTGCTTTTCTGGGTCAGAGACACCCTGCAAACAGCCTGTAATCTCAACCATATGGAGCAAAATTCAATGCAGTCTCATTGACTTCATTTTCACTTTTAACAGTTTGTGAGGGCCGATTCCTGCAGTAAACCTCCACAACCGACCGAGGCTTCCCAGTTATAATGACTTGGAGGTGAAAAGACATAAAACAGAGCTACGTTTAGTTGAGCAGTTTTAAGCAGTGGTAGTGGCATGGCTCTAAGGATGGCAATGTTGGTCAGTCGGTCCACCATTTTAGTTCAGACTGAAATATCCACAAGTATTAGATGGATTGACATGAAATTTAATTCAGACATTTATGTTCCCCTTAGGATGAATTGTAAGAACATCCCTTCATCTTCAGGTCAAACTTTCAGTTTGCTCAACACTTTAGTTTACAACCAAATACCTGCAAAGCTAATGACATTCTATCAGCATCAGCTATACTTCTTATTCAGTGCTAATTAGGGCCACAAATAACGAGAACGATCATTTTAACAATTAATTAATTTACCTATTATTTTCTTGATTAATCAATTAATTGTTTGGTCTTTAAAATGTTCAGAAAAATAGTAAAACTATAGCCCAAGGCCTTCAAAATGTTTGTTTTCTCTAACCAACAGTATTAAAACCACAGATTAAATTAATTAAATTAAATTAATTTAAATTTCTGTCAATCAGCAAAAAAAAAAAAAAAGTTTTAAATGAATGGACTAATTGTAGCAGTTATATTGCCAATTATCAAATATAAGCATGTCAAATTTTAAGCAAATGTTAACATGCTAACACGCTAAACTATGATCATGGTAAAACATTACGTCTGCCAAAAGTCAGTATGTTGGCATGCTGATGTTATAGCTATAAACAAAGAAACTACATCAAGTTTTCATTTACTTTAGCTGTTGGTATGTTTATTAGGCTGTTACATATGTTAAATATGTAACACATAATTGTAAACTGGGAAGAGGTGTTCCTTCACCTACTGCAGTCACTGGACACACTGCCCACATCATGACAGTGTGAAGATAAAACAGTTTAGAAGTGATGCTGCACTCAGCTGTGCCATATACGAAATGCGAAATTTCCTTCTTCTTCCTTCCTCTAAAGTAATCGGACAGTGGATTAATTCTGAGACAAGTGTGCTGTAGCATCTTAATGACGTGACACTTTTTGAGCCATCAGATGTGTGTTGAACACCCAAACAAAGTGTGAAATCTTACAGGATGTTAACTCCTATTAAAGAAGACTTGCCTTGGAGGTGCATGTATAAAAATGGTGATATCTTTTAGGAAACATATAATCAGTGACAAAGCCCTGGATTTCCTCACTGCGTTTGTCTTTTTCTCAGGATGCCTGTAGAGATTCGGTCAATCAGGGACAGGACTGCAGTGGGCCGGTTTCCAACGGTCACTCTTGGATTTGGGGAGGACCCAGAGGAAGAAAAAGAACAGCCAAAAGAGAAAGATGTTCAGACAGACAATGCATGTCGGCAGTGGCTGCTAAAGGTCTGTCCGTACTGCTTTCGTGGGCCAAATGATGATGACATCACAGATACTTTGGTCACTGGGATTGATGAGCTGGATAAGGAAGACGGGATAAATGACGAGAAGCCTGTGACTGGTGACAGCGAGCTTGACGGTAACTGGCATCTCGGAGAGCTCGCAATTGTGTTGTTTATCACACGAAATAAAAGCCAGCCATGTGATAGACTTCCCTCTCTCATCTTTGTTTTCACAGAACTCCTTCTCAAAGTGCAATCAATAGACCTGATGAAGAGCAAATCAGGGGAGAACCGCACGGAGCATCACACAAATCTCTACCAAAATGATAACTTAATTATCCGCAGAGGGCAAAATTTCCAGATGTGGATTACCCTGTCTCGGCCGTTGAACCCCAACACTGACAAACTTCACCTTGAACTTAAAACAGGTCAGTCAGAGTCCTTGACTGTAACTGTGCAGTGCTTGTTAATCAGGAATTTGCACAGTTTATTCTTCGTCAAGCCATACATTTAAGAGTGTAATGTCATCATGTTTTGGGGTTTTTAATAGACATCAGAATAACATTAGAAAGATAGATGGAGACATCACAACAAAACAGATTAAGATTCATAAGATATATGAATTTCTCACATGACTGGCCTCTAATCCTAAAGTGTGTGTGTGTGTGTGGGGGGGGTTGGTTACTATTGCTATGGTAACACTTCTGGTTGCTATGCTCCAGGCAAAGCGTTTCACAAATGCTGAGTCCTCAGTCCTGCTCAAACTAAAATTCCTGTCTACTGACATTTCACCATCAACGCTGCCACTAGCCAATTGTCTGAGCCTCAACCCTTCTGTCTCCGCTCTCTCTGCCATTGTGTCGAGTGCTGTAGGGGACACAGACCAATATAGATCCTATAACAGCTAGGTGTGCTAACAAGTAAAGCTCGAAGAGAATAATTACAATGTCTCATTTACAGAAAAACTGTAAATGAACATTTTACCATATATTTACTACTTAATACTGAGAAAAAATACATTTCAATGAATGAAGTGACCAAATAAAGCCAGTTTTTCAAAATTAAAATCTATATTGTCTTGAGAAAAAAAAAATCCACATTGTGATGTAAGCCATCTGTCATACAAGCAATAAGCAGGAGGACAATAGCAGCTGCAGAAAATGCAAGTTTTTACACTTTTGAAAATCATGCCACCACTCTCTAAATGGTGGAGATTTCATTTTGAAACAAACTATCTACCAGGAAAGTACCATTTTTCCATTCATATGTCAGTTCAAACTTTTTTCCAGCTGTGCCTGTGCCACCCTGTCCTCAGTCCAAACAGTGTATTCTGAGATGCAAGCCCCACGACAGGAAAGCTAATCACAGCTCAATCTGTTTCTTTTTTTAAATTCAAGTGAAAGTCGACAGTTGAACGCACTGACTTGGTGGTTTGCTGTGCGTCCACTATCACTTTAGGAGGAAAGCTCAGTATTTCAGCTGTAAGTGGAGTTTTTCCCAGCCAGTTATATATAATGTTGGAAATTGTGAGTTTCTTCGTTATAGAGTACACTGTGTTTTGGTAGTTCTCATTAAAGATTATGGTATCTCTCTTTATACCCAGGATGCAGAAGTCCTACAGGTACGTTAGACATTAGTATTGTTCATGGCAGACAGTACGATAACAGTAACAATGAAGCTGAACAGCAAAATGGTGCCTAAGCAAAGATTGATTTTATAGTACAGCTGCGCTGAGATCAAATGCTGTCATGACATGCTGTGTGTGCATGTGCGTGTGTTGTGTGCGCATGTATGTGTACACACCTTGTCAGGACAGTACATTCTGGATTCTTTCTATCTGGTTTCTGTTTACTGAAGCATGCACAAGGCAGGAAGGTAGGTGTGGCATTAATGGTGGTAGGTGATCTAAGGTGAAAAAAAAAAATACTGATTGAACTGTATTGTATGTATGTAACTGTATATCTGTTTGGGCATGTCATGAACAACAGCAAGCCATAATTTTCACGTCACCCCTTCACATGTATGTAACGTGTCTCCCCTCTCACGTCCTCAGGACCCCTGCCAACAGTGTCAAAGGGAACCCACGTAATCATCCCTTTAGTAGAGGAGTTGCAGGACGACCGTTGGGAGGCTGCTGTTGTGACACAGGATAACAAAAGGATAAAGCTGTCGGTGAATTCTCCACCTACGGCGGTCATTGGCCGATATCAACTCACAGTGGAAACAAGTTGCACAAATGGCCAGGCCATTTCCACGCATGACCCTGCTAATGACATCTACATGTTACTCAACCCCTGGTGTGAAGGTAAAGATGGGATTAAAAAGTAGTTATATTTTTCCGGCTGCGGCTGGATCTCTGGGCAACCCTTTCCAAGACACATACTGTACATGTATAAGGTCGATATCTCTGGTTAGTAGGGTTGGGGGGAGTGGGGTTGGGAAACTTTACAGTACAACACCATATAGCCCTGCTGTAAATGCATAATGTATCTATGTAATGAAATGTTATTCGCTTTCTGTCGGAGAGATAAATGAGAGGATCGATTACTCTCATTCCCGTCCCGTAAACTTAAGGCTACAGCTAGAAGCTGCTAGTTAAGCACAAAGACTGGAAACAGGAGGAAACAGCTAACCTGTCTCTCAAAAAAATACAAAAAATCGAGTTACAAACAACTAAAAAAATCTAAATGTAAATGTATCTTGTTTGTTTAATACATGCAAAACAGCAGTAACATCCCAGAAGCTCCACTGGTTGCTTGGGAACTGCTCAGAGCCAAGAAATAGTCCAGTGAATTCTTGTTTTTACACTTTTGTTTTTGTACATATTAAACAAGATATAACGTTAATTAATGAGCTTAAGAGGTGCTGGTAGGTGGATTTTGTTATCGTTGATTACAGCCAGGTTAGTTGTTTCCTACTATTTTGCAGTCTTTGCGCTTTGTGCTTAATCTTGACAAGGCCATATCAGCGTTCACAATCATTCCTGAGAAAATATGTAGGAGGCAGACACCTGTTTTAAACAATGGACATAAGAAGACTTTGATAAGACATTTCAAACTCAATCCTCACAGACACTGTCAGACAGACACAGATAGTCTAAAAAAAAAAAAAAAAAAACACTTTACCAAGTGGATACTTTATTCTGTGAAGTGTCTTTTTTTATCTGCACTGGTTTTATCACTGTGAAACTAGGGACATATTAGTCTCATAAAACTGTGGTCAAATGTAAGAAAAATGATGCCAGAGGTCATGCTTTAGAATTTCAACAGTTAGTTTACTTAGTTAGTTATTTCCAGTTTTAAAGCTGTACTTACTTTCTCTCTGTCAGGTGACACAGTGTTCATGGATTCTGAAGTCGAGAGGCAGGAGTACGTCATGAACGATGTTGGGCGAATCTACTATGGCACAGAGAATCAAATTGGAGTGAGGACCTGGAACTATGGACAAGTGAGCGGGCTCCGTTATCTTTCCACATCAGTGTTTGACCTGAGTAGCAGAAACTGACTGGCCTTCCCCACCTCCCTTGTGCATTTCTCTGTTTTGGGTTCAGTTTGATGATGGGATTCTAGCTGCCTGCCTCTTTGTCCTGGAAAAGAGTGGAACTCCTCCATCTGGTTGGGGAGACCCGGTTAATGTGGTGCGAATCATCTCAGCCATGGTGAGACTGCGCTACCTCTTTTTCTCCACACCTGATCAGTAACAACTGGAGCAAACAGGCAAAGGATTCGATGCAACAGAATCTCGGTCCAAAAATCACAGTCTTTACCTACTGCAAACAGTTCGGCACACAGGTGGTCAGGCAAGAGATCAGACCAAAATCAAACCAAAAAAGGCTGGAATGGAGGAAATGGTAATGAGGCAAGAGAGGAGAGGTGAGTATTACAAAATAAAACAGGAAACAATAAATGAATGATAAGAGAAAAACATGAAAAACATGATGTCATATGATCTACCTATGTTTATGTTTCTCTTCCTAATGTGCCAGTAAACACTGACCACAACAAGAGAACCCCCTGTTCAGTATGTTTTGTTCAACCACCTTAGTCAATGATAACAGTCTCCATCCATCGAAATAGTGGGTCAACAGGATGCCTGTAGCATCGTAGGGTCTTGGCTGATGGATTTTTCTCTATCCTTTTTGAGCGCCAGTAGAGAGTGGAGCATTTGGACGGAAATGTCTCTGCAATGTTTAAATATATCCTACTGCCATAATCCTGCCATTTTTAGCCATGGCGGCAGCATGGCTCGAGGTCCTTCTGCTGATCCGCCACTTCAGTTCAGAATTGAAATATCTCAACAACTATTGGATGAATTAGCATGAAATTTGGTCTGGATACTGTGTCACTATAGAGGATGACTCCTGTTGACTTTGGTGATGATCTCTCCTCTATTGCCACCAGCAGGTCAGAGTTTGCACTAATCCTGTGAAATATCTCAACGTCTACAAGACGGATTGGCACAAAATTTCTGTTACCTAGTTTTCCGTGCTCTTCATGTTCCTGTCAGTGAAGAAAGTATAGTCTTGTTAGACTCTTAAGCCCTTTCTCAGTTTCTGCTCACATGCAAAGCAGCTGCGGAAATGGGGCCGCTACTGAGCCCGTACGCAAATGGAAAGGGAGGGCTCGCCCCTTCTGCAGGGACAGGCTTTCTGTTTTGCTGGGAACTGAGTTTATTGCTTCAGACTCAGAAGTCAGATATATATAAACACTTTCTTCATTAATCCAGATCAACTCCCCTGATGACCGTGGTGTCGTGGTGGGAAACTGGTCAGGAGACTATTCAAGTGGGACTAGTCCAACAGTATGGAGTGGAAGTGTGGAAATCCTGAAAGAATACCATAAAAAGAGCGGCACCCCCATTAAGTATGGCCAGTGCTGGGTCTTTGCTGGCATAGTCACAACAGGTAAGCTTATTGCTTGCCCTTTTCTTCTTATCATGTGTTTATGTGCCATGTGCTTGATTGACAAGTAAATGTCGCACAGATACTGACCTCCGATGCCTTATCACTCAGTGTTACGCTGTTTGGGCGTCCCCAGTCGCACTGTGACCAACTTCAGCTCAGCTCATGACACAGACATCTCCTTGACAACAGATGTATACTTGGACGAGAACCTGGAGCCTATACTTTACCTCAATGCCGACTCTATCTGGTGTGTTCTGTCACTGTCTTTGTAATGCCGCTACACGTAAGACGCTTTTACTCATCTCGACATACAACACGCTCTAGTTTATCAAGCCTGACGTTCAAGTCCTTTCCTGAAGGAACTTCCATGTGTGGAACGACTGCTGGATGGCTCGTCCAGACCTGCCTGCAGGCAATGGCGGCTGGCAGGCTGTGGACGCCACGCCTCAGGAGACCAGCCAGGGCACCTTCCGCTGCGGCCCTGCTTCTCTTGCTGCTGTCCGCAACGGTCAGGTCTACCTCAAACATGACTGTCCGTTTGTGTTTGCTGAGGTTTGTGGAATACATAATTTATCTTGAAGGAGCACTTCAGAAATTCTGTATTGCACTTTCACAAAGTTACGGGACAAGAACGGTCACAATCAATGTAGCAGAAACAAAATTTCTAAAATACAGTTTTCCCTCACATACGTGACCTACAGGAGTGACAAATTAATCTTTTAGTTGTTGTTTTATGTTGACAGATTATACGTGTACTGTGTACTAATGATATGATACATGGTAGCCATATGGTCGACATCAAAAGATGCATGACAGTTTCCCATCTGTTTTGGGCTTTGTTTTCTTACTCCGTCTCTCTCTCTCTTTTTTCTCCCCCTCTGTGCATCTGAAGGTAAACAGTGATAAAATCTACTGGCAGCGGAATGCAGATGGGACCTTCAGTCAAATCTACAGTGAGACAAAGACTGTGGGCCACAACATCAGCACCAAGGCCGTTGGCTCTGATGAACGCAGTGACATCACACACCTTTACAAACATCCTGAAGGTATCATCAAACAAAATGCACAGGCGGAAGAGTTCACTCAACAGAGATCACGAGCACTCGGAGTATCGGCTACAAAACCCCTATCGAAAAGGGTTTGACATAGGTATTTCTACTGTATCGCTCATTGAATTAACGTGACGTTTCTGGTCATCCTCAGGCTCAGAGGAGGAACGCATTGCGGTGGAAACAGCATGTCGCTACGGCTCCAAAGCAGAGGCCTATTCGTCTCCCACAGCAGAGGACGTCACTGTGAAAGTGACCCTGGATGGTGAAGGCCATACAATGGGAAGGGATGCAGAGCTGACCATCACGTTGCGAAACAGCAGCTCAGAGCAACGCACAGTCACCCTGCACAGCCAGGCGGCAGTAATGTACTACACTGGTGTCCACAAGGCCACAGTCAGAAAGGACAGGACAGACCTGGACGTGCTGCCCAACGAGGGTGAGTGGCTGGTGTTAGGGTGGTTTTCAGATGAGCTTGTGGCACTAGGGGTTCTTTTTTATCATTACCCTACAGGTGTCAATATAGGGAGTTTTATTCCTCTGGCAGCATGAAAAGGCTTCTCTCACAATTATAAAGAGGGAATCTTTGATTGTATTTGCTTGGTACAAACTTATGCAGACTGCAAAAAACAGTAACAAGGAATAATGCCTTTTTACCCCGCTTGAAGGAAGAGTTATTTAGGCAAATACACTAATTTGCTGTCTTACAGAGTATCTCATGCGTGAAAGTGGCATCAATCTTCTCATTTAACTCTCAGCAAGAAAGCTAATTCGTTTATTTCCCTAAATGTCAAACTACTGCTTCAACAATGTTACTTGATACAATAATATAAAGCTAACTATGTTTAGATAGCAGACATTTTAAAATCAGACAATACTGACAAGTGATACTGAAGACGACAGATAAGTTAAAAAAAACAAAACATAGATGTATAGCAACATTGCAACAGCACTTCAAGACTCAACATACATTGTTGCCTTTTCCTGTATACAGTTAAAGTTTTGGAGTGGTCCCTGGAGTACAAAGACTACAAGGACCAGCTGATAGATCAGGCCGCCCTGATGCTGACACTGTCTGGCAGGGTCAAGGAAACACAGCAGATCCTGGCCACTCAGTTCAGTTTCCGACTCAGTACCCCAGACCTCATCATAAAGGTCAGCCAAACAGCTTCACAGGAAAATATTATTGGTAATATGATTTAAAAAAAAATCTCATTCAGATCTGACTTTGATTTCTTTCTTGTTTTGTTGTCACACAGCCCCTTGGGAAGGCTGTGGTAGGAGAGAGGATGGCAGTAGAGATTTCATTTGTGAACCCGCTACCACAGGTGCTGAAAGCAGTGATATTCCACGTGGAAGGACTAGGCCTCCTAACTGCTCGAAAGATTAATTATGGGTGAGGAGAGAAATATACTTTATATCATGCTCGTCTTTTTTCTTTTTTTTTAACTACCTTGTCTGTCTTTCTCTTTTGTGACTGCCATTGTCATTTCCTGTCCTTCCCTCAGAGATATTGGCAGCCATGCCTCCGTGTCTCTCACTGAGCACTTTGTCCCCTCCCTGCCTGGACCAAGGAAATTACTGGCTTCACTAGACTGCAAGCAGCTCACTCAGGTTCATGGTGTGACCAACATCACTGTGGAGACAAAAAGCAACGCTGCTCTATAGTGATTCGAAAACAGAGGCACATTCACACTGAATGTTGTCATTCCGTCCACACAGGCGCCGATGTGTTGTACTGAGAGTACATTTCCGTATAATTTATATTAAAAGCTTATTTTTAAATGTAAAAAATTATGACGCTGCATTATTTTGCATAAGAATTTCAAAATAACCAATGACCACAGACAGAGAGCTAATCATGAAACATCTAAGAAAAATGCAGTGTTTGTGTGATTTCATTTTAGGGAGTCCCACAGTGTCCCACAGTGGTTGCAGGGGTTGGACAATGTGGCAGCAATGAAAATGAAAAGAAGCAATGAAAAGAAGTGAGCTTTTGTAAAGACAGGCTCAATGTTCAGATCATGTTTTCTATAATTATATATACCATATATTTCTATGTTCTGTCTTTGTTGAGACTATGCTAGGTGTGTTACTTGCATATTGCATTATATTACAATGAGTTTCCAAAATGTTTGCGTACCCCATTTACATGTAATAGAGGAGCAATAACACAGTTTCATAGCGATATTATTTATTACTGTTGTATTGGATTGTATTTCACAGTAAATGTGTGTCTAGTTCTGTGGTCAATTAATAGAGCACATACTGTAGGGTAAAAGCCTTAGAGTGAAATGTCTAAAAGGTCTAGTGACAATTTTTTTTTTTTTCCTGTGGAGGTAATATGCATTAAGAGTGCAGAAAATTGTGTATTACAGGTTTGTTCACAATATATGGAGAAATTCATTGGAGCTGTCCAATAGCCATGCTTTAGACTCTTTTTAGAGTCTAATAAGTTTAATCTTTGGATTAGAAAGTGTGGATGACTTGGTGCGGTTTAACTCCTCTAGGGATACAGTCTGCCTGCAGACCTTTGCCACTAATACACCGATCAGCCAAAACATTAAAACCAGTGTTACATTGTACAACATAAGATTAAAAACAGTAATTGTTTTTTTTATGTATTATATTTCTCAGGGGCTCCTGCCTCATTATATAATGTCTCAAATCCTGACTGGATGCCCTCTGTTAATGTTGGTCACCTATATTTCACTTCTGATGGCCAGGCAGGATTTGGGCAACACAAGAGAAGCAGCAAGAAACTAGAACATAGAAGCTTCACAGGTAAAAACCAAATGTGCTGCATATCATTCAACTAAAACCACTCCAGAATGAATGAATGCCTTCGATAAGACTAAATCCTCTAAATGTGTCATTTAAATGTCAGATCTTTTTCATGGGCACCTGGATCTGTATCAAATATACAAAAAGATAGACAACATAGAGTTCCATAAAGCAGCAGGTTCCTGACAGTAAGAATTAAAAGTTGCCCTGATTTCACCATACAACAATGTCAGAATACACGTGGCAAAGACGAGCTGAAGAAAGCACGACATCAGTGATAACGTTCGTGGAAGACTTGCTAACGAGAGGTTTGCAGCTCCCTTCTGCTACAGCGCTAAATATCGAGAGAGCGCACCGAAACCTCCGACCAAAGCCCCACCAAGATCAGGTGTGGTCAAGTCGTCAAGTTACAGAATGAAGGAGGCAGGATGTGCTTAAAGGGCTTGGTTAAAAAAAAAAAAAGACTTCAGTTTCCAAGGAAAAAAACTTGGACCATGTCTGTGCACTGGAGCTGCTGAAGAAGAGGAGGGAGTATGCAGAAGTGAAAGCTGCGCTCAGGGAAATTAATATGTCAATGTTTTTGGGTAAATTATTTCTTTACCATGTTACTGGTTAATGATTATGTTTGTGCTACCATTCCTTGCAGCACCAGGGGTGTAGGATATGAACTGTATATAGGCTTGCAGGGGCTTAAAATATAAATACGTGCTAAGTATCAAGTCAATTAAAGTAACTTCTTATAATGTAAATGGTCTGGGAAATCCAATCAAGAGGAGCAAAGTTCTGGCAAAATTGAAGAGGGAAAGTAGTTCTCCTTCAAGAAACTCATCTATCAGAAACTGGGACACTAAAGACTTAAGAGACGGAGATTTAATCAGTATTCGTCTTCCTGTAGTCAAGGTTCTAGGAGAGGGGTAGTCATTTCTAGCAAATTAATCTCTGAGTGCACAAATGAAAAGAAAAGTATTGATGGGAGACTTCTACTGGTCTGGGGATATCTGCAGGGTGAATAGTCACTTTTCTGAATGTTTATGCTCCTCCAGGATCTGCAAGGAATTTCTATTAACAACTCTTTGAATTATTAATCTCGGAGGCTCAGAATATCCTAATTTTTGGGGGAGATTTAATGTCAGACTTGACCCGACCTTGGATACTTCAAAACCTTACTACACAGGAGAGAAGAAAACTATAAAGAATATAAAATTAATGATGGGGGAGCTGGGACTCTCAGACATAAGGAGGGATCTGAATCCAAGAAATAGGGACTACACCTTTTTTTCTCATCCCCATTCTGTCTAATTTTGTTAAGTTTCAAAGAGATTTATATAGAGTGATAAATTGCAATATTTGGTCCATGGACTTGTCAGATCACACCATAGTTTCTATGGATTTTAATATTAGATTCTGAAAAGAACAGCACTATCTGGAGGCTAAACATAGGGATTCTAAATCAAATGAGCCGGAAAATAAGGCTGGATATAAAAGATTATCTTGATGAAAATGATAACGGGGAAGTGTCCTCACCGATTCTTTGGGATGTATGCAAAGCTGTTCCGTTACAAACAGAATAAAAGAAATTTGAGAACGTACATAAAACACTAAATCATGAAATAGAAATGGAAATAGACAGGAAAAAGAAAAGATTAAATGAAATTACTCAAACAACATTTAAAAAGAAGGCAGATCTTTCTGAAACAGGCACGAAGCCGGAGGAAAATCGGCTAAACTACTTGCTTATAAATTACCACAAGCAACAAGCAGAAATCACAATTTATAAAATAAAGGATGCTACAAAAAATTCCATACACTTCAAATGAAAAGATATACAACAGTCATTCGAAACCTCTTATAAAAATGTATATACAGAGTCCAAAATAGATGAAACAAAGATAGAGGCCTTTTGGACCTGATAAAATGACCTCAAGTGAGGGACGACCAAAATAAGCTTCTAATAAGTGAAACTACAGGTGATGAAATTAAAAATGGTGGTTTACCCTCGGAGTGGTGTAAGGAAATGAAAGATCTGCTGACCCCTACAATGAAGGTCACATATATCCATGTGCTCAAGACTAGCATAACTCCTCCGTCTTTGATAGCAAAAAGAGGCTAAGGATAAACTTGAATGCGGAAGTTATCAGTCGATATGTGTACCGAACCAAGATTATCAGATCTTTACCCACATTCTGGCAAAAAGAACTGAAAAAAATCCTCCTCCAGAGAATAAGTCTAGATCAGACAGGTTTTATTCAGCAAAGGCAGAACCAAGATAACATTCGCCAAACACTACATGTGATTGAACATATAGTAAAAAACAAACTCTGAACAGTATTATTGAACCTTGATGCAGAAAAAGCCTTTGATCCAGTCAGCTGGCAGTTTTTATATAGAGTATTACAGAAATTTGGATTTCATCAGACCTTGATTAAAACTATTCAAGCATCCTATAATAACCCAAGAGCAAGAATAAAAATAAATGGAGCCTTATCAAACGCCTTCGGCCTGGAGAGAGGGACCGGATGGGGCTGTCCACTAAGCCTCTTACTGTTGAAGTGTTTAGTCAGGGGATCACTCAGGATAATATTATCACGGGTATAAAAATGCTAGGTCAAGAAGATAAAATTTTCTTCTTTTATTTGCAGATGACATTTTAACTTGTCAAACCCCGACGGTTCAATTTTGAAAATTTTCCTTCTTAGATGTTTTTAGCTCCGTTTCAGGTTATAAATTGAATATACCAAAGACCCAAATACTAAATTGGAATTACAAGCCTAGCTGGATCATAAGATCCTACATCCATCTCAATTGGGATTTGGATCACATGAGATATCTAGATGTAAACATCCCAAAAGAATGAACACATTTGCATGCCTTAAATTGTAATCAGTTAAATCAGAAAAATAAGGGAGAACATAAAGAGATGGAATTTAATTCTAATATTAAGCTTTGAGTCACGAATTAAGTCAGTAAAAATGAATATCTTGCCTAGGGTACTATATTTGTTTTAGACTGATAAGCAATTCGGCGAATGGCATGACTTAATATCGCAGTACATTTGGCAAGGGTAAAAACCAAGGATGAGATTTCAAACTCTTCAAATGGCAAGGAATAAGGGCGGACTTGCACAACCTCTGCCTAAAGGACTATTACAAATGGGCCCAATTGAGGATCTTGTTTTGTTGATGCAATTCTGACTGACAAGCAAGTTGGAAAGAAACTGAAGAGAACATGTCTGGGGCAGTTCCAATTCAGGCACAGTTAGGGGATAAAAGACTAATTAAAAACTGAACAGAAACAGGTAGTTAGTGGATCGGCTTATCTATGAAAACATGGTTAAATGCTATCACTAAGAATGGCTTGTTTGAAGAGATAAAGACTCTGAGATGGTGCTCTCTTGACTTTACAATAAACACTGAGTAATTTTCAGACATTGAAAACGTAAAATAAAGTGGACTTTTTTTATCCTTCTCCAGGTACGCCATCACCTAAACAGTTCTGTGTTAGAGTCAAAAGGTTTTGAAAACAGCCCATTGAAAGTTTTTATCATAGGACAGATTGGTGACTTAAGGAAATGGAAACTAACAGTTGCGTCCCAGAGGAAGTCTTGATAAAATATTGTGAATGAAAATGGAGGATATCAAGTTCAACCTCACTGAGAGCATTTGGCTGGAAGAGTCTTGTTAGATATTTTATCACCCCCGTGCAGAAATCTCTCCCCTCAGGCTCTTCCAGCTCCTGGAGGAATTGTGGTTCCCAGGAAGCCAATCACCACCACTTGTTTTGGGCCCGACCAAAAGTAAATACTTTTTGGCGTAAGATTTAGACAGAAGTAGTGACTGTATTTGGGGAAAAAAACAAACTTTTAACCGGGACGAACTCCTTTATGGGCTTCTACATTCAACATTTACAAATATTAAAACAAAACACTTTTTTGGAATACTGAGGGTAGCTGCTAGGAAAGCAGTTACAAAATGGCTTAAGCCAGACACCCCACCTATAGAGGACTGGTATGATACCGTTTATGAAATCTCTGAAATGGAAAGAATCCCCTTCTCCATGAGGCTTCACGAAATTAAATTTAAGGAAATTTGGGAGAAGTGGAAAATGTATATTTCCCCGAAACACCATTATATTGTTTAAATTTACCTTTTATTTTTAATTTAAAATGAAAAAAACAACCCATGTTTTATTTTTGTATTTTGTGTTTATTTTTCTGTAAAATGCTGAAAAAAATGGATCATCATGTAAAGGTGTCTAACTAAAGTTGACTGTGTTAACTGCTGTAATTATGGGATTCCAAATAAAGGGGAAACTCTATATTAAAGATACACAATAATGCTGATTTTCTAAAATACCTTAATCCCGGTTTTGCATGAGCATGAATAGTTTAAAATTTCAAGAGGAACACTGATGACCCTTGAGTAGAATTTAAAAATCATCTTAATGAAATTTGTGAAAAGAGTTTGCAAAAAAATTAAAAGGGGCTGAAAATCTAAGTTGGCACAAGTGGACATGGCCTACGTGCAATAACTACGACCAGAAGAGTTTTACTTCTACACCCGAAGTTCAGGGCTTAAGAGCAAAAATGTAAAGTTCTTTGTGAATGGTGGCGCAATCCGCACCAAAAACTACAAAGTTTTATCTCGGCCGGGGTCTAATCTTTCAGGAAATGTCATTAAATATTGTTGGGTAGTTTTTGAGGCAGACACCTCCCGAGCAGCGGTGATTAGGCTCTCATGTCTGACACGCATAATTGTGCTGTGTGTCAGACGTTGCTGATGGGGTGTGTGCTGATTAATGCGCGTGGCGCCCCCCCCTGGAGATTCAGTCTGGAGTCTGAGTCTAGTGCTTTACGTAATGATGTTCAATTTCAACTGTTGCGTCTGAAACTTAAAGCAGCCTCGTTTTCCGTTTGTTACACAGCACAAAAAGGTGACGAGAGTGATGGTACAGGGATGAAGAGTGTGAAGAATGTTGTGATTAAATCTTTCCTGATCAGTTTTACAGGTGATAAACTTCACAGTAGACCTGCAAATAGCTGTCAAGTGAATGTAGGTGGGGTGTACCTTTCTATTGTCTTTTCAAGAGAGGGAGAGGGACCTCCAAATGAATTGTCTGATTTTCTACGAATATATATCAAACAAATGTTTGTTTGATTAAACTTTTAGTCTAAAAAATGTGAAAATACTGAAAAAGGTCCATCATCATTTTTATATTGCAAGTTTTGTCCAAACAACAGTCTAAAACCTGAAGATATTAAATTTATTATGACATAAAGCAAAGAGAAGCAGGAACTTGACTAGTCAGTTAATCAACTTTCTGTGCTACGAATATCACTATATCAGTCCAAGGCCACCTAATACTGACATGATTCAGCTCGGTGCCAGTGTGTCATCATATAACTTCTATATTTTATGAACAAAAGCTGTTAAAATAAAACTCACTTTTAACACTATATACATATCTGGGAACTCGGTGATGCTTTCAGCATTTCTAAGTTTCTTGGTCAACTGTAATCTGATTGGACGGCCTGTTAAAGGCCAGTGGCAGACAGGGCTAAAATTGAATTAGATTAGATTAAATCATGCTGCACAAACTGGCACAAAGCCATTCTTCTTCTCATTGTGTGTAGACGACCTTAAAAATCTTCAGCGACCACACCTGTATATCAAACGACCCCACATGGTGTTGCGACTCTTGAGTAGACTTTATATTTTTAGTGAAAGCTGTTGTAGCGATTTTATGGTTGTAACAAGTAAAGTCTGCTTCGTGATAATCTTCACTTTTTTTGAATTGAAAGTCTGCCTTCCGTGCCGTCTCTGTCTGGATATGAGAGAAGTTAATGACTTAGTTTCACTCCCAATCGAATAATACTATGTTTGACTCTTGGTTCCTTTTCTTTTTTTGGGTGTCAACAGATCGTGTGCAGATCTCCTGTGACAGGATGGCACAGACTGCAGGAGGATATGAAGAGGCAGATTGCTTGCACTTTGATCAGATTTTTATCACGGCCGCCGAGCTAATCTTCATGTCCGATGTTTTTCCTGAGTAATAAACCAATTTAGTTATGACCTGTGTGTAACAGTAGCACTTTGTTCACCAAATTCACTTTAACTTGTCCTCTATATTGTTGGGGGTATTTTGATTGGATATCATGGAGTAACCTGTTGAGTCCATCCTTCAAAAGACCAGGACTCGCGCATTCGTTTAGTGAAGTATGCAGGACGCAAAAGGTTAAATTTGCATCTATTTATTAAAATACAGCCGTGTCTTAAAGATTGAGGTTGCTTACAGAGCTCTGGACCAGACTATGCATCCCTGACGAGCATACAGCATTCACATCAGTTCACCAAGTCTGAGTGACTATTCTCTCCCTGACCCAGCAGATATTAAGTTTAAACAAAGTAAATAACATTGTCGGCACGGTCATCTTCTTATTGGCTGAGACCTCAGTCCCTCCTCAGGTATGTGCCTCCCTCGTACGGACATTTCACTCTGGACATGATTGACTCTCCCCAAGGACAGTTTCTCAAACTGTCATGCCGCCTCCATATAAGGGGTTGTTTGTCACATATAGACAACCATATATCTTTGGGTGCATTCTTTACAGAATAACACCTCTCTTTAGTACCAGCACCTAAGTGTAATAAGCACCACAAGCCACTTTCTTTTAGTCTCACAACAAGATAATATATAAAAACACATAAAAATAACCCTTCAAACCTAAAAAGTTTATCCGCTGGGCTGTGTAAAACACATTTTTAAGTTTGTTCAGTTGTGTAACATGAAGTCACTGTTGTTTTTTTTCTACAATTGCTCACCTCCTCTGGGTTCGCATTTACCAAATCACATGAAAAGATAAGTTCCTCACTTATTTGATGTGAAGCAAGATGGAGACTTAACAATCTGATTATATTTTCAGTATTTTGTATATTAGCCTAATTAGGCTTTGTTCTATATGTTTTACGACTCCTAGAGGTGAATATCCCCAGTGATTCTGTGTGGTTTGTATCATACTATGGCCGCCCCAGGCAAGGAATTGGGGCTAGAAACGTTTGAAGCAAGAATGTGAAAAATGGGCTTCTCTGTAAGCTGGAAGACAGTGACATTATCACAACAGTATTTTCTGAAAATATGAAAGGTCAAACTGATATTGTGATAGTTTCCCTAGTTTGGACAGAAAGACTGATTTAATACACGTTAAAGTCAACATAAATCTTGGGAAATTGGAGACATAAACTTGTTTCTGTCCTTAGTCTGATGTTGTTTGTACTACAAAGTGACGGATGAACACCCATCGATTCTGCAATATGCTCTTTACTGATAAAATGTTTGCACACATGGCCAAAGTGCAACTTTTATGCCTCGACCGGCTCTGGTATCAGTAAAGCCCCTTTAGGCTTTGTGGTTTTCTTCTTCATGCTATTGAGCTATTGGAAAAGCAGAAAAGACTTCAGGGTGGTTTGTATTTAAAGTTGTTTTGCGTTGCACTCTTCCAGGTGTTGCACCAGACCAGATGCTTCACCTGGGAGAGACTACACGGGTTACACTTGATACATGGAGCATATGTGTGAAAGTACAGGTAGCTATGTGTCTCAGGAAGATGTGGCCTCTGCAGGCTGACCTAAAATCTGCTGCAGAGCTGAGCAATGTGTGTATAATACAGTACAAATACAGTAGGTCTGTCAGTATGGCACAGAAAATAGGAGAAAGGATATAATCCCATACGTGCCCATCATGTCTACCTCTTTCTGACGCCCTGGACCTTTGGAGGCCAGCATAACATTGTTCGGAAACATCTAAATATTGTCCGTTCCTGGCGAGAAAGAGACTGCAGCCTCATTATGCTACAAGTAGTGAAGAGGTTTTGTTTGTTAGTGGCAGACACACAAACAACAGTGAACAGGGTCTAAGCTTAGACTTCAGTTTTTAATGATTCTGAACAAGCCTTAAAGCGGCACTTCAGGCTTAGAGTCTCTCAGCCGACTGAAAGGCAACAAACATGAAGGATGCATCAGTTTTTTGAGGGTTAAGAGCACTTTGATATGAAAGATTTTGCTTGCCTCTTATTACTTAATTTATAGAATTAAAGTGACTATAATCAATATTTTTTTTAAATAACAATGTATCAAATGACTGCATCAAAATGTGAGGTGTCGCTCGTAGAAATGAACCCACAGACAATTATCACCTGGATCTGCAGCTCCCCTCGGCTTCACAGAGCTTTGTCGTGAGTTTCAGCTCACTGTTGAGCTATCTGGACCGCCACTTTAATGTTGTGGTTCACTCTCAATGCTCCTAAAGCGTAATCTTCAGTCGAAAACCCACTCTACACTACCTGCTCGGCACCGAAAGGCAGACAGACTAGCAGGTGAACATAGTTGTGCATTTAGCAGCTAAAGAGCCAGATATTTCCCTCATTAGTTGGTAGAGACCAAAAACAGACCTAAAAGAGAGGGAATATTGGAACTACCTTCAACAGATGACACGAGACGTGACCCCCAAATGAATGATAATGTTGCTGGGTAACTGCTGGTAACTGATGAATTGCAGCTGTTTGCTAATGAGTGCACAATCTTTTTTGGCTACTCGGGGGCAACGGAAACAACCTGGAAACACAACATTGACATTTTAAGTTCCGAAGTAGAACGTGTTAGCAAACAGTTGGCCATTTACCCATCCAGCAGTTACGGAGCAACATTAGTATTTATTTAGCGTCGTGTTTGTGGACATCTCTACAAATGTAAGTCCAATATTCACCCTTTTTTAAGCTCTATCCTGATCTCCCCAAACTCCTGAAGGAATATTCGGCTGTTTAGCTGCTTAGTGCTCTGCTGTGTTCACTAGCCAGTCTCTATCAGCCTGTCATTTGGTGCTGGGTAAACAACACTATGAGTGTGTTGAAAGTGAACCAAAACCGTAAAGTTGCAGGACCGAAAACCAAAACGAGTGAGTTAAAATACACCACAAAGCTCCATTGAGCAGAAGGATTCATCACTACAAGCAGACCTTTCAACATACGTCATGTGATCCATTGCTATTATAAAAATATTGGTAATAGCCACTTTAATGATGTAAAATTGGACAAAAAAGCCTCAAAATGAACTCATCAGTGCATATTTTCGTGTTACTTTTTGTTTCCCAGCATAATAAATGAAATTTGTGCCTTTTATTTTCATTTAATGGTTTATTCATGTAGATACTGTAATCAGTCAACTTAATTGCTGATTTACAAACACATGGAAGCCCATTGAGATAATACATCAAGTTGATATGACAAAAAAAAACAACCTTTCTCTGCAAATTAAAATCAATGTTTCGTGTTCATGTTTTGTGACAGTTGGAAAACTGCAAGACTAGTCCTGATAATTATTATTGCGTTACATTTCACAGTCAGGCGTCCTCCGCCACAGTGTTTGACCTTGCAGGACAGATGCCAGGTAGGGGGGAAATAGGCGTGTCATCACCCTAAAAGGCATCTGCCTATTCGTGCCGGACAAATTACTTTTCTTTATGCTCCTCTGGATGCGCTGTTTGTTTTTGTTTGTTTTGTTTTTTCTCGCTGCTCAATTCTGTGTGCTGGATTAGCATAAAAAACAAGGTCAAAATGAATCAAGCTACAAATGGGAAATGGTCTCATGACAGCATTGGTGAGTGATAAGTGACGGGTGAGTGACACAAGCGAATGTAGGGCACAAAGACATCATGCTGATTTTTAAGTTTACTGAATCCTTAGATTATCTCTGCAGGGGAGCATTGGTAAAGCCAGCAAATAAATGCTTTCAAATGTGGATGCAGTTATTGGCATGACACTTTTGTCAGACTTTTTTTTTTTTTTTGATTTAATAAGTTCCTTAAGTTCGTGATTGATAATTTAAAACCCAGTGTGACTCTCATAACCATTATCATTTAAAAATGCATCACCTTGACTGAAATTCATCACATGCATAATGTGCGATGACAGCTGCAGCTGTGGTTTGATTATTACACGGGGTTTACTGTTTATGCAAGATAACTGCTTGTGTAAATGCCCAACTGTCATATGATAAAGAATCACAACACACAACTCATTTCATCATCAGTTCATCACAACACCGACTGCGAAACTGCAATGTTTACCAAAGCTTCACAATGATCAGGCTTTACTTTTCAGGTGACCTTTGACTTTAATTAGTTATGATCATAATTATAATAATAATAACAATAAAAGTTATATTGCAATGTTCAGAACATTAAGGAAAAATTACAGTACAGAGTGATTAAAACCTGAAGTGAAAACTATTTAAGATAAACAACCGTTTAAGATAATAAAATAATTTTTGCCTGGTATTTAACATCACTGTCCTCCATGTCCCTCCTAGTCACTCTGAATATGCAACAGATCTGTCTTAAAAATAGCCTTTAAAATGAACAAACAAGAAACTGACTAGTACTGGTAGTATTTTCAGACTCTACCAAGTGTAAGCAGAGACACTGTGGAGAGCAGCAGACACGTGGCTCAGACAATAATCAAGTGGAACAGAAGGCTGAGCATCATAACACTTGATCTGCGCCATTAGAAAAATAACAGGTTATCAAATCGGATTTCCATGTTTTTTTGGCTGAATTAAAGAGACACACAAAAAGTAAACACAGTTTATACTATAGTTTTCCAGTTTTAGAGTGTTATCTTTGGTCTTGAATGAGCAAACTGGAGGAAAGTGGAATATAAATCCCTCATGCATCAGCAGCAATATTATAGAGTCTGGATTTGTTTGTCAAATTCACTGCTTGGCAACCTGATCATACTCATTTTATTTTACATGTTTCTGTGCCCTTGGACGGTTCAGGCTAAATATGGAAACAGGATCTCTCTGAGACAGAACAGGGAGTATTAGGAGCGTTACATTAAGGGATCGGATTGCTTGAGCTCTCAAATCAAAATTACCCATCGAACCTTATCCCCTGTAAATTGTCTCCACTGGAAAAATGACTTTCAATGAAGTGTAAATTCCCAGGTGTTGACGGAGGTGGAAAAACTAATTTTTTAGGTACCTAGTGATGATGTTACTGGAGATGGTATTGCTTGCATTTACATACATGTATACCTTTGTATCCTGATTTTGAGCCTTATCCAGGTTTTGATTATATTCTATTTTGGAACATAAAAAACCTGGCTATTCATATCCCCTTATACATGATCAGTATTCAGGTTTCCGATTACTTGCCTGCAGGCGTGTCTTGATTTCTCACCATCTCAACCACTATGAGATGATTCAGAAATATGGAGAAGGTGCTTACGACGCACTCTTTGTCTTGGTGAATTGAGGTACAGCTTAATAATGTGAAATTTAGTTGCATTACCCTTTAACCCTTTAGACAACCCTTTTGATAGGCGATGTAATATTTGAAGTACTTTGAATTGCTTGTCTGAAGAGAAACTTTCTTTCTGTTGTGTTTCTTGAGCAAGGCACTCAACCACAGTGAATTAAACTGTGTAATTTGGATGCTGCTGTAATGGAGCATGACATTGTGTAGATACATTTAGAAAATTCTTTTAATTAGCCTTCTGGGCATTTGCAGTCATTTCTGCTCTGCCTGTAATACCTTTGCAAAGCATATTTCAGTGCCTTGTGCTTCTTTTGGAACAGTAGTTTGAAACAGAAAACAAGTGATACTGATTTATTAAAAAGGCTTTGTGCCAAGAACATCTAGTACCCCCCCTGCCCTGTAAAAAGGTGAAAGCCCAGATGCAATCATTTTTAAAGCCGAAATTAGATTTTTCTAGTCAGATAGATAGCTCTTTATCCTGCCGTAGACGGTGCTTTGGCTCAGCTCCCTCCAGTGCAACAAAATGTATATAATCACCAGGAAAAGTCATTTTCCTGGAAATGTTTTATCTCAAGCAGTTTAAGGGGCAACAATCAGTCACCATGAACTGCCACAACTGAAGGTGAGAAAACGCCTAAGCTTTGTCTCATAGATACTACGACTGCAGCTCTTTATTTATGTTTCTCATTTTTTAGCCACGCTAGCAGCATGGCTTTAGAAATGACAATTTTGAAATTTGGTATTTGGACATCGGTGGTCCTCAGAAGACGAATCCAGCTGACTTTGGTGATCCCCTGACTTTTAATCTGGCGCAACCATGACGTTGACATTTGTTCATTTGGTAAACAACCCCCCAGGAATACTTAATAATAAGCTTTGTGATCCCTCAGCTTTTCCTCTAGCACCATCGGTAGATCCAAATTGTGTTTAGTGGCAGTTGGCACATGTTAGCATGCTGACATGCTAAACTATGACCGTGAAGAGTAGACATGATACCTGCCTAAACCTACAGTAACTGATTTTTTGTCCACTTGGGGGCAGTGGAAAGAAGTTGATATGCTGAACTTAGCAAACATTTTCGTATTTACACAAACAATAGAGCAACAGAGCACGATGCTCTACTGTTACGGAGCAGCATAAGCGTTAATTTTGTAGATGTGTTTCTGTCCAGCTGGCAATTTTAAGTCCAATATTCACCAACCCTTAGCCTTGTTTTTGGTCTCTACCAACTCCCGAGGGAAGTATCTTTTTAGTTCATGAGGTACATGAAGCATGTCACTTATACGTTCACTGAAGCTTCTGCTCCGTGGAAAGAGACTAAAAAGAGCGGCACACGAAAACATCAGATCTGTGTGAACTGATGAGGAGGCTGTAACCTTCCTCAATTAATACATGAAACAAAAATAAATGCCATATTTCCATCATGTTTTCTGTCATCTTGTTGCGCCCTCTTCTTCTGCAATGGTTGTAATGGTACAGATTGCCAATCAAACTATCCATAAAATGTTTCACACAAAACTTTTCACTGGAACAACTGCGATATACTTATTGAAAACAAATCCTTATTCTTTCCTAACTGGGTCCACAGAGATATAAATCATGTTGGCAATCTTTTTGATGAATATGGTATTATGCTGTCATATTAATGGTTTATGTCTGTACATAGTTTTCCAATTACTTTTAGAGAATTTAATTCTTAACTTGTGCTATTCCAAATGGATTAAATCAACTTGTGACAGGTCACTTAAGTTATGGTGAGAACACAGCCAATACTGATGTTGAATGAAACTGAACTAACAGATTTAAATTGTAACAATAAGCATATTCGCCAAACTTTTCAAAGAAAAAAACTGTACATATAGGGGAGTTTTTCTGTAGGTCTAAAGTTGAAAACATAAAATGAAGAAAGGCTTGGTTTTTACCTTATATTGTATTTCAAACAAGCCTCAAGAATTGTATCTTTACATTTTACATAAAATATACCCTGCTAATTGTCTTATTGCTAAATATACAGACATTGATATTTCCTTTACCTTTTGTAAACAAAACATAGAAACAATTTCTCACCTATTTCTTGATCATAAATTTTTTTTTTTGCCAATTTTCTCTGGAAATTCAGTTATAGTTGGTGCTACATTTGAATGGAAACCTGACTTCTTTCTGTCTGCTGCTTGCTGCTGAGCAGGTGGTGTACAGTGGTTTTATTAGAGTTTTCTCTCTGAAAACGGTGGCCTGCTAGTGTCGACGGTATGAGAGCGGTGAGAGGGAGCCTAAGCAGTAATGTTGCGGGGCAGCTAAACAGTGGGCTGAAACTCACTATAAAGCTCCCACATTGTCATACATTGTTATTTAAAAAAAAAACAATCATAGCTGCTTTAACAAT
This sequence comes from Xiphias gladius, assembly GCF_016859285.1. Lineage (NCBI taxonomy): Eukaryota > Metazoa > Chordata > Actinopteri > Istiophoriformes > Xiphiidae > Xiphias > Xiphias gladius. Next base: position 22,862,684 of record NC_053405.1, on the reverse strand, counting down.
CAGCATGTTAGTGTTGTCACTGTGAACATGTCGTTGTCAGTGGTCAAAAAATCACAACTGAGGTTCATGATTTGTAAAAAATATTTCCCAGAAACTGTCTTTCCTCTGACACCAGCCTGTCCGAAGACTGGTGCCAGAGGAGAGACAAGTGGGATGTTTCCTGTCTGTGTCCCCTTCGCTTGCTGTCCCTCAGCCTGACACCATTTCACTAACAACAGCAGATGAGCACAAACCCTGGGGCGGGGAAACTCTGCTCTTACATCAGAGAGCAGGATCTGCAAGTTTAATGAAAGTCATTGAAGGCAAACATGTTAAGTTGAGTACAGGAAATGGTCCAATTTTCCCAAGTCCTTAACTACAATTTTACTTCAATAGGTTCACGACGCTGTTGACCCAAATCAGGAATTGGTTTTAAGCAATTAACTAGTTATACAGAAACATACAGACTGCTGAAAATTGAAAGGAAAAACCTGAATAAATGAGTGTAGACAAATGGCAAATGCAGATGCCTCCACATAGGGCACAAGGGGTCACTGAATGGTTGGATGGTTATGAAAAGGATGTGAATCATATGCTGTGACCGTCACAATCACCAGATCTCAACCCATCTGAACACGTTTTGGGAGATTCTAGACCAACATGTTAGACAGCGCTCTCCACCACCATCATGAAAACACAAAATGAGGGAATATCTTTTGGAAGACATGTGTCCATCCCTCCAGTAGAGCTCCAGAGACTTGTAGAATCAACACCGAGGAGCACTAAAGCTGTTCTGGCGTCACGCGGTTGCTCGACACATTAATAAGACGCTTTATGTGGTTTTCCCGGTATGTGCATTTAAAACAATCATCTGTTCAAAAAAAAAAATCACTGTGGAGTCATTGCGAATCTCATCTGTGTCTTGTGTTCACCAGATATTTGGTTCAATAACAATTATATTACCGACACCATATTTGTATCCCAGAGCAAGCCAAATGTGAACCAGAAGGATGTGAGCCGCTTCCAATTTTCTTTTTGGAAGGCTCTGAATATTGGTTCTTAGGTCTCCCACAGTGCACAGAAACAGTGTCAATACTCGTGCTGAGCAATTTGTTTTCTAGTTGCAAATCCACCTGCGTCACACAGGTCACATAAACCACAGTCTATTCATCTTATGCTCGGCTGAGCTTTCAAGAAATGCCTCCAAATTGATTTTGTCACCCTTTTGTTTTTTTTGCTTTTTTGTGGGTTTGGGGGGGGGGGGGGTTACAGGTCACTTATAATCCTCAGAAGTCAATTTTCATTCTAAGAAGCACTTACAACATTTGTATCTCATGTGTTAATTTTTTTGGATCTGTTTAGGGAGAACATTTTCACTTTTCAGCTGAGGCACAAAATGTCAATCCACACCCACAATAACTGGTACATTTAAATCATTATTATTATTAAATGGGGTCAATGGGAGAAAACCACCACCACATAGACCCAAAAAAAAATCTATTTATCCTTAAGGGGGAGAGGGGAAAAAATAATCTGTTTTTCTCTGGATTGTGTTTGAATAGAAGGAACTTTCTTAAAACAAAAGCCACTTAATGTGCTTTGCAGTATCCATAATCAAAAGTAGAGATGGAAAATCTGATGATGGGATTGTTTCCAAAGTTTAACAAAGATGCTCATAGAGGTCACTAAGTGCTTTGAATGGTACTGAACCTCTGCATCTCTCCCTGTATTAAAAATGGCACACTTATGAACCTATGAACTTATGAACTTGCCATCTAAACAAATTACACACAGTGCGTGCTTCACAGTTCTGTTTCCGTACAGTATTTATTACAGTACTTGACTTTCGAGACATAATGTTGAATTTGTTGGCTGGAAGAAAGAGAGTATTCTTTCAACACCGTGAACTGGTTGCTACAGTATGTTTGTCCCAGGGTTCAACATTCTGCAAGGGTCTGTTCTTTTCTCTTAAGTAAAATGTCCCACATTATTCCCACAGCACAGAGCAGCAGTGTTGTTTCCTGACGGTCTTAAATCCCTAAGGATGCTTTTCTGGACATATTTTGATTCTGTTCTTTCTGTGCTGGAAAGTAACAAAGGTCAAAGCCCTGCAGTTCTGTCATGCCTTTCACTTATCTTGCACTTGTTATCAGATGATAAGATGACAGCATTCTTCAAAACAAGAACTCCCTATTTGCACTGCAGTGTCAAGTCTTTCGTGAAGACCTGGGCTTCTGAGGATCTTTTTCAAAGCAGCATCAGTATTCCTTTATATTTGACATGAGTTTTTTCTGTGTTCAACAGTAATTTGCCTGATATGTATCTTACTCAGACAACAGCTGAGCAGGATACATACAGCAAAAGATTCTTCACCCACTCACCTCGCCAGCCTCCAATTCAATAAGTCTGAACTTATCCGATCTTACCACAGAAACCAGAAACAATTACAAACCTTGAACTTCTCACAAGACACTTAGTGCAGCAGTTCAACATTTTGGGAAATATGCTTATTCGCTTAGGTAGATGAGAAGATCAATACCAGCCTTGTAATTGTCTGGTTTAATATAAAAGCTACAGCTAGCAGACAGTTAGCTTGGAATAAAGACTGGAAACAGGGGAACAGCTAGCCTGGCTCTGTCTGAAGATAACAAAATCCACTTACCAGCAAATCTCAATAATCAATATGTTATACAAAAACCCACGTGTATTATGGGGATTTATGTGACTATTTCTAGGCCGGGTGCAGTGACTTCCTGGAGTCAAAAACAAAAAAAGCTGTAATGTTTTAACTGGTGAGTTTTAATATGTGTTCAGATGAAAAGTGAAGCAAATTTTTGCCATTTCTGTCATTCCCGAGTTGTGTAGTCCATGTTTATTCGTCCCATACAGTCTATCTACTGACTATTAGTTGTAAGCTACCTAGCAATGGACACACTGACTGTGTGTGTGTGTGGTGTGTTCAGCTCAGCCTTTGACTGAATTCAGGACTAACCAGAAACTCTTTTTTTTTCTTGTCTCTGTAAGAGATTTTTAAAGGCCTCGGGATTTGCACAGATTATTTGCTGAAGTCCAAACATTTTCAACATGCATGGACACATATTTGCCTCTGTCTGCGCCAACTCAGGCGAATCTGCATCTAATCTCCTCTTTCCATTTGCTATGTACAGAGTACTACCATGCCTAAAATGTGCCTATGTGAACACAACATTAGAGGAGCTGGCAAGCAGATTCTGTTACGTTCAGACAGAGCCAGGAGGCTGTTTCCCCCTGTTTCCATTCTTTATGCTCAGGTAAGCTAACTATCTCCTGGTTGTACGTTCATATTTACCGTACAGACATGAGAGCATTAACAATCTTCTCATCTAACTCTCTGCAAGGAATTGAACAGGTGTATTTCCAAAAATGTTGAACTATTCCGTCTACATCACCTCCGTTCCAAATTTTACCAACAACATACAGTTAGAAATCCTGTAGGCAGTCCTCTTTTTATTTGTTCGATGGCTACTTACACCGACACACATTCACAGCCAAGATACAAAGTAGTCAAGTAGTAGTTAGGGTGGTATAAACCAGTCAAGTCTTAGAATAAATACCGCATTTAAAGAACACAACCATCTAGCCTGGCATAGATATTGAAAAAAAGTATCAATGCTGCTCTCATTTTACAATGCTTCACATTTTGAACATCAACAAGGATGCCTTCTTTAAATTAAGTACAGACTGATTCACCCTGCCCCATTTTTCAGATAAAATGATATAAAACATCACTGTGTTAAAAGTGCACTCAGTAGTCAGTAAATAAATACAGGTTATAGTCTTCTTTTCAGGTGCTCTGAGCTTTGAGCAGTCCTCATTTGTCATGTGTCTGTATGATGAAAAGCTTGAATTTGCAGAGTATCTTTCTGGAGATATGAGAGAAAGGGCCTTCTTTTTCAAATGAACAGCTATGAATTCAAAACTCTAAAGTGAAAGGGTTTTAATGTGCAGAGAGGTTGTGAAACTTAATAAAACCATAAAAGACCATAAAATCCATCTTTCACATCGGTTTGATCTAAATAGGAGTCAAAAGTTTTTTCTAGTCCCAGCAGCCTTGGTGGAGCTGGATGTTCGCTGACGCTGTTGTCTCCCTGCGCTGTGCTTTCATTCAGACAGGACACGGTTTAACAACTTGGTGTGCTGTAGTTCTCGTATAACACATTAGACCAAATTATGGTAATCACCTTCTTTCTGGCTGTTTAAGTGTTCATTTCACAGCCTTCAGCACATAAAGAACTCGGTAGTGAGAAAGCTTAACCACATCACTCCTTCCTGCTCTACTTACAGAGACTGTCTGTGAGGGTCAGCATATGTTTTGAAATTAAGAAGTACAGCAATTGAAAAATCTCACATAGGCTCCTAGGGTCACTTTAATCAGGGGCAATTATATCCACCATTAAAAGTGCCATAAGAGTCCACTGCTTTACCCTGTCATAGAGAATATTATAACTGCAGTTTCCTTTTCTCGCACACTTTTCATGACTGTGTCGTAGTGTCGTATTCCTGTCAGATATGCTGCGACAATCCTCACTTTAATGCAAAAATGTGTATTTGTTTTTAAAACTGGATTTTTTTTAAATGGAAGAACAGGCGTTTGACCAACAACAGTTACTGCATTCATTGCTGAGTTCATCTAACAAGACTGGGCCTCAATCTGAGGCTGCACCGCTTGTCTTTTAGGACAAAGTATCTTTGAGAAAGCCCTTCGAAAGCTGCTGTGGCATAGAGGGTACAAAAACGGGTTGATGGCAGAGTTCAGCCACAGAAGCCAGAATGTTATCTCGTACCAGTGGTTAGCCACACACTCACGGCTACAAGCGGCACGGATAATCATTAGCAGTGTGTAAGGAGCCCAGCAAATCCCAAAAGTGCAGACAATAATGGCCAAAGATTTGGCAATCTTTTTGTCTCGGGAAAGGCGAGATCCCTGTGTCCTACGGGCAGGCACCATGCAGGAGGCCGTGTGCTTAAAAGGCCTGGAGTGTTTTCTGTTAGGTGACAGCTTTTCCCTCTGCATGAATATTTGACTTGTATTTGGGTCCCCGCTGGAATAGGGGGACAGGACGTCGTCGTCCTCGATAACTGCAGAGATAGCCGTGGGCTCGCTGGACGACACCTTCCGAGTTTTGACAAAAAACACAGACCAAGCTCCTCCGTCTCTGTGCTTCTTACTGTCCCTCTGAGTCTTGGCGTCGTCCTCAGCACAGGCGCCCCTGTTCTTGTTCCTGCGATGGATGTTCAGGTAAATGCTGAGGTTGAAGAAGGCCACCGACACGAACGGCGTAAAGAACTCAAAGGTAGAAGCGCTGAGCAGAAAATACCAGGTGAAATAAAACTCAGCGTAGCACTCGTGGGACGGCACGATGCTCTGGCCGACGATTGCCTCCCAGAAGATGATGGCAGGGCTGTAGAGGAGGAAGGCCAACACCCACACCGCCACCATCTTGAACACAGCCTGGCGAGTCATGTTTCTTTGCGCTCTGTATTTAACCTGTGCAAAAAGAGAGGCACAAGTGTGACTCACAGTAAGACACAGCGAAGTAAAAATTCTGCTACACACTAACACTACTTGTTACCTTTCAAACAGCCACAGCTGCTCACATACAGTAATAGCAGGCTGACAAATGCACTTACTGTTGCTCTGAGTGTCTTGTTCAAATGAAGCTGTTTGTATTGTGCTGCCTCAGAGCAGCAGAGGGATGATGCGAGTAAAACCCACTCACGGGGCTATTACATACATTTGGGCTACAAGCCACATTCACTGATGCAACAAAGTGTGAAAGAGACATCTGGTTTCTCCCGATCTACTCCTCCCACGTCATCACCTGTCGCTCATTCTCTTCTCGCCTACTCCATTTTCCCTTCACCTCTTCTCAGTCTAACCTCTATCATTTAGCAGGGCTCCTTTATTTAACACTCCCTCCTTTTTGTTGCTGTAGTTGTTCATCTTTTCTTTGCCTGAAACCATCAATGTCTCTCTGCGTTTGCAACAGCTGGCTATGTCAGCGGGACATGAGACAATGATGCTGCTAATTTGACTGTGGATAAGGAGCAACTTTTAAAAAAAATGCACTTTTTTTGAATCAATAAATGATGAAATAGAGCCACTTCATGATGCTAATAACTGACTCTGGCCCCAGTCTCCGGTGTTCATCACAAAGGCACAGCAATCCCATTTCCATTTTAAATTACAGAAAGTCTGCTCACTACTGGTAAAAACTAAATATATAAATAAATAGGATTTCATACTAAGCTACTGAGATTAAACGATCAATAAAAAGGAGACAAAAGTAACCATAAGTAAACATTTAATTACCAAACACTGCTTCGTAAGCAGCTAAATAAAGTTCTTCTTCTGTAAATGTGGGGTCTATCGAATTTAGTCATTTAAAAATAACAGGCTGTGAGACGATAAAAATGGTCCACATGAAAATGTTTCAGTTTTATGCCAATCAAGCACAAACTGTCGTGTGGGAAATCCTTAAATTTAATGTTGGGATGATAGTTTATAATTGATAACTAATACTGTACATATTTGTGTGTGTGTGTGTGTGTGTGTGTATGGGGGGGGGTAATGATCGACTTCACACCCTGTACTTACAGCCCTTGTGACTGACAGGAAGCGGTCATAACTAATGAGGACAATGTTGAAGACCGAGGCAGTGCAGAGCAGGTAGTCCATGACCAGCCACACCTTGCAGAGACCCTTACCCAGCATCCACCGGCCCGTCAGGTTGTACGGGATATAAACCGGGATGCAGAAGGCTCCTGGAACAGACACAGATACAACTGCATGATGACAGTATTGACATGCACACGTCTCCAGACAGGCTGCTTGTGAGACCTCTTGCATGTGACAGAAACAATGACCTGGCTACTGCATCTCACCAGCACAAAACCCACGCGGTGGGTAAGTTAGGAACAGTAGTGGCGTGCACTGGTTTTTTCATTAGAGTGAAGGCTGTAAGTTATCTGATGCTGCAGATACCTATTCTACAAATACACACAACACTCCATGGTAATGTAAAACATGAATGAAAAAGGACGGTCAGGCCACCATGAACAAGCCACTGAGCAACAGTGACTTACTATAATTACATTATAGGAAAATTACAATGTGTTTGGGGCGTGCACAATAAGCCTTTTAGTGGCCTTTCTTCAATAGGTAGGAACAAAAGCTGAATTTGAGCGACCTGGCAGGGGAATCACAAAGAGGAAAGAGGAAGAAAAGGATGCACCGACTCACCCACGAGAAAATCAGATATAGCCAGGTTCAGAAAGAAGTAGTTGCTTTGATTCCTCAGGGTTTTATCCACAATAAAAGCCATGATGACCAGCGCGTTCCCAGCCACCACAACGACAACCAGAGTCACCATGAGGACACACAAGAACACTGCCAGGTAGCCCGGGAGGGCGGTCCCAGCCTCGGACACCGCGGGAGTCAAGTCGCCGCTGGAGTTGGACTGCAGAATATGTGCGCCCATAGTTAATCTAAAGCCAAAATCATTGTAGACCTTTTTCATTTCATGCAGAGACACAGGGAACAAGTCCAGCTGCGCGCCTCAACCTTCCGCTCCACTTTACCCAGCAGTCAAACATGACTGAGGACCTGCGATTAAATTAAGACACTTTTTCCCCATCTCCCATTTTTTTCCCCCCCAAGCTCTGTGATCTAGAGAAACACAAGCTGAAGTTAAAGCTTTTTTCTTTTTTTCTTGAGTAATAATAACTGTTATCCCTCTAGCCGGTCTCTCCTCTCCCTGGTCAGCCGGGTTATTGGCCGTGCTGGCTGCTGGATGTGCGGGCTCCGCGGAGCTCGCGGCTGATTTTGACACACGTCAAGAGTGCTAGAGTAGAAAACAGGAGCCATATCCGGTCATATTTTCGAAATAAACCTTGTGCCGCAACGTCTTTGATAAGAGCAAAAACTGTCATGTTAAAAAAAAAAAAAAAATTTAAATCTGCATTCAAGAAGCTATTTTAATATGTGAAATTACACCGACTGTTTCCTCAGCACCATACCTAACAGAGGATCTGATATTCACACTTAAAAGGCAGCCGGAATAAAAAAACAGCTGAGATATGTACATGCTAGTGCTCTTCCTTCTTAAGTTAGTTGATCACCAATTCAAAATGACACAAAACATACTCTGATTTCTGAGACAAAGACGGGTGACAAATTCCGGTCTCCGTCGGGTCATTTCTGCTCAGTTGACATCTCGCCATCTCGCCCGCCGAGCAACGGATCAGAAGCTGAAGGGGGTCCGGTCAAGACTCGAGAAATCAGGCTGAGATCAAATGACCTCAGCTGTAGGCAGCAGGATGTCTGCAAGCAGCCGGTCGCCATCAGGAGATGGATATTTACACCCAGCATCAAGTTCAGTGATTTAGTCAAGTGATTGAGAAGTCATAGTCCTGAGAAGTCCACTTGACAATCTTCTTCTTCTTCAAGATCATTTAGCCTAGTACCCCAAGTACCCCATCTAATGATGAAATATTTTTATTAAGAAAGACATTAGGACATCATAATAGTGCTGCAATTTGAAAAGTCAGTTTAATTTGAGAAAAAGCTGCAGCTTACTCTAAAGATCAGTCTGCCAGCCTCATGATCCTGATGACCTGGTCCTCAAGGTTGCTTGCATATGGAGCTGCAAAATTTTCAATATTAAATAAATGCATGTGAAATAAACAGCATAGGGAAAAAAATGTATTTTAAAAAACGATATTGAAAATATTGACCAAAGAAATTAACAAAACTGACCTCATTATGACATGTTTCATTATTTCATCATAAATCGTCATAGAAATTTTATTTCAAAATACACTTTTAGTTCATGTTACATTTGATTTCATGTCACTTTCCCTAACAATGAAATCACTTGCTGTCACACGCTAACTGCCAGTTAGCTGGCTAGATCCTGTTAGCTAGTGACCTCAGACTCACAGACTCTTTATTTTGACAGTTGTTCAACTCTGTTTGACTAGCTGCTGCCATAATTCAGGCCTAATCCAAAATCTAATTTGAGCCAGACTACACCAAAGTACTCCCAAGGTGTTTTGTCACAATCAGCAGCAGGAACAACTGTATGAATATCTGAAATCTCCTCAGAAGTCTAACTATTCTCCTCAGCCCTGGAGTATGAATTTATATGCTGAGTTCTTCACAAGCCTGTAAAAAATATGATTAAGGACTGAGATGATGGGTTCAGAGTGTTGACATCTTGTCAGGGAGAAACAACTCTGTAATTACTCTCAATGGCTAAAATGAGCAGGCAGCTTTGTACACAGACTTGGAGAAACTTCAGGAATCTCAGAGTGCTGCTTTATCATTCAAATGAAATGTCTTTCTTGGATCACACTCAGTTTTATTCCCTCAAGATACTGAAAACAGATAAAAAATCAATTGTTTCGTACACCACAATAGTCGGTTTTTGGCCGTGGACACCAAACTGCCAAGTGCACAGATGAGCCCTGGATATTTTTAGAGAGGAGTCCTCTGCTGCCTAAACCCAAAACCAGGGGTGGTTAATATGCAGACTGTGTCTGTCCAGGGATCGAGTGACACCAAAACGGAGAGGTGAGGCAAACCCCGACACAAGCCAATGTGAGGTACAGTGCCATGAGAAAGCCTGGGCACCGCTGTTCAAAATTTCTGCTACTGTGAATGGTTAAGTGATTAGAAGATGAACTGATCTCAAAAGGGCATAAAGTTAAAGATGAAACATTTCCTTTTGACATATTGAGCAAGGTAAGCATATTATTTTTGTTTAGTACAATTTTAGAATGAAAAAAGGAAAGGAGCACCATTCAAAAGTATGGGCACCCCAAGAGATTTGAGCTCTGAGGTAACTTTTACCAAGGTCTCAGACCTTAATTAGCTTGTTAGGGCTATGGCTTGTTCAAATAATTGATGCCCACACAGCAGTACAAGGCTGTAAAAAGATAGCAAAGCGTTTTCAGGAAGTCGTTTTCTCAGTTCGTAATGTAATTACGAAATGGGAGTTAACAGGAACATTGGAGGTCAAGTTGCGGTCTAGAAGACCAAGAAAGCTTTCCGAGAGAACTGCTCGTAGAATTGCTAGAGAGGCAAATCAAAACCCGTTTCACTGCAAAAGACCTTCAGGAAGATTTAAAAGACTCTGGAGTGGTGGTGCACTGTTCTACTGTGCGACGCCTGCACAAATACAAACACATGTCGAGGTCATAGTTTCTGTACCAATCCCCACTGTTTGATTGTGTTAATGGAAAAATGTACTGTAAACGTTTAATTTCAAGAGGTAAAGCATCCATCTGAAATAACAATTCAAAATTCCTAAGAGACTTTTTATTACCTTAGTTATTGTGAATAAATTATTTGTAATTGCAAGGAATCAGTCTCAAGGTGCATCTAAATCTAAAAACAACCTTTTCACCGAAGTAAACAGCAAAACTGTACAAATGTCATTTTTCTTCTTTTGAAATTCATTTGGTCTTCTTGCTTTTTGGCCTTTTGGTCTTCGCTCCTGATCTGGTGGCCTCATCCTGTGAAACAAGAGGAAAGGATTTGAGAATGAACAAACTCATAATTATCTAACATTAGAACTCTGCTTAATGGGTGTTGTTACATATCCCATGATACAATGTTTGACATACACTTTTTGCCTGAACTCCTCCTGTGTTTCCCTGTCTTACTGAAATGTGCAATTTACAATGTACTGACTGGTGCACACAACCAAAAAGTATGCATTTTTAAGTAGTCTTATAAAATATCCTCTACTAATTGTTACTCATAATCCAGGCTGCCAACTTGTAGATAACTCTATAATTTTAAAAGCTCGTCTGGACAAAAGGGAAGCATAAATGATCATTCTCTAACAAGCAGCAGGGTGACAAACATTGAAAGAAAATGTGAAAAATTTTAATATTCATGCAGCGCCTTCATAACTCATATGGCATTAGCAATGGGACTATAGACCAATCACCCCCCAATACTTGTCTTCTTTGTTTGTACCCTCTCCTAGCATTAAAAAATGTTCCCGACTGTTATAACCGACAGGAAGTAGCCTTGTTACTGTTTCTAATAAGCAACTCAAATGCTGCAAAATAACTGGCAGCAACCTTTCCTCTTGTGAGGTCCTGTGTAAAACCAGGGGTTCAGATCTGGTTTTCATACTTCATTTTCCTTCTGCATCCAACGCAAGTATTCAGAGATTTTATCTAATTTTGAATTCACCTATGGAAAAACTGTCTCCACTCACTCTTCCACAGACTTATTGTCCTGTTTCCAATTTATACTTTATTTATACTGGAATAAATTGTTGATAAATATATTTTTTAATACAACAGACCTTTGTATACAGTACTGACTTACAGGCTGCGACATAATATCTGACCTGAATAGTTTTTTTTCTTGCTTGGACAATAGCATGCTCCATGTTTCCATCAGCAACATTTCTTCATAGAAAAAGATTTAATTGTTGTAACTCAAGGGTCAATTCTGGGTCCTATTTTGTTTCCATGTATATACTGTACATATATATACTCTTTCCAAGAGTCTGGGCCAGCAGCATTTCTCTAGAGATGGCAATGTTGCTCAGTGCATCGCTTTGATCCATACTGAAAAATCTTGACAACTATAGGGTGGACTGGAGCGCCCTGGTGGCCTAGAGTGTAATGCAGCATACATGAACTGCAACATCCCCGGTTTGTGTCTGGCTGGGAAACTTTGTTGCATATTGTTAAACTCTCTCCCCTTATTTTCTCACATATCTCCACTGTCAACAATAAAGGCATAGAAAATGCCTAAAACAATTACCTGAAATAAAAAATAATTTAAATATGGATAGATTACCAGGAAATTTTGTACAGACATTCATGATTCCGTGTGTATGAATCCTAATGAGTTTGGTGATCCCCTGACTTAACCTCTACCACCACAGACAGGTGGACATGTGTAAGATATCTCAACAACTTTTGGAGGTATTCTCATGACATCTGGTTTATCTCAGGATAACATTTGATCTCAACTTAACCTTTAAACATCACATCACTGTGTCTTTTGAAGTTTTTAATCTGCTTAGGAGCACTGAAACTACATGCGTTCATTGATCACATCTACTGTAGAGATTTATCAGGTCTGAATGATTGCATTGCGTTTTTGACCTGTCAATCAAAAAGCTTTAGACGAGCTTCAGTCAGCTTAGGCCAACTAAAACTAAGCTGTTTGTTTTAGAATTGTTTAACCTGTTGTGACTGATTTAAAGCACTTCATGAACTGGAAACAAGCTATTCTGCAGAGGTTGTAAGTCCCTCCATTCACAGGCAGTGGCCTCTAATTAGCTGTCATAAAGTCCAGGTTTGACGTCCGGGGTACAGAGCCTCTGCTGTCAGGATGGGAATGAAATCAAGTGTAGACTTTTTACAGTGAGTTGATGGGGTTTTGAAGTAGGATTCCTTTAAATGTAGGTTTAATCTATCTGTGGCAGCTGCTCTCGTCCATTATTTTATCAATGGAATAACTTTGCGGAACACAAAGCCAACTTCAAAGCAGACTGGACCTAACTACAGGCTGGCAAAAGAGAAGAGAAAGTGTTTGATCTTCAGAACGTGGCAACTAGACACTTCAAATGAACCAATATGCCTAAGATGACAACTACTGAAAGGTTACTGTGGTCTCACAAAGCAAGGCAAACAGGCACTCTATATTATTATAATAAATCTATGTCTCACTTTAACCCGTAACTATATACTGTCTGACAGTCTTGAAATAACTGACTTTTTGACTTTCTGACTTTGCGTTGGTTGTCAGAAAGGCAAGAAAACAACCCATCTATTTGCTTTCAGATAACTGGACAAACATTAGTGTGTAAGTCAATTAAACTACAAGATACCAGGTGGATTCCAGCATCAAAAAACAAACACAAAGTCAAATGTGACTGAGGATGACAGAGCAAAATTTAAGAGGCCCAGAGTGTCTCACCGAGGAGGCAGTGTATCCCTCCTCCACCAGGATGTTTCTCGCACAGTTGTTGATGTGTTTGAAGCGGTCAGGACCCAACAAAATGCCTCCATACCATCGAGACACAACCACCATGACATTACGCACATCCAGAATCTGTGGTGAGAGACAAATGTGGTATATGTGAAATGAGTGTGAATTTGCAAGAGCTAGGAAAGAGACAAATACAATTAATTGTCGCCTGAAACGCCAAAATTTGGGAATATTTCTCTATTTTGTTGTTTTCTACAGAGTTTGGTGAGAAAATTGACTTTATTTTCATCTCTGTGTGTTCAACATGTAGCTCCAGGACATGTTCCAGCTCCAGGACTTAGATTAGAAGATAAACTGGAGGGTTCAAGGTTCAATGTATTCATCCATAAAATTTTGGAAATCACAGCACTCTCATCCTAATCAACCAACACTACAAAAGATATAGCTATCCACAAAATAACATAAAATAAAGCTAAAGACTAAAGACATGATAAAAATAGATAACCATAAAAACAAAATTAATAGCTTAAAAAACTATTAACACTTCTCTATTCATTATTTTTTATATTCACAATTGGTCGAAAGACAGTTTTAGTGAAGATTTTTGATCCTACGCAACTGTTGCGAAGACTTTGAGGTGAACCATTTTTTTAAGTAATCACCATATTAACTGCATGTATGTGAAAGGGGTCACTCCTTGACATGAACCCACAGATAATTATCACCCAACTCTGCAGTTACCCTCAAGTCTAAAGAGTGTTTTAGTATCTTTTACCTCACTGTTATGATTGCCCTGCCAGCAACTTTGCAGTTTTGGTTTGAAGCATTCTCATCAATGTTGTTTCCGACTGGAGCAGCCAGCTTTTTCATCAATTAAGCTCAAACCACTGTACGCTCCCTTCCCACACCAACAGCAGAGAGACAAAGTTGGCGACTAGCTAAACCGTATTGTCTGGGTTTACTATTTGTGTTAAGAAGAACCAATTTTCAAATGGCCAGAAACGGATAAATACTGTTTTTAACCTGTAATTTATTTTTTGGCCACTGCAATACGCTATAAACTAAATAGTGACATATTATCACTTTGTGCAGTTGATTTGGCTGTGCAGGCAAACAGTTGTCTTTTTACACATCCAGCTGGCCATCTGACGAATGTGAGTCCAGTATTTGGTCTCTACCAGCTGCTGTGGGAAATATCTGGCTCTTCAGCTGCCAAATTCTTCACTATTTTTACCAGCTAGTCGCTAATCGTGTCGGTCTGCTGTTGGGTACATTGGACTTATCAAAGCTTTTTATTGAAAACAGTTGCCTGTCACTAATGGGCGATTTGAGAGTGAGTCAGAACAGTAAGGTTGTGAGCCTTAAAACCAAAACAAAGAGCTGAAAGACATTACATTGCTATGTGAGGACAAGTGCAGAGGCGATTATCATTATCTGAGGGTTTTTCACATTACACACAGTCATTTGACCCATTGTTAATATAAAAAATATTTATTAGGGCAGCTTTAATGTGAAGAGTTGTGACAATTAAACTTAAAGAGAGAGCTAAATATTTTTTCGCAAAAACGTAATAGCTATTTTTTTGTTTTGTTTTGTGAGATGTTCCTCGAGCTGTTTCACCACCATCCACAATTACTTTTAAATTTTTTTCCAGTGTGAACACACTACATCCTCAAAACCTGCTTAGAATTACTATGTAGTATGGATTTGATACACAGCTTTATTCTCGTTCTCTTTCATTTCCTTTCATTTTATAGGCTAAACAATTTGGAACTTAAATCAAAAAAGTAATGACCAGCTTGGCCATAATCAAAAAATTATCATTAGTTGTATCCCTAATACCCAATGTCCTAAACCTCAATGGTTTCTGTCACACATTGCTTTTGTTTTTTTCCCCCCCTAAGTTTAACTTTGCCCGTTTTATTTAGGCCGCATCAGCACAAGATTTCCCCGTGTGTAATAGTAATCCTAAAAATTGATGATGCAGTGACCTGACCCTCATGTTACCTGACATCTTTATTAAGAGTAACTGATATATATATCTCTCTCTCTCTCTCAGTGGAAAGTAAGCCAGTGGAAAGCTCCTTACTCATAACAAATCCAGTTTAAAAGCCATAGCAGACGCAGAACTATGCTAACTGTGACGATGAACAAGGCAGCCTGGAATAGACACCAATTAAGGATGCAAAAAAGAAAAAAGAAAAAAAGAAAAAGAAAAAAGTTGGATGCAGCAAGCAAATTTAACAATGTGGTTGTAATATTAATTCTAATAAGCTCAGTGTGTTCTGCACTGACTAATTCATCATTTCTATATGCATTTATTTTCTTTTTAACAAATGCAACATACAGTTAAGCATGCAGCTGAAAGAGTCATCTGTTTGGTTGGGGTCAGTTTTTTCTTAATTAAATAATAACCTGCAGCAAGTGGAGCAACCTCCCCCCTGCGGCTGTCTCGCCATCGTCCTCGCAGTCCTGCAAGAAGCTGTGCTTGTCCTCGCAGTAAATCCTACAACAGATAGAATCACAACAGCTTGGCATTAGGCGGCAGAGCATTAAAGAAAACCATTGTGGTGAAAGAATGACGCTGTGACACTGGCAGCCTCTTAATCGCAAACGTTTTTTAAGTGGTCTAAATGTCAACATCCCCTCCCTGTGACTAATGACCACCCAGGAAGTGCATCAAAAGCTCAACACTTCATTAGATCACGCTTGAAAGAAAACACACAAACAGAAAGACATACACACATCTATTCACTGAATACATAATACTGTCAGAAAGCCTTCATTTTCTCTGGTCCTTTTTTTTAAACTTTTAATGTGCAGTAATGCGGTAATGTGCCCTTTAGCGAAGACAGGCACGCCTCTTTAATTATCTCATGTTTTTCTCCACTAATGAGATACACTATAAAACTAACCTAGAGGTGTATTGCATGATTTGCATTATAAAACCATGATACAGTATTTACCTATAAATTTTTTTTTTTTTTCAAATAAATATATGTGTGTGTTACTTACCTATATGCATAAATATTGTGAGTGGCACTAGCAATCTTCTTGTTTTCATACAGCTTCTCCAGGACCATTTTAACCTGCAACAGAGGACAGGCGGAACAATGATGTCATGACATATTCCTCACTTCACTGTCACATGCTTCTACATCCTTAATGTAGACGAAAACCACTGACACAAAGATTTAACGTGCGATCTACCTCAGCAGAGTGTTAAATATAAACCTATTACATACTGAAACCTTGAGTGGATTTATGTTAAGGAAAGGAAGTCAATTTCAAAACCACCTGAGATTGAAAATGATTCTGTACCTGGTAAACATGGTGTCTGACGCTGCTGCACAAAATAGCATTGGTCCACTTTGTGTGTTTTGGGGGGGGGGGGGAATCACATTTCATAGAGAAATAGGATTTTGAGTGTCCTCTGTCTCTCCACTTGTTTTCGGTTATCTCAGTTAATTTTTGCTCCCCTACAAGATAATTACACAGCTGAACATGTTTCAATTTGCCTCATGCAACCAAAAATCTTGATTTTTTTTTTTTAAAGTACGGGCTGGTATTTTTCTCTCTGATCGCTCACTTTGATATGAAAATCATCAGCAGATATTAAGTATGTTAGTCCATAAATCTCAGCTTTCCTTCAAGCGTTTGTCACTCAATAAAGCAACTGCATTTCTTATCAGTGTATTTACCACTTATTTCAAATTTTCTCCTTTTAAAACATAACACCTAAGAATTTTGTTATTGTATGATTCCCCAGTGTTTTGTATTGCCAATTAATCCTCAAGGATCTGTGAAGACAGTGTGTCAAATGAAGACACTTTCTCAATTATATCTTCAACAACTGAAGATGTCCAGATTATTACAAGAAAGTATACAAGTCCTCTACAGGTCGCAGTTCATTCTGCGCTACCACTTCACAGCAGGTGGCTTATCGTGTCACTTTTGATTTATTGTTTGATAATTTAAAAAAATAAAAAATACAAACAAAAAGTAATTTATGTGCTGTACCTGTCTGGGAGTCACCACAGGTGCTAAGTGAGGCTGGAAGGTGCTGCGTCTGTCTGTGATGGTATTTCCATGTTTTATTGGAGGTACCTCTTCATCTACATGATGAAATGTTACACATCATACCGGAGCTGTGTTTAATTTTGATCAATGAATCCAGTGCAATAAAATGAGTGGTACCGTTTGCAGGATCCATGAAGAGATGTGCATTTTCTGTGTTCATTTTGAGAGTCCTGAAGTCAGGTATGTCTTCGTCGTCATCATCATCATCATCATCCACTTCGTCCTCAGCTGTCATGTTCACCTTTTCTTGTAGATCCCCTGAAGAAGGTCATTATTCCCCAAAATTATAACCAAATTTCCGTTACATTACCATAACACTAACACTAGAATGGTCCCATGACCTATTACACCAAGACAAGACAATTCATAAATCGATAACACAAATTACTAGAACCTGGCTAATACTAGATTTTTGGGAACAATGAAGATGCTGATGTTATTTTTAGCACAGATCCTGCAAAACTGATTGAGCAGAGTTCAATTATTAACTGAGAAATATTTGAATTTTCGTAGGAGCGCTAGGCGAAGTCAACAGTTTTTGTTTTTTTTTCCTTCTCAGATGTTTAATCACGACAGCAACCTCCATGCACAAAAGTGCCAGTGCAGACACTGGCCACGTTAACGATGTTAATGCTGTTAATGTCCAGTATCCACTGTAAGCTAATGCAGCGGGATCAGATATAAAAGATCAACAGGTGAGCTAAAATTAGTACTCTGCTCTCATGGAAACAAATTTGCACCACATGTGAGCACAGCCTAAGTCAGCAGATACTCTATATATGTACTGTATATAACTATCTATCAACACAATCATAAACGTGCTAAAACTGAGGCTGACTCTGAACAAACTGTGTAATAATGATCTCATGTATTTTCCTGCAGTATGTAATTTATAAGCATCAACACATTTGTGATAAGCCAATATCAGATCTATTGATAATATCAGCCCCTTCCTGAGGATTTAAAACTTTGAAAATGAGTCAGAAATGTATTGGTTGTGTCAGAAGTCACTCCCTCGTTCAATCATTCACTAACCCCTATATAATGGACACTCAATAGTTTGCTCAGACGTGATCAGTAAATTGAGATTTGGGGCACTTGCTAGTCGTCATCATTTTTTCGCCATCACTGACAGCTGTTGAGTCGCACAACAGTAATTTTCATGTCTATAAATTATGGAGCATTGCATTGTGGGATAGTTAGCAGAAAGTAGTCTACATGTTGTGGACACTACTTTTTTTTTTGTCCCATTGTACAATTTTTGAGGGCAATATATAGTGAATACATTTACACACCCAGAATTCACGTCATCATCATCATCATCATCAGACGCATTATAATCATCATCATCATCATCAGC